>NC_141698.1:216981872-218181872 GCF_964263255.1 Lissotriton vulgaris
TCACAAGAAGGGATTCATTTCTGACAACCGCATAAACATGACAACTTTGTTTGCCAAGGACTGGAACAAATATCTTCAGAGTCCTGGAAACAATAGATAAGTATTTTACTCAGTCAATCGAGCATGCTTCGTTTCTACAGATTTGCAGAGAAATAGTGAGACTGGCGTTTTCAATAAAAGGTTTATTGAACAGTCTTCTTTCTCATGCAAGAGAGGTGAACTGGTACAATCGTTAGACAGAATACAAAGTGTAATGCGTACAGCGAGAATAGTATTATAAAATAATACTGTAAGAGCATTGTATGGTTTCTAAGCCATATAAAAATTCATACATAAATACACAGGCTAAAATACTCAACTGGTGCTTCTAAAATACACCTACCCCAATATACCTAACCTAAGTCTAGTCTGAGGGAAGAAGTAAGTATCGTCTTTTGCATAGATTTAGTTTTTGCCAAGAATCTACCAAAGGTTTCTCCAGGTTCTAATCAGCTCCATACCTTAGAATAAAGGAGGTCTGGTATCTCTGTCTCTGGACTCAATTTCCCAACACCCCGCAAGGGGAGTCAGAAACACTGGAGCTGAATTTCTCAGCAGAGGAGGGCAGCTTCCTGATCAGTGAGTCAGCTGGAGAGTCGGCTTCCTTCGGCACTTGCTGTAGAGAGCTGCGTCAGGCAAGTAGGTCGTCGAACTGCTCCAAACCACCTTGCTTTGTCATAGCAAGTGAAGGTATATTTACACCTTGAAGGTGTTTAGGAATGCCATGTTTGACGTAAAGTCAGGCATATGAACCTCATAAATGAACCCCTGGGGAATAGTTGTTCATTGTAAAACTAACGGAGTTCTTAGAGAAATCAATATTCAAGCAAGGGGAAGTCCCTAACTGCTTAAGCTGGTTTGGTGAACCGATGGAAGTAGCCATGCCTGTATTTAGGTAGCTTAAGCTATGCCTAAATGAGGGCTTGATTTCTCTGCCTATATAAGGGCAATCCGAATTGTACCTATATAAGGGTATGAATCGGAAAAATTATTTTGGAATCTAAAACGATATACAACACTGTGTCTGCTCAAAGAGGCGCCGAATAATCTTACTTATACCCTGACTTGGGACATTGTAAGCACACGTCAACTTTTCATCTAGGTCCTTAATTTGACCAAAGATTGTAGTAGAGAAACACTGAATGTTTTCTCTAATTTGTCTAGCTTGCTGAGGCAATTATCACAATGATTCTTACGCTTGGCCTCAAATTCCAGTAAATCCTGGGAAATACTTTTTCCCACCAGCACTACCTGCACTGCCTCTCTTTAAAGATTGATGTTTAGAAGTAGTCTTTATGGGCTCTGTGAGAAGTTGGCCTGATATATGATGTCTCCAATTCTGGGGGCACCTTGTATCAGTCCAAACAATCCCTTATGGTGTCTGGTTGTAAGTCAACCTTATAGACAAGCTATCCAAAGGGTAGCATGGACTAAGCAGCCTTAAAGGCTGAACTCAAGAGGTCGTGTTAAGCAAGCTGTTTTACCAATCACAATCCTGTAATATCAAATGAAAGGACACCACACAAGTTATATATTATAAAAAATATATGTATTTATTACTAGAATAATACTCTATACTCTTTATGAGTCTAGAAGCACAAGCTTTTAAACAAAAGCACAGTTAAACATATAAAAGTTGCACAATTATGGATGAGGCCCAGGGGCCACTCAAACCATATAACAAAAAAGTGGTATAAGTATCACTAATCGAACAGTGGTCAGGCCTAGGGCCTGGGGAATCGCTGGGAGCAATCGGGACTAGCAATACTGAAGTCAGGAAAAGCCTGCGGGATTCGGGTGCAGCGCTGAAAGCACACACATGCACCAATGCAAAGTCAATGGTGCGTAAAAGTTATCGAGTTACTGTTTTAAGAGTATTCCGACTGACCTAGAAGGACAAAACTTTAGACCTAGACACTAGAGGTGTATATCAATACAGGAGTACAGGCGTTCAAGAGTTACCTCACCCACAGGAAGCGGGTGCACAGGTGCAAAGTCGTGTCGGCTTTCGTCGTGTGGATCTATGGAGCCTGGAGGTGATGATGCTGCAGGCTACCAGAAGAGAAGTGTCCGGTGCGATCCAAAGGTGGATTGAAGCTGAAGGGAACCTGAAAGCAGAGGGGACAGAGTCTGGGTCACTCAGCAGTGACCAGGGTGGAACCAGGCAATGTTGGGCACAATCAGGTGGTTGTTGAGAAGCTTGTCTCCGCTGCCACGTGGACTCTGGGGCACCGAGGATGTCCAGGAGTGGTTCCAAGCAGGCTCTCGCTATCAGCGGTGTCGGCTTCTGGATTGGAGCAAATAACCCTTGGCCAGCGCAACCCATGCAGGATTCGAAGATCGCTTCTTACTCGGACCAGGAGGGTCAGAGCGGGTGCTCCTTTTTAGGGGAGCGAGGGCTAGGCCAGAGCAACCGGACTGGCAGGTCAAATTCAAAGGTTCGTTGGTACTGGGGGCGCTAGCCAACGGGCAAGCGACCGGACCAATGCGTTGAGCCAAAAGATGCTGCATTGTCAGCGCCTCGTGGTCTTTCCAAGATGGCCGGCCCCACGCTTCAGGTCGCCTTCATGGGTCTCAGCTCTGCAGGGACTGTGGATCAGACTGTTAGAAGGCAGGCACGCTGGGTCTTGTCTATCTCTGTTGCTCGAGTTCCGGCGGGAACTGCAACAAAGCAAACGTTGAGGTGCTGGATGGTACCTGTTTGCACAGGGTGGTCACTCCTTGACCACAAGGGAGATTCTTCAGTCTTCTACATCGAGTAGGATGTCGAAGGGTCCAGAGTTTCGTTTCATAAGTTTCAGTCAGGATAATCTGAGTGCGTTGGCACTGCTCCCATTCTTATACCAATCTAAGGGGCTGGATTACCTGCTAGGTCCCTCCTATGGGTGGGACCCAGGAAGGGGGTGGTTACACCCTTTTCCCTTTGTCCAGGGTCACGTTGGGACTGGGGCTGGTGTGCCCCAGAACCGGTTTGACCGGATTATGCAAGGGAAAGCCTTGTGCGTTTTTTCTGTTCAACTGCCTCTAGACACATGGTGGCGCTACTGAGCACAGCATAGCACGGAGCACAGAGGAGCACAGTGTCGAGCATTGAGCTCGGGTGAGTGCAGGCGGCGGGGACCCGGTGAACTCGCGTTGGTGCCGAGGCCGAGACCGAGGTGGGGGGCGGAAAATCTGGCCCCGAGCTCTGAGAGGGAGAGCCGTATAGGAGCCAAATTGTGACCCCGGCACCCGGCTCTCGGAGCTCTCGGAGCAAGGCACCCGGAACACGGAACCCCCACCACGCGCACCACAGCACCCGGGGCACCCGGGGCATCCGGAGCATCTTTAGGCTGTTAGTCCGGCTGCCAGCTGAAGGAGCAGCAAGCGGCGAAGGAGCAGGCGGCGGTACGAGCTCGGGGACTGAGAGCTGCAGCCCGCAGCCAGCAGCCTAGCAGCCCAGCAGCCCAGCCCAGCCTAGCAAACCCGCCCAGCCTTCCGCCTCAGCCCTCCTTGCCCAGCTGTGTGTCTCGAGACACGAGACACGAGAAGCGAGTCGACCTGAGACAGGCAGCAACAGAGCAAGTTTGAGCAGCAGAGAGCCAGAGGAGAGGAGTGGCCTGAATAACTAGTGTAGCAGAGCACCACCCGCTATCCAATAGGCAGCCAGTATCAAGCGCAGAGGCCCTCCAAATCGCCAAGTGCCAAGCGCTAAGTACCAAGCCGACTACCGAACTACTGAGAGCAGAGCACACGGGGAAAGGGAGGCAAAGGCATCACGGAGCAACAGAGGGACAGAGGGACTAACAGAGGACAAACAAACACGGGGCTACAGTGACACAACCCACCTGCCCGCGAGTGAAGGTGGGCAACTGAGAGAACATCTTGGCGCTCTATGGAATTGCTGGCAACAACCGGGATCCGACCTTGACGACCACTGACGGCGGTGAGAGCGACTACGGCGGAGAGAGTGAGTACGTGACAACCTTTACCCTTACCCTCACTCTTCTCCCACACTCACCCCATAAAGACACCCACCTGACAGCGAGAGAAGTCAGCAAGAGTAGTGTGGAGAGCGGGCGAGGTGACGACAGGCAGGAGGCTGAGGCTCCCAGTGGCAGGCTCCCGGCATTAGCCCCCCTCCCCCCCACCTCCCCGAGGCTGAGCAAACGCAGCAGTGCGGTGGCTGCAGGAGAAGGTGAAAGACCACAGTCTACTGCTCTCACTACACTACACCAACAGCCCACCTACAGCAAGCGAGTCTCAGCCCGGCAGCTGCTGCGGAGCGGCAAGCAGAGAAGCCCGAGACGCTGCAACCCACCGCAAACCGTCGCAGCGCCAACGAGCACCTAAACACCGGTCCACAGCAGTAGCAGCAGCAGCAGCACAGTCTCGGTGACACAGACATGGAGGCACGGAGACACAGAGAGACTGAGAGACTTCTAGAGCCCCTAGAAGGAACTCATCGGATCACTATGAGGTTGGGTAGAGAACGAAGACCTCCAACAAAGCAACCAGCCAAATAAATAAGAAATAACACAACCACAAGCTCAGCGTCACCGGAAAAAAATAAGTGAGCTCCCAATAGTATCAAAGAAAAAGACAAAATAACAAGCGATATCACCCTGCCGGAAAGCAGCCCCAATGAAATCAACATCAGCACAACCGACGGTTCGCAAACCGGTGGTCAGCAATCCGATAAGGACATCAATCACAGCCCAACCCTACTTCCAGAACAACCCAGAAGCAACAAAAGGAAAAAAACCCACCAATTAATCAATGTAGTGGGACAGCAAATGGAAACAAAATACAACTTTCAGCCGAAAATTTACACAAAATTTGCCTTTCTAAAATATCCAGGAAATGTCATCTTCTCCTCAAATGACTCCATCACAGGCCTCCAATCTCCACTACAACCCGCTAATACAAACAACGCTCTCTCACAAACCAAAAGCTACCTAGTAGCAGAAATACACAAGGCACCGACCCCAAGGGAAAGAACGGATGACGCAGTAGGCGAAGCAGGCGTAGGGGACGACGGGGCAAAAGAAACCAGAAGGCAGGAGTCACTAGAAGACACCACCAGCCAAGCCCCCCTACCAGAGGAACCAATCAAGGGAAGCATTGATGGACGCAACGAGGAAACAATCCAAACAAGCCCCTCACTAAAGGAGGACATACCAAGGAAACACCTCTCAGAGCTGGTAGGGCCCCTGGGGCCTGATAGCAACAAAAAACATCTATCTCCAACCAATCCCTCCCCACACACACAGCAAGGGGCAGCAGAAGCAACAACAAACCAAGAACCAGCATCCCTTCAAGCACCCAATGCCCATCCAAAATTAGAACAAAAATCTCAAGGCCACACCGAGGCTCCCAACACACCGGGATTAAAACCTGACCCTGCAAATTCGCCACCAAACATTGCAAGAGGGGATCAAAGCTCCCCAGACAGGGACATGTCCTTCCTGGTATCTCAAGAATGGAGTGAGCTAGTGGCAACATATAACGTTACAGGACCCACCAACGGTAACAGCGAAGAAAACTCCCATCTGCCAACAGAGGGGACCGGAGATCCCCTTAACTCCTTCTGGGTAACCCTACTCAACACAATACATCTATCTTCAACGGCACTTCAGTATCAATCAGATAAGCTTGATCTACAACTGTCAGTCCTACAAAGCTTAGCAGAGGCCACCATGGGGATCGACAGAAAACTAGCTGACCTTAACGGCCTAATAAAAAGAGGACAGGAGTCAGCTAACCTAATTCAAATTGAAAGAACCAACTGCATCTGCTCGCCAATCATCGACAAACTATCATCTATACCCATGATGCTGGGAAACCTTTTGGAGGACATAAAAACGAACATCATAAAGCCTGCCCCAAATATTGAAAGGCATGATAAGACTGAAACAGAACCAACCTCAACGAAACTTCTATCATCAGAGAGAAGGCCCGACACCCCTCACATCAAAGGGGCACCAGGAAACAGCAAAGACTCACACAAAATAAAAATAAGCACGCAGTGGTGCCAGCCCCCACCCATCACAAGCTCACCGGAAGAACCACCACGGAACATCTTCATAAGAGGACAAACTGAGCTACTGGAGAGCCATCTAACGCCCGGGCCCGACGAAAGCAAAAAAGAAAGGGCGGGAATAAGAAAACAACAGAACCGGAAAGTAGAGAAGAGCACAGTCATCTTATCACACCGAGGGACAAGGAGCAGCCAGGTGACAGTAAGCACCAAAGGGAACCTATAAATCTCCCATTATCACCTATAAACCCATCGCAAACAAAGACACCAACAGTAGCAGGAATAGGGTCCTTTACACTCTTAAAAGAGGACCCTAGCCTCTACTTAGAGCAGAACCCCGCCGGCCAAACACTTAAACCGGCAACTGGAAACCCACCAGAACAGGAACAAAAAGGGCAACAGGGCCTTTCAAGCGGCAACAATACAACTAACCTCGGAAGTAAGTAGACAGTCCTGAGAGGATCCCAAACCAACCCAAACCGAAGTTACATCAAAAAATCTCTCAGAAAAATGCATCTGCAACAAATATGAGACCAGTACCAGTGAAACAACACAGAACCGCCGATCAACAAGCGTCGCCAACTCATTAAGCAGCCAGACAAAGGAGAAATCGGAGGAGGTGACATCCAATAGCGGAACAACAACTTCGCACATCCACAAGCCACATGGTAATATCCATACCAAGCAACAAATGCATCAGCAAACACCTCCCCTTGGGGAAAAGGACTCGGCCACAATCGTATTCATTCCCGAATTTATCTACAGAGAAAGAGTGGACACGTTAAACAGGGGCAACATTTTAAAGCTAATCAATTCAATAGAGAAATTAAAAAATATAAAAACCACAGATCTGCTAACACTTGAATTCCAACCAGCCCCCCACCCACAAGGAAACGAAACAACAAAGACCACATGGTCATCAAGGGTGGTAGAAAATTTAATTATGAATGAATCTCCTACATTCTCACAGTGGGGAATCAAGCTCGAAGCAGAAAAAAAGCCACCCTACCCCACTCTGCTCTTCCAAGAAAGGAATCAAGAACACACCCAACCGGCCAAATCAATATTGAAAGGAGCACTTAGCCACTCCCCAGGGTTGGACAAATATTCACCGTTCTCTCACAACCCTACCATTCAGCAATCAACATTATGTAGTCTTATAATCACACGCACCATACCTGGAGGTGATCCCAACTGACAAAAAGTGACATTCTTAACACCCGACCTTACGGCCCCCCTCACTAAAATCAAAATATGTAGTTGGAACATTAATGGCCTCTCAGACAAACTGGAGGACCGAGATACACAAAATTACTTAAACAGTTTTGACCTGATCGTCCTCCAGGAAACATGGGAACCAAACGATATCCCTTTACAAGGCTACACAACTCTGAACCATCCGGCAACCAGAGGTTCTCAATATGGCCGCTGCTCAGGAGGACTTGCAATACTCTCCTCAATAACTACCATCGGCGCAACGGAAGTAAAAAGAGCAAACATCACCCCACCAAATGAAATACAGTTCATATCATTTACAGTTAAAAACAACCAAGTCATTCAACAGCTACACGTCATAAATACATACATTCATCCGAAGCACAGAAAATCTGGGTCAAGGGAACTCGTCAAAGAACTGACAAGGCTCATGGTCGAGGGGGACATGGAGAACGTACTTGTGGCAGGAGATTTCAACCTCAACCTCTTCGGAGATAAAACCACGGACGAAATGACAAAGGAAATGGACACCACCTGGAAAATCCCAAGCCAATCTTTCCCCCCCGAAACAGACATACCAAAACCTCAACCCAGCTAGTACAAGATCTTGAGCAATTAAACCTGAGAGTGCTCAACGGACGACTCATTGAGGACATTCCTCCAGCACCAACATATTTCTCATCAAGCACTTTTTCACACCTTGACTTCATGCTCGTATCACTTCCACTGTACGAGAAATTAAGCTCGTTCAAAATAGGAGAAAGCACCCAAAGTGACCATCTGCCGCTAGAAACCATTCTTGGACTGACCAGCGTGAACAAAGCAGCTGCAAGAAGATACATTGCTACAGAACACACCACCAACTACAGAAGAATAAGATGCAAGCCCACTGAGCCTGAGAAACTTCTAAATAGCGCTAAAATAATTTTACATCAGACATCCAGCTCAAACAATAACCCCCTTGACGCCTGGGTAGACTTCGTAACGGAATTAGGAGCCAAACACGCAACAGAGATAAAAACCCAAAAAGGATATAACATCGCCAGGATCACACACGGCAAAATAACAACTGCAGAGACAAAAAACATGAAGCGAGAAATAAAAAAGACTCTCAAAGAACTCCGAAAACACCCTAACATCGAGGACACCCAAAAGAATCTCCGCAAGCTAAAAGCACTGCTAAAAAAGAAGACCTGGGAAAGAAAAGGGCAACTAAACGAGGACCTCTGGGCAAAAATCCTCCACAACTCCAAGCAGAAGAATAGTTCCGGCTTCTGGAAGATCATCCACAGTCTCCAACAACCAGGTCACAAAGGCATTGACTCCAATATCTCCGAATCTGACTGGGCTACCTATCCATTAGCTCATTTCAATACAGTGGACCCAGTAACGGTCGAGCCAACAGGGGGAGACAGGTCAGACGCAGTGTGCCAGAGCCCCGACAACCTTGGCACATTTCCCCATAAAGAGAACCAAGCCCGCAGGTCGAAACGAACCGAGGACCAAACCCCAACTGAGGCTAAATGTCTATTACCAACACTGGACCCAACCGCGCTCCGAGAAGAAAATTCATTCCAGGACAAACCAGATAGGTTAAGGAAACTAATCCTGAAAGGCAAACTCGAGGGGGCCCCCGGTCCCAACGGGATACCGCCGATCCTATATAAGCAAGACCCTGCCTTCTGGTGCAACACTCTGACACCAGTATTCCACGCAATAAGAGGAACAGCAAACATACCAACATCCTGGAGAGGCTCAATAATAAGCCTGATGTACAAAAAGGGAGCCAGGAACGACCCAAGCAGCTACCGCCTTATAGCCCTCATTGATACAGAGGCAAAATACTATGCAGGCCTCATTTTGGAGGAATTAACATCTTGGGCAACAGAAAATAACATCATCGCAGCAACCCAAACTGGATTCCGCAGCGGCCAGAGCACCTCAACCAATATCATGGTGCTAACCCTTTTGTCCGACGCAGCAAAAGCTTCTAAGAGCGCACTGTTCACGTGCTTCATTGACTACAGTGACCCGTTCGAACATGTAGATCGGCAAAAACTCTGGCGGAAGTTGGACAGATGGGGAATCCCAGGCCCACTCTTACAACAGCTGGTAATGCTATACACTGACACCTGGGTCAGGATCAAACTGGGTTCTGGCTCACATCTCTCGAGACAAATCAAGACCAGTAAAGGCCTGAAACAGGGCTGCGTCCTAGCCCCCATGATGTTTAACCTCTTTCTCGCAGACCTCCCTGGCGAACTGGAGACAGTTAAATCTCATGCCCCAAGACTAGGTAACATCACGCTTTCAAACCTCCTATATGCAGACGACCTAGTCCTCATCAGTCGGTCCCCTGTCGGTCTCCAACATCTCCTTAATAAAACCAATGCATTTTCAAAAATCAACTCATTAACAATCAACTTAAACAAAACAAAAGTAATGACAATAAACTATCACAAAAAACGGAAACCCGCATGGTTCCTGGACGGACAGAGGTTAGACCAGGTAACCTCTTATAAATACCATAATAGATGGCAATGGTTCCTTCAAACAACAGCTATAGGCCATTCGTCGAAAGGGCACAACATTCCACCTATCGATAAAGCCTCTGCAGAAAGCACTCCCTGACCGGTCACTGGGCCCTCTCCTACAGGTATTAAGAGCTCGCTTACAGCCCATGCTTACCTATGGTAGCGAGTCCATGAGAGGAAAAGATGCAACAACACTAGATAAAACCATCAGTCGAGCATACAGGGCAATATTTCTTCTCCCCACCAACTCATCACCAGCACAAATTTGGCTTGAATTCGGCCTGCAGAAACAAGCGGTGGAGAGAAGAGGCGCATATCTAAAAAGCTGTCGGAAAATCAGAGATGCGGACCACAGATCCTTAAACACCCACCTATGGACCGAACTATCCATCAGAGACAACTCACCTGCAAGGACCTACTTAATGGAATCACTGAAGGTCTTAGGACTTGCAGACCTATGGGAGTCGGCAACTGACCCTGGCACCTTTAAAAAAGTGGTGTCAAAAGTCACCAAGATGGTTTCATCAATTGAGGACAAAGCCACCCTAGCTAAGAGAGCTCACGGATGGGTCGTGTTGAATAGTTACAGCGCTCTAAAACCACATGAGTACCTAACGATGGGCCTCACACAGAAGACAAATAATAAGTTCCTTAACATGCGCATGTCAGAATTCCTATAGCTCCGCATCTGGCACCATGGACAAGGGAAAATCCCGCAAATCAATGCCGCCTCTGTCTTTCTGCGAAAGAGGACCTTATACACATTATCTGCATTTGCACAAACCTCCGGAACATAAGGCGCTCCTTGTTTCGGGCTTTATGGAACCAGAAGGGCATAACGAGCTGCAGGCAGGCCGTGATGCTCTGTTTTAATCCTGATGAAACTCAGCTAAACTGCAGAACAACAAAATACTTTGATATAGTGGCCACAAGACTAAACGAAAAATCCAGAGGGTCTTCTCAAGCAAAAGTCAAACTATAACAAAATAAACACCCCTGGCTATCATGGTCATCGAATTTGGAAGCATCAAGGCCACGAAAACTCCACAGATTCTTATGCAACCTAAGCTGAGACTTTTTAACACTTGAGCTACTGCACCTTACTTGTTTTAATGAAGACACTGACTTTTTAAAATGTGTACGTTTTAAAATTGTGAGTTTTTATTAACTGTACAATAAACAAACCCTTAAACCCTTGTGCGCCCCAGGCACTCTCTAGTTTCTTTCAGCCCTCCCTGCCCCAATACACTATCTCCTGTCTGGGGTGGTGTAGCACCTTCCTGCGACAGGAAACCCTTTGTCCAGGCCTCTTCTGCCAAGTTTCGGTCAGCAGCAGGAGGTCAGACTTGTGTCGGTGGCAGCAGCATCCATTTTGTGATGCTGAGGCTCTGGTTAGTATTAACCGCGTTTTAGCAAAGTAACATGTCTTCTCCCTCTAGAAGGGTGGAATGCTATCCCCGTCGACAGGACTGTCGAGGGGATAGTATTCCAAATCGTGTGACACCTTACACAACATGTTTTGATAAAGCCAAACCAAAGTTAGCACATAACCGCGATGGATTATAATGCACTTAAGAGTATATGGTATGGCATTATCCCGGAACAGCTAAGGGAGTTGTTCCCGACAGCTGCAGACAGGCTCAGCTCATGCTAGAGCACCATCTCACATAAAGCCAAGCACTCTGCCTCTAGGATTGATAAGGCCTGCCATAGGAGTGACTTATAGGTCTATATGTGTCCAGATATAGGTTTAGATATAGGTGTACTATATCTAAGCAAGGGGTGATTACACCACCTTGCCCCAGCTGAGTGATCAGCCAGTTGTGTCAATTTAAGAACCAGCCAGGAGTGGCAAAAGCTATGCTGCAGCCCCTGGTAGGCCTTGGAGGCACCTATGCCCTTGGCACCTAGAGTGCACTGTATAGGGGCTGCCAATGTGTCCAGTACCAAATTGGTAATGCACCTAAGGTGCATGGAGTACATTTTAAGGAGAGAGCAGATAGCCTGGGGCCCTGATTAGCAGGGAACCAGGCCAACTAAGTCGAAAACCAGCTAAACACAAGGCACAAAATCTGGGGTAACCATAGTCAGGTATCCACCTTCCTACAGGCTCATTTCAGGTTTCCACAGTACCCTCGCCATCCTTTAGCCCTGGATTTCTTTTCTTTTTCTTTTCAACTGAGTGTATACAGAAAGATGTAGAAGATAGTACTAAAATATCTTTTTGGGGATGTTGATGCATGCAAGGATTGTTAGTAGTGAGGCATTGCGGTGAAATTTGAGTCCCAGCACATTTGTCACATTTAGTCACTAAAAGGGGAGTCCAATCTACTGATACTGTCCTGCTCCCCCTAGCAACAGGTTGATTAATGGGTGGCCTGGTGTCTGACTGCGTACCCAATAGAGTTAGTGATTGTTGTAAAGTGGCATTG
Organism: Lissotriton vulgaris; assembly: GCF_964263255.1. Taxonomy (NCBI): domain Eukaryota; kingdom Metazoa; phylum Chordata; class Amphibia; order Caudata; family Salamandridae; genus Lissotriton; species Lissotriton vulgaris. Next base: position 216,994,112 of record NC_141698.1, read on the forward strand.
AGCCGATCCTCCACACACCCTATTTCAGTGTTAATAGCCCCCATCACCGAGGTCAAACAGTTTTTAAGTGATTTAGTTGTCATTTTCGTGTTTGCACCGGTGAGAATTACATTTCCTTTTCCCTATACTTAATCCCAGTTGAATAGCAATAACTACAAACTGCAAAAGCAAAGATGATATTACCTTGGTATTTCTTCAGACCAGCCAAGAGACAGGGCACAGTCCAACCCTGTCGAGCTGCGGATGGGTGAAGAAAGGCCTGCTCTTGGCTCAGTCTTCATGGGGGCTTGCACCCGGTCATGTCATGCACCACAGGCTGAGATGCCAAAATGTAGACACATGCACAGTGCTTTGGGTTGAGCTCTGCCTCCTCCAGACAGGTGCCTTATGGTGGGTAATCTCCTTACTCCTGCAAGTCTCAATTAATATCCAGTGCCGCAGGCTGAAACACTGGAAAATATTAGCCTGTCCGGCACTTCAGGGTAAAGCTCTGCCTGGGGGAGGGGTAACGTTTTTCCCCAGCAAGCCTTCAGATCATCTTTGTAGGAAAGTGGAAGTTAGGGTATTTATTTTCAGCTAGTGATAGTAACGCAATCACTAATAGGTCCAGTAAAGTCTCAATAAATTAATCCTTGCTCAACCCTTGGTAGCTTGTCAAATGAGCAGACAGGCTTAACTTAGAAGACAGCTATATTTAAAGCATATCATATCATCAAAACAGTACATAAGTATAAGACACAACTCAATAAAAATCCAAAACATATTTATAAATAAAGAGAATATTTTTAACTTTAAAATGACACAAAAACGACAAAGATTCAATGCAGGAAACTGGAGATATGAATCTTTAAAGATTGAATCAACATTTGTGTGTTCTAGCACCCAAAAGCATAAATTGCCACTCGCAGCTATCTGGTTGCACTGGACTGTGACAAAGTCAAAATCTTAGGCCAATCTTGATTGAGCACGGGTCGGATAGGTTGTGTGGTAGGTCCTGGTCAAAGGTTTACCTTCTGACTAAGGGCCTAATTAGGAGTATGGCGGTCCATGGGACTGCCAAATCAGTGGTGGTGGTTCATGGACCTCCAGGCTGGTGGTCCACCAGTTGTATTACGACTACAGTGATGGGACCACCACAGGACCGCTGCTAGCGCAGGATCATTCATCCCTTGGCAGTAGGGCAGCGGTCAGAGGCCATTATATGCTGGCGATCCAGCTGCTACACCACCAAGCAGATTATATGTTTCCTTACGGCCCTCAATTTCAAGGCGGTGAGCCTTCCCTTGAAAAGGGTAGTGGTGAGGAAACTAAGGGGGGCCTACAGGGCCCCCAGGTACCTCTATGGATGGGGGTGCATACAGTGGGGTACATGGCGTGCCCTCAGTCTGTAAGCACCCCATGTTTCTCCATGGAACAAAATGCCCACAATTGCGCATTTCAGTCCATACAGGAACATGCCTTGGCGTTCCTATTGCGGTGTCTTTCTAAAGCTCACTGCCTAGGAATGTCAAAGCACTGCCCGCCAGACCAGGAGAAAACCCCTAATATGGTGGGGGGACAGCTTTGACAATGTGGCAGCGAGAAGCTGACATGGCAGCCTGCTACCACACTGCCAAAGTTGTAATCAGGCCATTCGATCAATCAATCAATCAATCAAGAACATTTATAGAGTGCGCTACTCACCCGTGAGGGTCTCAAGGCGCTAGGGGGGCACTGCTACTGCTCGAAGAGCCAGGTCTTGAGGTGCTTCCTGAAGCTGAGATGGTCCTGGGTCAGTCGTAGGTGCTCGATCGTCCAACACTATGAAACACGGCAGGAAGGAGCTTCTATCACTACACTCTAGCTCCTATTCCTGTCAGCACCTTCTGGACTTATCCCTATGGAAGGGCCCGGTTAGCTGTAGAGAATGTAAGAAAACCTTCCCTTTCTCACAAATCTCTGCTCTTACAGTTGGCTGTAAAGAATTAAGGGGAGGGGGCTAATCAACGCAAGGTCCATGCCTAAACACGCATTGTATATCTATGATCTAATAATTGAGGATGACCTATACTGTCTATTTATCACAGAAACGTGGCTTAAAGCATGGTGTAATCATAGTACATGCCCTATCACCAGGCTATCGCATACAAAGGATGGATAGAGGGGATCAACGGGGTGGGGGCGTGGCTATTATCCATAAGGATTATCTAAACTGTACTGTGGTGGAATTGTGGAATTGCAGGAGCTGAAAGGGGTCGAAGGGATGGGCTTCCATATAAAGGTCAATGACACCTTTATTTTTGCCGGTGCTTTGGTCTATCGCCCCCCCCCCCAGGTCCATACAAGGAATATCTGGAAAGTATTGGGGATGCACTTAGCAACCTGGCACTTATATCCGCCAATTTCACGGTTCTTGGGGACATAAACTTCCATCTTGACTCCCCCACAGACCCGACAACTATATCATTTAGAGATACAATGGATGTACTTGGTCTAGCTATGCTCACTATAAATACCACTCATAGGGCAGGACACATCCTCGACTGCATCTGTTCCAATCTTGCTACACTCAAAGTTAGTCACCCCAGGATCCAGACATGGTCAGATCATGCATTGGTGCCTTTTAACATCTCACTGGAAGGGGGTGTGAGGGGCAAGCAGGCTGGAAGGAGCACTCAGGCCAGAAAAAAAGGATGGAAAGCAATCATTGGCCACCCAGATTTTTTCTCGATGGCGGGTGACTGTAGACCCCCATGATAGGAAACCCGGAAATAGACAATAATACTTTCAGGGATTGGATGTCTCAGCTCAAAGACAAAGCAGGGCTCGTTAAGGATAGGAATAAGCGTGGCCATAAGAGATTATCGGCCCCTTGGTTTGACCAGTCTCTGAAAGGAAAGCAAGGAGAGGTACGTAGAACCGAACGTAGGTGGGGTAAAGAGTATCGAGAGGTGGATTGTTGTAATTATAAAGCAGCTAGGAGCTCATATCATGCATTCATCAAAAAAGCAAAAATTTAATTTTACACTACAGCAATAGAAACGGCCAACAACAAACAAAAAGCTATCTTTAAGATAGTAAATGGCTTTAACAACCCAAAATATTAGTGCAGGAAATTCCACCCTCTGAAAATCTCTGCAACACAATCGCAGATTTCTTTGAGCAAAAAGTACAAGGCCTTACTAAGGACTTTGGGGCTCCTGTTAGAGAGCTAGGGGAAATTAGCAGTATGGGGATTTGTCCTCGGACTATTTGGAGACCTTTCGGCTAATTACTCTGGAGGAGACACATCGGGCAATACTGGCAACCAAATCAGGGTCACCATTTGATCCATGCCCCCCCATGCTCCTACATATGCTTGTTGACATTGTCAACCCGGCAATTAACAATATTATAAATACCTCATTGGCCACAGCCAACATCCCTCAGAATGGAAATTGGCGGCTGTTAAACCACTGCAGAAAAAACAACTTCCTGACCCCACCACATTGTCTAATCTTCTATCAATTTCATTGCTCCCGATATTATGTAAAATAACAGAGTCATTTGTAAACAAACAAGTCACTAATTTTCTTGAAGATAACCAGGCCTGGCACTCTAACCAATCAGGGTTCAGAGCATAACATTCCACCGAATCAGCTCTCCTGTTTACCACAGATACCATCCGAATGGCCCTGGACCAGGGTAAGAAGGCTGTCCTGATCCTTTTGGATCTGTCGGCAGCCTTCGACACGGCCTCACATACCATCTTGATTGACCGGTTAGTAACATCTGGTATAACGGGTAAGGTTCTGGATTGGATTAAGAACGTTTTAAGTGGAAGGAGGCAAGTGGTTACCTTGGGTGACTTCTGCTCGAAGGAAAAACTATTGGCGACTGGAGTACTGCAAGGGTTTAGTCTAAGTCCGACACTTTTCAATGTGTACACCACCCCTCTGATCAGGCTGATATCGTCTTTCGGCATCGACGTGGTTGCATACGCCGACGATACTCAACTGATCCTAGTCCTGGACAAGGATACACAGGACAGGGAAAAAAATCTTAAAAGTTGCCTGACAGCCACATTCGATTGGATGGGGAAGAACCATTTGAAATGCAACACAGGAAAGACGGAAATCATGCCAATGGGTCCACACAATGACTTTGTCCCTAAATTATGGTGGCCGGAGAATGTAGAGGTACCACCTCATACAACCAATGCGGCACATAACTTAGGTATTAAGTTTGACTCCGCTCTATCGTTCAAACAACAGGCACTGCCAGTAGCAGGGACCTGTTTCAATGTCATCAAGGGATTAAGAAAATTCTTCGACCTACTTCCCTTGGCAGCTAGGAAAATGGTAACGGTCGCCCTTGTGACATCAAGATTAGACTATTGCAACAGCCTATATGCAGGGACCAACTAGGTGGTCATGCACAAACTCCAGATGGTACAACACGCAGGAGCGAGGTTGGTGTTGAAATAGCCAAGGAAATCTTCGGCATCCGCTGCATTAAATAACTTGCACTGGCTACCAATAATCAAGCGGGTCCTTTGTAAGATCCTGATTATTACCTTTAGAGCCTTCCATTTTCAAGGGCCAAAATACCTACAGGGGAGTTTCTCAAGGTACCATCTTGTGCGTACTTTGCGGTCCTCCAATGCCAACCTGCTGTCTGTCTCTACCTTTAGACTCAGTTCTAGGGGTGGCAAATCTTTGTCAGTCCTAGGGTCAAAGGCCTGGAATAAAATCCTCCCTCACCTCCGTGCCATAGAGCGGGAATCGGAGTTCCGTAAGGCATTGAAAATATGGATCTTTAATCTGCCTGACAGCTGCGCCAGAGTACTAGTGTGATAAGTCCGGAGGTACTACCAAAAGCAGCCTGACCAGTGCCTAGCTCTTCCTGGTCAGTAGTTGCGCCTAGATGCTCCTTGGAGCGACAATTGCGCTGTACAAAGATTGGATTACTTTACATTACATTACATAGCTGAATGGGGAGGGAGTTCCAGGTTTTTGCTGCCAGGTAGGAGAATGATCTTCCTCCGGAGGTAGTTCTGCGGATTCGTGGGACGATGGCGAGGGCGAGGCTGGTGGAGCGAAGCTGGCGTTCCCATAGTCCAGTCGGCTGGTGACGAGGGCCTGGGTGACTGTCCTTCTGGTTTATGTGGGGATCCATCAGAAGATCTTTCGAAGCTTTCGCAGGGTGTTGAAGCAAGCAGATAAGACGGCATTGACTTGTTTGGTCATTGTGAGGGAGGAGTCCAGGATGAAACCCAGGTTGCTTGCGTGGTCCGTGGGCGTCGGTGCCGTGCCCAGTGCCGAGGGCCACCATGAGTCGTCCCAGCCATTAGACTTTTTGTTTTAACTTTTCTCTCGGGTTAGAGTCCTTTGGTTCCTTGTATCCGGCATTCATTTTGACAATGGCAGCCTGCTGCAGTAAGTTGCCTCAGTGAGCCTCAGGAAGTCTTTGTTCTCAACCACAACAGCGAGATGCTCTAGAGCCTTTAGCGGGATAAACCTTTGTGGTCCGGTCCTTGAGCTTTTCAGAAAAACTTTGTAGAATGTTTCCAGACTTTCAGATCTTATACTTTTGGGGATAGAAGTGTCCAGTAGCACCAGCCAAGGATGTAGAGACTCTGGATTGCCTCTTGGGAGCTAGGACTCTATCTCCACAATGCACCTGTGCAAGCCAAGAAAACCCAATTGTAGATGATCAGCTGCGGCACTCCTCTCTTTGACTGCTGCAGGTGGTACATTCCAGCACTTTTGCACATGTTTTGGCTCAATTAGAACACTCCTTTTCATTTGAGTCAGTCACAGTCCTTTCTTTGTGGAGCCTTGAGAGGACAGCAGGTGCATTCCTTCTGAGTGCAAGATTTCTGTGGTGCAGTCCAAGGGTCCAGCAGTCCTTCTTCAATGCTCCAGGCAGGGATCTGAGGAGCTCATGTAGCTCTCCCATATTTATTCTTCATTCCGGTCTGGCAAGAGGGGAACACACCAGCTAATTGGGGTAAAGTTACTTCCTTCTGTTAAGACCACTTCCTATGAAGTGTGGCATATTTTTGACCAGAATGCACTGTTTTTATAAAAATCTAAATATAACAATCTGTAGCCCTTCTTCGAATATAATAAGGGGGCTTCCATCTGACTGAGGATAAAGGAAGTTGTGGCTGGCCTGGGTCCAGTAACATTAATTCTCCTGCCTTTGAAGTCCATCTTAACCCCCCAGCCCCTTCCTCTCCCTGGTTTTTCCAGGAAGTAAAGCTCCACCCACCAAATGGTTGTATTGTTTAGCCCCAGGCCTATTCACACCTACTCAGGGAGCAGCTTGGCTCAGGCAGTCCAAGGCTGGTCAATCAGAAAAGGCTGCTACATGGTTGTTTCAGGTAACAGAGCCCATGGCACTTTCAGAGTTAGTAATCCCCGGCATCAGTGAAAAAAAATGAGGGTGATCATGGAAAAAAGGATGACTTTACTACAATCTCTCATATTAATGTAATGAGCAAGCAAATGTACCTATCCTCTTACAAAATGTAATGCAATAAAGAGCTATATACAAAAATATATATTTTGACCCCTTGGGTAAATAGGTATTCACTAAAATTAAATGTACACATTCACCAGAGCCCATTTGAACCTTGCCTACTGTTATTTGTGACCACTCACTATCCAATACAATCTTAAGTTATTAATCTTCTTTGCTGAAATCAAGGGCTAGATGTAGGTAAAATAGATTTACCGATTCATGAATACCAAATGTTACCGATTCGGTATTTATGAATTGGTAAATATAATGTAGGTAATTGTTCGGTAAAAAATACCGAATCGGTAGGATTCGGTATTTACCGATTCAGTAATTACCGAATCAGTATTTGCCATTGATTCATATGGGCCTTGAAGCCCATAGGAATCAATGGCAAATACCGAATCGGTAATTACCGAATTGGTAAAATTACCGAATTGCCAAGGGGGGCAGGGTGTCACTTTGTCACCCTGTTGCACCCCTGTTTCTGGATTGTGTGCCATGTGGCACACATACATGCCCTAAGGGCATGTATGTGTGCCACATGGCACAGGTGTACATGCACAGATGTGCATGTACACAGGAATTCGTTATTTACCACCCAATAGTATTAGGTGGTAAATAACGAATTCTAAAGGGCCTGTGGCACTGTTTTCAGCGCCACCTACATCTGGATTTACAGAATCAGTAAATTTACCGATTCGGTATTTTACCGATTCGGTAAATTTACATAATCTGTATATTTACAGATTCTGTAACTTTAAGGCCCCCTACAAGTCAAAACCCAAATACCGGTCGGTAACGGCCTTAATCGGCCGTTACCGACCGGTATTTGGTCTCCTACATCTGGCCCCAAAACTTTAAGTTGCAAGAGGGTTCTAGGTCCTATGTTGAAGAATCCTAATGAAACCAAAGTTCAGTATCACCATGATCAGTCAATAATGAGTAACGATTATTCTTATCAAAAGATTCTGGGGAACATTCATTTGGATAACGATTTATAACGAAATATAAAATGATTAGTAAATTCTCTTGATTTGGACATGACTGTGACCTGGAATAACCTAGTTGCTCAGCTATGGGAAGGGCATAATTTGTTACTTGTTGCACGTACCAACATAATTGATTGTCAACCAAGTCTCCATAGTGGAATAGTGCATAAATACCCTGACACTTTAATAGAAGAACTTTTGTCTACAGCTTTGCAGATTATATTTACTGCGAAAAATTATGTGAAGCCCACTTTCATTACCTCCCTCTGTTCTTCCATTGTGAGTAAGCCCACAGCTTTCCGTTCAGTTAAGCCAATGTGTACTTATTCAGGGATTTGTTTGAACAGAGAAAAAGGTTTTGATCTATTTAGAGGGCCAAGTTTTTCTTTTCTTTTTCCCATTTGCGATTTATATAAAAAAAAGAGAGTGCAATGGCAATGTTCATACAGAACATGTTGTTTCAGTGGTCTGGATATTAAGTACTTTATCCTCCTGCATTCTTGCTTTAAATGCTTTATTACATTCATTTAGGAGTTGCATTTTGTGGCCATAGTTGGCTTCCCATTATCTGACACTTTTTGTTCAATCATATTCTTTCCATTCTTCCTGAGGGTGTTGAGTAAGCTACCATCAATCTTTATCCCACCTTGAGTGTTCTGAGCATAGTTATTACTTTTCTTATTTTCTACTAAAGATTTCCTTTTCACATTTCCTAAATCTCAGGCAGTTGATGGTTTCTTCCTTTTCATATGTGCTACCTGGCACTGCTTCTTTTGCTGTCTCCAATAGGACAGGTTATATTTGCAGGATAGTTCTATTTAACTTCTATTTTGAAATCTACATTTACCAATCATTCGATGAATCTAGATGTATTCAGTGTGTAGAGCCAGAGACCAGTATCCAGGAAAAAGCCAGGAGGGGAGCTCAAGCACAGTGTGGTGCCCGTTCTCTGTAGGAATGTGCAGCAACCTAGGGCTGCCTACCAGTGGACCCCCCTCTGCAGAGAGTCACAGTGAGAGAAGCTAAGTGAAAGGGGATGAGCTATAAGAGAGTGGGAGGAGCGCAGGTGAGGTGTGGTTAGTGGAACAGCCTTAACCTAGTATTGGGTGTGGTTTGTGGCTGTGAGAGTGTCCTCCACCCCCCTGAGGAGGCCAGAAGAAAAAGTTAATGTTGGCATTTGGAAGAAACAAAGGCTGCACCCCACCTCTCACCCAGCAGGATTTGAGGACACTGACGATATTGAGGGATATCGTGGGGGACGTAGAGGAGGCAGACACCAGGGGTCATACAGACTTGAAAAATCAGGACAAACACCAAGTCCACCCAGATGAAAAGAAAGTGGGAGATAGCCCCACTGGAGACCCCTCGTTAAGAGGAGGATGTCAGCGGAAACTTATTGTAAACATCAATGCTTTGGCTATCCCTAAGGAAGTGGCGTTAGATATGCCAGCCTTGACAGTTACGACGGCCACTGATGGTGCTGGTGAAATGAGTGAGCTGAGGAAGGGTTATAGAGAAGAAAGGGATAAGATTCAGATAAAAGTCGCAGGCATCTGGTTTCTGATTTTTTTCTGCCCTTGGCCAAAAAGGAAAGAGAAGGGCTCGTGGAAAGGCAAGGAATGCCTTGACCCCTAGATCAGGGTTCAGAATCCCCAATGGATAGCCCTTCTGACATGGGCGGCGGACAGTCACCGCTACAACTACCCAAAGTCCTAACTCCAGCAATCATCATCTGAAAAGGGCCAACTTAACAGCAGCAGAAGTGCAAGTAGCGATGGTGAGTCTGTTGTAAAGATGACTGATGCAAGATGAGGCTTGAAAGTAGGAGGTTTATTCGCAGCACAGGATAAACAGCTTTACACCATCTGGCCAAGCATCAACTGATGTACCTATGATTCTTAACTGGAACCATAACATAGGAACCCACTTGGAATTCCAAGTGATAGACAGAGAAAGCCGACTAAACACAATAAAGCTATTTACAACATATCTCCCTCCCTTGAACCCAAAAGAAATCCCCTCCCAAAACCCATAAAGATAACAAATAAACAGCTATTGAATATAATCCCTAAGATAAGTAGGCGGGCGACGAAATCTGACATTTCTGGAAGTAGTCTCACTTGTAGACACAGATTCATTGGAAAGCAAAGTTGTAGAAGAAGAAAGAGAGTCTTCAGAGCAAGAAGGTGTAGAAATAGGAACAGCCACATCATTGACAGTAAACGAAGAAAAGGAAGAATCACCACTACCTACCTCCCCCCTTACACTGGTTTGTGAATCAGAAATCCCATCACAATGAGCAGACAACATGTAACCATTGTTGGAAGGAACAGGAGAAGGTAGAATGGTTTTCATGTCAAGTTCACAAAGCTTCTTGTACAAAGCTACCCTCCTAAAATTCCACCATTCACCATTGTCAAGAAGAACACTGTGAGGGCAAACACGTTTGACAGAAAAAGGACCCCTACATTTTGAGAGACCCTTAGAGAAACCTCCCTGGTTTAACTTTGACTAAATCTCCTACACTTATTGACACAGAAGTGCCACCTAAAGGAGGTTTCATTGGGGAAATCTTGTCCAGATTTTTTAACCAAGAAGGTGTCAGTTTAGATACAGGAGGACAACCACGCATCAACTCAAAAGGGGACTTACACCCTTGCTTGTGGGGAGTTGAATGGTACGCCCAAACAAGTTCTTGAACTTTATCATTAGAAAAACACCCAAACTTAACAGACATTTGAATGATCCCCTTAATCAACCTGTTGACCCTCTCACACATCCCATTACCCTGTGGGTTATATAAACTGGTTCGGTGATGACGAATCCCACACTCTTTTAAAAATGAAACCATTTTTTCAGAAGTCAGCTGTGTGCCGTTATCGGTTATTAACACAGAAGGAAAACCCTCATCCAAGAACACACTATTCAAAAAATTGATGGTAGACTCAGTATTAATATCCCTAACAAACCGAACTGTAAGCCACTTAGAAAAACAATCAATGATTATGATGGCAAAGCGTTGGTTGAACGGGAACTCATTCATGGGTCCAATAAAGTGTAGAGACACAGTGTGCCATGGAGAATCCTCAAAAGAAATATTATTCTCCTTCTGAGAACCAATCACTTTCAAGCGTTTTTCGCCCTCTTTGCAAAAACGATTCACAAAAGGGGGTGGTGATGAACAGAGTGTCTGAATTGAGCAGACCACTCTTACCCAGTCCAAAGATCAGGGCTTGATCCATCACCGTTATTTATCTCACTGCCCCATCCCAGCTCAGAACCTGGCTATATGCAAATCAGTCTGTCCCTGGCCCAGTGCATCATGGGAACAGGGCAGACTAAACTACCAAGCCAATTCTTCACCAGAAAGGAGACAAGCTACCGGGGACCGGTTTCTGGCATTTCAGCCGTCTTCGGCCCGGCTTGCTTGAATCCTGATGGAGCAGTGTAAGAATTGGCTTTTGTAGTTTGGTTTGCCCTGTTCCCATCATGCACTGGGACAGGAACAGACTAATTTGCATACAGCCAGGTTCTGAAACTGGGATGGTGCAGTGAGCTAAAAAACGGTGTTGGATCTAGCCCTGATCTCTTGACTGGGTGAGAGCTTTCTGCTTAATTCAGAGACTCTGTCCCTCACCACCTCTTGTTGTAAATATCTCTTTGCAAAAACAACATTGCAACACACAGTCCACAGCATCAGCATCAATGGAAGGCCACCAAAAATTCTCTTTAACTCTTCGTTGGGTGAGAGTCTGGCCTAAATGACCCTCATGTGCTAACTCAAGTAATTTTTTCCTAAGAGAAAAGGGAGGAATAAACCTGTCACCACGCATCAACACGTTGTTGTCAGACACGGACAACTCATCCAGAACTCTAATGTAAGGCCTGACAGAGGGTTCGACGGTACTCTCCCTTCTTGACCCCTTGACAATAAGATTCACAACCTGACTCAAGACAACATCCATTTCCATACCCTTAGACCACTCATCGAGCGTAAACGACTCTGCACATAGAAACAAAACGTCCTGTGTAAAAGCAATCGCAGAGTCATCCTGGGGTATCGCTAAAGACTTCCCACATTCACTGGATTTTATGGGTAAACGTGGCAAGCAATCGGCCTGAATGTTCTTCCACCCTTGAACAAATTGTACATCAAACTGAAAGTCTTGTAGGCGTGAAGCCAACCTTGCCAATCTGGGTGATCCTTTGCCAGTGCCACCAGGAGCCAGGATATTCACTAAAGGCTTATGGTCAGAGCGCAATACAAACCAAGAACCCCATAAGTACGTCCTGAAATAATAAGTGCCCCCCATAATAAGTGCCCAACACAGCAGCTAAAGCCTTGCGTTCAATAACTGAATAATTGGATTCTGACTGGAGCCTGGAGGCAAATGCAATAGTCTTTTCATCATTCCCATGTCTTTGCAAAAGTAGAGCACCCAACCCAATTCCACTAGCGTCAACCATTAAGACTGACGAACGCTTGGTATCGAAAGGAGTGAGAACATTGGCAGAAGAGAGTTCTCTCTTGATTGATTTAAAACACACTTCTTGCTCACTGGACCACGAAAACTTTACTCCCTTCTTAAGCAAGCTTCTCAAAGGAGCAGTCTTACTAGAAAAGTCCCTCACAAATTTGGAATAAAATTCAATTAAACCCATAAAGGATCGTAATTGGTCCTTGTCTACAGGTGAGGGAGCAAGATCTATTGCCTCTAACAAATTTCTTTTAGGTTTAACGCCTTCAGCTGAAAGAGAAAAACCTAAATATTCAATCTCAGAAACCAAAAATGCACATTTCTCCTTCCGCAAGGTGAGACCAGCTTCATCTATCCTGCGTAGGACCTTTTGAAGAACATTGTTATGTTCATCAATCGAGTCACCAAAAATCAAAATATCATCTTAGAAATAGATGACTTTTTCCAAACCTTTAAATACTTCAGAGACCATTCTCTGAAAGACGCTCGCGGCTGAAATCAGCCCAAAGGGTAATCTTGTGAACTGAAATGTTCCTTCACCAGTAATAAAAACAGTTAAATGCTTAGACTCTTCCTCCAGTCAAATCTGGTGATAGGCATGTTTCAAATCAAGTTTGCTGAAATATTTAGCTCCTTTCAGGGTAGAAACTAGTTCCCCAATATTTGGCAAAGGAAATACATCTGCCACCACACATTTATTTAGTGACCTAAGGTCCACACAAAATCAAATTTTGTTATCGGGCTTCTGGGAAATGACCACAGGAGAAATCCACGGGGATGCTTCAACCGGCTCAATAATCCCTCCTTGCAGCATTTCCTCCAGAACAGCCTTCACATCCTTGCGTACAGTAAATGGAACCCTCCTTGCCTTGTGTTGGATGGGAATACTAGCTTCCTTCAAAATGATTTTGTGAGAGTAATCTTGTAATTCCCCTAGTTGTTCTCTAAAAACTTTGTTGAAACTTGAAAGTATGTCATTCACTCTAAAGTCATCCACAACCATTACGGGATCTTCTGCCCTGGGATTTATAACTATGTGTAGATCATATTGATGAACACGACCTAGTATTGCCAGTCCATCAACAGACACATAAACCTTACCGAGTGTTGATCTATTTTTAAAAAGGATTTCAGCTTTGAAATATCCAAGAAGATCTATTTTCTCCCCTTGATAACCAGAAGGGAAAATATCACACTCTAGCAAAGTCTTATGACCCCAATGTTGTTTAACTAAAGACAAGGGAATGATGGTCCACTTAGAACCGGTATCAACCATAAGGCTAATAGATTTTCCTTGGATAATAAATTCAGCCTTGGCAATTCTTTCCCTTTTGTCTTGACAAGTAAACACCGAATCATGCAAAACCAGTAATTTGTTGACATCACGATTCAGATCACCGTAATCATTCACAACAGTCACTCTAGAGTTGTTTCTATTCTTGCACATTTTTGCAAAATGACCTAGTCTACCACACTTTAAACATTCCTTGTTGTTAGCGAAACAAAACTTCGCATTTGAGGAATGGGTATCACTACCACACCTAGAACACACTTTAGATTGTGGCTTAGTGTACTGTTGGGGATAATTCTTCTTCTGAACAGTATACCCCTTCTTTCTAACAAGAGCAACAGCACAACTGTCATTGTCACTATTATCACTTGAAACACTCATTTTGTTGGAAACTTTTGCCACCTTGAGATCAATACCACTTTTTAGTAATTCGTTTATGCATTTCTAGCTTTCTTCCACGATTTTTGCAAGTTCAATGGCAACTTTTAATGTCGGGTTTTTTGCTGCCCAAAGTCGTTCCTGTATTTTCCGATTGTTGCATTGAACAATCAATTGGTCGCGAATGTGTTCATCTGTCATCTGGCCAAAGTTACACTTTACTGAAAGTTCTCGCAGGCGCGCAACAAAATCATCTATGGACTCATCTTCACGTTGACTGTTTTTATAAAACTTAAATCTTTGCAGAACAAGATTCTCTTCCTTGGCAAACCGAGTCTCTAGTCTGGCGATAGCCTCCTTATATTCGTCTAGCGGGGACTGTGAACCGGAAGGTAGAACCTGGAGTAAGTACTTGAAAATTCGCTGCCCTTCTTTCCCCAAAGTTGTCATTAAAAATACTTTTTTCCTTTTTTTTTTTTTCCTTTTAGGAGAAAAATCTTCTCCGTCCAATGCCTCAATGTAATTGTAAAACATTACAATCCAACCCTCCCAGGAAGTGGAGGGATTCCCTGGTTCGGATAAAAACTGTGGAGGAAGTGCCACATCGACCTGCTGTGACATCTTAGATTCTTAATGAGGTAAGTATTAATGTCAAATAACACAGGCAGTGCAGTGTATATTATGTAAATCTTCCACACTACATTCAATAAGGTTCAGATAAAATAGACACAATTTGAGGCTGACAAATGAATGAAATGCTTACTTATTATTATTTTTTTTCAGGATCTCTAGGAAGATGTGTCCTTGTTACACGGGAAGCGCCGGTAAATATCGGTTCCGTGGTTATGGCAGAGGCATAGCTCGAGCACTGTCACTCTAGGATAGACGGATGACGTGCTCGCAGCGTTCAGAGTGCATGAGACAAACTGCGTCGGCTTAGGGATGACGCGCTCACAATCTCTGTTGCGCGTTGGCTCAAGAATGACGTGATCTCTATCTCTGCGCGTTCAGTGAAGGCAGCGCTGGGGATGGCTCATGCGGAAGCTGCTCGAAAAAAAATGAAGAAGAGAACGCTCGCAGCACTAGGCAACAGCGGTGACCTTTGAGGGTGGTTGACGGTATGTGATGAATTTCTAAAGCAAGTAATAAGCGCTCACCTTCCCAACCTTTTAACGCGATATCTGTTGACTGTAGAGAAGAGATACTGGACGTTCAAAGTAAACACATGGAGTTCATTTGCGGTGAAAGCGGTTTTTTATCCTGTAATCCACTGATTATGGGTCCACTGCGCAATGTCTTTTCTGGCCAGATACAAGTCCTTGTCGCCAAAAATGTTGTAAAGATGATTGATGCAAGATGAGGCTTGAAAGTAGGAGGTTTATTCGCAGCACAGGATGAACAGCTTTACACCATCTGGCCAAGCATCAACTGATGTACCTATGATTCTTAACTGGAACCATAACATTGGAACCCACTAGGAATTCCAAGTGATAGACAGAGAAAGCAGACTAAACACAATAAAGCTATTTACAACAGAGTCCAATAACAACAACATCCCCAGGAGAGGGATCATCGTATGGTGTCGCCGGGCTGCAATGAACACATCTCAACAGAGTGGATTAATATCTGTAAACAGTACCCTCCTGACTCCATAGATGCGACCAGAAATCAGGATAGCACAGACCTTTCATGCAAGTTTAATTAAAATAAATTGCCTTTCCAGCCTTTAAGGCAGGAGCACATGGTAAGGAAGGCGATGAGCCAGCTCAAGCAGCGCCGTATAAGTGAGGTAGCACTCATCTCTCCTGACTTAAAGGGAGAAGAGCCCCTGGCTACTTAATATGTAGAAGACCAAAGTCCAGAGCACTCAAGGAGGGCAGAGAGTCCAATTGGGGTCGCATCTGGCATTAACAGCTTTTGGGAGGCCGTACTCAATACAATGCAAGTGGCAGTGGAAGCATTGGATGATCACTCTAAGAAAATGGATATACAAGTGAACATGTATACATGAATACACTGACAGTTTTCATGAATACACTGACAGTTTTCATGTCAGAAATAGATGGGAAGCTGGAGTATTTAAATAATCGGATTCAAAGAGTTCATTCAAGGAAGGACGCTGATTTTACAATATGCACATGCAAGGAGGTAACTGATCAGCTGGTACAACTACCAGTATTTCTGGAGGAAATGCTTGGAAATGTAAGGAAAGTGCTGTGTGAAGCTATGTGGAATGCAGCACAAACAGGTGATGTAGTCGATGTAGATAATGCAAGGAAAGCACTCCATGCAAAGGAGCAGTAACAGAGCAGCTGCCAACGTCACCTACCCTAATCACCCCAATTGTCTCATCCAATGAAAAGTATCATCAAATCTGGATGACAGGCAAGGGGACAGGGTGCCTTCTATTGAGAGGAGAGATCACAAACAAAGCAAGTGTAAGTGCCAGAGCCTGTGGCCATTGAGCTGTCAACAATAACTAACCCTACACCACTGCGCATGATGATGGGGGAAAGAAAACAAGCAAGGAAAGGCAGTCACCAAGTCCTTCTAGTGAGATCCTGCATGGGCGAGCTCCAGCTGAACCTGGCAATGAGATTGCTGATCCCTCTGCAATGGAGGTCAGGCAAGGTGATGTGGGAATCAAGCACCAAGAGGTTAGAGACCATCGTGAGCCGGGGGCATCCCCACAGCCCCAACAACTCTTCTGGCCTATTCAAGGCAAAGGAGGTCAGCAAGAGGCCAAGAATAACCCTGAAGAAGAAGGATGTGTTTGAACCCACTCCCAAGAACAGATTAAAAACACCTCTATCAGATTGGAAGGCTCAGTGAACGAAACAAACGAAACCTGCATCCCAGAAAGGAGGGAGGTCAGTCCCAAGCAGGACTGTGCCACGAACCCGGTCCAGCCCAAGGGGAGAATGGCGTCATACCACCAACCATGGAGGGCATGAGAATAAATCCTGGTTTTAAATCGATCTGTAGAGCGTGTGGGGGGCATCCAGAATCAAGGACGGTGTTTCATGAGTTGACTTCAAATATTCACAGGTGGGAATACAAGACCAGGATACAAGCCTACTCACAAATATTTCAGAGAATATTAATGCATCTGCTGTCTATACAGGATCAAAGCCACCCATAATGGGGATCCCTGAATATAGATCTAGAGGACCCCATCATATACTAAACCATTGAAACGTACAAAAACTGACGATTGTCTTGCCGGATCTGGTAAAGGTTGAGTCCAAAGACATATTTTCCATTAAATTCCTGGAACCCCACAGAAAGCAAGTATCTGAACACATGCTTCTTATGCTCAACTGCCAGATTATTCAAGCCAATGTCATGGCCTGCAAGGAGCTGCTACAGAGCTGGGGCATAATACTAGGACACTTTCAGGGGGGGGGGTTACTGACCCCCGCTCCAGCCTGTAAACCAACCAACATGGAATTTCAGAAGCCCATATGTCATCAACCCTCGTGAAGCAACACAAAGGCTAGTGTTAACATGCACCTTCAGTTTTGAAAGGTGTAGTGTGTTGGCCCCTTTCCACCAGGGTCTCAGGGTTAAAAGTTCAAGCAGCAGACACACAAACAGAGAAACGCTTGTTGTCTAGATGAGTCTCCTAACAGGGTGAATTGGACCTGGCTACCATCAGCTCTAAAGGAGGGGGTTGGAATGAAGCCTGAAACGAGAATTCCCTGAGGCGTCATACACAAAAAATTACATGTTGAACATCTGCACCAAGATTTTGGGAGGTCTTGCCACAAAAATTGGAGATGCTGCAATGATAGAAAACTCCAGGAAGTTCAACATACTTGCAGTGCAGGAGACCTGGGCACAAACCAGCACTCCTTTAATTGGATTCATTAAATTCAACGGATGAGCACACACAGTTAGCAAACATAGAAGAACAAAATGTGGGTAGGCAACCTATGTGAACTCAAAACTAATTGTTAAGGTAAAACTACTGACTATAGAGGAACCATGGTTACTGGCTCTACGTCTGGAGATTTGGGACAAGCAGTCTAAAACTCCATTAATCCCAGTTAATAATTATATCAACCTAAAAGAAAGATCAAAAATTGTGGAGAAACTGGTCAATCTTCTCCTGGAGTGGAAAAGAGATAAACAGATGGCAAATCTGGCAATTACCGGAGATCTTTATCCACACTTTTTCCAAGACATATACATGAGGCTCCAGACGAGGCATTGCAGGTGCTACCAGTACAAAGTCACCCCACGCATATACACCATATAAGCTTGGTAAAAGGCTCCTAAAGGCTTGCAAAGCAGCTGATCTGTGTAATATTCAATAGACGCCTGAGAGGGGACATTACACCCGTCTGGACAAAGTACTCATGTAAGATGATCTCCTACCTTTGTCTATACAATGGTGAGGTGCTAGACTGTTTAGTGCAGTAGTTGACTTCAAAATTGAGTACAGATCTGAGAGTGACCACCACCCACAAAAACGTCTGTCTAAGCGCTGATGTGTCCGTACTAGATCAGTCATGAATAGTGCAGGCTGAAGGAAGCTCTACAAATTTAAAATGCATCAAGTGGAGCTCAGGAAACATTGAAGGTATTAGAGGCTTGGCATGTAAGGTCAAGGGAATCCTGAAGGAAGTTCTATCTGATGAGGAGAACCCAATTTAAGGCATGGAAGTGCCTCTCGCAGACCCCAGCAGCAAGATATCCGGCCAACAATCTGGAGAATGGCAAACATATTACCCACAAGCGATTTATCATCCAGCCAAAGTCGGTTTGCCTTATCAGGTCAAGCACCAAAGAAGTACTCTGTCAATTGCAGCACTCACTACAGGATATCAAGATATAGTATTAGTAAAATGCTTATGAATGGAGCGTAAGAGTCTAAAAAAGGTAGTATGGCTGTTAATAGAGAGATCAAAAGCATTGTGGGCAAAGCTACTCCACTCCTCCAAGCGGAATGATCACAAAAGTTTCTAGAAACTGGTCTATGTGCTTGACACACGCCATAGAGTAGCAAACAATGCTATCATAAGTGTGAAAGAATGAATTAAAAATCTAAGAACACATTGCAAAGGAAACAGAGATGATCATTCTGCCCATGATCCAGTTTGACCTTACATGGAAAAGATCAAAGTGCACAAGTCCACATGAGCTGGTGACCCTGACAACCAATGGCAATGGTGATTCTGACATCCTATACCACTCAATGCAACTGCTAGATCTTTCAGTGGAGGCCCTGGTAAAAAAATAAATGAGAACTCTTGCTCCAGCTGAGCACCTGGCTCTATTGCATACAAACTGCTCTTCTAAAGCACAATGCCACAACCTGGCTGCTTTTGCAGCTTGATGCTTTACCAAGGAGGAGTATACCGGAAAGCTGGAGAGGTTCAGTGATCCACCCCATTTTTAAGGGTGGAGTAACCTCTTCCCCTAGCAATTACAGGTTGATATCAATGCTCGATTTGGACCTCAAATACTTGTTAATACTATTACTGCAAGATCCACAGGAGTGGGCGATGGAGACAAAAAAAGCTGGCAATTAACAAAAAACAGGGTTCACTAAAAGGCAAGGTACCACCACCAATTTGTTGGCTGTCGACCTCACAATGAAAAGAGCAGGTGACACTGGGACACCAGTTTTAATTTGTTTTGTGGACTTTAAAGTGTCCTTCGACTGTGTCCTCCGAGGCCTGCTCTGGAAAATCCGAACACATTGGGAATTCCACAAAACCACTGGAAAGCCATTCAGCTGATATAGACAAAGACATGGGTAAAGATCAAGGTGGGGACGGGCACTGTTGGACCCGGCCCGTTGGGCAGGTTCACCCCTAGACTGTTTGCTTTTTCCTAGCCTGTTTATGGAACCTGGTGTTGGTGATTTTAGGCCTCTGCGCACTTTTTCACTGTGGTACAGTGTAAAGTGCTTGAGCTCTCTGTGAATGAGTGGTGAGTGACCTGCCCTCCCATAGGAATGAATAGGGAATATGTATGCCCATGGTAGTTCCTGATGTGTGGGGAGTGCAGGGGCGAGTTTGGTATGTATGAACTCGTGAGAGTGAATGCTGCAAAATGATGTATGCGGCATGACTGTGTCTAGTCTAGAAGTACTACTTTTGGAAGTTGGCATATTTGTGTAAGTTGGTGCTAGCGTGTGATTGGCTGGTGAGCCTGGCCCAGAGTGCCTGGGCCTGCTTGTGGATTGACTGTCTGGTTTGAGGATGACAGGGGCTGGAGAGCCCAGGAGGTTGTCTGAGTCAGCCCATGGATGAAAGGCAGCATCTGCTGCCAGGGAAGTGGGAGGAGATGGCACCTGATAGTGAAGGGCTGTGCCTGCCTAACTACAAAGCTGGCTCCACCTCCCACTGGGCGACTGTCACCTCTGTCCCTGATACTGAAGGGGACTTCCCTCTAAACCAGTCCAGCTGGTTCTCACACTGAGACTTTAAAGGCTTCAAAGACTTTTCACTGTATAAGAAAGGGCTTTGTCCCCTTCCAAAATTTGAATTTTTGAATTTAAAAACATTTATATAGCGCTCTACTACCAAGCGGTTTCTTGGCGCTTTAGGATTGCGAGGGGGATGGCAGGAGCGGAGGGGATCAGACCTTGTAGGCTTGGGAGAAGAGCAGAGTTTTAAGACCCTTCCGGAACTCTATGTAGGAGGAAGTCAGTCGAAGTTCGGTCGGGAGGGAGTTCCAGAACGCAGGAGCGAGAACTGCAAATTTTGTTCCTCCGGCCTTTTTCTTACGGAAACGGGGGATGGTTAGCAGGGCCTGATGGGAGGAGCGGAGCTCTCTGCCAGGTGAGTAGGATTTGATGGCGGAGCAGATGAACTCCGGGGCGGTGCCCATTTTAGCCTGGAAGGTGGTACAGCCGAGTTTGAACAGGGCACGCTCTTTCACCGGCAGCCAGTGCAGTGCCTGCATTAGGGGGGTAACCCGATGGAATTTAGGCAGGCCGTGGATCAGGCGGGCAGCCTGGTTCTGCACTAGCTGCAATCGGCGAATGGCGTAGGCTGGGGCGCCATTGTAGATGATATTACCATAATCAAGGCGCGAGAGCACCATGGCCATCACTATGATTTTTAACGCAGGCAGGGAGAAAAAGCGAGAGATCTTCCTAATAGTTCTAAGGGAAAAAAAACAGGAAGAAACAACTGAGGAAACCTGTGAGTGAACGGAAAGTGAAGAATTGAGGAGAATGCCAAGGGTTTTGACCTTGGGAACAGGAAGCGGGGGGACACCAAGTGAGGAAGGCCAGTGGGAAGGGGACCAGGGGCTGCAACCACCTCCAGTCAAGACTAACTCCGTCTTGTCTGGATTGAGTTTGAGGTGGTTGCAGTTCATCCAGTCCTGGATGAACAGCATGACGGACTGGACGTTCTGGGAGGAGGAAGGGGAATGGGAAAGGTTGAAAATTAGCTGGAGGTCATCGGCGTAATTAAACACCGTGACCTCGAGCTGCTGTAACATAAAAATTAGAGGGTAGATGTATAAATTAAACAAAAGAGGGGAAAGTGAGGAACCTTGGGGGACTCCACAAGCAACCCTGCGAGGAGCAGCGGTGAAACCAGCTAGATGAACCGCCTGAGCCCTGTCGCTCAGGAAGGACTCAAGCCAGGCGAGGGCCAGGCCCTCGATGCCCGCCGCCTTGACACGGGTGAGAAGAGTGGAATGGTCCACCGTGTCAAAAGCGGCGGACAGATCTAAAAGGATGTTCTTGTTTCTGACTTGAATCTACCAGGGGCGGGCGCTGCCCAGCCCCTGGATGCCTGGAGGACTTCTGGGGGGACCCCTATGCCCTGCCTGGGCTGAGGGGGGGACTTTGCTGGACTTTCTGCCCCCCTAAGCACTTTGAAGTGCTTCTTCTTTGCTATAGCGCTGGGAGCGCTGGATTTGTCCTTCTTAGCGCTTAGGAGCGCTTTTTGCTTTATATTAGCGTGTCTCTGCCCCGCATTTTGCGTGGAGAATTGCAGGTGCCACCCTGCTTTTTGCCCGACATCGCTATACTTGTATTTATGGGTGCCACCCCATTTATTTTATTGCCCTAGCGAGTTCCCACCTCGCTTATTTGCTATTTAAATTATTTTCCTCGAGGGAGCCCACTCCTCGGGAAACTCAGCCCCCGCCTGCCTGCCTATAGGAGAAGGGCCGCTGCGCTGCCCGCAGCGACCCGGAAGTGGTTGGCCGGCCGGCCAATTGGAGCGCGGCCGGCTGGAAGTCCCGCCCCGCAGCCTGTGAGGCGGAGGGAAGATGGCGCTGCATGGCGGCGGGTCGGCCGGGCTCCCGTGAGCTGAGGGAGCCCGGCGGCAGCTGAGGGAGCCTTGGAGCGGAGCGGAGCGGTAGCGGGGGGGCGCTAGGCACATTGTCGGTGCCTGCCCCCACCGCGAGTGAAGGAGAGCCGCCGCCCGGAGGAGCCCGCCCCTGAGAGCCCATTGAGTCAGCAGGGCTGGGGGGGCTCCGTGTGGCTGCGGTTAGGTGCCGGTCGAGGCACTGAGGAAGGGCAGCCCCGAATGGCAGTGGGTCGCCCCACCATGGTTGCAGAGCCCGTGAGAGGCTCTGGGGGGCATATTGTAAAGCTAGAGTCCCCCGTAGGGGACTCCACCGTGAATGTCGAGTCAGGGCGGCCCCGATTGGCAGCGGGTCACCCCAACGTTCTAGAGCCCCGAGAGGCTCCCTGGGGGGGCCATTTTAATTGGAGGGGGGCGCAGAGGTACATTGTCGGTGCCCGCCCCCTCCTACCAGAGAGCACCTTGTTTTTAGAGCCTCTGTGGCTCCAACGATGGGCCTGCCTTGTCCCAGAGCCTGTGTGGCGCAGTTTGCTCCTAAGGGCCAGTGAGGGCCCTGGCGCAGTTTTGTTGATTCTCCAGTTGCCCAGCACTTTGTGGGCAGCTGCCACGTTTAGGCTTTTGGTACTTTTGAAACTGGCGCTGCATGGCAGCGCACCCTGACTTTGGACTCAGGGCATCTTTGCCCCACAAGGCCAGTTGGACTAGGGACTGCCACAGGTAGTGGCTTATGTAGTGTTGGCGCAATGTGATTTCTATGCTCTTTAATAGTTATTGCTAATGTGAGTTTTTGCGCTATTGATTTATTATGCACCTCTGAATGTGTAGGTTTATGCATTATGTGTCTTTCTTTCCATGCGCTGCACCTCTGAATGTTTAGTCATCATGTGTCTTCTTGCACTGCACCCCTGAATGTATTTTATTGCATCATGTGCTCTATTCTTAACACCTCTGAATGTATTTTATGGCATCATGTGTTCTTCTTTATTACTCCTCTGAATGTGGTTCCTGCATCATGGGTAATGTGTTCTGGTGTACCCCTAAATGTGGTTATTCTTAGGTGGTTCCATTTTATACTCCTCTGGATGTAGGTTTATTGCATCATGAGTAAGGTATTCTTTCTTAGACCCCTAAATGCTGGGTGATACTTAGGTGGTTCTTCTTTTTCTAGTACAGTTGGTTCTGGTAAGGTTCTTGTTCCTGTTACCAGTGGTTACTGGTTGTTATCTTTGATTATTATTTTATGTTACATTTATTCTTTATTCTAGAAGTGATTTTTATATTCTACATTTTATCTAGAAGTACTATATCTGATTCTGACAGGCGCCCATGTGGCCCTGTCTGGTGTACTTAATCCCTGTGATTTGTCCCCTTGCCAGTTGGCACAATGTATATGTGTGATTTTATCTGATATGTTTTTACAATACAAAAGTTATTTTTATAATAACCTTGTGTGGAGTCTCTTTTGTGGTGTGCCTAGTATGTTGTTGCTGTTGTGCGCTGGCGCAAATGCTTTACACATTGCCTCCGAGTTTAGCCTTACTGCTTGAGCCAAGCTACCAAGGGGGTGAGCGGAGGTTATCTTGGCGTGTGACTTCCTTGCCCTGACTAGAATGGTGGTTTATGCTTGGCTTTGGCGTCAGCCTTAGCCTACCAGAAATAGCCAGTTCTAACATTGTTGGTCAGCGGTGCGGATTTGGACTTGTGTTTGCGCAGTGCCATAGCGACAACTGGCTACATTACAAAACTCTGCAATTGTTTTTTTTCAGATAGTCACATGTTTGGGATTATTGTTTTTGATTTTTTTCCTCAAGAGTGTCATTTTCAAATGTGTTTCTGCGCTTTATGTTTAGTGGCAGATGAGAGAAATTGACAGGGCGGGACGCCATTAGAGGGGGAGGTTCCCATAGATTAGGAATCCCTTGCTGGGTCCCGTGTCCAATCCGAAATCCTGTCCCTGTGTGGGTAGATGGAAGAGAGGGAGTGTGAGGAGAAATGACTAGCTCAGGAGGGTGGTTGTTCCCTGAGTGTAGTGTGTGTGTCTGGATTCCCCAGTGTGGTAGGATCCAGTGGTGGCAGCTTAAATATGTCCAGTGCGTGTGAAGTCCCATTCCCAGTTCCCAGAGTATGGTGCCTGGTGCTCAGTAAGAGGGTAACAGGTTGTGAGTCAGAGGCAGTGAGGAACTGTCTCACCAGTCTGGAGGGGGAGTGTGTGGATGAGTGATGTGCTGAACTGGAGGAGTTGGTGTGAGTTTTCTTTTTGTTAAAGAGCTTGCATGAGAGGTGTACCTCTGGTGGTGTGCAGGAGGTCCTGCAGAGGCACTGGACAAGAAGGTGGATGTCTGGCGGTGTGCTAGATGTCTTGCAGAGGCATTAGGGAGTGGTTCCAAAAGGAGTGGCTTGTGTATCTGATGATCCTGTGAAGGGGAAGTGGTTACTGTGTAACCCAGCTAGGTCCCAGTAGTATGGTAGGGGTGTAGGGGCTCATGCCCTGTCTCAGTGGAGGCGGAGTGAGTGTGGGACGGTGTGTCCCACATTGGCCTGAAACCCTATCTCAGGGACTGGAGGGTTCCCTAAGGGAGCGCCAGGTCAGGGGCCTAAGCTGTACATAGGTCATTTGAGGAGGATCTTCCTGTGTCTAGAGGACGGGAGTGTCTGTAACCAGAACTCCGGTGGTCCTAGTATTGGGCAGGACCACTCCTAAGAGCAGGGTGCAGAAGTCCTGGCTCACTGAGCATTTGACCGTCTAGAGTGCTTGACCATTTGTGGGGCCTCTGGAGGTCGTTCCCCGAGGAGGGGGGAAGGCCGGGTTGGGGTTGTGGCCTGCCCTGGGAGGAGTACTGGAGGAAAGTGTGTCACTGATACGCCGCTGGCGTGTGCTCTGTCTAGCCTGAGACATACTGATACTGGAAGGGGGTGCAGAGGGACGGTGTCCTTACTTCTGACCCCGATGCAACCTGAGGGTTTAGATCTTAGGTTGGGAGAGTAGGAAACTTCTAGGTCAAGAGGAATCTCTACCAAAGTGGATCAGCTGAAGAGACTGAGGGGGCTGCCCTTGCTGTGTGTTCTGGGGCTCACCTGCAGTTTGTTGTTTCCACCAAGGTAGAGGAAAGGGGGCTTTGCTGTGTGCTGTGTCCCCCCACCTGCTTGAAGAGGAACTGTGCTGTGTGCTTTGTACCTCAGAAATGGAATAGTTTCCAGGTGGTAGACCAGTGATGGAGTGAGGTCCTGATCTGGTAGGAGAATTGTGTTCTGGTGTGTGCTTCTCTGTGAGGGTGCGGAAACCCAGAAGTAGAGGTAGTGTGGGGCATTCTTGCCCGTGACCTCTGGTCAGCCTGAGGGTATGGTCGCTAGGTTGTTGGATCAGTAATAGTTGTAGCTACACTGAGAGAGAGAGAGTGGAGAATGGCTATTGTGTGCCAGGGGTTACTACCCCCCCCACTCTGTGGATTAGTTAGGACCTGTGATTTGGATGGCCTATGGCCTGGTATTGGCTATGGATGGCTAGGGAGTACCAGTGGGGTATCCTAGTTGTGTCAGAGAGGTATTGTTTAGAGGTAACCAGGTGAGTTCAGAGTGGCGTAAAACCGGAAGGTGTCCCTGCTGTGCGGGTCCGTGTCCGTGTTTTGTCGCCCAAAGCAAGGAAGCCCATCAGTGGAGTGATTGGTCTACCCTGCGTTTTGGCTGGAAGGGGGTTGTGTTGGACCAGGCCCGTTGGGCAGGTTCACCCCTAGACTTTTTGCTTTTTCCCAGCCTGTTTATGGAACCTGGTGTTGGTGATTTTAGGCCTCTGCACACTTTTTCACTGTGGTACAGTGTAAAGTGCTTGAGCTCTCTGTGAATGAGTGGTGAGTGACCTGCCCTCCCATAGGAATGAATAGGGAATATGTATGCCCATGGTAGTTCCTGATGTGTGGGGAGTGCAGGGGTGAGTTTGGTATGTATGAACTCGTGAGAGTGAATGCTGCAAAATGATGTATGCGGCATGACTGTGTCTTGTCTAGAAGTACTACTTTTGGAAGTTGGCATATTTGTGTAAGTTGGTGCTAGCGTGTGATTGGCTGGTGAGCCTGGCCCAGAGTGCCTGGGCCTGCTTGTGGATTGACTGTCTGGTTTGAGGATGACAGGGGCTGGAGAGCCCAGGAGGTTGTCTGAGTCAGCCCATGGATGAAAGGCAGCATCTGCTGCCAGGGAAGTGGGAGGAGATGGCACCTGATAGTGAAGGGCTGTGCCTGCCTAACTACAAAGCTGTCTCCACCTCCCGCTGGGCGACTGTCCCTGATACTGAAGGGGACTTCCCTCTAAACCAGTCCAGCTGGTTCTCACACTGAGACTTCAAATGCTTCAAAGACTTTTCACTGTATAAGAAGGGGCTGTGTCCCCTTCCAAAATGTTCTTGTTTCTGACTTGAATCTACCAGGGGTGGGCGCTGCCCAGCCCCTGGATGCCTGGAGGACTTCTGGGGGGACCCCTCTGCCCTGCCTGGGCTGAGGGGGGGACTTTGCTGGACTTTCTGCCCCCCTAAGCACCTTGAAGTGCTTCTTCTTTGCTATAGCGCTGGGAGCGCTGGATTTGTCCTTCTTAGCGCTTAGGAGCGCTTTTTGCTTTATATTAGCGTGTCTCTGCCCCGCATTTTGCGTGGGGAATTGCAGGTGCCACCCTGCTTTTTGCCCGACATCGCTATACTTGTATTTATGGGTGCCACCCCAATTATTTTATTGCCCTAGCAAGTGCCCACCTCGCTTATTTGCTATTTATATTATTTTCCTCGAGGGAGCCCACTCCTCGGGAAACTCAGCCCCCGCCTGCCTGCCTAAAGGAGAAGGGCCGCTGCGCTGCCCGCAGCGACCCGGAAGAGGTTGGCCGGCCGGCCAATTGGAGCGCGGCCGGCCGGAAGTCCCGCCCGCAGCCTGTGAGGCGGAGGGAAGATGGCGCTGCATGGAGGCGGGTCAGCTGGGCTCCCGTGAGCTGAGGGAGCCCAGCAGCAGCTGAGGGAGCCTTGGAGCGGAGCGGAGCGGAGCGGAGCGGTAGCGGGGGGGGGCGCGAGGCACATTGTCGGTGCCTGCCCCCACCGCGAGTGAAGGAGAGCCGCCGCCCGGAGGAGCCCGCCCCTGAGAGCCCGGTGAGTCAGCAGGGCTGGGGGGGCTCCGTGTGGCTGCGGTTAGGTGCCGGTCGAGGCACTGAGGAAGGGCGGCCCCGAATGGCAGTGGGTCGCCCCACCATGGTTGCAGAGCCCGTGAGAGGCTCTGGGGGGCATGTTGTAAAGCTAGAGTCCCCCATAGGGGACTCAACCATGAATGTCGAGTCAGGGCGGCCCCGATTGGCAGCGGGTCGCCCCAACGTTCTAGAGCCCCGAGAGGCTCCCTGGGGGGGCCATTTTAATTCTACCAGAGAGCACATTGTTTTTAGAGCCTCTGTGGCTCCAACGATGGGCCTGCCTTGTCCCAGAGCCTGTGTGGCTCCAACAGTGTGGCGCAGTTTGCGCCTAAGGGCCAGTGAGGGCCCTGGCGCAGTTTTGTTGATTCTCCAGTTGCCCAGCACTTTGTGGGCAGCTGCCACGTTTAGGCTTTTGGTACTTTTGAAACTGGTGCTGCATGGCAGCGCACCCACACTTTGGACTCAGGGCATCTTTGCCCCACAAGGCCAGTTGGCCTAGGGACTGCCACAGGTAGTGGCTTATGTAGTGTTGGCGCAATGTGATTTCTATTCTCTTTAATAGTTCTTGCTAATATGAGTTTTTGTGCTATTGATTTATTATGCACCTCTGAATGTGTAGGTTTATGCATTATGTGTCTTTCTTTCCATGCGCTGCACCTCTGAATGTTTAGTCATCATGTGTCTTCTTGCGCTGCACCCCTGAATGCATTTTATTGCATCATGTGTTCTATTCTTAACACCTCTGAATGTATTTTATGGCATCATGTGTTCTTCTTTATTACTCCTCTGAATGTGGTTCCTGCATCATGGGTAATGTGTTCTGGTGTACCCCTAAATGTGGTTATTCTTAGGTGGTTGTCTTTTCTACTCCTCTGAATGTAGGTTTATTGCATCATGAGTAAGGTATTCTTTCTTAGACCCCTAAATGCTGTGTGATACTTAGGTGGTTCTTCTTTTTCTAGTACAGGTGGTCCTAGTAAGGTCCTGGTTCCTGTTACCAGTGGTTACTGGTTGTTATATTTGATTATTATTTTATGTTACATTTATTCTTTATTCTAGAAGTGATTTTTATATTCTACATTTTATCTAGAAGTACTATATCTGATTCTGACAGGCGCCCATGTGGCCCTGTCTGGTTTACCTAATCCCTGTGAATATTGCCCGTGCCAGTTGGCACAATGTATATGTGTGATTTTATCTGATATGTTTTTACAATACAAAAGTTATTTTTATAATAACCTTGTGTGGAGTCTCTTTTGTGGTGTGCCTAGTATGTTGTTGCTGTTGTGCGCTGGCGCAAATGCTTTACACATTGCCTCCGAGTTTAGCCTTACTTCTTGAGCCAAGCTACCAAGGGGGTGAGCAGAGGTTATCTTGGCGTGTGACTTCCTTGCCCTGACTAGAATGGTGGTTTCTGCTTGGCTTTGGCGTCAGCCTTAGCCTACCAGAAATAGCCAGTTCTAACAGGCACCATTTGTCTAGAAAAGTTAACATCTCCCTCAGATTGAAACAGGGATGTGTACTGGTGCCACTGTTGTTTAATCTATTCATCGGGGACCTCTCAACATCCCTGGCAGAACTGGTTTTCCATGCACCAAGCCTCTGGTCCCTACAGGTGAGCAACATCCTCTATGCAGACGAACTAATTCTGTTAAGCAACACCAATGTGGGCCTACAGCGGCTAATTAATAGGCTCCCTGGGTACTCAGCAAACAATCCGCTCGACATTAAGCTTAAGAAAACTAAAGATATACTGCTAAAACGAGAAATAGTGAAACATGGGAAATGGCGCCTAAATGGTTCCAACATTGAAGAAGTTGCAACATACACATACCAGGGGTTTAAACTGGACTCACAAAACTCTTTTGCAGCACACAAAAGCTATCACTGCAAAAACGGAGCCTTTAAACTTTCTCCTTCCCAAATCTAAGGAAAGGTCTGGTGGGTCATAGGCCTAGATGTAGGTAATTTTATTTTACCACTTCTTAAATACCGAATTTTACCGATTCGGTAATTAAGAAGTGGTAAAATTGAGGGGGGGGATGTAGGTATTACAGAATCGGTAATGCCCATTGATTCCTATGGGCATTGAAGCCCATTGGAATCAATGGGCATTACCGAATCGGTATTTACCGATTCGGTAAATACTGATTCCAGCAAGGGTGCAGGGGGTGTCACTTTGACACCCTCTAGCACCCCAAATACAGGCACGTGTGCCATGTGGCACACATACATGCCCTAAGGGCATGTCTGTCTGTCACATGGCATAGGTGTGCATGCACACATGTGCATGCACACCTGAATTCGGTATTTTACCACCCAATTGGATTGGGTGGTAAAGTACCGATTCTGAAATGCCTTTGGGACTCAGAAGAGTCCCACCTACATCTAGAAGTTACCGAATTGGTAAAGATACCGATTCGGTATGTTACCGAATCTGTAAATTTACCGATTCGGTAAATTTACAGATTCTGTAAAATTGGCCCCTACATCCCAAAAACCCATTTACCGATCGGTAACGGACGAAATCGTCCGTTACCGGCCGGTAAATGGCCACCTACATCTGGCCCTAAGTTATGAAATCAGAACTGATTCCAAATTTATCTTAAGGAGGTGCGATAAAGCTGGATGAAGATGCTGTCCTGCTGGAAAAGCTCTCAATACGAAGTATAAACATGTATTCCAGATTCCAAGGTCAAAATTTGCACGAGCAAAACAATGATTAGCCAGGCAGGGGCCTTTGTGAAGTGCTGCCATTAATTGCGGAGTGCCTTGAAACTACTTTGGGCTGGGTTAAACCTGACAAGGGGCGCAAGGTCAATTTACCAAATATCTGCAGGAAAGTATACAGAATCTTGATATTCAAGACCCATGTCGATTGAACACGTGTGCCAGTACCTTTAAAAAAATTGTGAACACATGCATACAGCAGAGAAGCAGGTTGGAAGATAGAACTGCACTGATAAAACGATCATAGGGGTGGTTAGGAATAAACTCATATGACTCAAGCAAGGAACAGCCCTATTTCGAGGAAGCTTTGGCATTGACCATCAAGTGGTGATTGATTAGGATCTAATTTGGATGCTTCCTCACCCCAGACTTTTCTCAAGCGGCAGAAGGAGGTCCAACCGGAAGATGTAATGTGCTGATTGTGTCTTGAGGCAATATAAACAATTATACATGTACTCTGTGTGTGCCCAAACATGCTAGTATATCAGAGGTCACTGCTGCACAAGGAGTTTTTAGCCTTAGATGCTAGAACCTGCAGGGTGGTGGCAATAGAGGCTTTACATTCAAAGAATGTTATGTTGAACTTTCACTTGGGGCAGTTTTTTAGCAATTTTTAATAAACAGTTTGAAATGTTATCTAGGAAGCCCCCCACGTCTTAGAAAAGGATGTACACAACACTTTCAACTCACTTTTTTGCACAGTAAAAGTTTCCTTTGCACTGCTGTTTTTATGGATGTACTAGGCACTTAAGCATCTGTGGCAGAAAGGTGCGCTTTAACAAGTATGTTGTTTTCACAATCCTATAACTGCTTCATCAAGCAGGTTGAAATGATCCTTTCGCACAGCCACACAAAGTATGTTGTTTAATTGTATAAAGCTCATTGCACTAGGCACTTTGGTAAAGCACTGTGGTATGAACTCTTCCAGGGCCAAGACTGATTTGCATATGGCCAGGTCTAAACTGGGGTAGCATTGTAAGCAAAAGAATGATGTATTTAACCCAGATCTCTCAAATGGTGGTGAAAGTTTTGATTTGTTCTGCATTCCGTCCATTGATTGTGTGTCTTTTGCTTTCTCGCCCTAAGTGAGTTGGGTATGCCCAAAAGTGGTTCCTGGTCTCACTGTACCACTGGATTTAAGCTATTCTGGCTGATAACGGATGAAACCCCGAAACCTGTCCAAGGATGCTTTTTTTCCGGTCCAGGGAGAACCTGGCTTGGCAGTTCGGGCCGGACTGTTCCCATGAGGCACAGGGCCAAGACTGATTTGCATATGGCCAGGTCTAAACTGGAGTGGCATGGTGAGCCAAAGAATGATGGATTTAAACCAGATCTCTTGACTGCGGTTAAATGTTTTGATTTGTTCTGCATTCCATCCGTAAGTTGCGTGTCTTTTGCTTTCTCACCCTAAGTTGGCCGAGTATGGCCAGATGTGGGTTCCCGGTCTCACTATGACACTGGATTCAAGCTATCCTGGCTGATGAGGGGTAGAACCCCAAACCCAGTCATAGAATGCTTGTTTCTGGTCCAGGGAGGACCTGGCTTGGCAGTTGGGGCTGGACTGTTCCCATGAGGCACAGGGCCAAGACTGATTTGTATATGGCCAGGTCTAAACTGGGGTGGCATGGTGAGAAAAAACCCAAATCTCTTGACTGGGGGAGAATGTTTTGATTTGTCTGCATTCCTTCAACTGTGTGTCTTTTACTATAAACTCCTACTAGGCCTTTAGGAGTATAATCCAAAAGGTTTAAAATGCCAAAGCCTTTTTCACACAAATTGTCTTAATGTCTTGACAGCCCCTCTTTTGCACAATAGTGTCAAGTTTGCATTAAACATCATGAATAATGTTGTCTTGTACTTAACTCTATCAGGTGAGGCAGCAGTCATTCTTTCCTAAAAATGTTTACATTGCCTTTGTCTCTTTGCACAGTAACCTGTGGATTTTTGCATACTCCACAGGTTGCACAATCCTTGTTTAGTTCAGGATCACATATCTAGTTATTAGTTTTATGATACTCTTAGTATTCTCCCTGATCTTATATTCATACTACAGGAAAGTCAACATTTTTAAATTAGTCAAAATCCTATATTTTTAGCTTGTTGTATGTACGATTTTTAGACCTGGCCTGGTGCACCTGTGATTGTCACACCTGTGCACCGATTGCCTGAAGTAGAGCTTTATTGAATTTACATGTATTGTATTGGTGATCATGTTGTGTATTTCACATGTGTATGGTTTTTATTAACTAATAAACTAAATTGTGATTGACTGACAATCCTATTGCATTCTATTAAATCAGAATTTGAATGTAATACTTCAGAATTCATAAAATAATCAGTATTGTCCCCTTCAAAAAAGTTACTCATGGTGTATGTAATTACTGGTCTTGTTAATGTGTGTTAATGTGTGTAGGCAAGTATGAACTTTTAGTCATTTCTCCTGTTATGATCAGCAGAAAATTAGAGTGGGGTTTAATATTTTTATTGGTATTTTACAGTTCAGTATGTAGCACACATAACATGAACGAGAGTTTCACGGAATATTCAACAGGGTTTTACATTGCGTTGCTGTTTGATGGACAGTTGCCCCCTTGTTTATAAGCATTTAACACATAGACATCGGGAAGGATGATCGGGGGAAAACATGGCGGCTGCTAGCTAGGGCGGTGCGCTCGTCATTGACGAAGCTCCTGGCGTTATGCCCCGGCGCGTGAATTAGCAGCGTTGGTCTTCTGGGTTCGTGCGAGCAGTGGACGGCAAGGTGAGTTAAGCTAATCCCTAAAATCACGGAAGAATCTCTCGGATCCTCAGCGGAGGTTTGGAGCGGGCTCCGTAGCTGAGAGGGAGTGAGAGGGAGAAGGCGGGTGGAGCCCGCGGAGCGGCTGAGGTTAACTGAAACGATTTTACTTGCAAGCGAAGCTAATCCCCAAGATCACTGAGAAACTTTCGGGTCCGCAGCGGAGGCTTGGAGGTTTGGAGCGGGCTCCGGAGGCTCCGTAGCTGAGGCGAAGTGAGAGGGAGAAGGCGGGTGGAGCTCCGGTTCCAAGCTCCTGGAGCCTGCGGCGTGCTGCAGCCGGCTGAGCTGGGGGGGGGGGCAGTGCCGCTCTGAGAACGGCGTGAGAGCAGCGAGTATTAAAAAAAAAGGAAAAAAGGGAGATCCTGGTCCTGAGGTTAACGGAGACAATTCTATTGAGAGGCGACTTGTATTAAGAAGATGTTAAGATGTTAAGAAAGTGAGCAAAGTGAGCAGGCTCAGGCACAGGTGGAGAGAGACCGCAGCTTAAATAATACAGAACAATAGAACTTGGGGACACTGAAGCTTGTAGAGCGGAGCGGTGATAAGTCTCATTTGAATTTTATAGTCACTGAGATATTGCCTGAAGGTTGAGACGATTCGAACAGGTTCAGGTTTGAGTCAAGATGGCTTATATACATGGAGCTGTAATCTGCTGAGACAAACGTTGTGCTGCTCTGCAAAACCTAGGAAGAGATCGAAAGTCAGACGGCGCAAGGAAGGTACCAGTGCTGCATCAAACCAAGCCTGAATAGAGCTACCAATGTGCTGTGGGGAGCCTTTTCTCCCCGCACCTTACCGCTGGGGCGACGCAGCCGTGGAGCTCCGAAGAAGCAGAAGGGCAGCGGTGTACAGCATACCAGCAAAAAAAGTGGCAACAACTACTTAGTGCGGTAAGGGGGACCAGCAGAGGGAGAGGGGGTTGTCTGCTTTGAGAGGTGAGTTACAGCCTATCGATAGCCAGGACCCCGTAGACATACAGGGCTATCACTCCTTGCAAAATCCAGACCCCACACCTAAAATCTTTAGATTCAACGCACAACAAACTTCTAGCCAGACATCGAGTGAGACCTCACATATAACTACCGCTAGAACCCTGGGGAAGCGGAAGGCTAAGGGGAAGGGAAAAGGCAGCAATAAAGGCAAAGAATTAGTTGTTGCTACAGGTTCTAGTGATACAGGTCAAGCGCAGGGAACCGAAAAAAGCCCAGGGGAGCAGCCCCTCATAGAGTCTGAGTCTGAGTCTGAGGCCAAATTGGAACACGAGGTTGCAACTGATACATTTCAACCCCCTACCTTAAGGTTAGCGAAGAGGAGTAAGGAACATCAGTTGCGTTATACCGCTCCGAAGGAGCTGCCGCATAAGGCCAGTCCGATTAAGGGGGGCTCCAAAACAAAAACTAGAAAAATTTCCTGAATCACACCCTCACTGAAGTCTTATTTTAAGGTCCTCCCCCAGGTCTTAAACATAAATCAAGAGGCCCAAAAACCTCCTTGTACACAAACTGCACTCTCATTAGTGGAAGAGCCTGGACTTATAACTACTTCTACACCTCCTATAGCTATACTCAGTAATCTGGGAGATAAGGAAGGAAAATTGGAAGGCGAAGGAGAGTTAGCTAGAGGTATAGAGATGGGGGACCCAGTAGATCGAGTTGCTGACGCAACCTCTTCTCCGGATCAGCAAGCCCTCACTGCAGCAGCGGGAAGTTATACAAAAGACTTGGATCAATGCAGTGGGGGTTGCGAAGATAATGGCAGCGACGATACCATTCAAGCCATACTTCTTAGTATGAGGAAAGAGATTAGAAACGGATTTGAGGAATCAAAGAGATGTTTTGAGGAGTCCAGACTCACTCAATCAGAGATCCGTACAATGTGTGAAAATTTAGAGACTAAGGTAGATGGTCTCTCACTAAGAACCGGGGGCCTAGAGAATTGTGTTGAAGAACTCAAGGCAAAACTGGAGGTTGCCGAGGGAAAGATTCAGACATTAAGACGAGAAGGCAATACAGTCAAAGAGAGGGTTGAGTCCCTAGAAAATTTCTCTAGAAGAAATAACTTAAGGCTCCTAAAAATACCGGAGGGAAAAGAAGGAGGAGACTTAAAGAACTTTGTCGCAACTATATTAAAAGACTCTCTAAATATGGATGAACCTTTGTCCGAGATAGAAACAGATATTCAGAGGGTACACCGAGATCCGTTCCGCCTTAAACCAGGTAGAGATAAACCAAGGAAGATCCTGGTGAATTTCTTAACATATTCACTGAAAGAGAGGATTTTGACTTCAGCCTTGAAAGCCAAGAATTTGAAAACTTTAGATTTCTCTTTTGAAGTGAGATCGGACCTGTCCAAAACTACACTGGATAGACAGTGGGAACTAGGCCAACGGATGGAACAATTCCGAAGTTTAGGAGCTACTGTCCAAATGAGATTCCCCGCCTTTCTAAGGGTAATGTACTATAATAAAATGTACAATGTCAAGTCTCCCTTTGAAGCTGATGAGTTACTTGTTACTATTAGCGAACACGCAAATCCTCCGGATCACGTGTGAAAAATCTTTGTAAAAAAATAAAACTGATAAAAAAAAAATAATAATAAATAAATAAATAATAGAGCAATCTGTTAAATGAGTCAAGGAAGGAAAGGGGGGAAAAAGGAAAAAAAATAGAAAAAAAAGGTGGGAAAATAAAATAGAATAAGAAAAACAAGAAAAAGAACAAAACTCATAATGGAGAAAGGGGGAAAAAAGGAGGAAGGAAGGAAGAAAGGAGGGAAGAAGGGGAATAAAAAAAAAGGGAAAAGGGGAAAAAAAAAGAGGGAAAGACAATAGTGGGGGGAAAAAAACAACAAAAAAAAGAAAAAATAAGGAAAGGGGGAAAGAAAAGAAAAGAAAAAAAAGGGGAAAAAAAATAATAAAGAGGGAATACACAAAAGTATGTACACTTGGGTGATGTTATATAACTTCGATATTAGAACATAGGGAAACTAAACAGTAGTGTGTGATAGATAAATATAAGTTTATCAAATCGAGAATCTCACTACAGATCTTAAACCCCTAGCATACTTATCCTTAAAAGTCTGAGGTAAAGGCGTATCGGGACCCACTTTCAATTCCCATACTATGGTCCAAATCCATCCTTGGCCACCTGAGTATCTTCAATAGTAACAAAATGCTATACGACAACTACCATATAAAGGACTTAAAATAGGGCTTTATGAGCCACCACTGCCTACATCTTAAACATAGTGACCAATAAGATAGATATTAGGGCATGGAGCAGGAAAACATCAGAGACGACAAGCTGGCAATACATCAAGCCAGAGTAAGTTGGGGGGGGCGGTTCCAGGGGAGGGGGGGGTGGGAAGGGAAAGGCAAAATATAAAAGTCCTCATAAACCGAATTTTAAAATCATGAAGAATATAGATTCATCAGTGTTCCAAAGCGGCTGTTTGGTCAAAATAGTAAGAGATATAATTAACAACAGGCATCTTTGCAAAAAAAGTATCAGAGGAGAGGGGTGGGAAACTCCGTTAAATATTAATGTCGGACACAAAATTTCTATCCTGGAACGTAAATGGTCTGCGTGTTAGGGCTAGAAGAAACAGAATTTTACAATACCTACGGGATTCACCCGCGCAGATCATTGCGATCCAGGAAACACACTTGAATAAACAGGAGATTACAGATATACTTAAAAAGCTCAAATGGGTTGATAAATTTATAACTACGGACCACAACACTAGCATTCGTGGTATAGCCATCATCTTTAAAAAAGCAGCAAGGGCCCAGATTACGAGTTGGGAAACAGATGCGAGTAGCAGGTGGCTGATAGTTAATGCTCAATTACATTCGAAGGATGTTACCATCATCAGCTACTATGGACCTAACCAGGATGACCCTTCTTATTTAAACATCCTGCAGAACCACTTGATCACTTGTTCTGATCCCATAATATGGGTGGGAGATTTCAATCTTGTCCTAGATCCAAAGCTAGATAAATCTCCCACTTCTAGAGCGGTCGCTCATAGTAATATGAGGGATACATTGCTCAGATGTATGTCGAATCTTGGCCTAATAGATCTATGGAGACAAAGGGCTGGCAATGCCCTGGGAGTCTCCTATCACAACTACAAATACAGACATAAATCACGAATTGATTATGCTCTATTTAGTCGATCCATTAAGGATCGGGTTAAAAGCATAACATACCTCCCTCTACACTTGTCAGATCACTCTGCTATCTTTTTCTCTGTAAAATTAGATCAGAAATCTACCCACCATTCTTGGTCTTTTGACCGAACAATTCTACTGGAGGAAGAAGAGAAAGATTATCTGACGCAGGAAACAGTCTCCTTTTTAGAGCAAAATTTAGGCTCTACCTCTTTGGTCATAGTATGGGAGGCTTGGAAGGCCTTCATTAGGGGCTGCATTACAGGGAGGGCCTCATACAGGAGAAAGAAATATGAAGAGGGAATTCGACATATTGAGCAAGAATTAATTCATTTAGAATCATTAGATCAGCTCCCCTCAGACAATCAAGAGGAGAAAACAGAATTAAAAGCCAAGTTAGACACACTACTGCAGGAGAGGATAAATAAAAGATGGCAGGCAAGCAAACTTGCCCACTTCGAATATGGCGAATCTTCAGGAAAACTGTTGGCCTGGAAAATTAAAGCGGATCAATCTAGAAATTTCATTAAAGAAGTGAGGGTCACTGGAGAAGCCAATAGTAGGTCAACAAATAAGGCCATAGGGGAAGCCTTCAGTGAGTTCTTCCAGAATATATACACAGAGGAGCTGAATGTTAATGTAGATGAAAGGAACAAATGGCTGAATAATATAATTCTTCCGGTACTGGAGAGTTCCCAAACTGAAAATCTAGATAAAGATATAACGGAATTAGAAGTCTCTAACACTATCAAGCAACTATCACAGGGCAAAGACGTGGGACCAGATGGTCTCCCCGGGGAATTATATAGGGTACTTAATTCCACGCTTACCCCAGTCCTTACGAACCTTTTTAACGACATAATGATTAGAGGGCAGGCACCACCAAGCTCCTGGGGGGAAGCCAATATAGCTTTAATATTAAAAACAGGCAAGGACCCAGCCGAATGTGGATCATATCGCCCAATCTCGCTTCTCAATCATGACTACAAGATTTTTACCTCAATTTTGGCTGCGAGATTGGGAAGCGAGATTGGATCGATCATCCACTCTGATCAAAAGGGGTTTATTAGAGGCCGGCAACTGGCTGATCTAACCTATGATTTGGTGGGAGCCACAGACATCTCCTCAACTTTCGGCCTACCCCTGACCATCATGACCCTCGACGCCACCAAAGCGATCGATAGGGTAAATTGGGCATACTTAAATTCAATAATGAATAAATTCCATCTGGGACCCAAATTTTGTAAGACCATAGGCTTATTATATAACAACCCTAGAGCATCTCTACTAATAAATGGTACACAAACAACTCCTTTTAAAATCAGCCGAGGAACAAGGCAGGGATGCCCCTTATCCCCCCTCCTCTTTAATTTATATGTAGAACCGTTTGCACAATCTATCAGGGAGGATACCAACATTCCACACTTGACTTTTTCGGGCTGGGAAAAGAAGATTGGCCTCTATGCCGATGATATACTCATTTATACAACTGATCCTACATTGGCATTCCCCATAATTATAAAGAAAGCGGAGAACTTCGGGAAATTCTCGGGATACGAAATTAACGCAGGAAAAACCGAAATTATGGTTTGGAATATTCACAATCTTCAACTCCCGATAAAATCCTCAATGAGGTACCTTGAAATTACAATAACTAAAGATCTAGAACACTTGGCTCAAAACAACTTAGCCCGTATTTCCCGAGAATCCCAAATTCTGATGAAAGCCTGGTCCTTTCTCCCGCTTAACATCTATGGGAGAACTAGCTTGATAAAAATGAGTATTCTCCCGAAATTTACCTTTATCTTTAATGCCATTCCGCTAGTCTTTGATACCAAGCACCTTGCAAAATGTCAGCAAAATATTAACTCATTCATTTGGGGATATAAATCCAGCAGATTAGCTTGGAAAAAATTGAGAAGGAGAAGAGAAAAAGGGGGGCTTGCATTGGCAGACCTGGAATATTATGCCTGGGCATTTCATCTGACCCACTCTAGGATGTTACTTAAGCTCCCCTGGGAAAATCCAAATGGGCTTATGTACAAGGCAATGCTATTGGGTTCAGACCTTCCAGTGAATGGTTTTCTCTTCAAGTTCGGCCACCAGAAGTTTTTCAAAAAAATCAGATTAAAGACACTATTGAGTAGTTTAAAAGAATGGTCTCAAATAAAATCTAAGGCCGGGATAGGACACTTATCTGAACATGCCCCAATTTGGGACCTATCTGGACTACCATCACAAGAAGCTAACACAGTCAAAAGAGTCCTGCTGGATGCAGGGATCACAAAGTGGGGTGATCTGCTGACGGAAGGATCAATCATGGACTGGGATATCTTCAAGCTTAAAGTAACATCACCACTCTCCTGGATAGTATATCTACAAATAGGAAGTTGGATTCGGACTCAAATCAAGAAGAAAGGAATGATGGGACAGGAGAGTCCTTTAGAAAATATCCTAGTGGAAAGACCGGCGGGAAAAAAGGAAGTTGCACTCTTTTATTGGCATATTATAGAGGATGGAGAGCGAGACTTTAACCTCCCGGAAAAACTTTGGGGTGAGGAGGGAGAACCAGATACTTGGGAGGAATTTTTTATCCTCCTCTACAAAATCATCAAGCCAGCATGGCTGAGGCGCAACCATTTCTTCACACTTCATAGAGCGTATTACTCTCCTAAAAGGCTGTCGAAATTTCAAACAGGGAAGTGCTGCTGTAAATGCTCTTTACCAGCAGCGTCAGACCTTCATATGTTTTGTGAGTGTCCGATCATTGCCACCTTTTGGCACAAAGTCAGAACAACACTCGAATCTATTCTTAGTGTCACTATCCCGTGCTCATGGTCTTCAATCATTTTTGGATTAAATCACAACATCAAGGGATCAGTGAGAGATTTTTTGTTTTATGCCATCTTACTGGCTAGAAGAGAAATCTGTAAAAATTGGGTTAACATAAATCCCCCAACACATGCAGAGTGGCTGTCTTCATTATATGCAACTTCAAAGCTGGACCTATCGAGAACATGCAGCCCTCGATCTCTTAAATTTTGGGACCTCTTGATCGATTGGAGGAGGGATAGTTAGCCAACCCGGGTTTTTTTTTTTTTCCCCCCGGGTCCGATGATTAGGCCTAAAATCTCTCTGTCCAAAAGGGTGGTATCGTACAGCTACTGGACAACTGGCCGAACTGGTCCGAAGGGAGTATGTCCGTCCAAGCTCTGTTGGCAGCATGGGGGCTGACTCTCTGGGCACCTGAAGCTCAGCATTGGGCTTCTAGGTGCTACGGGGGGGTCGGTCATCGTGTCTGAGAGGACAAGAACATAGTTGGATCGACTTTTTGGCTAATGAGGTGTACCGACCAGATTTTTGGACCAGATGGAATCCGCTCCTAGGAGCCCCTCTAACCCAGCCGGTACGTAAACAACTCCCTCCTTAGAACGTATTTACAATGGATATGGATATATGTATGTACATCTCGTACCTAAGGATGGGGAAAGTAGCAATAAACATGCATTGGTTTTCTACAATATCCTATTCACACCTATTAGTCTCACGGCCACGTAGGCCCAGACTAGTCTACCCTAGGGCAGGTCTGATAATGTACCATTACGCACTGATCACCATCAGTGTTCACTCGACACGCAATCCGGCGCGCCTACACACATGGGCCTGCAGTCCTAGTGTCCTCATTTATACCCGGTCTGCAATCCGGCAGACCTACACACCCCTCTATCTTGGGTGCTCTCACTTACACACGGCCCACAATCCGGCAGGCCTCCACACCGTGTCCCTCCGGTGCTCTCATTCACACACGGTCCACAATCCGGCGGACCTACACACCGTGTCCCTCCGGTGCTCTCATTAACGCCGGATACCAACGACAATCACTTTCCTATGAACACTTAGGGATGAAGTCTGTTGTTATCTATTCAGGATAAAACTACGATAATAAAAATTGGTATGGTTTTCCGAATTACAATATGTACCTTCTGCTCTTGGCATCAAATGTTCCCTATCTCCCTACTTATTCAGTCACTCCTTACCTGATCGGGATTCACATCCGTTCATGCAAACAATATCTGACTAGGAGATTAGTTTACCATGATTGAACAAGAATACAAGGCACATGTCGGTTCACTAAGAACTGGGGTATTTATTACAATAAAAGTAAACACAATACTACACAATATATATATATGCTGCAAAGAAAAGTAAAGGTTAGAACGCGCGCTTATCAAGGAAAGGGCAGAGATCACCTGGTTAATATGAAGTCGGGGCTCGGCAGTCATCTAGGTTCCCGTCTCGTCTCTGTGTGTCTTGGCTCGTCTTGGGCTCGCACCTCAGCAGTCACGGGTACACGTCTGCACCGCTATGCTCAATCTCCTCTGCTTCCCTCCAAGTCACTGGAACCTTGCTCGCTATTAGCTACCGTCTCCCTCTCTCTATGACTCTGTGCGCTCCGCACTATTTCTCCTTCAGTCTTTCTCAGAGAGTCTCGGTTTCTGAATCTTTCTCGGACTTCAAAATGGCGACTGTCTGCCTTGAGAATAATTAATGGCATAGATGCTAACGGCTAGCTGCCGCCTACAGACTGACTCACTCATTGCCTAACACTTTCGCTAATATGGAAGCTGTCCCTTCATGGAAAGTTACGGCCAGTAACCTGCCGCCCACCAAATTCTTGTACCTCCCCGTACCAAGGACACGTTCCCAGCCGGCCGGCCTGAAGTTGTGTCTTCGGAGTGGAGAAAAATACAGTCTTTCGATAAGGGTCAGCCTGAACCGGTTCTCTCCAAGCGAACAACACCTTAAAACTAAAACATTACACTTGACCTAGAAAGCCTCTCAAGCTACCAGGCAGAGGGCAAGATGGAGTCTGTCCCGTTTAAGGCCTACAAGGCCCAAAATATGCATAACTCCATAGAAGATATACTAATACTCTTGCAAAAGGACGGATCATCACTAATACTTATATATCTATCCCCTAGCTTAAGTTTATAAGCCCTGATCTAAAGAAAAGGGTACGAAAATGCACTACTGTGCCTCATGGATAGGTCCTACTTATAGTCCTAATCCCTATACTACGAGGGTAATAGGCTGGAGTCATCTTCCATCATCCTCCCTCTAAAAGAGGGTCGAAAAAGTCGGCTATTACATTTCACCCTTGACTCCAGTCTATTAGCCATGTCTTTATATAGAACTAACATCAGTGGAAGAATAATAAGAAACAAAATTAACTGACCTACTCTTTCTACCAAATCTACAAAATTGTAATAAAGAAGGAATGCACTGAATAAAGCAGCAAATAGCTACTAAAATAGAAATAGAGATAATAACACCCCCTAAAATCTGTCGTAAAGAATGTAAGTCAGGCAACCAATTAAAGAGCCAGTCGAACCAGCCCTGGTTGATATGTTTTCTAACTTCTGCAGTCAAGTCGTGAAGTTTGTCAATATGGGCCTGAATCGATTTAGAGTGGTCAGAGAGGTTAAAACAACAAAGACCCTCAAAGTCAGAACAGTCATGACCATGTTTTAACAGGAGATAATCAATCGCTGCGCGGTTTTGGAGAATAGCTCGACGTTCACCCTGGGCATCTAATAACAGGTCAGATAAAACAGTAGAAGTTTGATTAATGGATTTAACCATCCAGCAGGCCATCTTGCCAGTTGTTTTCGCATTATAAACGGCTAATGCCGGGACACCAATAATAGAAAAAGCTAAACTAAGGTATTCAGATTTAGAGTAAAGGTATACGGAGGAATCACAGTCTTCATTTAACATCATAGAGTCTCGTACTACACGGGAATGGGAACCAGGGTGTGAGGAAAACATTAACAAACTTAATCTAGTGATAGCGCAAGGACCTCCAGAAATATTAGCGGGAATATAGGGCCAAGAGGTATTCCCGCACGAGAAAAGCCATCCAGAAGGCAGTAACATTGGACGGTAATAACTAGGAACAACTAATAAACTTTTACATGTCATATTGTTCTTAACGGAAATACATGAACTTGGAAGTCTTCGTAAACACAGCAATCGTTGATGAGCTGAAAAAGAAGTGGCAGCCCGCAACTTTAATTTTAAACATTCAGAAATGGCCTTTGGATCACATGTAAAAATAAAGCATAAATCACCTTGCGTAATGTTATATGTAGTAATTTGGGAATGAAACGGGGGAGCAGAATCAGAAAGGGCTGAACACAAAGGGCAACATTCGTGAGCCGCAAAATCGCCCAGAATAACATTTGGTCGGGCACTCGAAATATTGAAAATGTGCCGCAACGTTTCAGTGGAGGCAGGGACAGCAACCAAGCAGGTCGCTAGGATATCAGTCACAGACCTCATAGGAGTGAGGCAAAAATGCGGGGAGTTTGTAACCCGTTTAGCAAGGGTAATCCAAAAGTTCGACGAAGAGTCCCACGCAGCGAAGGAACGCGGAACTCGGGTTCTCCAATCAACCGAAGTCGGCGGGTTCTCTCCTCTCCCGGCGTAGCAGACCAAAAGGAGTCCAACGCCGGCACATCCTGCAGCAGCAGTCCAGAGAATGATCTGAAAGAATACAAACACAGGCCTTAATCATTCTCGTAAATAACATTTGTCAGCTGGGACAGCTTCCCAGCTATCTTTCCCTGGCTTCATCACCAAAATGGTGTTATCATGACCGGTCGCAATAACTTCAGCCTGTTCAGGGGGATGCTTAGGCGATTGCACCCATATTTTCGCACCGGGATTATCGGTGGATCCGAAGCCTTTTTGGCCACGTATTGTTAGCAAGGTCGGGGCAGTGCCTTTCTTAATCTCACCACTGAAAACAGGCATAATCAGCAACTGAGCAACACGGTCAGATTTTTTGATTGATAAATCAATCTCACTGCTATTAAGCAGAAGAACCTTAATCTCACCCTGATAATCGCTGTCAATCACTCCTCCGAGAACTTGAATACCTTTTAAGGCACGGCCCGATCTAGGGGCAATCAGTCCAAAGCTACCGGCAGGTATACAGACACCAATGCCAGTCTCAACAATGATTCGGTCTCTACTTTTCAGAAGTGTATCATTCATAGCATGCAGGTCCAAACCTGCAGAACCTGGGGTCGCTCTGCATGGAGCCAAAGCTCCGGGGGTAATTTCCCAGTACATAACAGTATTGGACATAGAATTAGGTTTTGCATCAACAGTTGGAGGAAACAAATGCATTAAAGGAGATTCAGCATGCAACAAAGGGCGGTTATTTAATATCAACAATGCCTGGAGCAAAAAGTCTCTCCAGTTTTTGTAATGCTCATCAGTCAATTTACGCAGCTGTTCTTTCAGCAAGCCATTCATGCGTTCAATGAGGCCCGAGGCCTGCGGATAATATGGAATATGAAAAATCCATTCAATGTTATTTTCCACACAGAATTGGATGCGTTATCAGATTTAATTTGGAATGGGACACCATAATACAACATGAGCAATTCAAGAGTCTTAATGGTATTGACTTGGGTAGCTTGTTTGCAAGGGAAAGTGACCAATAGGCCACTATAAGTATCAACAGCTGTGCAAACATACTGGCAATTTTTGCTCATAGGGAGCGGGCCAATATAATCAATCTGCCAAATTTGAGCGGGCATCTTTCCTCGATGTAAATGGCCTTTAACAATATGAGGCACTGTTTGTTTTCTAGCATGCTGACAGATAGGACAATGCAGAATGACATCTTTAATCAAATTTAAAGGAATATGAATTCCTCGATCGGAAGCCCACCTGCTAGTGGCTCTTTCTCCAAAATGTCCTGCTTTTTGATGGGCCCATTTCGCCAATCCTGCCAAATCAGAATCCTGCATGTCCACCACTGCCTCAGAAATTTTAGACTTTTCATCTGCAATGTTATGAAAGAATTTGTCAAGGGAGTCAATCGGGGTATGAGCATCCACATGAAAGATTGTAACAGTACTCTGTGGGAGTAATTCCCAAATTTCTTGCCATAATTATTTTCCCCACAGTTCTTTTGAATGCAATTCCCAATTATGAGAATGCCAAGTTGGTAACCATATTGCCAGTCCATTAGCAGTGGACCAGGAATCAGTGAAAATATGACATGTGCCAGGTAGTTCCTGTTTCAAAACCTGGTAAACTGCATACAATTCAGCATATTGACTACTCTTTCCATCACCAGTGGTACTCAATAATTTTTGTGTGATCGGGTTATATGA
The DNA here is from genome assembly GCF_964263255.1 of Lissotriton vulgaris. NCBI lineage: Eukaryota > Metazoa > Chordata > Amphibia > Caudata > Salamandridae > Lissotriton > Lissotriton vulgaris. The sequence goes on from NC_141698.1 coordinate 217,039,060, forward strand.
TTCTGCTTTCCAATGCCGTTTTTCACCAATGAACTTCGCTGAACCATCTGTAAACCACACATGTTTTCTGTCCTCCGCGGACAAATCATCAAATGGCTTACCACACCTGACAGGAGATTCCTGAACTACAGGCACAGAACAATCATTTCCAGTCTCATTCGAGGGCGCCTGCGCCACTCGTTCATGCAACACAGCCACACCTTTCGGACCCACACGCGCTCTGTCCTGAATGTACCATTTCCATTTAATCACACTAGCCTCTTGAGCATGTCCAATTCGATGGGATTTCGGCGAACTCAAAACCCACTGCATGATAGGAATTTCAGGTCTCAAAATCACAGTATGACCTAGGGTCAATTGCTCGGTATCCACCAGAGCCCAATAACATGCAAGCAGTTGTTTTTCAAAAGGTGTATAACGCTCACCAGCCTCAGGTAACTTTTTAGTCCAAAAACCTAAGGGCACTTTTCGTCTGCCCTGCTTTTGCCACAAACTCCAATTGGCATACTGACCGTCAACAGAAACATTCAAATCCACATCACCCTCGCCCACAGGCCACAAATCCAAGGCATACTGAATTGCTTCTTTCGCCAAATTAAAAGCACTTTGTTGTGGTTCACCCCATTCAAACGCATTCTTTTTACGGGTGACTCGATACAATGGAGCTAAAATCTGACTCAAATGGGGAATATGCTGACGCCAAAAACCAAACAGGCCAATGAAGCTTTGAGCCTCTTTTCTGTTCCTCGGAACAGCAAAATCCAAAATTTTCCGCTTCACCTGCGGGATCACTTCTCTGTGACCTTCATGCCAATTAATACCTAAAAATTTAACATTCTGGGAAGGGCCCTGCAATTTATCGGCATTGATTTCCCAACCTTTAGCACGTAAACAGTCAAGAATCTGATGTAAATGGGATTGGACCTGGTCTTGCGTCTCACCTTGAATCAAAACATCATCAATATAGTGACACACTTGAATTTGGGGATGTACGGGTACTTCAGATAAATGTTCCGCCACCAGCCGGTGACAGATCGTAGGACTATGTACATAACCTTGAGGAAGACTCCTAAACGTCATTTGACGTCCATTCCATGTAAAACTGAATTGTTCCTGACACTCGGGGGCAATTGGGATTGAAAAGAAAGCATTAGCAATATCAATTGACGCATACCATGTACCTGGATGCTTCTGAATTCTCTGAATCAAAGTAACCATGTCTGGCCCTGCAACAGCTAAACGTGGAGTGTGTTTGTTCAATTCTCGATAGTCAACTGTCATGCGCCAAGAATCATCACTTTTGCGCATAGGCCACACAGGATTATTCCAAGCAGAAGTAATTGGAGTAATAACCCCAGCATCAACCAAATCCTGAATTGTGGCATTAATTTCCTCATGACCACCAGGAATACGATATTGCTTTTGAGAAACCACCTTCGTAGCCTGGGGAATTTTAATGGGAGGCATCCGCAAACGACCAACCCGTACGGGTCTGGACGAAATATACTGCTTCGTTCCAAATTGATAACAACCATCATCTAAATGCAAAGTCATTCCTTTCAAAATGTCAATTCCAATTATGTATTCCAGGATGGGCACAACTAACACAGAATATTCTTTGCGGGGAATTCTGCCAATTTTCATCTCAAGTGTAGTTTTCACCGCGGGGGTCTCTATTCCACCTAAACCAGTAATCGTAAAAATCTGTCCTTTAAATTTCTTCGATTTACCATAAATTAAAGTGGCCTCCGCCCCAGTATCTACCAATGCTCGGGCCCTTTGGATATTACGATGTTTCCAAAAAATTTCAATATCTACATAGGGTCTATTGTCTTTGTGAGCCCACCTGCGTACCGGAGCTTGACCTATTTCCTAGTCATTTTTACCGTGGTCAGTCAACCAGGACAAATCAGGATAAATGCTTTCAACTTTCTTTGGGATCAGAACATCTTGTTCATATCCATCTCTATTACGAAATGGATTATTGTCATGTTCAAAGAATTGTGAATTGCGGTCAAAAAGCTTGTGATGATCCTCCCGTCGTCTAATGTCAGGGGAATAACTCCTCTCATATCTGCGTCTATCAGAGACACGATCATCTCTCCCTCTGTCTCTCTCTCCCTCTCTCACCCTTGTGTTATCACGGCGGGGGGAAGCATCACGTTCATAGCGCTGGTCATCACGGCGATCAGCATCCACACGACGTCTTTCATCATCACTGTCATCGGACCCACGATCACAATCATTCTTTCGTACACGACGGGCACCCTCCTTTCGATCTAAACCTCGCTTACGCAATATTTCCCACAAGCGATTATTAGGTTCACCGTCAATGTCCTCCCTTTTCACACCATCAGACAAAAGTGCAAGAAACATATCACGTCTAGAGAATTTATAATCCCCAGCGGTACGACCCTCGGGTCGAGATTGCTTCGCAGGTTTAAACCATTCACCTAACTCACCAAGCTGACGAACAGATTCAAGCACCATAGACAAAGGATTGCCAGTTTGATTGATCAACAAAGTCATCATAACCTGCTTATAAGCAACAGGCAAAGAACGGATAATGCGATTACGCACAGAAGATGTTAAAAGACATCCAACAATCTGTCAGAAGTACTGAGAAAAATTGCAGTTTTCATCACTTCCTCTTTCAAACGTTGTGACGCATCGCGCAAAGTATACCATGGCTTGTCATTGACCGGCCAATCAGATTCAGTAGGATATTTATGGTTACAGCCATCATTCGCAAGCTGGAGCAAAGTAATTTGGCCAGCACCATTATAATTCCGAAAATGATCTTGTACAGTAGAATCGGAACTCAAAGAGCAAAAACGTAAACAGTCACCAGCATCAAGCATAATACCGGCAGCAACTAGTTCATAAAGGCGCACCATCCATGTAAGCAAAGTTTTACCGGGCCGTTGTCGAAATCGTTGTAAAATGTCACTAACCTCCTGTTGAGTAAAATCTTCAATACTATCCTTTTGAATACCATTTGGCATACCAGGAGTCTGTTGTAATTTGCGTCGAAACACAGGGTGAGCAGAAACCTCTGGAAGAGCTTCCGAGGAAGCCCGATCCTTAGATTTAGAGGAACAATCAGGGCGTGATACGTCATCAGAATGGGTAGAGCGACCACGGTCGCCAGAAATGTCATCTTTGTCACAAGAAGTAGATTTACAATCACGTCCGGAGCGAAAAGACTCGCACTTATCACCCTCCTCAGCCGAGGAGCCAGAATCATTCGAATCCTAGATGTTACCATCCCACTCGTCGGGGTTCCAATCCAGTCCGGCTTTCGCCACGACCAGACGCACTTTCCGTGTAGACACACGACCACGACGGTGTCTGTATTTATATTTCGCAATACGTACTGCAGCCCTTTCGGCTATAGTTTGATAAGTCTCAAGTTTGTCAGCAAGCAATTTATTCTGACATCGAAAAAGAGTATGCTCATTCTGCACTTCAACAAACTTTTCTTCCATATCAACAAACCGCTTCTGCAATTTAGTGAACCTCTCATGCAGCACTCTGTATGCAGTCAGCACAATCCAACCTCTGCGTCCTAAAATAGGAAGCTCATCACCCTTCACTACTGGCGCTTTTTGCAAGCAAGAAACCACATTAGCGGGCTCCGCCTGCTCTAAACAAGAAGTCCAATTCTCACTCAACCAGTAGAATCGGCCCACTCATGGGCCAAAGCCTCATAAGGCGTTGATTCCCAGCCGGGAATATCAATAGGCAACTTGAAAGTGGATTTCGATTTTTTCGAAAACATTTTGACACACAAAAAATATATACACAATTATTAACAAAGAAAATACGTACGAGCCGAGCGCAAACCAACAAGATGAAAACAATACAGCGCACACAGGCTTCGGAAACAGTTCGTGACGCCAGATGTACCGACCAGATTTTTGGACCAGATGGAATCCGCTCCTAGGAGCCCCTCTAACCCAGCCGGAACGTAAACAACTCCCTCCTTAGAACGTATTTACAATGGATATGGATATATGTATGTACATCTCGTACCTAAGGATGGGGAAAGTAGCAATAAACATGCATTGGTTTTCTACAATATCCTATTCACACCTATTAGTCTCACGGCCACGTAGGCCCAGACTAGTCTACCCTAGGGCAGGTCTGATAATGTACCATTACGCACTGATCACCATCAGTGTTCACTCGACACGCAATCCGGCGCGCCTACACACATGGGCCTGCAGTCCCAGTGTCCTCATTTATACCCGGTCTGCAATCCGGCAGACCTACACACCCCTCTATCTTGGGTGCTCTCACTTACACACGGCCCACAATCCGGCAGGCCTCCACACCGTGTCCCTCCGGTGCTCTCATTCACACACGGTCCACAATCCGGCGGACCTACACACCGTGTCCCTCCGGTGCTCTCATTAACGCCGCATACCAACGACGATCACTTTCCTATGAACACTTAGGGATGAAGTCTGTTGTTATCTATTCAGGATAAAACTACGATAATAAAAATTGGTATGGTTTTCCGAATTACAATAGTACCTTCTGCTCTTGGCATCAAATGTTCCCTATCTTCCTACTTATTCAGTCACTCCTTACCTGATCGGGATTCACATCCGTTCCTTTTAACAATATCTGACTAGGAGATTAGTTTACCATGATTGAACAAGAATACAAGGCACATGTCGGTTCACTAAGAACTGGGGTATTTATTACAATGAAAGTAAACACAATACTACACAATATATATATATGCTGCAAAGAAAAGTAAAGGTTAGAACGCGCGCTTATCAAGGAAAGGGCAGAGATCACCTAGTTAATATGAAGTCGGGGCTCGGCAGTCATCTAGGTTCCCGTCTCGTCTCTGTGTGTCTTGGCTCGTCTTGGGCTCGCACCTCAGCAGTCACGGGTACACGTCTGCACCGCTATGCTCAATCTCCTCTGCTTCCCTCCAAGTCACTGGAACCTTGCTCGCTATTAGCTACCGTCTCCCTCTCTCTATGACTCTGTGCGCTCCGCACTATTTCTCCTTCAGTCTTTCTCAGAGAGTCTCGGTTTCGGAATCTTTCTCGGACTTCAAAATGGCGACTGTCTGCCTTGAGAATAATTAATGGCATAGATGCTAACGGCTAGCTGCCGCCTACACACTGACTCACTCATTGCCTAACACTTTCGTTAATATGGAAGCTGTCCCTTCATGGAAAGTTACGGCCAGTAACCTGCCGCCCACCAAATTCTTGTACCTCCCCGTACCAAGGACACGTTCCCAGCCGGCCGGCCTGAAGTTGTGTCTTCGGAGTGGAGAAAAATACAGTCTTTCGATAAGGGCCAGCCTGAACCGGTTCTCTCCAAGTGAACAACACCTTAAAACTAAAACATTATACTTGACCTAGAAAGCCTCTCAAGCTACCATGCAGAGGGCAAGATGGAGTCTGTCCCGTTTAAGGCCTACAAGGCCCAAAATATGCATAACTCCATAGAAGATATACTAATACTCTTGCAAAAGGACGGATCATCACTAATACTTATATCTCTTGCAAAAGGACGGATCATCACTAATACTTATATATCTATCCCCTAGCTTAAGTTTATAAGCCCTGATCTAAAGAAAAGGGTACGAAAATGCACTACTGTGCCTCATGGATAGGTCCTACTTATAGTCCTAATCCCTATACTACAAGGATAATAGGCTGGAGTCATCTTCCATCATCCTCCCTCTAAAAGAGGATCGAAAAAGTCGGCTATTACATGAGGACACACAAAAAAAAAAAAAACACATAGACATCGGGTTATTGCAGTAGTTGTCCTAATTAGTGTTACTACACAAAACATAAAACATTCAGATGATGGTATGGGTGTTGCGGGAGACCCTCCTAGTGCTTCATTGGATCCTATTTTGTTTTGTTCTGCTCTTCTTTCTATCATGGGGGTTCATAAGGGTCAAGAAACTTGTCTAGCGTTGTCCACATCTCTCTGTTGGGATGCTTATTGCCAGTTCAACTGGGAAAGGCTAACATATCTGCGCAAGCAAACGCTTATTCCCAGAATCTTAATTTGATTATTACTGGTAATTACAAGTAGCTGCTGTATACAGTCACTAAGCTGTCAGTGTTCAAACTGAGGTGTCGGGAAAGGCTGCACCCATCCAACTCCACAACCACATCTCAGGCCTCAGAGGAGACCGGTCTGCTGCAGCTCTTCATGGCCCAAATTTAGTGCAACATAGAGGTCCAACTTGTCAGCCACACCCAGGTCAGCTGCGCTGGGAAAGCCTAACTCCCACACCGAAAGATAAACCTCCACTGTTTGAACTCCACATCATCGCTGACTCTCCAGCTTGGAGACTTAGCAATGGAGAGCATGATAAATGGGGTGAAGGAAAGCAGCAGCTGTCAAAACCACAGGCTCAATCATACCTGCCCCCTTCCTCTGCATTCTAGGGGCCTATGTTGTGGTCCAAATTGAGTCCCTGTGGCAAACCCCCAATGCTCTAGACAGCTCACTGAAAGCATGAGATACGACTGAGGTAGCATGAAATCCTACCAAAAATATGAGCAGTGAGCCGCTCCTTCTACAACTAAGAATGCACTGGCGACTCACAGCTATACATCCATCATGGCTACAATGGTGTACCCACCGGTTCCCCTGGGCTGTGGGCCACCACATCACCACCTCTCGTAGCTCCTCTCCACTTTGCTTCATGCCATCCCTACCTTCACTTTGATCACTAAAACTGGCATTCTCTGGCAGTCTCCAAGCTCCAGGGGCGCTGTACGGCTGGCCCCCCAAGTTGCTTACTGGATAGTGGACGGGCAGCAGGCGGCAGTGCAAATGAGCCTCACATGCCAAAGGGTTGGGATTGTGGGCTCAGGACCCCCAGTGCAGACTAAAAGGGGCGCTGTGTCCAATAAACCCTGTAACTGCAACCACATTACATCTGACCAAATAGACCCCCCCACAAGAAGTGTTCTGAAGTCTGTTGTCCTCCGAGATTCCCTGCAATGCATTTTGTTTTCGGTTTGCAACATGCACCTGATGCAGCGCCAATTTGGGTACACCTTCACTTGTCATAAATACATAACCTGAACGTGCACTTAGAACAAGCTTCTCATGTGGGGTAACAACATTAAATTGAGTGTTGTATGATATTTTTTACTAAAGTGCATTTAGTGTGGGATTAGTGAATTTGCTTATATGGAGTGCTTAACTGTTTTTAAATAGGATATTAATAAACTATCCTTCTTAGTAGACATGTACTTCTGAAAAAAACTAGCTTGGTTTACATAAGGTGTGCCTTAATACATTAAATAGAATGTATTGTTTAGATGATCGATTAGAAATCTTCCTCAAATATGTAGAATGTGATTACTCTAGTAATGATAACATATTTATGTAATGTCTGCACTAATGTTACATATATTACAATTAAATGTAGTTCTTATACATACTTACCCATACATATGTAAAAGATACTGTATGCCATAAATTACGTGATTCTAATGTACTGCCAATGTACATGCCTTTGTGATTAAATGTGCACAAGATTATTAAATGTGTATCATCTAATTAATACTTTAAATTGTCTTTAGTAAGTCTATATTTTAACATGCTACATAAAATACTGTTTTTACATTTTTATTAACATGGCATTTCTTGCAGGTGTTCATACATATTGTTAGTATGAGAACAGATACTTTGCTGCACAGTGATAAAGGAAGAGATCCTGAGAAGGAGTCCTTGATAAAAGAACCAGGGGCCATATTATCAAGAAAGGCGTTAAAATTATTGCTGTTTTAGCGTCAGGAAGCTGCCACTAAAGCAGCGATAATGGGCTTGATAATATGGGCTTGATAATATGCCCTTGTGAATTCCCATAGAAGCCCAGGTTTGATGCCCTGCACACCAGAACCCCGGCTTCTATGGGAATTCACAAGGACATATTATCAAGCCCATTATCCATCTTTAGTGGCAGTTTCCTGCCGCTAAGACAGCGATAATTTTAACGCCGTTCTTGATAATATGCCCCTTGGAGTGTGTTAACTGAAAGGCCTATTCAGCAATGTTACCATCTAACACCATCTAACCTGAGTGTGAGATGACGATGTCGTTCCCATGTCTGCACTGGGATACTTTGAGAATGTTGCGGTGTTCAATGTGAGAATGGAAAAAGACAATGGACGCCTGATGATGTGTACTGAGGGGGTTGCCCAAGAAGAATCTTGTGTGTTATAACTTAGTGTTCACCCAGTCTGAGACCAGACCTCTTTAACATTTCCTTCAGATCTCTTCTGATTGCTTCCAGAACCTTTCCCAACTCTTTGGAGCAACCTTTTGTTGGACCTTGGGAGGTTCAGACCTCTATGCTTCCCTTTGTTTCTTTTCCTAAATGTGCCTTAGGATAACACTTAGTTTCCTGATTCTGGATGACTCACCGAGCTTTTGCAATGCAGACACTTACTATTCTCCCCTTGTTCTATTTATCCTTTTTGGAATTTCACAGATTTTAAGATTCCTTAGGTTCCAACCCATCCTCTTAACTTGGACTCTAATTTAGAATTTTAGATTTATTCATGTATAAACAAGTTAATGCATGACTTTCCTCTGAGCATCAGATAACTTTATTGATCATTTGTATTGCTGTGACTGAATTGCTTGTTTGCCTAAATTTAGTCCACCTCAATTTCTTCCGGCGGTTGGGCTTTCGATTGTTATTCTATACGTAGTGTGCCCTAATTTGATAATGTGTAATAAGCCTTCTTAACTATAGTTGCTGATTCCTAGTCCTTATTGCGTAGCCAAATGGGTTACACAATTAATTGAAATTGAAGGAATGTTAACCCTCCTCTCCACATAATGTGGATAAGAAAGGTCCATCCGAGGAAACAAGGTAAGAGGTTAGGCCCAAAATGCTGGATCAATTCCAAATGGTACTCTTACTTACATTCCCATATGTCAAGTTAAACCTGGTAAACAAGGACAGCCTGCTACACAGCAAGACCAGCAAAGAGCTGCACTGGCTCTTTCTATAAGAATTAACCCTATCTATGTGACTGTTCTGTATGCTTCAAAGAAAAAAATAGATAAAAACAAATTGGATGACTGTGTGCTATTCGCACGTTGAACTTGCAAAATATGGAATTAAAGAAAGTTAGGAGTAACAAAAATGCCTAAAGCACAAATAAATTGGGCTATCACAAAAACGGTATAATTTTAAAGACGGTCAGCTTGGAAATTGCATGTCTGTTGCTTCCCCTTAGCTAAAATGGACAGATCAAAATAGAGTCTGTTTGTAAAGAAACATTCTTATTTGTACCCTGCCTTCCATTTTCCTTAAATATGATGTCAGTTAAAGAAAGACGTCAGAATGACCACAAATAGCAGGTTATACAAGTGAGTTTTTGAATGCAAGAATAACTGTATGTGCAAGTGCTGTCAACAATATTATCCATTAGCTGTTCACTTCAAGTTCACTCTCTCAAACCTGCTAGTTTTTCAAAGGTTCTTGTTCTGCTATTTCATGGTCAAATTCTATCTGAAATTATATTTTTCAGACCTTGACTTTCAGTCATGTGGGTTACATTAGAGTACAGGATCAACATGAAGGCTTAAGACTTCAAATGTGAAATGCAGGCCATGCATACTGAATAACAAGAGCTTCATAGCTCGTTTTGGGAAAATTCAACATTCTTTCATACCTAGCAAATAATCCATAAGGAAAGTTTGTCATAAAGTCTGAGATTATCACAGGTTGTGTTATATAAGGCTGCCAGAATGAATTGGGACAAAATCACCTATTCTGGCCCATAATTCGTTCCGGTTTTGTACAATGTTGAGTTTTACCAGCTGGAATGAAGAATAACATTTGGGACACCGATTTACCAAGGCCATTCAAGCAGGTTTTACTCATTCTTACTCTCAGCTGGACAGAGATTATACAAGGATATACAGAGGGAGAAACCAGTGACCATATTACATTGAGTGCCCCAGGGGTGCAACAGATGTTTGCTCCCACTTTCTACTCCCCTTAGGCACTTCAGTATTAAAGAAAAGCTGCAGACTCTCCTGTCGCCTCATATATAATACAGATTGTGCTGTTGACACATTTGCATAAGTGGAATCTCCAGGGGCAACCATAGCCCCATACAAATGATAGAAATTAATGTGGAGTACTATCTGTGCAGGCACAGAGGCAAAGGAGCTGTCAGGGGGCACACTGACCTTGTGTCACCAAAAAGTGGTTCACAGTCAGTGCGACCCCTACAGCACCCCTTGAAAGGAGGACAGGGGTCTCTTGTACTGCACCAGGCACAGTAGTGCAGCCACTCACTTAACCTGCCTGCAGAGGGATCTCTGTACACTTGGAAAGACAGACTACAAGTGGAAGCTGTATCACCCGGTTCAAGGAGCTAGTCCATCTTTCACAAATGCACAGACCTCGGGGCAGGCATGGGTTTGCATATGCCCTATGGACACATCATCTTTTATAGCATGGTCTAATCAGGTCTGCTTCCTGAGCACCCTGTTAAAATTGCACTATGGTGCAGACCTGGGCAGTGAACCCTTTGCATAATACAGCCCCAGATCAGAATTAGCAACTGATGTAGTTTAGAATCACTTGAATCACTTGAAGCACTTGAAGCTTGAAAAGCATGGGAGATCTTACTTCCTTCAAGAAAGCTTTGAAAGCACATCTTTTCCCGAGAACAATGTAAGCTGGGCAGCTGCTAAAACTGTGTATGCATCACCCAAGTCTAAGCGCCAGGAGACCCGTTGGGTGACAGTCATTCCGCTATATATATATATATATATATATATATATATATCTATATATATATATTACCTACTGGCGGTCGCCAGTAGGTAGTTATAGTTAGGATTTTTTTCAATGTTAAATCTCAAAATTCTATTTGGAATAACTTTTGCGCCGGTTGACGAATCTGCCTGAAAATTTCCTGAAAATGGCCTCGCGGCGTTCCGGTCCTTCCCTGAAAGTTTGGGGGGGATTTGTCAAGCGGGGGCCGAGATAAAAGGGGGGTCCCAAAACGCGTTTTCCCCATGTTAATTTCCATAGGGCGGTCGATTTCACTTTTAGCCCGAACGGCTGAATGGATTTGTACGAAACTTGGCAAAATTGTAGGGACTGTTAGCCCGATGTGCCTTTGCTATGTCTCAAGATATGTGCTCCAGTGGATTTTGAGTAATTTAGGTTCAAAAAAATATATATATCTGTAGCCGCGCTCCGGTACGCGCTCCGGTACGCGCACCGGGCGCGCCACGCGACTTGCGCGCAGAAAGCTGATTGGCTCTCAGTTGTCTGTAAACATTCTAAACAGTCCGGAGCGGCCGCCATCTTGTCTATCGGTAAAATCTAGTCATAAGAGGTGGCAAAAACCAAGGGGGGAATTGACCATAAGGGGGTAGGGTAGACCCCACCTGACCCCCTAGGTTTGATATGGGGGCCATTAAAGGGCCCCGCGGGGCCTCAAAAAAAATTTGTTTTTTTTTGCGTTTTTCACGGGGGAAGCGCCCGGTACGCGCACCGGGGAGCGCACCGGGGAGCGCTCCAAGGAGGGTACTTTGGAAAAATAATCACTTTAAAAAATTGTATGTTTATTAATTGTTTTTTTTATTTTTTGTAAGTACCTACATGTAGGTACCAATGCAGAGACTTTAATTTGATGTACACCATCTCCTCTGTAGATATCTTGCATGTTGTTATTGTATTTCTTGTGGTATATGGAAGTTATAACATAGTCTGTCTGGAAAGCACTCCCTGAGAATTTCTAGGGGATCATGAGTAGTCTATCCTGCTCCCTTATGAAAAAGAGGTGTAAAATATACATAGGAGATACTATAGTGTGAGAAAGGTAGTAACTATGAGTAAACTTACTATGTAACAGAAAAATAGTTGAACAGTATACTATAAGTCTCACTTTATATTTTAAAAATTTTTGGTAATACTTTATGAATTACATATAAAAATGAATATTGTCTCAAACAATTTGAAATTATTAAATATAAATTTATTCCTCTGATTCTTTTTCATAATTTAATAAAATTTCTAACATAATATTGTCCGGAATTTCCTCATAATTATAAGTACATGATTCCATTTGTTCCAAACATTCTATAAACTGTTCATCCAAAGAGTCATCCATGAAATCAACTTCTTTTTTTTGATCTTCTGGTTTTTCCACCTTTACTTTGATAGAAGTATCATTTGCCTTATTTTCTCCTTCCATTTTCTTTCTGAAAATTGCATACAAATTAACTATATTAGTAGAGTTAGGGTACTGTATACCAGAGAAGCCTAACTCAATCCATAACTATTACAGAGAAGTATATCTCTATCTCTAAGTATTAAAGAGGGATAGCATATAACTAACAGAATATTTTTTCAGAAATTAACTTAAAGTGTACAATATACTTCCATAATAACAATTTACCTTAGAGAAATCAGTTGAAGTTGTCAGTGATATTTGTTTTCAAATGTACTTCTGGAAGCAGTAGTCAAAATGGCTGTGTTTCCCTCTCTTCTTTTATATATATTCTTGTACTTAACCAATCAAACATCAGGAAATAATCATAGAAAATGAAAGATACTTTTTAATTGGTTGTAAATTCTAACATTACAAGTGTGTTTTTGTCATGTAATTTACCTCAGGATATTTAGACAGGCCTGTAGCCTAAATGTCTCAATGGAATTTCACCAAATTTGGGCAAATGGTAGGGACTGCTATGTAGTAGGGCGTATTCTATATTTGATGAAAGTGTCTCCATTGGGTTTTCCGTAAATTACTTTCCCACCTTTTTTTATTGTGCGCTTACTGGTGCGCGCTCCGGTACGCGCACCGGCAGCGTAACGGGAGCCCTCCATTTTGTGTTTCGGGACAATCGAGACACAAGATGGAGGGCAATCAATGTTCGGTATGGCTAGAAGGGGGCACAGTAGAGACTTCTTGACCCTCTACGTTTTCTGAGGGGGTCTTAGGAGGCTCATAAAGGTGAAAACAAAAAAAAAATATGTGATATTTTTCGCGGGGGATGCGCCCGGTACGCGCACCGGGGAGCGTACCGGGAAGCGTACTTTGGTGAAAAATAGTGAAAAAAGTTTAAAAAAATAAACGTTTTGAATGATCAGAGGTAGGGTAGCTCTGAAAAGAGCTTTTGGGTTCTGTGGTTGATTTAGGTACCTACAAGTAGGTTCCAATGCACATTCTTAAATTCAGGAGGAATACTCTATTCCCTTCATCTGAGAAGTGCACTCCATCTCCTCTGTAGATGTCTTGCATGTTGTAACGCAAGTTATTATTGTATATTGAACCCATTCCATAGTCTCTCATGTAAGCAGAAACAGATTTATTCACATGTTTCCGTGCTTTCTCAAATTGTGGACAAAATTGGTTGGACCAGTTCCATTTCTGTCTTTGGCATATATTGGAATACACAAAGGCAGTGTGGGGAAAAAGTATCATCAATTGATGAAAGGTGTCCTTTAAAAGCATTTCCAGACCTACCCCAGTCAATGTGCCTAGATCGTTCCCACCACAGTGCACAATTATAAGGTCAGGTTCTGGCAGATGCAAAAAGGTTTTCACCAATGGTATCAATTGGTGACATTTTAATCCTCTGTGGCCAATCCACTTGATTTCCACATTTGATAAATCAAGGTTATGAAAATTTCTGCTAGCTGCATACCTTTGAGCCCAGTGGATGTAGCTATGTCCAATAATCCAGACAGAGTACATGATGTGAGAAGGTTCTGGTCCAGTCAGATGAAGTGTGGGAATGAAATGGCAGTTGGAACAGTAGGAGTTTACAAAAAAATAATTGTGGAGTTTCTCTGCTCTTGAATCACAAGCAATGATTGGTGGATTCAGATAGTTGAAAACTGAAAGTTAGGGTGCATGGTTATGTTGTGTGAAAGAAGCAATTTGAATGGTTTAAAAAAAGTCACCAAAAGCAAAAATACCCTGTATAGGCTGCTGTATTGAGAGGTCAAACATCCTTGCTGAGTTAATTTGCAACATTGTAAGATAAACTTTTGAACCTTAGAGTTCAGTTAGGAGGGAGTTGCTATGGTAACAGATAGAAAGGTCTGAGAGGGGGATGGGTGTTGGTTTGAAAATAGTGAGGGAAGACTTTTGATTGGTTGAATTAAGGCATATGTGTACAAAGATAGAGATTTTCTATGCCAGTCTTGGTTTCAGTGTATTGAGAGCACACCTTTTGCTCTGCTAAAGAAAAATTGGTGTGTGTGTCTGACACTGTTCTCAATCTCCAAAAGCATTTGTAAAGGTAAGTAATGATTTATTTAATTTAGATAGAGACTTATTTGCTCTATGGAGAATATTTGGAAGCAGATAGTTATGTTTTAGAAGTGAAATTGTATGTTAGTATATAAGTACTGCGCAGTGTTTCTTACATGTTATTCAAAAATCGATTTTGGGTGCAAATGAATGGTATTTTTATTTGGCCTTTTTTTATGATTGCCATGTGCAGCTAGTGCATCACTTTAAACATGGGTAATAAGTGATGCACTGGTGGCGCAAGGCCTTTATAAATCAGGCCCTGACTTTGTTTGATGATATTGAGTGGTTGTACTTAGGTTCTGCGCAATGTTTCTTACATGTTATTCAAAAATCGATTTTTGGGTGCAATTGATTGGTATTTGCATTTGGCCCTTATTTATGAATGCCATGTGCAGCTGATGCATCACTTTAAACATGGGTAATAAGTGATGCACTGGTGGCGCAAGGCCTTTATAAATCAGACCCTGACTTTGTTTGATGATATTGAGTGGTTGTACTTATGTTCTGCGCAGTGTTTCTTACATGTTATTCAAAAATCGATTTTGGGTGCAATTGATTGGTATTTGCACTTGGCCCTTTTTTATGATTGACTTGTGCAGCTAGTGCATCACTTTAAACATGGGTAATAAGTGACGCACTGGTGGCGCAAGGCCTTTATAAATCAGGCCCTGACTTTGTTTGATGATATTGAGTGGTTGTACATAGGTTCTGCTCAGTGTTTCTTACATGTTATTCAAAAATCGATTTTTGGGTGCAATTGATTGGTATTTGCATTTGGCCCTTATCTATGAATGCCATGTGCAGCTGATGCATCACTTTAAACATGGGTAATAAGTGATGCACTGGTGGCGCAAGGCCTTTATAAATCAGACCCTGACTTTGTTTGATGATATTGAGTGGTTGTACTTATGTTCTGCGCAGTGTTTCTTACATGTTATTCAAAAATCGATTTTTGGGTGCAATTGATTGGTATTTGCATTTGGCCCTTATTTATGAATGCCATGTGCAGCTGATGCATCACTTTAAACATGGGTAATAAGTGATGCACTGGTGGCGCAAGGCCTTTATAAATCAGGCCCTGACTTTGTTTGATGATATTGAGTGGTTGTACATAGGTTCTGCGCAGTGTTTCTTACATGTTATTCAAAAATCGATTTTTGGGTGCAATTGATTGGTATTTGCATTTGGCCCTTATTTATGAATGCCATGTGCAGCTGATGCATCACTTTAAACATGGGTAATAAGTGATGCACTGGTGGCGCAAGGCCTTTATAAATCAGACCCTGACTTTGTTTGATGATATTGAGTGGTTGTACTTATGTTCTGCGCAGTGTTTCTTACATGTTATTCAAAAATCGATTTTGGGTGCAATTGATTGGTATTTGCACTTGGCCCTTTTTTATGATTGACTTGTGCAGCTAGTGCATCACTTTAAACATGGGTAATAAGTGACGCACTGGTGGCGCAAGGCCTTTATAAATCAGGCCCTGACTTTGTTTGATGATATTGAGTGGTTGTACATAGGTTCTGCTCAGTGTTTCTTACATGTTATTCAAAAATCGATTTTTGGGTGCAATTGATTGGTATTTGCATTTGGCCCTTATCTATGAATGCCATGTGCAGCTGATGCATCACTTTAAACATGGGTAATAAGTGATGCACTGGTGGCGCAAGGCCTTTATAAATCAGACCCTGACTTTGTTTGATGATATTGAGTGGTTGTACTTATGTTCTGCGCAGTGTTTCTTACATGTTATTCAAAAATCGATTTTTGGGTGCAATTGATTGGTATTTGCATTTGGCCCTTATTTATGAATGCCATGTGCAGCTGATGCATCACTTTAAACATGGGTAATAAGTGATGCACTGGTGGCGCAAGGCCTTTATAAATCAGACCCTGACTTTGTTTGATGATATTGAGTGGTTGTACATAGGTTCTGCGCAGTGTTTCTTACATGTTATTCAAAAATCGATTTTTGGGTGCAATTGATTGGTATTTGCATTTGGCCCTTATTTATGAATGCTATGTGCAGCTGATGCATCACTTTAAACATGGGTAATAAGTGAGGCACTGGTGGCGCAAGGCTTTCATAAATAAGGCCCTGACTTTGTTTGATGATATTGATTGGTTGTACATAGGTTCTGCGCAGTGTTTCTTACATGTTATTCAAAAATCGATTTTTGGGTGCAATTGATTGGTATTTGCATTTGGCCCTTATTTATACATGCCATGTGCAGCTGATGCATCACTTTAAACATGGGTAATAAGTGATGCACTGGTGGCGCAAGGCCTTTATAAATCAGGCCCTGACTTTGTTTGATGATATTGAGTGGTTGTACATAGGTTCTGCGCAGTGTTTCTTACATGTTATTCAAAAATCGATTTTTGGGTGAAATTGATTGGTATTTGCATTTGGCCCTTATTTATGAATGCCATGTGCAGCTAGTGCATCACTTTAAACATGGGTAATAAGTGACGCACTGGTGGCGCAAGGCCTTTATAAATCAGGCCCTGACTTTGTTTGATGATATTGAGTGGTTGTACTTAGGTTCTGCGCAGTGTTTCTTACATGTTATTCAAAAATCGATTTTTGGGTGCAATTGATTGGTATTTGCATTTGGCCGTTATTTATGAATGCCATGTGCAGCTGATGCATCACTTTAAACATGGGTAATAAGTGATGCACTGGTGGCGCAAGGCCTTTATAAATCAGACCTTGACTTTGTTTGATGATATTGAGTGGTTGTACTTAGGTTCTGCGCAGTGTTTCTTACATGTTATTCAAAAATCGATTTTTGGGTGCAATTGATTGGTATTTGCATTTGGCCCTTTTTTATGATTGCCTTGTGCAGCTAGTGCATCACTTTAAACATGGGTAATAAGTGATGCACTGGTGGTGCAAGGCCTTTATAAATCAGACCCTGACTTTGTTTGATGATATTGAGTGGTTGTACTTAGGTTCTGCGCAGTGTTTCTTACATGTTATTCACAAATCGATTTTTGGGTGCAATTGATTGGTATTTGCATTTGGCCCTTATTTATGAATGCCATGTGCAGCTGATGCATCACTTTAAATATGGGTAATAAGTGATGCATTGGTGGTGCAAGGCCTTTATAAATCAGGCCCTGACTTTGTTTGATGATATTGAGTGGTTGTACTTAGGTTTTGCGCAGTGTTTCTTACATGTTATTCAAAAATCGATTTTTGGGTGCAATTGATTGGTATTTGCATTTGGCCCTTATTTATGAATGCCATGTGCAGCTGATGCATCACTTTAAACATGGGTAATAAGTGACGCACTGGTGGCGCAAGGCCTTTAAAAATAAAGCCATGAGTTGCTATTGTATAAACTTAATTATGTTGCAATTTATTGTATATATTGTTTGCTTTTTAACATTACTTTGTTGTTTGCTAATAATGGTCTTTCATGTGTTTTTTTAACAGAACAACAGATTCAAATCAACTTCTGAAAAGGAAGCAAAAATGCCTTCAAAGCAAAGAAATATCAAAAATAACATACGGAAAAGGAGAACATCAACAACAGAGTTTATGGAATCCTCTTCAACAAGTACTTCAAAAAACACCAGAAAAGCTTCTGGTAAGCCAATTAAGTCTTTTCTTCGCAACATATGTCGTAGGAAAAAAAATGAAATTGCTAATGTGAATATACAGAAAAAGTCAACAAATCTAAAAAGGAAAGAGAAGCCCACCAAAAATGTTTCCATTGGACCAGGAGAGAAGAGAATGGATAGCAATAGAAGGGTAAATGTTTTTAGGGACATTCGTAGGCGAATGTTTCGCAATAGGGTAGTTTTAAATTTGCTAAAAAATGATAAGAAAAGCAAACTAAAAGCTGCTTTTTACAAGAAAAAGAAAAGTGTAGAAAAGATTGTTGATCAGGCTTTTGAAGTTAAGAAAAAATTATTTATTTTAATAATCAATAGAATTAGGATACTTAATAAGGCAATGGATGTTTTCAAATCGAACAGTAGATGGAAAAGAATTATTAATCGGAGTAATTTTTGTGAAGTATTTTCTGGTGAATGGATGCATAGTTCAAGTTCTGAGCCTTTTTTCAATGAGGAGAGTTACTTTCAGGAAAATGATTTGGTGCATGCAGTTGACACCAGTGGTCGTGCATATGAGGTGAAAGATAGTTGTGTGATGGAAAAAGAGAAACTTGTATCTAGAGATGCAGAAGAGGTGTTAGCTGATGAAGTTTTAGGGAGACGTACTAAGGGTCCAGTGTACACATGGAAATGCAGTAGTATTTGTAGTGTGCGACAGGAATCAATTGATTTGCTTCGAAATTTCTTACGTACATATAGTAAAAAAAGTCTCAAACAAAAAATGAAGATCCTGCAAGAGTTAGATCCTTGCAGAGTGAGAGAAAGCACAGGTTTGCAAGGGCATTCACTAGCTTGTCTTTCTAGAAAAGTTTGTCGGAGTGTTTTTCATCATTTTAGGATGTTAGCAGTGCATCATAATAACGTAAGGAAATTAGTGAGGAAGTTGTATTATGCAAAAAGTCCTGCACTTAAGCTTAAACAGTTAAATAGTGCTCTTTTGCATGGATCTGAAGTGGATGTGAAGACTATTTGTGAAGAAATTGAGTTTTGTTATTTTGGGAACAAAGAGGACAGTGTAGAAATAGATATAGTAATGGATGGTAATGCAGAAGATAATGGACAAATTTCAAGTATTGAAAAGTTTGATGAGGAAATTATCAAGTTTAAGGTGAAATCAAGTGAGAGGCCTAATTTAACTTGTGTGTGTTGTCGACGGACTCATTATAAAATTCAGACTAGGTTAGTTGATTTATATGCAAAAAGTGAATTGGAAAATAATAGTGAATGGGAGGATTTTGTAAGTTATTTGTTGGTGGAGAATTCTTTTGATTTGAGTTTGGATCAGCGTATTTGCAATTATTGTTTGAAAAAATTAAATGAAAATAGAATGCCTGCAAGAGCAGTTTATAATAATCTTCAGTTGATAGATATTCCTTCTGAATTGATGGATCTAAATACTTATGAATCTATTTTGATTCAATGTGTCCATCCTTTTCAGGCTATTGTACGCATGGAGCCTAAGACAGGGAAATTGCCTCCATCAGATTTACTGAGAGGAATAAAGGGAAGAGTTGTTTATTTGCCTCTAGATGTAAAGAAACATATTAATACAATTGGTGTAGAAAGAGTAGAAGAAGATCCTTTAGTTATTCTAGTTAATGGGGTTCCAACAAAGAGTAAGAAAATTTGGCAAGATTTAGTGGATGTTAAAAAAGTCAAGAAGGCAACGTTGTATTTAGTCAAAAACAATGAGTACTACAAAAATGTAAGTGTTGGAGTAGAGGAAACAGCTACAGAAGAAGATAGTGATTCTTCAGTTGGTCAAATTGAAAAAGTTGATGTGTCTAGAACTGAAGAAATATATGAACATTATACTGTTCATCCTTTGCATTCCAAAGAAGTAATGGGAAATGCAATTGACTTGTTTCAAATGAAAGCAGCAAAAGGAAGTCCCATTAGTGTATGGGAAGAAAGTTTGGAAGCTCGTTGTTTTCCACAATTATTTCCAACAGGTTGTGGTGGACGATATGATGATCGACCAGTTCAAATTCCTGCAGCTGAATACCGGACTCTAAGATTATATGCAGAAGATCCAAGGTTTCGTCAATGCATTCCATATTTATTTCATCTACTGTTTGAAAGTGATTTGTCTGGGCTTTCTTATGCAGTTAATCATATATTAAAAAGTGGACCTCATTTGCAGAATGTTTGTGCAAGGGACTTTATGGAGAAAGTTAATCTGCAAGACAGTATTTTGGAATCTCAGCTAATCAATCTCATGGCATGTCAACGTGGAACCAACGAGTATTGGTTTCGTCGTCATGGAGAATTGAAATGTATGCTAAGAAACTTAGGAACTCCTACATAGTTCCTCACTCTTAGCTGTGCTGAGTATGCATGGGACGATTTACTTCAATTTCTACGAGAGGCAAATGAAAACATACCAAATATAGAATTGAAAACACCAGGAGAACTGTGTTCTTTAGATCCAGTGAATGTTTGCAGATATTTTAATCATAGATTTGAAGCTATGATGTCTTTTATTACCAACAAAAAAATCCTCCCCTTGGAGAGGTTTTGGATTTCTTTTGGAGGAAGGAATATCAAGCGAGAGGTGCTCCTCATATACATATGTTGTTGTGGATTAAAGATGCACCCAAATTTGGATCAGATTCAGATGAAACAGTGATGAGTTTCATTGAAGAGTATTCAACATGTGCTGTTCCAAAATCTACTGAAGAAAACAATTTAAGGCAACAAGTTTTACGTTTTCAATCTCATCGTTGTGGAAAGTACTGTCGTCGAAAATTTAAAAACAAGGAAAAGTACTACACGAAATGTCGTTTTGCATTTCCTCGACCAGTGATTTCTAAGGGAAGAGTAAATAATTTGATGTCATCTCTACGACATACTGTGACGAGAAAATCTCCCAAAAACACATATAATTTGAAAAGAAATGAAGAATCTAAGTACATCAACGATTACAACCCAGTGATTTTGTCCATGTGGAATGCTAACATGGATATTCAGTTCGTTGCTGACAACTCTATTGCTGTGGCTCGATATGTGACATCTTACATCACCAAAAAAGAAAAGACAGAACTGAAGGAAATGTGGGAGGACATTTCACATGAAAAGAGTCTAAGCAAGAAATTATACAGTTTCAGTCTGAAGATGTTGTCGCATCGAGAAATTGGAGCATATGAATGTTCTGATCGGTTATCATCAGCAAGTCTCTATGCCAAATCAAGAACAATCATTTGGGTGAGTCTTGGTCTTGCTGCAACACGAAACCGAGTTTTGAAATCTGTACAAGAAATTGAATATTTGGCGGAAAAAGAACCAAACAGTACAGATATTTTGAAGACAAATATGTTGGATACATACTATCCAAATAGAAGTACTCACCTTGAGAACACATGTTTGTATGAAGTTCTTCAAAACTACAGTTATAAGAGGAACATCACAGAAGATATCAATAATGGAAAATATGCACTCATTGGCTATGAAGGATGTCTAGTGAAGCAGAAAAAAGGCCATTTGATTAATCATCGAAAATTGAGTTGTGAAGTTCCAGACAAAAGAGAATTTTACTATTTAGCTCTTTTGCAACTCTTTAAGCCATGGCGTACAGAAGAGGAACTACTTGGAGATTTTCTCTGTTATGAAGACTCTTTTAATGCAACTAAGGATACCATAGAATGTCCTATTTTTCTAAATTATCTGCAAATGTTGAATGAAGAAATGGAGCAAGAAACCACAATTGCTGAAGAGATAGCTAGAAACAGTTCTCAAGATAGTCAGAGTTCTACTTCATTGAGCCAGGATCCACTAGGAGGACCAATTATCCAAAATGAAGCTGCCACTGCCATGGATGAGGTGGAAAGAGCTATGGAACAAGCTAAAGAGGATGGAGTTAACTTAGAAGATTTGGTAAAGCAACTAAACATTGAGCAGAAAAAGATATATGATGAAGTCACAGAGCAGATTGAACATGGATTCAGACATGAGAAAAAAGAGTGCTCATGTATATTATTTGACCCTGTCCGACTGTATGTAAGTGGAGAAGCGGGGACAGGAAAAAGTTTTCTAATTAAAGCCGTTGCAAGTTATCTGCAGAAAAGGACTGATTCACCACTGTCTTGTGTTGTAACTGCTCCAACTGGTCTGGCAGCACATAACATTAAAGGGATTACTCTACATCGTTTATTGATGCTGCCAGTTGAACATGATAATAAATTGCATTACAACAAGCTATCTGGAGATGCGTGTTCTGAAGTTTCAAGAGTCTTGAAGAAAATGAAACTTCTTATCATAGATGAAGTAAGCATGGTCTCAAATCTAATGCTTGCTTTTGTGCATTTGAGAATGCAAGAAATTCTTAAAACAGACTATGATGTGTTATTTGGAGGAAAACACATTATTGTTTTTGGAGATCTATTGCAGTTGACTCCAGTAAAAGGACAACCAGTGTTTAAAATGCTCACGCATGAAGATACCAGGACGTCCCTTGGAAGCATTGGAAATGTTAATATATGGCTAAATTTTAAATATGCTGAACTGCTTCAAAATATGCGACAGGCCAAGGATGAAGATTATAAAAATATTCTACAAGATGTAAGAATTGGAAAAATGACTGAGAAAGGGAAAAAAGCTTTGCATAGTCGATTAATTTCAAATTTGTATCCAAATGAAAACATTCTTCCAGAGAATATTTTTTAAAAAATGACTGAGAAGAAATCTGGGATATGTTTGATGCCAACTCTGCAAGAATGTTCCATCTTCAACCAAAAAATGTTAGACTTAGAAAATGAAGAGATTGTGAAACTGGAAGCAATAGATAAAATAGAGCATATGGGTGCAACAATTGTTTTGTCAGAAAATTTGAAAACTAAATTGCATTAATTGGAGAAAAGTATTTCAAAAACAGCTGGTTTTGAAAAGACTCTGAATGTGTGTTTAAATTGTCGTATCATTTTGAGAAGGAATTTAAATGTTGAAAGCGGTCTGGTAAATGGAGCAATGGGTTATGTTGTTGATTTTGTGAATTACAGAAATAGAGATGGAATTGAATTTTTAAAAATAAAATTTGATGGCATTGAACAAGTACAACAAATAAGTCGTTGTTCTGCTAGATTTTTACTTGTAAAAGACTTATATGTTTGCCGAAAACAGTTTCCTGTTTGTTTGGCGTATGCGGTGACAATTCATAAATCTCAAGGTTTAAGTGTAGATAGTGCTTTGGTGAACATTGGAAGATCTGTGTTTAAAGAGGGTATGGCATATGTGGCATTATCTCGAGTCAGAACTTTATCAGGATTGTACTTGATTGCGTGTGATGAGACAAAGATTTCTGCAGATCTAGATTGTGTTAAAGAATACAATAGGTTAAGAAGAGAGTATGCTCCACATTTGCCTCAATATCCTCTCTTTGAAAAACGTGTGGTAGGCCGAAAAAGAAGAAATGAGGATAATTGTAGTGAGGTAGTTGCAAAAAGACAAAAAGTAGAGAAAACTGTAATTGAAAACAGGAAGAAAAAGAATTGTGGAGAAAATGTTGTTGGATTTCAGTTTGAAAATAGTTCTGGTGTCAACTGCTATGCTAATGTAGTGGTTAATGTTGTTTTTTTTCTTAAAAGTTTACAAGAACAGATTGTTGAAAATCGGGATCAAAGATTGTGTGGTTTATTGAATTCTGTGTTTCAGAAATGTAGCAGTGTTACAGCACAAATAGAAAGTGTAACAGAAATTCGAAATATTTTAGATTTGTGTTCTGGTCAAGATAAATTTTCACAGAACATTCAGCAGGATTGTCAGGAATTTTTAATGTATATGTTTGGTGTTTTGGAAGATGAAGGTGTAGATGTAGATAATCTTTTCAGTCTTTCTTATCAATGGCAGCATGACTGCCACAATTGTAGTTTATCAAGTACTACTAGAATAGACACTGAAAGATTTATATATTTGACTTTACCAGACTGTAAATCAGTGTCTTTTAAAAATCTAGTTAAAGCAGCAGATCATAATATGGTGTGTACCCAATGTAACTGTACAATGCTGTCCACATTATTTATACAAAGGTATGGGCAGTATATCATTTTAGTTTTCCAACGATGTAGACCTGATGGAACTAAATTGACAACTTCTATCAAAAATTTTGTGGCTTCTCAGTTATCAATTTCTGGAAGGACCTTTACAACTGAAGCTATTATTTATCATGATGGATCTTCGACCACCTCAGGACATTATACATGCTACTTAAAATCTGAAAATGGATGGAGTTACTGCAATGATTCTCATTTAACTTATAAACAACGTTTGCCTTATGACTCTACAAATTCTTATCTAGTGTTTTTAAAACCAAAGTTTTAGTAAAGGGAATTGGCCTTTGAAGACGGGAATAGTTAATAAAAGTTAGTTAGTTAGTTAGTTAATCTAATATTTTAAATTATTTATCTCATGTAGATACTTTAAGTGGATCTCAAAGTAAAAAATACTGATATATCAGACACAAATTGGCCGTGAGGATTGTGTAAGGTATGATGTTTTTAGATCTTTTTTCATAGGAAGTCGATGAAATGGAACTTATAAGGAACAGCAGACTTTTTTTCCACCAAAAGGACCTTCACTATCTTCTATTTGGCCTCATGGAAAAGTAAGTGAATCAAAGATTAGTGTACATATATGAGATGTATGTTTGAATGGGTTTTTTTAAACACAATCTTTTAGATTGTGTTTTTTTTTTCCCGCTGTTATATGATGAAGACTTTGAACTCACTAATTTAAGTGGAATTCAATATATTCTGAGAACAGCAAAAATAAATAATGTAACATATTGTAGAAGTTATTGTGTAGTTTGCATTGTGTAATTTATATTGTGTTCACATTGTTATACACTCATTTTCTTTTTCACCCTTATTTACCTCTCTTTACTAATTTACACTCTTTTTTCATCGCTGTTTCTTTACTGCACCTTATTCACAACTTCTTAATCTGATAGGAACTATCTGCATTTCCTCTGTTCCTTCCACCACTTTTTATCTTTTTCATATTCTCTTAGTACCACTGCTTTAGTTTCCTAACCCTCTTTCTCTTTCTCCATTTTTTTTTCTTTCACACTCATTGTACTGTAGTTCAGTTAGTTCTTCCTTTTGTCTTTCTGTGTACTTACTCTCTCACTCCTGTTTTATCCATTGTTCTATAATAACTTCATTTCTTTCATCCCTTCACTCTGTGACTTCACTTCACTCACTCTCAATCATCTTCTATTCCTCTATTTTATTTATAGTTTATCAATCTGACTTCTCTCCTTTTCAATCATTTTTCTTTTACTTTCTTATCTTTACTCATTTTGTTTTGATATTTTACATTCTTTTAGTATCTTTTTTACCTTTAGGAATTTGTTCTCTAACTATTTCTTTTTCCTTTTTTTTTCTTTCTACATTACTTTCTTTCTGTTTTTGTATCCTTCACTATTGCTTCATTTCTAAGTAAATTTTTGTAGATTTTTAAATCTCATGAACTGTTTCTTCTATTTTATTATACATTTTTATGTAATTATAACATGTTTTTACCTTTATCTTTCACAGATACAAATTTGCATAGATTATATGGTAAGTGTGTTTGTAAAATGTTTTTTGTTATCACCTTTTGTTTTATTTTCACTATTTTTCTGTCACCCTACCGCACACCTATTTCCTTACTTTGCTTCCCTCACTTATTCTTTTCTTCCATGTTTACTTCCTACCACATTCAATTTCTTTCAGTACTTCTGCCTATGCACACTCCTTCACTTATCTTTTTTACTGGTTCACTTAGTCCCTTTGTGACAGTCCTTCTTTTACTCTCTCTCTTCTTTCTCTCTATTACTCCCCATGTGTTACCCTTATTCACTTACATGTACCCTCTTTCACCCCTCTTTACTTATATTCACTGATATTTACTTTCCCTCAATCACTGCTATTCTTTTCCTCTGATTCCGTCACTACCTGACATTCCCATTCTTAACTGTCCTTCTTTTTACTTTCAACATCCATTTACATTCTCCCTTAACCTCTGCTTTAGTCTTCTTCCTATTTCTTCTTTCTTTTGCTCCCTTATTCATTTTTCTTTTCTCAGTTACTTCCTTTTACACTTTTTATCTGTCTTACTATCTATTACACAGTCCCTCCTTCATTATTTTTTTTTTCTTTTTTTTTGTTAGTGCGCTGACGGTACGCGCACCGGTGCGCGCACCGGAAGCGCACCAAAGTGAAATATAAAAAAAAAATATTTTAAATTAAAAATATTATCTCAATATACATTATAGTGTTCATTTTTACAAAAACATACTTTAGCAATTCACTAAAAAACACATAGGTATGAGTCTGTATAAAAAGTTAGGAATTAGCATTAAAAAAACCTATGAAATCCACTGAAAAAACCATAGGTTTCACACCAGTTATAGTTAGGAATTAGCATTTAAAAAACCTATGAAATTCACTGAAAAAACCATAGGTTTCACACCAGTTATAGTTAGGAATTAGCATTTAAAAAACCTATTAAATTCACTGAAAAAACCATAGGTTTCACACCAGTTATAGTTAGCTGGAAATTTTACTGATATAAAACCATTGAAATTCCCACGTTATAGTTAGTCGGACTCACTATAACTTGCGCGTGCAATGCACTGCTGATGACATCACATATTACATCACTCATGACATGGTCAGTGACATCACTCATGACATCACTGATGACACCATCCTTGTGACACAGTGACAGACCTCCTCTCAGTGTAAAGTAACCCTTCAGACACATATTCAAAAATAGAAACTGAAATTTTTAAAAAATGGAGATACCTATATCGGTTACAACAAGCAATTCTGTAATTCCACTATCTATATACACATCCACTCATTCACCAACTGTTCTATATAGTCACTCATACATATACTCACTCATCATATGAAGAGATACACCTATACATCCTGTTACACACCGACATTCATCCAAAAGTTACTCACACACATATTCACACGTGCAAATAAACTATTGAACAACCATTTATTTGAATATAGAGTTATACACACACTTCCACCTTACTTCTATTGAAAATTACACATATTTATTCTCTTAAACAATCACTTATAGAAACACGTACTTATTTAAACAGGAAATCTTACAATCTCTTACTCTCACATATACTGACTTATATACATCAATATTCATATATACTAGATTAAAACATATGTAGTTACTGATAAAGACACTAGTGAGACAGTCATTCACTCACTAACAAACACATATAGACACTCATCCACCCATACAGTCCTGTACATATGCTGTCTTCAAAACACATACAAACAAAGAGTCAGTCACTCATGCATCTATGTGCTAAGTAATACCCCCACCAAACCATATAGACACTCATACTGATACTAATAAAAATATCAAATAACCCATATACATACGCATGTAGCTACTTATCAACACATGTAGCCACTTATACACAAAGTGAAACACTAATATATGTATTTAAATATTTAAACATAAGTCACTAATATTTATTTTTCTGAAAGACACATATTCACTGGATGGTGTCATCAGTGATGTCATGAGTGATGTCACTGACCATGTCATGAGTGATGTAATATGTGATGTCATCAGCAGTGCATTGCACGCGCAAGTTATAGTGAGTCCGACTAACTATAACGTGGGAATTTCAATGGTTTTATATCAGTAACATTTCCAGCTAACTATAACTGGTGTGAAACCTATGGTTTTTTCAGTGAATATATATATATATATATATATATATATATATATATATATATATATATATATATATATATTACCTACTGGCGGTCGCCAGTAGGTAGTTATAGTTAGGATTTTTTTCAATGTTAAATCTGAAAATTCTATTTGGAATAACTTTGGCGCCGGTTGACGAATCTGCCTGAAAATTTCCTCAAAATGGCCTCGCGGCGTTCCGGTCCTTCCCTGAAAGTTTGGGGGGGATTCGTCAAGCGGGGGCCGAGATAAAAGGGGGGTCCCAAAACGCGTTTTCCCCATGTTAATTTCCATAGGGCGGTCGATTTCACTTTTAGCCCGAACGGCTGAATGGATTTCCACCAAACTTGGTAAAATTGTAGGGACTGGTAGCCCGATGTGCCTTTGCTATGTCTCAAGATATGTGCTCCAGTGGATTTTGAGTAATTAAGGTTCAAAAAAATATATATATCTATAGCCGCGCTCCGGTACGCGCACCGGTACGCGCACCGGGCGCTTACCGTGACTTCCGCGCAGAAAGCTGATTGGCTCTGGGGTGTCTGTAAACATTCTAAACAGTCCGGAGCGGCCGCCATCTTGTGTCTCGGTAGGATCGAGACACGAGAGGTGGCCAAAACAAATAGGGAAATGACCATAAGGGGGCAGAGTAGACCCCCCTTGACCCCCTAGGTTTGATTTGGGGGCCATAAAAGGGCCCCGCGGAGCAAAAAAAAAATAAAAACATTTTTTGATTTTCGCGGGGTGAGCGCCCGGTACGCGCACCGGTAAGCGTACCGGGGAGCATACCATGGGGAAAAAGAATGACAGTTTTAAAAGTAGCTGTTTAAAAAAAAAAATGTTTTGTTGTTTTTTTTTATACATACACATACATATATATTTAAATGCATATGCATATATATATATGCATATATGTGTATATGTGTGCGTGTAGAGAGAGGTAGAGAGGTAGAGGTGTAGAGGTAGAGAGGTAGAGAGGTAGCGGTAGAGAGGTAGAGATTAGTAGAGAGAGAAGAAGAGAGAGGTAGAGAGGTAGAGAGTAGAGAGTGAGTAATAGAGAGTAGAGAGTGAGTAGTAGAGAGTAGTAGAGAGCAGTAGAGAGAGTAGCAGAGAGTGAGTAGTAGAGAGTAGTAGAGTGAATAGTAGAGTGAGTAGTAGAGAGTAGTAGAGAGTGAGTAGTAGAGAGTGAGTAGTAGACAGTAGTAGAGAGTAAGTAGTAGAGTGAGTAGTAGAGAGCAGTAGAAAGTGAGTAGTAGAGAGTAGTAAAGAGTGAGTAGTAGAGAGTGAGTAGTAGAGAGTGAGTAGTAGAGAGTAGTAGAGAATGAGTAGCAGAGAGAATAGTAGTGAGTAGTAGAGAGTGAGTAGTAGAGTGAGTAGTAGAGACTAGTAGAGAGAGAGTAGTAGAGAGTGAGTAGTAGACAGTAGTAGAGAGTGAGAAGTAGAGAGTGAGTAGTAGAGAGTAGTAGTGAGTAGTAAAGAGTGAGTAGTAGAGAGAGAGTAGTAGAGAGTGAGTAGTAGAGAGTAGTAGATAGTGAGTAGTAGGGAGTAGTGAGTAGCAAGTAGTAGGGAGTGAGTAGTAGAGAGAGAGTAGTAGAGAGTAGTAGAGTAGTAGAGAATGAGTAGTAGACTGAGTATTTGAGAGTAGTGGAGTAGGAGAGAGTAAGTAGTAGAGAGTAGTGGAGAATATTCCAAAGTTTGGCACAGCACCACTTTCACAATGAGTCCAATCAAATCATATCACTCAGAGTCCTTATTGAAGCGCTGAATCTTGGTGTATATTCAAATGCTTTTATTTTCCTTAAGTTTATGTACCACAGCCAGCCGAAAGGTTTCGTTCTGTACAACAGAACTTCTTCAGGGCGTTCTTATTTCCTTCAAGTTATGTCGGTATCCAGTTGTCATATAACTAGATATTTCTTCCAAATGTTAGACGATACATAAGTATATTCTTATTCAAAGTGACTAGGTATCAATTTTACCCACACAATTCGGGCAGACTTGAGTAATTTATAGCATCCTCAAAGTCAGTCTTTCAAAAATTCCAAAGTATAGGACATGATAATCCAAATCCAAATGTTTCTCAAGAAAAGTAATTTACAATCGTTCGGAATATCGGTGTTTGGGCAGATATGATCCAGGGACCCCCAGTATGCAAGGGGAATTAGTCCCCCCTCTACAAACGCGCCAGTGGCGTGCATTGCAGAGAGGTGTAACAAGGGTGTGGCCTCATTACACTTCTCTGCAATGCAGCTCCCTCGCGCATACTGGAGGCTCCTGGTGGACCAGTTGACCCCAGGGACCCCCAGTATGCAAGGGGAATTAGTTCCCCCTCTGCAAACGCGGCAGTGGGCTGCGTTGCAGAGAGGTGTAACAAGGGGCATAGTCTCATTACACCTCTGCAATGCAGCCCCTGGCGCATACTGGAGGTTCCAGGTGGGCTAATTGGCCCCCAGGGGCCCCCAGTATGCAAGGGGAATTAGTTCCCCCTCTTCAAACATGCACGGGGGCTGCGTTGCAGAGAGGTGTAAAAAGGGTTGTGGCTTCATTACACCTCTCTGCAATGCAGTCCCCTGGCGCATACTGGAGATTCCTGGTGGGCTTTCAGGTGTTATATAGTTAGGAATTAGCATTAAAAAAACCTTTGAAATTCACTGAAAAAACCATAGGTTTCACACCAGTTATAGTTAGGAATTAGCATTTAAAAAACCTTTGAAATTCACTGAAAATACCATAGGTTTCACACCAGTTATAGTTAGGAATTAGCATTTAAAAAACCTTTTAAATTCACTGACAAAACCATAGATTTCACGCCAGTTACAGTTAGCTGGAAATTTTACTGACATAAAACCATTGAAATTCCCACGTTATAGTTAGTTGGACTCACTATAACTTGCGCGCCTGTAATGCACTGCTGATGACGTCACATATTACATCACTCATGACATGGTCAGTGACATCACTCATGACATCACTGATGACACCATCCTTGTGACAGAGTGACAGACCTAATTTCAGTGTAATGTAACGCTTGAAACACATATTCAAAAATAGAAACAAACATTTTCAAAAAAATGGAGATACCCAAACCAGTAACAACAACCAATTCAGTAATTCCACCATCTATATACACATCCACTCATTCACCAACAGTTCTATATAGTCACTCATATATATACTCACTCATCATATGTAGTGATACACCTATACATCCTGTTACACATCAGCAGTCATCCAAAAGTTACTCACACACATACTCACGCATGCAAATAAACTATTGAACATCCATTTATTTGCATATACATTTATACACACACTACCACCTTACTTCTAAGGAAACTTACCCATACTTACTCTCTTAAACAATCACTTATAGAAACACATACTTATTTAAACAGGAACTCCTACAATCTCTCACTATATATACTATACTCACTTATATACATCAATACTCACATATACTAGATTAAAACATATGTCGTTACTAATGAAGACACTAGTGAGACAGTCATTCACTCACTAACACACACATATACACACTCATCCACCCATACAGTCCTGCACATATGCTGTCTTCAAAACACATACAAACAGTGAGTCAGTCACCAACCCCTGCAGCCACTTATACACAAAGAGAAACACTGATACAAACATTTAAATATTTAAACAATACTCGCTAATATATGTATTCACTAAGATACACGTAATAAGCCAGTTACCCAACCAATTTTTTTTTAAAAAAACATCCATTTACACACTTATTTAAACATTTATTCTTCCATCGACCTTTACAAATACATATATAAAACAAATTTATTTTTCAGAAAGACACACATTCACTGGATGGTGTCATCAGTGATGTCATGAGTGATGTCACTGACCATGTCATGAGTGATGTAATATGTGACGTCATCAGCAGTGCATTACAGGCGCGCAAGTTATAGTGAGTCCAACTAACTATAACGTGGGAATTTCAATGGTTTTATGTCAGTAAAATTTCCAGCTAACTGTAACTGGCGTGAAATCTATGGTTTTGTCAGTGAATTTAATAGGTTTTTTAAATGCTAATTCCTAACTATAACTGGTGTGAAACCTATGGTTTTTTCAGTGAATATATATATATATATATATATATATATATATATATATATATATATATATATATCAATGAAAAAACCATTGGTTATAGAACATATATAGTTAGGAATTTGCATTTACAAAACCTTATTTTACTCGCATAAAACCATTGAAATCCCATATATAGTTATATGCGCTAACTATATATCGTGCACCTGCAATCCACTGCTGATGATGTCACATATTACATCATTCATGACATGGTTAGTGACATCACTGATGACATCACTGATGACATCTCAAATGACATCACAGATGACATCACTGATGACAACATCCAGTGACTGTTTGTTTCTGTAAAGTTAAAATATGTCTTACATATTGAAGAATGAGTGGATGTATAAGTGTCTGGATGAAGGATTTAGTAGGTGCATGACTGACTGTATGAGTGAGTGATTAAATGTGTCTCACTGAGTGCATGGGTTAGTGACTAAACTGTTTTAATGTGTGCATCATTATATCTGTTGTTCTACAAACTGCTGCATATGTTGATCAGTAGCTATATGAGTAACTGTATGGGTTATTCATTGGTTGTCCAAGTATTTGTATGGGAAACTGAGTGTGTGTGTATGGGTGGCTGGGAGGTGTGTGACTCTGTACATAGATGTGTGAGTAGTTGATTCACTATATGTATGGGTTCAAAAGTGCATGTGGAAACAGCTGTATGGGCGGTTGACTGTGCATGAGTGTATTAGTGAGTGAATGGATATCTCAGTGCTACATGTCAAAGTAAGTACATATGTAAAACACAGTACATGTGAGAGTTGACATCTATAAATAACTGTGCATAAGAGCCAGTGAATGTGTGAGTGGCTGTATGGATCATTGTGAACATGTATCAGGGATTGTATAAGAGAGTAAAGTAAATATGTGTTAGTATATGTTTGAATAAGTAAGGTGTGTATAACTGTATAGTTGAGAAAATGGAGGTGTGATTGATTTTTTGCATAACTGACTAGGTGTGTGAGTAACTCCATGGATGAGTGACAGTCTGTGACTGTCTGTTTACACTGATTGTATCTAAGGTTATATTAGAGTCTGAAGAGGTTCATGGTATTATCACATGAATGATATCATCAGTGATGTGATCAGTCATGTCAAATGAGATGTTATCAGTGATTTTATCAGTGATGTCATTTGAGATGTCATCAGTGATGTCATCAGTGATGTCACTAACCATGTCATGAATGATGTAATATGTGACATCATCAGCAGTGGATTGCGGGTGCGCGATATATAGTTAGCGCATCTAACTATATATGGAATTTCAATGGTTTTATGTGAGTAAAATATAAGCATGGGCGGAAAATCCGTTTCGCTCGCGGATTTTGCGGATTTTTGGTAAATTCGCAATCCGCGAGATCCGTGAATCTCCCGCAAAATCCGCAAATCCGCGAGCAGGGGATTTTATGGCTTGCTCGTACTGTTCGCGTGAGTTCGCGGCTTGCCAGTACAACTTCGCACCCCGCGAGTAAGTGCTAAATTGCAGAAATACGATCTTAGCAAAACTGAAACTACTTACCAGGTTCAAAAGTTCAGGCTCATCATTAGTAGCCATTTCCTGTAGTGCTTCCTGAGGGGCCCCTCCAGAGTTCAGTTGCCAGTTGCAACTATTATGTGACCCTGATCTGAACCTCAGAATAGTTACACATATGCCACAAAGGTCCTGAATTACAGCTAAGGGAGACAAGCAGGAGCCAGGCTGGAAGTTAAAATCCATTAATCAGCCCCTAATTCATTATTGTCAGTTGGGGCAGGGCAGGTGTTGTAACTAATTTTGCAACAATGAAAGCACTTAGCAAGTGCAAAAGATCACTAATCAAGAAGCACTAAGGAAGCAGGTGCCAGCTAAACAAATATTCTGTGACACATTAATCAGCCCCAAATTAATTCAGGTCACTTGAGGCAGGGAAGGTGTGCTTTGCTTTGCCGAAAATAATGTACACTGGACAACCAGAGGGTGTGGTGATGAAACAGAGGGTGGCATGGGTGGGCCAGAGGGTGGCATGAGTAGTCAGAGAGTGGCAGTGGTGACAGAGAGTGGCAGTGATGAAGAAGAGTGTCCCAAACAGGCTGGACATGTAGAAACAACAAGTTCGCAAAACTTGCGACCCGACAGGTAAGTTCGCAAATTGCGAAATTGTAAAAACCCTCGCGAACTGGCAAAAACACGCGCGAACACACAAAAAAAAAAATCCGCAAATTCGCGGGAATTCGCGGATTTTGCGGATTGCGAGTTCGCAAATCCGCAAAATTCGCGAACGCGAGATTCGCAAAATTCGCCCATGCTTAAGGTTTTGTAAATGCAAATTCCTAACTATATATGTTCTATAACCAATGGTTTTTTCATTGAATTTTCAAGGTTTTGTACATGCAAATTCCTAACTATATATGGACTATAACCTATGGTTTTTTCTGTGAATTTCAATGGTTTTTTAATAGCAAATATCAAAAGCTGTCAAATGTCAAGTACGTGATAGGTAAAAACGTTTTCGTGTTTATGCACGCTCATGTGCTTTGAACGCTTCCCCCCCCACTCCCCTCTTTTCTCTTAGTAGTACTCTCTCTTTGCAGATAGTGAAGGGTAGTTAACGCAGACCTTCACCCCCGTTGTAATCCGTCGTACCTGCTTGTCTCTCCATTTGATTGATTGTTATCCAAGCATTTACTGTTTTAGAATTGGTTCTCTTTGGATCATTCTCTATTTACAAACAAGCACAAAGTCGCAATACTCTGTTTAGTCTTTGCAGATAGTGAAAAATCGTGTAAAAAAATAAAAGTAATCGTGCAAAATCAGTAGACCACTAATTGGATCTCTTTTTGACCTCGCTAAAATACAAACATTAGGAACAACCCTTCATGAGAAATACGAAAATAGTGAAATGAACTGAGCTCCACACCATGAGGGCTGCAAGACAGCTCGGCTCCGTCACCCACCCCGCGCAAAATAACGACAAACCCTATGCAAATATTATAAATATAGACAACACACCAGCAAAGAAACAGGGTAAAACATTTTATTAAATAACTATTTACATAACTATTTTATACTTTTTGTTGCCCGATCCGGCTAGCTCAATCGATCGAGCATGAAACTCATGCACTGATAGCAAGCGTTGAGAGTTTGTAGAACGATGGCTTCAGATTTTCTACATACGGTGTAGTGGCGCGAACTGGGAGGGGGCGTTTGGATCCTGCCCCTTCCCCAAATAAGATTTTCATACGTGAGTGTTCGTTCATGCTTTTGGTCCCTGAGTTGCTTCGATGTCACTGCCTTACACAAATGGCATAAGTTCTGGATGTTGAGTGCCATACTTCAGAGTTCTAAGCAGCGCTTGTAACACTGTCTAAACCTTATTTGCACCTGCTGCAGCTTCACTATTCAAAGTAAGTGGGGTCCGTTTGTGGACCTGACTGCATTGGAAAACAATGTGATGCGGTGCCTCCCTAAACCGCTTGACGGAGGCCCCCGAGGGGCGGTGAGATGGCGCGGACGGGGAGGGGGCGCTTGGCTCCTGCCCCCTCCCCGAGTCGTGTTGCCCTGGTGTGGCCTGAGATCGCCCCCAACATAGGCGGCCGGCTCCCGGGGTCCGGCGGAATTGTTTGCCTTTTGATGACTCTTCCATTCTGGACCTTGTCCCACAATCCGTTTTACCTGAAGACACGCTGTAGTGGGGCGCCCCTTTACCATTTTAGTTGCCATTCCGCCCGCTTTTGGTACTCTGTGCCTCTTCCGCCATTCAGCTGTTTACCGCCCGCTCTTGCGACTACAGCGTCTCGTTCACCATGTAGTTGAGTTGCTCCCGCTCTTAAGATTTAACAGAACTTTTTGGACTGCTGAAAGCGGTTGTATTCCGACCGCTGGTTGGTGAAGACATTTTGACTATATTCTGGACCTGCGTTGTCGCGTAATGCGTCATATAACGCGCCGCGTTAGCGCACCCGGAAGTGCTCCGGTGCGCAAGGCGCAGCTTCCCGGAAACGATCCAGAGCGCGCCGCGCAGCGCGTAACGTAAGCATAACAGGTCATGTGACTTGTTAATAAAACTTTTCATTGGTTCATTTTACTTTTGTTTTCCTAATGATGTAAGACTAGGTCATGTGACCTAAAAATAACACTTTTCATTGGATTAAAACATTTTTTTTCCCAAACGATGAAAGCCCCACCTTGTTTCTGGATGTTTCAGACTGAAGCTGGCGTCACCATGAGAGCACCACCATCTCGTAGCTCCGTCGTGGCCATTCCGCAAGCAATCATGGCAGCCGCTCCCCACCGGAAGCCTGCGGGAGTCGAGGGCCCCCAAGACTTTTGTACAATCTTCAAGGCTGAGGGGACGCTTTCGAGAATGGAACCCAAGCCCTGGCAGACAAGCGTCCGAGTTCCAAGGTGTCCCAGGGCCATTTTACTGGACCAGGCCCAAATCCGAAGAGCCGGCCACCATTTTAAGAGTCCTGTGGCAGCCGCCTATCGCTGCACCGCAAGAGTGGGAGCAACTCAACTACATGGTGAGCGAGACGCTGTAGCCGTAAGAGCGGGCGGTAAACAGCTGAATGGCGGAAAAGGCACAGTGTAGCAAAAGCGGGCGGAATGGCGACGATAAAGGGGCGCCCCACTACAGCAGACGAGCCTCCGCCATGTGCTTCAAAACTGCATACGTATCTCGTGATATCAAGGTTGGGCAACCAGTACACAACAAGCAGTTACGAGTCCCATTTACACCGGCGCCATTTTGGGCGCGGCCGGGCAGGTCCAGGATCTAGTCAAACATAACAAATGAGACTGACGTCTCTGAAGCAGTTGACGCACAGCAGGACATAGCAAATAAACATGAAGTCTCTAAAGCTGTTAACTCACTGCAGGACAAAACAAGTGAACCTGAAACCTCTGGAATAATTGTCGCTCAAAAGAACAACACACAAAACTCTGTAGAGCCTGAAGAAAGAAAAACAGAAGGGCACTGTAGTTTCAGACACACTTAACACTAATGACTAAACAAAGATATCGTCTGTTTATGAAGCAGTTATCATGTTCACAGAATTGACAAAGAAGTGTGCAGACACCAATGCTATTAAGAAACACAAGGAAATCCCTAACGCATCAGCATTCTCGGAAGAGGTTGACACAGATAGCATCTTAAGGAACAAAGAAAGACAAAATAAGGATGAGGAAGTTATCACTTTAGTTTTTTCATCAGCTAGCGACAGCAAGAAACATATTGTAATGGAGATTAGAGAGGCTACGGATGGATAAATAAATTATCAAAAGAAATGGCTACTCCCCCCTTTAGCAGATTAGCTAAATCTTTGCGTAATTTGGGCATAAAAGTTATATTATTGTTGTTGTTGTTGTTATCGTTATAGTTTCCGGAGAAGTATAATTCACCAATAGTATTCTCTGTAGATGTTTTTCCATTAAAAATCCCAGTTCCATCACCCGCCCAGGATATCACCACTGTTCCCCATGTCATAAAACCTTAGGATGTTCAATAACTGAAACAGCTAATATGGGTTTACTTACAGGGGACATCTTTTGTTCTGTTTTGTAAAGTAAAACTATTGTGAACGCAAGTATTATACATAGTAAGTGTTTAATATAGCATTTGTCAGTCATTGGTTAAGCAGCTAGGACCTGTTCACTCTTGACACCCCAGGTGCTGTGTATGTTGCACTATAGTGCTGCATCGGGAATACGGACAACCCTATTGATGTTGATTTTTCATTATTGATTATTGTAAAGAAATGGTGACTCCCCCCTTTAGCAGATTAGCTAAATGTTTGCGTAATTTGGGCATAAAAGTTATATTATTGTTGTTGTTGTTGTTATCGTTATAGTTCTGGTTAATTTCCATTCAGAGTGTCCTACACAGCACCACTCTAGGTAAACACTACTTTATGTAAAACCTGGGACATAGCACTCATTGAAACTATAGTTGGTCACCATGGGGTTTAAAGAAGGGATGGTTCTTCACCTGGGTGCCTTCCACAACTCAGCACGTTGTGCTGCCTTGGGACTATTCGCACAAAAGACAGCTATTGACCATTGTTGTTTTTTTTAATCAAAAAATGTTTAAATATATTTACAGTTTTTGTTGCGTTCGTTATATTTAAAAGTTAATAACGTTTTATAATCCAACTTTCTTGGAGTACTATATTTTTTTTTAAAATCGGGTGAATGGGGCCCTGAATCGGGTTATTGTCATGTGTGGGCTTTGCAAGTGTACTGCTACAGGATCGGACATTTCAAACTCAAATGCACGTTCTTTTTCTTACCTTTCCGAAGCATGGAGCGCAATAGCAGGCAGAGAAAGGGTGATGCACGTGTTGAACACTGCCTGGCCTGGCAAGTTGCTGGCAGTGCCCCCCCGCCCGCTCCTGAAAGAGGGCACACACACACCGCCGCCCCGAGTACTTCACAAATCTTTAAAAGACCATGCGCTTGTTCATGAGGCTTAAATGGTTTATCACCCCTTCTAGAACCCCTGCATCGACCCTCTGACATTTCCTGGAAGAATTAGCACGTAACACAATACCAAGCCCTGTCAGCTGAAACCCCCGAGGAATCGTGGGGCATATTATCAAGGGGGTTTATTTCCGCTTTTTTGGCTTTAAAAGCCAAAAAAAAGGAGATAAAATTATCTCCCTATTACCAAGCTGTCGCTAACACCAGTTAGTGACAGCTAAAAGGAGATAGCGACCATCTTGGGCCCCGCTTTGCATGTCAGTGATATTTATCACTAATGACATGCAAAGTGGGCG
This sequence comes from Lissotriton vulgaris, assembly GCF_964263255.1. Taxonomy (NCBI): domain Eukaryota; kingdom Metazoa; phylum Chordata; class Amphibia; order Caudata; family Salamandridae; genus Lissotriton; species Lissotriton vulgaris. Next base: position 217,077,598 of record NC_141698.1, read on the forward strand.
TGCCAAGATGTTAGCGACTGGAAACAGTCCCTAACCATCGCTATCTCCTATTACCAACTTTTGGAGATATTCGCGCTAAGCGCGAATATCTCCAAAAGCTAACACCTGCCCTGAGAAGTTTTTAGCCATGTTATCCAATGGAAGGTGAATAACATGGCTAAGGGCATTTGCTGGATAATGCATGAATATCGCTGACTTTTCAGCGATATTCATGCATTGCGGCCGTTTTTTATCGCATTTGCGATAAACCTTGCTAATAGCAAGGTTTATCTGCGATAAAATTCGCCGATGTGCGGCGATAATTTTTGTCTCTAAACAAGTTAGAGACAAAAATTATCGCTAGTTGTTGGTAATATGCCCCCGGGTTTTTCCTTGCAGGAATCGGGAGGCGGAAGACTAGCACTGAAATCAGTAGTCTCACGCCTGAATCGGGAGGATTGGTATGTCTGGATTCTCTACAGCTGGGGACATAAACTACATCCGCAGGGCTAGGTGATAGCCTGGGTCCGGCCTGGACAATCCGACACAGAGGAAGAGGAGTGTCAGAGGGTGCGGTAGTGAATAGGGTGAAAGGGAAGTGTCGGGCGGGCACAGGGTGTGATTCTCAGGGAAGAGCAGCGCAGATGGGGGGAAGTATATGGCCCATGCATGAGAGAGAGAGCGGGGGTGACCAGTGCGTGGGGGAGATGCTTGCGAGGGTGGGGAACCGTGCTGAGAATCGACGGCGTGCAGAGAGAGGGTCTGGTCAAGGCATCTAAAATGGCTGCCGTGCACGACAAAATTGTGGCATTGGACAAAAAGGCAAGATGGCGCAGCCACCCTCAGAAAACATAAGGGGTCAGGATACGTCTCCCGCACCCCCTTATACCTAGTAATTTAATTAAAACGAAACACAAAATGGCGAATTCCCGTTTCGCTACCAGTTTGCGGCCCAGTTCGCGGCCCGGGAAGCGCTTCTACCGTGAAAAATATATTTTTTTTTATTTTCCCCACGGGAGCCTTTAATAACCCCAACATCATTCCTAGGGGGTCAAGAGAGGTATACCTTGACCCCTTTCATTAAATTCCCCCTTCGTTTTTCACCTCTTCTTCTCTCTCGATCCTACCGATAGATAAGATGGCGGCCGCTCCGGACTGTTTAGAATGTTGACAGACACCGGAGAGCCAATCAGCTTTCTGCGCGCAAAGTTCCGTTTCGCGAAAAGTAAGCGGACCGGAGCGCAGCCCGGAGCGCTGTTACAGATATATATCTTGTTTTGAACGTTAATTTCTCAAAATCCACTGGAGCACATATATTGAGACCTAGCAAAGGCACATCGGGCTAACAGTCCCTACAATTATGCCAAGTTTCGTGCAAATCCATTCAGCCGTTCGAGCTAAAAGTGAGGCCAAAGGCCCTATGGAAATTAACATGGGAAAAACATGTTTTGGGACCCCCCTTTTTTCTCGGCCCCCCCTTGACGAAACCCCCCCAAATTTTCGGGGGCTACTCAGAAACAAAATGTGCCATTTTCCTGAAAATTTCTGCTGATTCCGTCCACAAACGCCAAAGTTATTAGACATAGAATTTTCAAAAGTTCCATAGACAAATAATCCTAACTATATATACCTACTGGCGATAGCCAGTAGGTAATATATATATATATATATATATATATATATATATATATATTCACAGAAAAAACCATAGGTTATAGTGGATATATAGTTAGGAATTTGCATTTACAAAACCTTGAAAATTCAATGAAAAAACCATTGGTTTTAGGCCATATATAGTTAGGGATTTGCATTTACAAAACCTTATTTTACTCACACAAAACCATTGAAATTTCATATATAGTTAGTTCCACTAACTATATATCGCGCACCCGCAATCCACTGCTGATGATGTCACATATTACATCATTCATGACATGGTTAGTGACATCACTGATGACATCACTGATGACATCTCAAATGACATCACTGATGACATCACTGATGACAACACCCAGTGACTGTATGTTTCTGTAAAGTTAAAATATGTCTTACATATTGAAGAATGAGTGGATGTATAAGTGTCTGGATGAAGGATTTAGTAGGTGCATGACTGACTGTATGAGTGAGTGATTAAATGTGTCTCACTGAGTGCATGGGTTACTGACTAAACTTTTAATTTGTGCATCATTATATATGTTGTTCTACAAACTGCTGCATATGTTGATCAGTAGCTATATGAGTAACTGTATGGGTTATTCATTGGTTGTCCAAGTATTTGTATGGGAAACTGAGTGTGTGTGTATGGGTGGCTGGGAGGTGTGTGACTCTGTACATAGATGTGTGAGTAGTTGTTTCACTATATGTATGGGTTCAAAAGTGCATGTGGAAACAGCTGTATGGGCGGTTGACTGTGTGCATGAGTGTATTAGTGAGTGAATGGATATCTCAGTGCTACATGTCAAAGTAAGTACATATGTAAAACACAGTACATGTGAGAGTTGACATCTATAAATAACTGTGCATAAGAGCCAGTGAATGTGTGAGTGGCTGTATGGATCATTGTGAACATGTATCAGGGATTGTATAAGAGAGTAAAGTAAATATGTGTTAGTATGTATTTGAATAAGTAAGGTGTGTATAACTGTATAGTTGAGAAAATGGAGGTGTGATTGATTTTTTGCATAACTGACTAGGTGTGTGAGTAACTCCATGGATGAGTGACATTCTGTGACTGTCTGTTTACACTGATTGTATCTAAGGTTATATTAGAGTCTGAAGAGGTTCATGGTATTATCACATGAATGATGTCATCAGTGATGTGATCAGTCATGTCAAATGAGATGTTATCAGTGATTTTATCAGTGATGTCATTTGAGATGTCATCAGTGATGTCATCAGTGATGTCATTTGAGATGTCATCAGTGATGTCATCAGTGATGTCACTAACCATGTCATGAATGATGTAATATGTGACATCATCAGCAGTGGATTGCGGGTGCGCGATATATAGTTAGTGGAACTAACTATATATGAAATTTCAATGGTTTTGTGTGAGTAAAATAAGGTTTTGTAAATGCAAATCCCTAACTATATATGGCCTAAAACCAATGGTTTTTTCATTGAATTTTCAAGGTTTTGTAAATGCAAATTCCTAACTATATATCCACTATAACCTATGGTTTTTTCTGTGAATTTCATTGGTTTTTTAATAGCAAATATCAGAAGCTGTCAAATGTCAAGTACGTGATAGGTAAAAACGTTTCGTATTTATGCACGCTGATGTGCTTTGAACGCTCCCCCCCCCACTCCCCTCTTTTCTCTTAGTAGTACTCTCTCTTTGCAGATAGTGAACGGTAGTTAACGCAGACCTTTACCCCTGTTGTAATCCGTCGTACTTGCTTGTCTCTCCATTTGATTGATTATTATCCAAGCATTTACTGTTTTACAATTGGTTCTCTTTGGATCATTCTCTATTTACAAACAAGCACAAAGTCGCAATACTCTGTTTCGTCTTTGCAGATAGTGAAAAATCGTGTAAAAAAATAAAAGTAATCGAGCAAAATCAGTAGACCACTAATTCGATCTCTTTTTGACCTCGGTAAAATACAAACATTAGGAACAACCCTTCATGAGAAATACGAAAATAGTGAAATGAACTGAGCTCCACACCATGAGGGCTGCAAGACAGCTCGACTCCGCCACCCACACCGCCCAAAATAACGACAAACCCTATGCAAATATTATAAATATACACAACACACCAGCAAAGAAACAGAGTAAAACATTTTATTAAATAACTATTTACATAACTATTTTATACTTTTTATTGCCCGATCCGGCTAGCTCAATCGATCGAGCATGAAACTCATGCACAGATAGCAAGCGTTGAGAGTTTGTAGAACGATGGCTTCAGATTTTCCACATACGGTGTAGTGGCGCGAACTGGCAGGGGGCGTTTGGATTCTACCCCTTCCCCAAATAAGATTTTCATACGTGAATGTTCGTTCATGCTTTTTGTCCCTGAGTTGCTTCCATGTCACTGCCTTACACAAATGGCATAAGTCCTGGTTGTTGAGTGCCATACTTCAGAGTTCTAAGCAGCTCTTGTAACACTGTTTAAACCTTATTTGCACCTGCTGCAGCTTCACTATTCAAAGTAAGTGGGGTCCATTTGTGGACCTGACTGCATTGGAAAACAATGTGATACGGTGCCTCCCTAAACCGCTTGACGGAGGCCCCCGAGGGGCGGTGAGATGGCGCGGACTGAGAGGGGGCGCTTGGCTCCTGCCCCCTCCCCAAGTCGTGTTGCCCTGGTGAGGCCTGAGATCGCCCCCGGCATAGGCGGCCGGCTCCCGGGGTCCGGCGGAATTTTTTCCCTTTTGAAGAATCTTCCATTCTGGACCTTGTCCCACAATCCGTTTGACCTGAAGACACGCTGTCGTGAGGCGCCCCTTTACCGTTTTAGTTGCCATTCCGCCCGCTTTTGGTACTCTGTGCCTCTTCCGCCATTCAGCTGTTTACCGCCCGCTCTTGCGACTACAACGTCTCGCTCACCATGTAGTTGAGTTGCTCCCGCTCTTAAGATTTAACTGAACTTTTTGGACTGCTGAAAGCGGTTGTATTCCGACCGCTGGTTGGTGGAGACATTTTGACTATATTCTGGACCTGCATTGTCGCGTAATGCGTCATATGACGCGACGCGTTAGCGCACCCGGAAGTGCTCCGGTGCGCAAGGCGCAGCTTCCCGGAAACGATCCAGAGCGCGCCGCGCAGCGCGTAACGTAAGCATAACAGGTCATGTGACTTGTTAATAAAACTTTTCATTGGTTCATTTTACTTTTCTTTTCCTAATGATGTAAGACTAGGTCATGTGACCTAAAAATAACACTTTTCATTGGATTAAAACATTTTTTTTCCCAAACGATGAAAGCCCCACCTTCTTTCTGGATGTTTCAGACTGAAGCTGGCGTCACCATGAGAGCACCACCATCTCGTAGCTCCGTCATGGCCATTTCGCAAGCAATCATGGCAGCCGCTCCCCACCGGAAGCCTGCGGGAGTCGACGGCCCCCAAGACTTTTGTACAATCTTCAAGGCTGAGGGGACGCTTTCGAGAATGGAACCCAAGCCCTAGCAGACAAGCTTCCGAGTTCCAAGGTGTCCCAGGGCCATTTTACTGGACCAGGCCCAAATCCGAAGAGCCGGCTGCCATTTTAAGAGTCCTGTGGAAGCCGCCTATCGCTGCACAGCAAGAGTGGGAGCAACTCAACTACATGGTGAGCGAGACGCTGTAGCCGTAAGAGCGGGCGGTAAACAGCTGAACGGCGGAAAATGCACAGTGTAGCAAAAGCGGGCGGAATGGCGACTGAAACGATAAAGGGGCGCCTCACTACAGTAGACGAGCCTCCGCCATGTGCTTCAAAACTGCATATGTATCTCGTGATATCAAGGTTGGGCAACCAGTACACAACAAGCAGTTACGAGTCCCATTTACACCGGCGCCATTTTGGGCGCGGCCGGGCAGGTCCAGGATCTAGTCAAACATAACAAATGAGGCTGACGTCTCTGAAGCAGTTGACGAACAGCAGGACATAGCAAATAAACATGAAGTCTCTAAAGCTGTTAACTCACTGCAGGACAAAACAAGTAAACCTGAAACCTCTGGAATAATTGTCGCTCAGAAGAACAACACACAAAACTCTGTAGTGTCTGTGGAAAGTAAAACAGAAGGGCACTGTAGTTTCAGACACACTTAACACTAATGACTTAACAAAGATATCGTCTGTCTATGAAGCAGCTGTCACAAGGAAATCCCTAACGCATCAGCATTCTCGGAAGAGGTTGACACAGATAACATCTTAAGGAACAAAGAAAGACCTGTTCACTCTTGACACCCCAGGTGCTGTCTATGTTGCACTATAGTGCTGCATCGAGAAAACGGACAACCCTATTGATGTGGATTTTTCATTATTGATTATTGTAAAGAAAAGGCGACTCCCCCCTTTAGCAGATTACCTAAATGTTTGTGTAATTTAGGCATAAAAGTTATAATATTGTTGTTGTTGTTGTTATCGTTATAGTTCTGGTTAATTTCAAAAAATGGTTAAATATATTTACAGTTTTTGTTGCGTTCGTTATATTTAAAAGTTAATAAAGTTTTAAAATCTAACTTTGTTGGAGTGCTATATATCTTTAAAAAATCGGGTGAATGGGGCCTTGAATCGGGTTATTGTCATGTGTGGGCTTTGCAAGTGTACTGCTACAAGATCGGACATTTCAAACTCAAATGCACGTTCTTTTTCTTACCTTTCCGAAGCATGGAGCGCAATAGCAGGCAGAGAAAGGGTGATGCATGTGTTGAACACTGCCTGGCCTGGCAAGTTGCTGGCAGTGCCCCCCCGCCCGCTCCTGAAAGAGGGCACACACACACCGCCGCCCCGAGTACTTCACAAATCTTTAAAAGACCATGCGCTTGTTCATGAGGCTTAAATGGTTTATCACCCCTTCTATAACCCCTGCATCGACCCTCTGACGTTTCCTGGAAGAATTAGCACGTAACACAATACCAAGCCCTGTCAGCTGAAACCCCCGAGAAATCATGGGGCATATTATCAAGGGGGTTTATTTCCGCTTTTTTGGCTTTAAAAGCCAAAAAAAAGAGATAAAATTATCTCCCTATTACCAAGCTGTTGCTAACACCAGTTAGTGACACCTAAAAGGAGATAGCGACCATCTTGAGCCCCGCTTTGCATATCAGTGATATTTATCACTAATGACATGCAAAGTGGGCGTGCCAAGATTTTAGCGACTGGAAACAGTCCCTAACCATCGCTATCTCCTATTACCAACTTTTGGAGATATTCGCGCTAAGCGCGAATATCTCCAAAACCTAACACCTGCCCTGAGCAGTTTTAGCCATGTTATCCAATGGGAAGTGGATAACATGGCTAAGAGCATTTGCTGGATAATGCATGAATATCGCTGACTTTTCAACAATATTCATGCATTGCGGCCGTTTTTTATCGCATTTGCGATAAACCTTGCTAATAGCAAGGTTTATGTGCGATAAAATTCGCCGATGTGCAACGATAATTTTTGTCTCTAAACAAGTTAGAGACAAAAATTATCGCTAGTTGTTGGTAATATGCCCCCGGGTTTTTCCTTGCAGGAATCGGGAAGCGAAAGACTAGCACTGAAATCAGTAGTCTCACGCCTGAATCGGGAGGGTTGGCATGTCTGGATACTCTACAGCTGGGGCCATAAACTACATCCGCAGGGCTAGGTGATAGCCTGGGTCCGGCCTGGACAATCGGACACAGAGGAAGAGGAGTGTCAGAGGGTGCGTTAGTGAATAGGGTGAAAGGGAGGTGTCGGGCGGGCACAGGGTGTGATTCTCAGAGAAGAGCAGCGCAGATGGCGGGAAGTATATGGCCCATGCATGAGAGAGAGAGCGGGGGTGACCAGTGCGTGGGGGAGATGCTTTCAAGGGTGGGGAGCCATGCTGAGGATCGGCGACGTGCAGAGAGTGGCCCTGGTCAAGGCATCTAAAATGGCTGCCGTGCACGACAAAATTGTGGCATTGGACAAAAACGCAAGATGGCGCAGACAATGTTTATCAATAAGGATTCATTTATAACAAAATATTTACTCGCAGTGACAAAATGGTGGTCAACACTTCCACAACCTTTCCATCGAATCGAACGTTAACAAACGTCACGCAGCAAAAAAAAAAAAAAAGCTCACGCACAGAGCAGTTTTTAGACATGTTATCCAATGGAAGGTGGATAACATGGCTAAGAGCATTTGCTGGATAATGCATGAATATCGCTGACTTTTCAGCGATATTCATGCATTGTGGCCGATGTGCGGCGATAATTTTTGTCTCTAAACAATTAAAACGAAGCACAAAATGGCGAATTCCTGTTTCGCTACCAGTTTGCGGCCCAGTTCGCGGCCCGTGAAGCGCTTCTACCGTGAAAAAATCATTTTTTTTTTATTTTCCCCACGGGACCCTTCAATAACCCCAACAACATTCCTAGGGGGTCAAGAGGGGTATACCTTGCCCCCTTTCAATAAATTCCCCCTTCGTTTTTCACCTCTTCTTCTCTCTCGATCCTACCGAGAGATAAGATGGCGGCCGCTCCGGACTGTTTAGAATGTTGACAGACACCGGAGAGCCAATCAGCTTTCTGCGCGCAAAGTTCCGTTTCGCTAAAAGTAAGCGGACCGGATCGCTGCCCGGTGCGCTGTTACAGATATATATCTTGTTTTGAACGTTAATTTCTCAAAAACTACTGGAGCACATATATTGAGACCTAGCAAAGGCACATCGGGCTGACAGTCCCTACAATTTTGCCAAGTTTCGTGCAAATCCATTCAGCCGTTCGAGCTAAAAGTGAGTCCAACCGCCCTATGGAAAAATGAATGGGAAAAACGCGTTTTGGGACCCCCCTTTTTTCTCGTACCCCCCTTGACGAAACCCCCCCAAATTTTCAGGGGCTGCTCAGAAACAAAATGTGCCATTTTCCTGAAAATTTCAGCCGATTCCGTCCACAAACGCCAAAGTTATTAGACATAGAATTTTCAAAAATCCCATAGGGAATTAATCCTAACTATATATACCTACTGGCGACACGCCAGTAGGTAATATATATATATATATATATTCACTGAAAAAACCATAGGTTTCACACCGGTTATAGTTAGCAATTAGCATTTAAAAAACCTATTAAATTCACTGAAAAAACCATAGGTTTCACACCAGTTATAGTTAGCTGGAAATTTTACTGATATAAAACCATTGAAATTCCCACGTTATAGTTAGTCGGACTCACTATAACTTGCGCGTACAATGCACTGCTGATGACGTCACATATTACATCACTCATGACATGGTCAGTGACATCACTCATGACATCACTGATGACACCATCCAGTGAATGTGTGCCTTTCTGAAAAATAAATATATTTTATATTTGTATATATTAAGATCGATGGAAGAATAAATGTTTAAATAAGTGTCTAAATGGATGTTGTTTTTTAAAAAATTGATTGGTTAACTGGCTTATTAAGTGTATCTTAGTGAATACATATATTAGCGAGTAATGTTTAAATATTTAAATATATGTATCAGTGTTTTACTTTGTGTATAAGTGGCTGCATGGGTTGGTGAGTAGCTACATATGTGTGTATATGGGTTATTAGATGTTTTTTTTAGTATCAGTATGAGTGTCTGTATGGTTTGGTGGGGCTGTTACTTAGCACATAGATGCATCAATGACTGACTCACTGTTTGTATGTGTTTTGAAGACAGCATTTGTGTAGGATTGTATGGGTGGATGAGTGTGTATATGTGTGTGTTAGAGAGTGAATGCCTCTCTCACTAGTGTCTTTATGAGTAACTACATATGTTTTAATCTTGTATATATGAGAATTAATGTATATAAGTAAGTATATGTGAGACTGAGAGATTGAAAGAGTTCCTGTTTAAATAAATATGTGTTTCTATAAGTGATTGTTTAAGAGAGTAAGTATGTGTAAGTTTCCTTAGAAGTAATGTGCTAATGTGTGTATAGTTGTATATGCAAATAAATGGATGTTTATTAGTTTATTTGCATGTGTGAGTATCTGTATGAGTAAGTTTTTGATGACTGTCAGTGTGTAACAGAATGAATAGGGGTATCACTACATATGATGAGTGAGTATATGTATGAGTGAATACATAAAACTGTTGGTGAATGTGTGAATTTGTATATAGATGGTGAAATTACTGAATTGGTTGTTGTAACTGGTATGGGTATATCCACTTTTTTGTTAATGTTAGTTTCTATTTTTGAATATGTGTTTCAAAGGTTACTTTACAGTGAAAGGAGGTCTGTCACTGTGTTACAAGGATGGTGTCATCAGTGATGTCATGAGTGATGTCACTGACCATGTCATGAGTGATGTAATATGTGACGTCATCAGCAGTGCATTGTACGCGCAAGTTATAGTGAGTCCGACTAACTATAACGTGGGAATTTCAATGGTTTTATATCAGTAAAATTTCCAGCTAACTATAACTGGTGTGAAACCTATGGTTTTTTCAGTGAATTTAATAGGTTTTTTAAATGCTAATTGCTAACTATAACCGGTGTGAAACCTATGGTTTTTTCAGTGAATATATATATATATATATATATATATTCACTGAAAAAACCATAGGTTTCACACCAGTTATAGTTAGGAATTAGCATTTAAAAAACCTATTAAATTCACTGACAAAACCAGTTATAGTTAGCTGGAAATTTTACTGACATAAAACCATTGAAATTCCCACGTTATAGTTAGTTGGACTCACTATAACTTGCGCGCCTGCAATGCACTGCTGATGACGTCACATATTACATCACTCATGACATGGTCAGTGACATCACTCATGACATCACTGATGACACCATCCAGTGAATGTGTGTCTTTCTGAAAAATAAATTTGTTTTATATATGTATTTGTAAAGGTCGATGGAAGAATAAATGTTTAAATAAGTGTGTAAATGGATGTTTTTTTTAAAAAAAATTGGTTGGTTAACTGGCTTATTAAGTGTATCTTAGTGAATACATATATTAGCGAGTATTGTTTAAATATTTAAATGTTTGTATCAGTGTTTCTCTTTGTGTATAAGTGGCTGCAGGGGTTGGTGACTGACTCACTGTTTGTATGTGTTTTGAAGACAGAATATGTGCAGGACTGTATGGGTGGACGAGTGTGTATATGTGTGTGTTAGTGAGTGAATGACTGTCTCACTAGTGTCTTCATTACTAACGACATATGTTTTAATCTAGTATATGTGAGTATTGATGTATATAAGTGAGTATAGTATATATAGTGAGAGATTGTAGGAGTTCCTGTTTAAATAAGTATGTGTTTCTATAAGTGATTGTTTAAGAGAGTAAGTATGTGTAAGTTTCCTTAGAAGTAAGGTGGTAGTGTGTGTATAAATGTATATGCAAATAAATGGATGTTCAATAGTTTATGTGCATGTGTGAGTATGTGTGTGAGTAACTTTTGGATGACTGCTGATGTGTAACAGGATGTATAGGTGTATCACTACATATGATGAGTGAGTATATATATGAGTGACTATATAGAACTGTTGGTGAATGAGTGGATGAGTATATAGATGGTGGAATTACTGAATTGGTTGTTGTTACTGGTTTGGGTATCTCCATTTTTTTGAAAATGTTTGTTTCTATTTTTGAATATTTGTTTCAAGCGTTACATTACACTGAAATTAGGTCTGTCACTCTGTCACAAGGATGGTGTCATCAGTGATGTCATGAGTGATGTCACTGACCATGTCATGAGTGATGTAATATGTGACGTCATCAGCAGTGCATTGCAGGCGCGCAAGTTATAGTGAGTCCAACTAACTATAACGTGGGAATTTCAATGGTTTTATGTCAGTAAAATTTCCAGCTAACTATAACTGGTTTTGTCAGTGAATTTAATAGGTTTTTTAAATGCTAATTCCTAACTATAACTGGTGTGAAACCTATGGTTTTTTCAGTGAATTTCAAAGGTTTTTTAAATGCTAATTCCTAACTATAACTGGTGTGAAACCTTTGGTTTTTTCAGTGAATTTCAAAGGTTTTTTTAATGCTAATTCCTAACTATATAAGACCTGAAAGCCCACCAGGAATCTCCAGTATGCGCCAGGGGACTGCATTGCAGAGAGGTGTAATGAAGCCACAACCCTTTTTACACCTCTCTGCAACGCAGCCCCCGTGCATGTTTGTAGAGGGGGGACTAATTCCCCTTGCATACTGGGGGTCCCTGGATCATATCTGCCCAAACACCGATATTCCGAACGATTGTAAATGACTTTTCTTGAGAAACATTTGGATTTGGATTATCATGTCCTATACTTTGGAATTTTTGAAAGACTGACTTTGAGGATGCTATAAATTACTCAAGTCTGCCCGAATTGTGTGGGTAAAATTGATACCTAGTCACTTTTAATAAGAATATACTTATGTCTCGTCTAACATTTGGAAGAAATATCTAGTTATATGACAACGGGATACCGACATAACTTGAAGGAAATAAGAACGCCCTGAAGAAGTTCTGTTGTACAGAACGAAACGTTTCGGCTGGCTGTGGTACATAAACTTAAGGAAAATAAAAGCATTTGAATATACACCAAGATTCAGCGCTTCAATAAGTACTCTAAGTGATATGATTTGATTGGACTCATTGTGAAAGTGGTGCTGTGCCAAACTTTGGAATATTCTCCACTACTCTCTACTACTTACTCTCTCCTACTCTCTACTACTCACTCTCTACTGCTCTCTACTACTCACTCTACTACTTACTCTCTACTACTCTCTACTACTCACTCTCTACTACTCTCTACTACTCACTCTACTATTCACTCTACTACTCTCTACTACTCACTCTGCTACTCTCTCTACTGCTCTCTACTACTCTCTACTACTCACTCTCTACTCTCTATTACTCACTCTCTACTCTCTACCTCTCTACCTCTCTCTTCTTCTCTCTCTACTAATCTCTACCTCTCTACCGCTACCTCTCTACCTCTCTACCTCTAAACCTCTACCTCTCTACCTCTCTCTACACGCACACATATAGACATATATGCATATATATATGTGCATATGCATTTATATATATGTATGTGTATGTATAAAAAAAACAACTAAACATTTTTTTTTCTAAACAGCTACTTTTAAAACTGTCATTCTTTTTTCCCATGGTACGCTCCCCGGTACGCGCACCCGTGCGCGTACCGGGCGCTCCCCCCGCGAAAATCAAAAAAAAAAAAATTTTTTTTTTTGCCTTGCGGGGCCCTTTTATGGCCCCCACATCAAACCTAGGGGGTCAGGGGGGGTCTACTCTGCCCCCTTATGTTCATTTCCCTCTTTGTTTTGGCCACCTCTTGTGTCTCGATTTTACCGAGACACAAGATGGCGGCCGCTCCGGACTGTTTAGAATGTTTACAGACACCCGAGAGCCAATCAGCTTTCCTCGCGCAAGTCGCGTGGCGCGCACGGTACGCGCACCCGTGCGCGTACCGGTGCGCTGCTATAGATATATATATTTTTTTGAACCTTAATTACTCAAAATCCACTGGAGCACATATCTTGAGACATAGCAAAGGCACATCGGGCTACCAGTCCCTACAATTTTGCCAAGTTTGGTGGAAATCCATTCAGCCGTTCGGGCTAAAAGTGAAATCGACCGCCCTATGGAAATTAACATGGGGAAAACGCGTTTTGGGACCCCCCTTTTATCTCGGCCCCCGCTTGACGAATCCCCCCCAAACTTTCAGGGAAGGACCGGACCGCCATGAGACCATTTTCCTGAAAATTTCAGGCAGATTCGTCAACCGGCGCCAAAGTTATTCAAAATAGAATGTTGAGATTTAACATTGAAAATTATCCTAACTATAACTACCTACTGGCAACCGCGACAGGTGAGAGCAATCGCATGGGGGAGGAGCGGAGTGGCGCCTACATCATCAAGCGGCAGGCCGGCGTTTCGAGACTTTCTGTCAGGTGCTGGGCGCTGAGGAAGGCCAATATGCCGAAATGCATTCGCCGCCACCAGACTGTCAATTGTTTTAATAAAGCCCCTCCTTACACTTCCCCTCGTGGAATGCTGCGTCTGTTTCTTCTTCAGAGGAGGGACTCACATGTTCACATTCCTGCGCACAGCCAGAGGCGCATTGCAGCAGACCCCTGTCGCAAAGGGAACCGGACTTTCACTGGCCAGCCTCACGGCTTCTTGTTTGTTTCCTGGTAAGGATTGGTCCGGAACCCGCCTCCCTCGCAGGGTGATCCAGAGCAGTTGAGGTTACCTACCTCTGTCCGGGCACTAAGCCCCTGCTCTACACTTCGCTTTGCTGGAGAGGCTGACAGTATGAGGGGGCCCAAGGAGTGACTTTGTTTTCGGAACAAACCCGAATCAGCCCATCAAACCCTGCCGCTTTTCCTCGCCTCCGACTCATTACATCACTTGGAACTTCTTCTACCCTTCCCCATTTCACCGACCCGGATTGTGAGAACTTGCTGCATTCTGGGAGTTGTGGTGCACAGATGCACAGCGCACCGCGACAGGTGAGAGCAATCGCATGGGGGAGGAGCGGAGTGGCGCCTACATCATCAAGCGGCAGGCCGGCGTTTCGAGACTTTCTGTCAGGTGCTGGGCGCTGAGGAAGGCCAATATGCCGAAATGCATTCGCCGCCACCAGACTGTCAATTGTTTTAATAAAGCCCCTCCTTACACTTCCCCTCGTGGAATGCTGCGTCTGTTTCTTCTTCAGAGGAGGGACTCACATGTTCACATTCCTGCGCACAGCCAGAGGCGCATTGCAGCAGACCCCTGTCGCAAAGGGAACCGGACTTTCACTGGCCAGCCTCACGGCTTCTTGTTTGTTTCCTGGTAAGGATTGGTCCGGAACCCGCCTCCCTCGCAGGGTGATCCAGAGCAGTTGAGGTTACCTACCTCTGTCCGGGCACCCCGCCCCTGCTCTACACTTCGCTTTGCTGGAGAGGCTGACAGTATGAGGGGGCCCAAGGAGTGACTTTGTTTTCGGAACAAACCCGAATCAGCCCATCAAACCCTGCCGCTTTTCCTCGCCTCCGACTCATTACATCACTTGGAACTTCATCTACCCTTCCCCATTTCACCGACCCGGATTGTGAGAACTTGCTGCATTCTGGGAGTTGTGGTGCACAGATGCACAGCGCACCGCGACAGGTGAGAGCAATCGCATGGGGGAGGAGCGGAGTGGCGCCTACATCATCAAGCGGCAGGCCGGCGTTTCGAGACTTTCTGTCAGGTGCTGGGCGCTGAGGAAGGCCAATATGCCGAAATGCATTCGCCGCCACCAGACTGTCAATTGTTTTAATAAAGCCCCTCCTTACACTTCCCCTCGTGGAATGCTGCGTCTGTTTCTTCTTCAGAGGAGGGACTCACATGTTCATATATATATATATTCAATGAAAAAACCATAGGTTATAGACCATATATAGTTAGGAATTCGCATTTACAAAACCTTATTTTACTCGCATAAAACCATTGAAATTCCATATATAGTTAGTTGCGCTAACTATATATCGCGCACCCGCAATCCACTGCTGATGATGTCACATATTACATCATTCATGACATGGTCAGTGACATCACTGATGACATCACTGATGACATCTCAAATGACATCACTGATGACATCACTGATGACATCTCATTTGACATTACTGATCACATCACTGATGATATCATTCATGTGATAATACGATGAACCTCTTCAGACTCTAATATAACCTTAGATACAATCAGTGTAAACAGACACTCACAGACTGTCACTCATCCATGGAGTTACTCACACACCTAGTCAGTCATGCAAAGAATCAATCACACCTCCATTTCCTCAACTATACAGTTATACAAACTTTACTTATTCAAACATATACTAACACATATTTACTCTCTTATACAATCCCTGATACAAGTTCACAATGATCCATACAGCCACTCACACATTCACTGGCTCTTATGCACAGTTATTTATATATGTCAACTCTCACATGTACTGTGTTTTACATATGTACTTACTTTGACATGTAGCACTGAGATATCCATTCACTCACCAATACACTCATGCACACAGTCAACCGCCCATACAGCTGTTTCCACATGCACTTTTGAAACCATACCTCTAGTGAATCAACTGCTCACACATCTATGCACAGAGTCATACACCTCCCAGCCACCCACACACACACTCAGTCTCCCATACAAATACTAAGGTAACCAATCAATAACCCATATAGTTACTCATATAGCTACTTATCAACACATGCAACAGTTTACAGAACAACAGACATAATGATGCACAAATTAAGACAGTTTAGTCACTAACCCATGCACTCAGTGAGACACATTTAATCACTCACTCATACAGTCAGTCATGCACCTACTAAATCCTTCATCCAGACACTTATACATCCACTCATTCTTCAATATGTAAGACATATTTTAACTTCACAGAAACATACAGTCACTGGATGTTGTCATCAGTGATGTCATTTGAGATGTCATCAGTGATGTCATCAGTGATGTCACTGACCATGTCATGAATGATGTAATATGTGACATCATCAGCAGTGGATTGCGGGTGCGCGATATATAGTTAGCGCAACTAACTATATATGGAATTTCAATGGTTTTATGCGAGTAAAATAAGGTTTTGTAAATGCGAATTCCTAACTATATATGGTCTATAACCTATGGTTTTTTCATTGAATTTCAATGGTTTTTTAAATGCAAATTTCTAACTATATATGGTCTATAACCTATGGTTTTTTCAGTGAATTTCATTGGTTTTTTAAAAGCTAACATCTGTAGCTGTAAAATGTATTATTCTTTAAATCCCAAAATATATTTAGATGTTTATTGATAATTTTTTTTTTAATATTTTTTTTCTTCGCTTCTAGTTCGCGAACCGGGAAGCTTTCCGTTAGCTCATCTTGATGCCGCGATCTAGTCCGCGAACCGGTCAACGTTACGTTAGCGGAACAGTGACGCGCCGCGGAAGCGCGACGTATCACGTTATCGCGTAATGCGTCTAATGACGCGCCGCGTTAGCGCTCCCGGAAGTGCTCCGGACCGCGAACCGGAAGCGATCTGGGACGCGGCGCGCGCCGCGTAACGTAAGCGGAACAGGTCATGTGACTTGTTTATCAAACTTCTCATTGGTTCATTTCACTTTTGGTTTCCAAATGATGTATGACTAGGTCATGTGACCTAAAAATAACACTTTTCATTGGCTCAGAACTTTTGTTTTCCCCAAATCAAGTAAACCCCTCCTTATTTCCTCACTCTGACTTTCATCTTGGTGAGAGAAAGACCATTTATCTGAAGATCCACAATGGCTTCCATTGTTGCTGCAGCTGGTGCACCCCCACCACCACCTCCACCTCCCCATAAGAAGAGAGGACCACCCAGTCAAATTATGACTAACAGAGAGGAGGAAGATGAGGAAGAAGAAGAAGAGGAGAGAGAGGGACAACAATTTGTTGATGAGTTGCCCCGGGTTTCTAAACGAAAAACCAGTTTCATCTGGCAGTTTTTCACCATCCCTCCTGGAACCAAGAAAGTGAATGCAAAATATGCCACCTGCCTCATCTGTGACCACAGATTGTCGAGAGGCACAGAAAAGAAGTACAGTATGGGGAACTATACAATGCACCGTCACATGAGCAGGTGGCATCCCTTGAACTACAGCCGGGCTGAGTTGAGGGATCTTGAAGACAATCCGACGGCAACTCCTGTGGCAAGATCTACATCCACATTGTCTTTGACGGGAAGAGAGGCACAAGAGACTGTGCCAAACATCCAACGTAACTTCCAGCACATGAAGGTGTCTTGTATTTACTGTGGTGCTATGCTGTCATATGGCAACATGAGTGTCAACCTCATGAACATTGCATATGAAAATCATAAGTGCCCTAATGCACCCAAAAAGTAATTTTCTTTTTTTTTGCTCCAGTTGAGCCGTTTTGAAAGCCTGTTTTTTGTTGTCTCCCCTCCTTAAAAAACACAAAAAAAACATAAAACAGTTCTAAAAATACAAAAAAATCAAAAAATGTTCAAAAAATTACAAAAAAAACATAAAACAACAAAAACAAAAAAAAACAGTTCTTTTCAGAACTACCTCCCCTTTCAAACAAAATTGCTAGAATGTTTATCACTCTGGCAAGCTCTATTTCTTTTGGTTCGCTTCAAGTTCGCTGACCGGTTCGCGAACTTTAAGCGAACTAAAAAAAATATTTTTTTAAAAAAAAAGAAGAGTTAGTATAAGGGAAGTAAACAGAGAATAATGTAAAAAGAAAGACAGCTAGAGAGAGTAAATGAGAGATACTGTCAATGACATCATCAGCAGTGCATTGCGGGTAAAAAGAGTGGAAAACATTTACCTTATAATTCTTGTTACCTTTTTTAAATATTTTTTCATACTTTCAATCTGTAAAACAAAGAACAAACATTTCAAAAAATATTAAAACATGTATTTAAAAATTAGAAAAGACAAGGGAAAAGGTTCAAAAACAAACAGTTTTTCAACAACTTTGACATTTACAGAAGTCTCTGCTTCTCTACGTTCCCTACACAATCCTAAAGATATATATTCGAAAGAAACTGTATCTTGATATTGCTGAACTGAGGCCTATTTTGAAACATGATGTTTTTCTTGCACTGCTAATGTCTCACAATAGTGATGCAATAGCAGCGCAAAAAAGATGTAAAGTCATAATAAAATTGTGTCTAACATTGTAAATGATTGTTTTAGGATGCAAATAAGATGTGTGCTTTCAAGAGCTTTCTTTGAGGTGAGGCCTCTTTTTTTTATAAAAAAAAAACACTACCCAGAAGTACAGCACTCTAAGCATTAAAATTGATATTTACAGAACTCACCTTACCCATATGTACCACACATTTCTAAATGTATATCATAAGGACAAAAAGCATAACATTAATTATACATGTTAAATGGTTTATTTTTGCTGTTCTCAGAATGTATCAAATTTCACTTAAATCAGTGACTTGAAGGTATTCATCATGTAACAGCGGGGAAAAAAAAACACAATCAAAATGACTGTGTTTAAAAAACCCATACAACCTAAGAAATCTGATTTCAAAACTTCTTAAAATTAACTTACTTTCAATGACGTCGAAGGATCTCCTATAAACAGCATCCACTCTGTTGTGCTTTAAATATTTTCAGCCCGCCACTTTCTGAAAGAAAACCTCCATCGATACGTGAAATATGTTACATAGAAAAAAAACTTCTCTCATTATATCACATGTTTCCACTAGGCCAAATCATGTTGCCGCGATTCGCAAATCTTGTAATTCTTCCAATCAAATCCCGACATTTTCTATTTTCGCAACTTTCAAAAATAAAATATTTGAGATTATTTTCACAATCCTGGACTACTAATATCTTACTCTTCTTTGTCAGTCATGTTCTCCTTTTCCTATGACACTGATACTGCTTACTATGAAGCAGACTTACTTGCATTAGGTTTATATAGTTGAATTTTTAATCGAGACAGCATTGCAGACTTACATTCCCTCTACTTAAAATTTTGGTTTTAAAAACACCAGGTAAGAATTTTTAAGGTCAAACGGCAATTTTTTTTTGAACGTTACAACAGAATCATTACAGAATGACCAGCCGTTTCCAGACTTTAAGTAAGCTGTATAATGTCCTGATGTTGTTGATGGACCATCGTGATAGATAATTGCTACAGTAACAAAAGTCCTCCCTGATATTGACAGCTGAGAAGCCACAAAATTTTTTATTAAAGTTGACAATTTTGTTCCATCAGGCCTACATCGTTGCATCATTAAAATGACATACTGGCCATATCTACGTATAAATAATGTTGACATCATATCACATTTACATTGGCTACACTCCATGTTGTGATCCGCTGCATTTACTAGCTTATTAAAGGAGACTGATTTACTGTCTGGCAAAGTTAAATATATAAATCTTTCTGAGTCTACACTAGTAGTACTTGATACCATACAGTTCTCGCAGTCATGCTGCCATTGATAAGAAAGCCCAAACAGGTGATCTACATCTACACCCTCAACTTGCAATATATCAAGCATATACATTAAAAACTCCTGACAATCTTGCTGATTATTTTCAGAGAAGTCTGTTTGACCTGAACATTCATCTAACAGATAACGAACTTCAGACACACTTTCTACTTTTGTTCGATCACTGCTACATTTCTCGAAAACAGAATTCAACAAACAGCATAAAATTTGTTCAGAATTCAACAGAATCTGTTCTTTTAAACTCTCTAGTGAAAAGAGAACATTAACCACTACATTTGCATAGCAGTTGACACCAGAACTGTTTTCAAATTGAAAACCGACAACATCTTCAACAGAATCCACTTTCTTTCTGCTAACAATTTTCGGTTCATTGACTTTTAGTCTTTTTGCAACAACCTCCCTACTATTACTGCTATTTCTACGTTTGCGGCCTACCACACGTTTCTCAAACAAAGGATATTGAGGCAAATGTGGCGCATACTCTCTTCTTAACCTATTGTATTCCTTAACACAATCTAGATCCGCACAAATGTTTGTGACATCACAGTCAATCAAGTACAATCCCGATAAAGTTCTAACTCGTGACAATGCCACATATGCCATACCCTCCTTGAACACAGAACTGCCAATATTCACCAATGCACAGTCTACACTTAAACCTTGCGATTTATGGATTGTCACCGCATATGCCAAGCAAACAGGAAACTGTTTACGGCGAACATATAAATCTTTAACAAGCAAAAACCTAGCAGAACAACGACCAATTTGCTGTACTTCCTCAATGCCATCAAATTTAATTTTTAAAAATTCTATTCCATCTCTATTTCTGTATTTCTCAAAATCAACAACATTACCCATTGATCCATTTACCAGACCTCTTTCTACATGTAAATTCCTTCTCAAAATAATTCGGCAATTTAAACACACATTCAAAGTCTTTTCAAAACCCGCTGTTTTAGATATAGTCTTCTCTAATGAATCCAATTTTGATTTCAAATTGTCTGACAAAATAATTGTTGATCCCATATGCTCTAATTTGTCGATAGCTTCAAGTTTCACAATCTCTTGCTTTTCTAAATTCAACATTTTGTTGTTGAAGATGGCACATTCTGCAAGAGTTGGCATGAGACATATCCCGGATTTCTTCTCAGTAATTTTCTGAAAAATATTCTCAGGCACAATATCTTGTTTGGGATACAAATTTGACAGTAACCGTGCATTTAAAGCTTCTTTCCCATGCTCGGTCACTTTTCCAATTCTAATATCTTGTAGAATATTCTTGTAATCTTCATCCTTTGCCTGACGCATATTTTGATGCAGTTCTGCATAATTGAAGTTTAACCATATATTGACGTTGCCAATGCTCCCTAGGCACTTCCTGGTATCTTCATGCGTGAGTATTTTGAACACAGGTTGACCTTTTACTGGTGTCAGCTGTAGAAGATCTCCGAAAACAATAATGTGTTTCCCACCAAATAAGACATCATATTCAGTTTTAAGTACTTCTTGCATTCTCAAATGCACAAAGGCAAGCATGACATTGGAAACCATGCTTACTTCGTCAATGATAAGTAGTTTCATTTTCCTCAAAACTCTTGAAACTTCACAGCAAGCATCTCCAGATAACTTGTTGTATTGTAATTTGTTGTCATGCTCCACCGGCAGCATCAATAGACGATGCAAAGTAATACCTTTAATATTATGTGCTGCCAGTCCAGTAGGAGCGGTGACAACACAAGACAGCGATGACTCAGTCCTTTCCTGCAAATAACAAGAGATTGCTTTAATGAGGAAACTTTTTCCAGTTCCCGCTTCTCCACTCACGTACAGTCGGACAGGCTTCAACGACGTACACGAGCACTCTTTCTTCTCATGACTTAATCCGTGCTCAATTTCCTTGGTAACTTCATCATATATTTTCCTCTGCTCAACGTTGAGTTGTTTTTCCAAGTCTTGTAAGTTAACTGAATCCTCCTGAGCATGTGCCATGGCTCTTTCTACTTCATTCATAGCAGTGGCAGCTTCATTTTCGATAATAGGTCCTCCAAGTGGATCTTGACTCAATGAAACAGAACTCTGACTGTCCTGAGAACTGTCTCTGGCAATCTCGGCTGCAATCGTTGCTTCCTGCTCAATTTCCAAAGTTAGCATTTCTTGATATTTAGAAAAAGCAGGACATTCTATGGACTCCTTGGCTGCATTGAAAGAGTCTTCGTAACAGAGGAAATCTCCAAGCAGTTCCTCTTCTGCACGCCAAGGCTTGAAAAGTTGCAAAAGTGCTAAATAGAAAAACTCCTTTTTTTCTGGAGATTCGCCACTTAATTTTCGATGGTTTACTAATTGGCATTTTCTTTGCTTGACCAGGCATCCCTCACTTCCAATTACAGCATACACTCCTTTCTCAATATCTTCTTTGATGTTCCTCTTGAATATATAATTTTGGAGAACCTCATATAGACAAATATTCTCAAGGTGACTGCTTCGATTTGGATAATATGTATCCAACATGTTGGTCTTCAAAATGTCGGTACTGTTTGGTTCCTTTTCTGCCAAATACTCAATTTCCCGAACAGGTTTTAGAACTCGATTTCGCGTTGCAGCAAGACCAAGACTCGCCCAAACGAGACTCCTGGATTTGGCATAGAGACTTGCTGAAGACAATCGATCAGAACATTCGTAAGCTCCGATTTCTCGATGCGACAACATCTTCAGACTGAAACTGTACAACTTCTTGCTGAGGCTCTTTTCATGGGAAATGTCCTCCCACATATCCTTCAGTTCGGTCTTTTCTTTTTTGGTGATGTAAGATGTCACATACCGAGCCACAGCCATACAGTTGTCAGCCACAAACTGTATATCCATGTTGGCATTCCACATGGACAAAATCACTGGGTTGTAGTCATTGATGTACTTGGACTCTTCGTTCCTTTTCAAATTGTATGTATTCTTGGGTGATTTCCTCGTCACATTATGTCGCAGCGAAGACATCAAACTGTTCACTCTTCCTTTAGAAATCACCGGTCGTGGAAAGTTGAAACGACATTTGGTGTAGAACTTGTCCTTGTTTCTGAATTTACGACGACAGTACTTTCCACAACGATGGCTTTGGAAACGTAGAACTTGTTCTCTTAGACTTTTCTTCTCCGTTGCGTTTGGAACAGCACACGTAGAATACTGTTCGATGAAATTCATCACTAAGTCATCCGGATCTGTTCCAAATTTAGGTGCATCCTTGATCCACAGCAACATATGTATATGAGGGGCACCTCTTGCTTGGTACTCCTTTCTCCAGAAGAAATCCAACACCTCTCCAAGAGGTGGATTCTTTTTATTTGTGATGAAAGACATCATAGCTTCAAATCTATGATTGAAGTACCTGCATACATTCACAGGATCCAAAGAACACAGTTCTCCAGGTGTCTTGAATTCAATGTTTTCAATATTTCCATTTGCCTCTCGTAGAAATTCAAGTAAGTCATCCCAGCCATACTCGGCACAGCTCAGAGTGAGGAACCATGTCGGAGTTCCTAAGTTCCTCAGCATACATTTTAAGTCACCATGACGACGGTACCAGTACTCATTAGTACCACGCTGACACGCCATGAGATTAATTAAGTGAGAATCCAAAATACTGTCTTGGACATTGACTTTATGCATAAAGTCACTTGCCGAGATGTTTCGCATCTGTATACCACTTTTTAAGATGTGGTTCACTGCATATGACAGTCCAGACAGATCGCTTTCAAACAGGAGATGAAACAAATAGGGAATGCATTGCCGAAACCTAGGATCTTCTGCATACAATCGTAAAGTCCGGTATTCAGACGCAGGAATTTCACGAGGTCGCTCATCATATCTTCCTCCTTGACCTGTGGGAAATAGCTGTGGGAAACACCGAGCTTCCAAACTTTCCTCCCAAACACTAATGGGACTCCCTTTGGCTTGTTTCATTTGAAACAACTCAATAGCATTCCCCATCACTTCCTTGGAATGCAAAGGATGAACACTATAATGTTCATATATTTCTTCACTTTTAGAGGCCTCTACTTTCTCAATTTGGCCAGCACACAAATCGCTATCCTCTTCATCACTTACTTCCTCTTCTGCAACATATACATTCTTATAGTACTTATTATTTTTCTTCAAATACACTGTTGCCTTTTTGACTTTCCTAACATCCACTAAATCTTGCCATATTTTCTTATTCTTTGTCGGAACCCCATTAACCAAGATAACCAGAGGTTCCTCTTCCACTTTTTCTATTCCAATTGTGTTAATGTTTTTGTTCAAATCTAGAGGCAAATAAACAACTCTTCCCTTTAATCCTCTCTGTAAATCTGCTGGAGGCAATTTCCCTGTCTTTGGCTCCATTCTTACAATAGCCTGAAAGGGATGGATACTTTGAATCAAAATAGATTCATAAGTATTTAAATCCTTCAATTCAGAAGGAATCTCAACCAATTCCAGATTATTATGAACTGCCCTAGCAGGCATCTGGTTTTGGTTTAATTTATTACAACAATAAGTACACACACGTTGATCCGATCCCAAATCAAAATAATTTTCTACCATCAAGTATGTGGCTAAATCCTTCCATTCACTATTATTTTCCCTTTCACTTTTTGCATATAAATCCACTACCTTAGTCTGATTCTTATAATAAGTGCGTCGACAACATACACAAGTGAAATTAGGCCTCTCACTTGATTTCATCTGAAACGTGGCAATTTCCTTCTGAAAATTATCTGTACTGGAAACCTGTACATTATCTTCCACATTACCCTCTACTTCAGGGTCAATTTGAACATTCTCATCTTTACTACCAAAGTAACAAAACTCAATTTCTTCACAAAGATTCTTCACATCTATTTCAGAACCATGCAAAAGAGCAGCACATAACTGTTTAAGCATAATTGCTGGACTCTTAGCATAATACAACATTCTCACTAATTTTCTCACTTTATTATGATGCACTGCTAGCATCCTGAAATGATGAAAAACACTCTGGCATACTCTCCTGGAAAGACAAGCCAGTGAATGACCACGCAAACCTGTCATTTGTCTCACTCTGCAAGGATCTAAATCTTGCAACAACTTCATTTTCTGCTTCAAACTTTTCTTATTAAATGTCCGTATAAAATCACATAGCAAATTGATGGAAACCTGTCGCACACTGCAAATAGAACTACACTTCCAAATGTACACAGGACCCTTAGGACGTCTTCCTAAAACCTCATCACTTAGCGCCTCTTCTGTCTCTGTTGTCACAAGTAGTTCTTTTTCAACTGGACAACCATCCTTCACTTCATAAGCTCGACCACTGATGTCAACTGCATGCACCAAATCATTATCCTGAAAATAAGTCTCCTCATTAAAAAATGCCTCAGAACTTGAACTATGCATCCATTCTCCAGAAAAAACTTCACAAAAGTTAGTACGATTTACTACTCTCTTCCATCTACTTTTTGTTTTGAAATCAGAAATTACCTTGCTTAGTTTCCTAATTCTATTGATTACCAAAATAAACAACTTTCGCTTGATTTCAAAAGCATGATCAATAATTTTCTCTACATTTTTCTTCTTCCTATAAAATGCCGCTTTCTGTTGGCCTTTCTTTTTAATATTTTTCAATAAATTAACTAATATCCTATTACGGAACATTCGTTGTCGAATGTCCCTAAACTGTTGTTTCCTTCTACTATCATGCACAGAGTTATCTCTTCCTCTACCAGTAACATTTGTGATGGGTCTCTCCTTTCCATTTAAATTACTTCTCTTTTTGTTAAGAGACACATTTTTTTGAGCAAAATTTTTTTTACTACAAATATTTCTTAAGAATGATTTCGTGCTCTTACCCGGACCTTTCTTGGTGTTTTGACAAGTATTTGGGGAAGAGGACTGCTGCAATAAAACATCATCCTGCTGTCTTTGACGTTTTCTAGCCTTTCGTATTCGACTTCTGGAAGGCATTTTCCAAACTATGAAAGAATCTGCAGTTGAATCTGTGAAAAAATATAATATAAAATGTTATTAACCACTATTACCAAACAGTAAATAAATAACAGTCATCTAAAACTTAATGCTGTACTAATTATTTAACATAGCAAATATTTTCCACCAGCACTGCATCACAAAAATGACACTCAATGGTACAAAACAGGCATACAACACTCATAAATCACTCCCTAATATTTTAAATCATTAATTCAGGATGACGATAAGATGTAGCCTATCTAAAGGTTTGTTTAGGCCCAGATCTTTGGACTGGGGTGAATGTGTGTCATTGATCCACATTCAGTCCATCACCTGTTTTGTTTATTTGAGGTGAGGCCAACACATGGTTGCAGATAAGATTTTCACTGAAAAAAAACCAAGGTAAAAAAACATGTGAAGGCCTACCAATGAAGTAAATCATTAAATGAAAACCAATACATTTCTGGAAATATGCACTACTAGTGCTTCATAAGATGTTTTGGATCATATTTATAAGTTATTTGAGTATCTAGTATGCTATTTTACATTCTTCATGGTGCAAATTTATTGTAAATACGCTCCCACCTGCGGTTGGCAAATTTAGATTTTGATTATGGGAGTTAGATAGGCATGTTAATAATTTCCCAAAAATGGTATATAACCCCAAACAACCTTTGAAGCAAATGCTCTTAGCCATGTTATCCACCTCCCATTGGATAACATGGCTAAGAAATGCTTGCAAATGTGATAAAAAAAGGCCTGCAATGCATGAATAACGCAGAAAAATCAGCGATATTCATGCATTTTCCAACAAATGCTCTTAGCCATGTTATCCACTTCCTATTAAATAACATGGCTAAGAACTGCTCAGGGCACCATGAGGAACGCTTTCCATTTAAAAAGGGAAAAATAACATCAAAGACACTAAAATGCCTTCTAAATATGAACCCAAACAACCTATGAAGCAATGTGAAAAAAAACTGCCGCAATGCATGAATATAGCAGAAAAATCAGCGATATTCATGCATTTTCCAGCAAATGCTCTTAGCCATGTTATCCACTTCCAATTAAATAACATGGCTAAGAACTGCTCAGGGCCCCATGAGGAACGCTTTCCATTTAAAAAGGGAAAAATAACATCAAAGACACTAAAATACCTTCTAAATATGAACCCAAACAACCTATGAAGCAATGTGAAAAAAACGGCCACAATGCATGAATATAGCAGAAAAATCAGCGATATTCATGCATTTTCCAGCAAATGCTCTTAGCCATGTGATCCACTTCCTATTAAATAACATGGCTAAGAACTGCTCAGGGCCCCATGAGGAACGCTTTCCATTTAAAAAGGGAAAAATAACATCAAAGACACTAAAATGCCTTCTAAATATGAACCCAAACAACCTATGAAGCAATGTGAAAAAAAACGGCCACAATGCATGAATATAGCAGAAAAATCAGCGATATTCATGCATTTCCCAGCAAATGCTCTTAGCCATGTTATCCACTTCCTATTAAATAACATGGCTAAGAACTGCTCAGGGCCCCATGAGGAACGCTTTCCATTTAAAAAGGGAAAAATAACTTCAAAGACACTAAAATGCCTTCTAAATATGACCCCAAACAACCTATGAAGCTCTAACAGTACATATCCTGAAATTTAATTCATTTCAAAATTCGTTTTTAAACACAGCATATAAATCAATTGTATACCTGCATTCATGAAGAAATGACTAAAAATGTCCTTGAGACACATGAAAGTGTTTTCTGGAATGCCCTAGCACCATTTTTGGGACACTATTAACATGGCTAGGTAACTCCCATAATCAAAATCTAAATTTGCCAAGCACAAGTGGGAGCGTATTTACAAGACACTTGTCCCATGAGGAACACTTTACATTTTAAAAGGCGAACACAACATCTTAGACACTCAAATACCTTATAAATATGGCCCAAAACAACCTATGAAGCTCTAGCAGTACATATCTAGAAATGTAATTGATTTCTTAAATCGTTTTTAAAAGCAACATATCTGTTTCAGCTTACATAACAGACCATGAAATGGCCTCCATGTATTACAATATCTTGTGTAACTGCATGCCAGAATGTTACACCAAATATGCAATTATAATTTCTCTTTGAAACTAATTCTATTAGTATATCACTAGAGACAAAACCACATTTTAAAAACACAGCTTTCTTCATCATTTTCTCCTTAAATCATACTATTCTCTATCTAAATTAAATAAATCTTTTCTCACCTTAGCAAATATTTTTTGAGTTTTGAAAACAGTCTCAGAAATACACCAAATTGTCTTCAGCAGAAGAAAAAGGATGCACTCCAAAGGCTGCAGCTATTGAAAGCACAGAAATACAGATATTCTTTTCACATATCTCTCATATTAGCCAATCATACCTCTTCCCTCACTTTTTTCAAATCAAAACCCTTCCCCCCTCTGCCCTGTCTGCCTTGTTTCCATAGCAACCACCTCCTGGAAGACCTCTCATGTTTGCAAATTCACACAACAATGTTTCAATTGAACTCTGAACTCTCAGTGCACCTGCGTATCCAGTGCAATCTTTCATTAAATGTTTCTTCCTTGACCATTCAAATTACATCTTTCAAAGAACACATCCATGCACCCTAACTTTCTGTTTTCAGAAATGGAAATGCACCAATCACTGCTAATGAATCATTAGCATTGTAAATCCACAGTTTTTTTTCTTTAGAAACTCCTACTGTTTCAACTGCCCTTTCATTACCACACTTCATCTGACTGCAGAACAACCTTCTTCCACCATGTTTAACGTCTGGATTGTTGGACATAGTTACATCCACTGGGCTCAAAGGTATGCTGAGAGCAGAAATTTACACAACCTCAATTTACAAGATGTGGAAATTAAGTGGTTGGGCCAAAGAGGATTAAAATGTCACCAATTGATACCATTGGTGAAAACCTTTATGCATTTGCCAAAACCTGACCTGTTAATAGTGCACTGTGGAGGTAATGATTTGGGCACTTTGACAGGGGTAGGTCTGGAAATGCTTTTAAAGGACACCTTGGAGCAATTAATGGCACTTTTTCCTCAAACTGCCTTGGTATATTCCAATATATGCCAAAGACAGAAATGGAGGTGGTCCAACCAATTTTGTCCACAAATTGAGAAAGCGAGGAAGCATGTAAACAAATCTGTTTCAGCTTACATGAGAGACCATGGAATGGGCTCTCTGTACAACAATAACTTGCGTTACTACATGCAAGATATCTACAGAGGAGATGGAGTTCACTTCTCAGATGAGGGCAACAGAATTTTCATTCTGAATTTAAGACTCTGCATTGGTACCTACTTATAAGTACCTAAATGTACCATAAACCCAAAAGCTCTTCTCAGAGCTACCCTACATCTGATCACTCACAATTATTATTTTTCTCTAACTTTTTTCACTAATTTTCCACAAAATTCGCTCCCCGGAGCGCTACCCGGTTCGCTAACCGAAAGCTAACCTCGCGGAATTTTTTTAAAAAAAAATTTTTTTCCGCACATATAAGCCTCCTCAGCCACGCTCAGAAAACCTAGGGGGTCAAGATAAGTCTACCATGACCCCTTCTACCCATTCTAAACATTATTTGCCCTCCATCTTGTATCTTAATGCGAACGAAACACAAAATGGTGGACTCCCGTGACGCTTAAGGTTCGCTAACCGGGCAGCTTCCCGGAAAGCGGTCCTAAAAAAAGGCGGGAAAGTAATTTACAGAATAACGACTAGAAACACTCTCACCAAATATAGATTAGCTCATACTACATAACAATCCCTTCCATTCTCACAAATTTCATTGAAATTCCATTTAGCCATTTAGCCTGTAGACCTCTCCAAGTACCGTGAGGTAAATTACTTCACAAAACACATCTGAATTGTTGGAATTGACAACCAATGAAAATGTTACTTTCATTTTCTACTTTTATTACCTGACATTTGATTGGTTATATACCTGTATATATATAAAGGGAGAGAAGGAAACACAGCCATTTTGACTACTACTTCTTGTTGTACCTCCTATTTCAAAAGCTTCAAAAAACTTCAACTTCTTTGTGAAGGTAAGTTATAATTTAATATATTGTGCACTATGACTTAATATAGTAGACTTTTTCTGCTACATATACACTATCCCTCTGTAGTAGTAGTGTCTTGGTTAAATCACATACACTTTTTTTTAGTCCTATTTCCACTCTCATACTATACACTGCCAAAAGATAAATTCACTGATAAAAACTGCCTATCTAAAATTAATCCCAACAGTGCCCTATCTCTACTAATATATATTTTTTTAATCCAAATTTCAGGCAAAATGGAAGGCGAGCAGCAAGTTTCATTTTCGATTGAACTGAAGGAGAGCAGCCAAGACAAACTTGATGACTTTATGGATGACAGTAGAGACCACGAACTTCTACAATGTGTTGAAGCAGTAGACAACTTGCTTCAAAATGAAAAACAATTACACCCTATAATAAATTATGACATTTCTGACAATGAAATGTTAGAAAATTTAATAAAGTATGAAACACAATCATAATAAAAAAAATAAATAAATAAAGAAAACAAAAAAAAACAAGAAAAACAACAAACAATTAACATACAGTATTAGAAAAGTCTTTCATTCTTTTATCCATAAAGTTCGCTGCCCAGAAAGCTATCCGGTTCGCGAACTTGGCGCTTACCACGCAAAAAAAAATTTTTTTTTTTGGACCCTCCTAGGCCCTTTTAAAACCTCCACATAAAACCTAGGGGGTCAACGAGGATCTACTATGCCCCCTTATGGTAATTTCCCCCTTTGTTTTGGCCTCCTCTTGTCTCTCGATCCTACCGAGAGACAAGATGGCGGCCGCTCCGGACTGTTTAGAATGTTGACAGACACCGGAGGGCCAATCAGCTTCTCATCGCAAAGTTCCGTTACGCGAAAGGTTCGCTAACCGGATAGCTGCCCGGAGCGCTGTTACAGATATATATCTTGATTTAAACGTTAATTTCTCAAAATCCACTGAAGCACATATATTGAGACCTAGCAAAGGCACATCGGGCTAACAGTCCCTACAATTTTGCCAAGTTTCGTGAAAATCCATTCAGCCGTTCGGGCTAAAAGTGAGTCCAACCGCCCTATGGAAATTAACATGGGAAAAAGGCGTTTTGGGACCCCCCTTTTTTCTCGGCCCCCCCTCCACAAAACCCCCCCAAATTTTCAAGGTCTGCTCAGAAACAAAATGTGCCATTTTCCTGAAAATTTCAGCCAATTCCGTCCACGAACGCAAAAGTTATTAGGCATAGAATTTTCAGAAATCCCATAGGGAAAAAATCCTAACTATATATACCTACTGGCGACCGCCAGTAGGTAATATATATATATATATATATATATATATATATATATATATATATATTCAATGAAAAAACCATGGGTTATAGAACACATATATAGTTAGGGATTAGCATTTACAAAACCTTATTTTACTCACACAAAACCATTGAAATTTCATATATAGTTAGTTGCACTAACTATATATCGCGCACCCGCAATCCACTGCTGATCATGTCACATATTACATCATTCATGACATGGTCAGTGACATCACTGATGACATCTCAAATGACATCACTGATGACATCACTGATGACATCTCAAATGACATCACTGATGACATCACTGATGACAACATCCAGTGACTGTATGTTTCTGTAAAGTTAAAATATGTCTTACATATTGAAGAATGAGTGGATGTATAAGTGTATGGATGAAGGATTTAGTAGGTGCATGACTGACTGTATGAGTGAGTGATTAAATGTGTCTCACTGAGTGCATGGGTTAGTGACTAAACTGTCTGATGATGAATGATATCATCAGTGATGTGATCAGTAATGTCAAATGAGATGTCATTAGTGATGTAATTTGAGATGTCATCAGTGATGTAATTTGAGATGTCATCAGTGATGTAATTTGAGATGTCATCAGTGATGTCATCAGTGATGTCATTTGAGATGTCATCAGTGATGTCATCAGTGATGTCACTGACCATGTCATGAATGATGTAATATGCGACATGATCAGCAGTGGATTGCGGGTGCGCGATATATCGTTAGTGCAACTAACTATATATGAAATTTCAATGGTTTTGTGTGAGTAAAATAAGGTTTTGTAAATGCTAATCCCTAACTATATATGTTCTATAACCCATGGTTTTTTCATTGAATTTTCAAGGTTTTGTAAATGCTAATTCCTAACTATATATGGTCTATAACCTATGGTTTTTTCAGTGAATTTCATTGGTTTTTTAAAAGCTAATATCTGTAGCTGTAAAATGTATTCTTCTTTAAATCTTAAAATATATTTTACATGTTTTTATACAATTAAAAAAAAAATTTTTTTTGTTTCGCTCCCAGTCCACGAACCGGTTAGCTTCCCGTTAGCTCAATTTGGAGCCGCGACTCGGTCCGCGAACCGGTAAACGTTCCGTTTGCGTAACTGTTACGTTAGCATGACGTTTTGCTTTGTCGCGTAATACGTCATTTGACGCGCCAAGTTAGCGGACCCGGAAGCGGACCGGAAAGCGGCGCAAAGCGCGAAACGTAAACACAGCAGGTCATGTGACTCGGTAATAACACTTTTCATTGGTTCATTTCACTTTTGGTTTCCTAATGATGTAATACTAGGTCATGTGATCTAAAATTAACACTTTTCATTGGTTTAGAACTTTTTCTTTTCCCAAATGATGAAAACCCCTCCTTCTTTCCTCACTCTGACTTTCATCTTGGTGAGAGAAAGACCCTTTATTAACATTGAGATATGGCTTCATTAGTAGCTTCAGCTGGTTCTAACCCACCACCTCCACCAGATCCAAGGAAGAGAGGACCACCTGCTGAAGTTATTATACAACAAGAAGAGGAAGAACAGGAAGAGGAGGAAGAGCAGGAAGAGAAACTGTTTTTGCCAGAGGAGCCCAGGAGGTATAATCGGAAGGAGAACTACATTTGGCAATTTTTTTAATTTCCTGAGGGCCAAAAATAAGTAAATGCACGCTACGTGTTTTGCCGTATATGTAATGATAGACTGTCCAGGGGGACTGATAAAAAATACAGTTACGGCAACTTCACTATGCATCGGTATATGAGTAGGTGGCATCCTAACAACTATAGTGCTGCCCAGCTACGTGATGAGCAACAAAATCCCCCTGCAATGGCCAGAAGATCGGTTGTACAAGAAGTGATGGGACCAGAGGCGAGGGAGATGGTCCTAAACATACAAATGAAGTTTGGGGAAGTGAAACAAGTGTGCGTGTGCTGTAATCAACTCATTTGCTACAGAGAAAGTAGCATTACTCTAATTATCAAAGCTATTGATAATCATGTTTGCCCGAAACGCCCCAAACAATAAATTCTTCTTTTTTTTGTTGCTCCTGTTGAGCCCTTTTCAATGAATCGTTTTTGTTTCCCCCCTCCCCCCAAAAAACCAAAAAAATATCAAAATGTTCAGAAAATACAAAAAAATTAAAAAAAATGTTCTGAAAAATAATTAAAAAAATTTAAAACAACAAAAACAAAAAAAAAAGTTCTTTTCAGAACTACCTCCCCATTATAAAAAAATTGGTAGAATATTTGGAACTCTGCCAACCTCTATTTTTTTTAGTTCGCTTCCCGGTTCGCACTCCGGTACGCGAACCGGGAGCGAATCAAAATTTTTTTTTTTTAAAAAAGAACAGTAAGTATAAGGGAAGGAAACAGACAGTTATGTTAAAAGAAAGACAGCTATAGGGAGTAAACAAAAGATACTGTTACCCGCAATCCACTGCTGATCATGTCACATATTACATCATTCCTGACATGGTCAATGACATCATCAGCAGTGGATTGCGAGTAACAGTATCTTTTGTTTACTCCCTATAGCTGTCTTTCTTGTAACATAACTGTCTGTTTCCTTCCCTTATACTTACTGTTCTTGTTTTAAAAAATTTTTTGTGATCAATCAGAAACAGAAACATTAATAGAGACAGAGTGAGTGAACAAGAGTGAAGAAGTATGAGAAGAGAGGGACTGAGAAAAATAGTGGAAGGAGTAGAATAATTAAGTAATAGAGAAAGGAATGAGGGAAGTAGCAAACGCAGGAAAGTAAGGATTAAACAAATGAAGCAGTAGAACTAATAGAAGTTAAATGTGATAGATTAAATGATTGATTCAGGATGACGATAAGGTGTGGCCTCTCCAAAAGTTTGTTTAAGGTGAGGCCTACTCAGGGTTGCATATCAAATTTATGCTTGTTGAAGAATACAGAGGAGATAATACATGTGAAGGCCTACCATTGAAGTAAAACATGTCCACTTCACTCTTAAACAACGGCCAGACCTCTTCTGTGTCCATAGACAGACCTAAACTTCATCTGCACAATGTCATTCGTAAACTTAGAAAACACAAGTAATGTCATTGAAAAACGTGGAGTTTCTTTTGCTCATTTCACAATCACATCACCTGTGTTGCCTTTGCTTAGGTATCTCATAGTGCACATGTAGTCCAGCATAAAAAAACAGTACCCAGAAGTGCAGCAGTGTATGCATTAACTTTGATATTTACAGAAGCCTCAGTTTCTCCATGTCTACCTCACATTTCTAAATGTATATCATAAGTACAAAAAGTAGAATATTAATTATACATGTTAAATGGTTTATTTTTGCTGTTCTCAGAATGTATCAAATTTCACTTAAATCAGTGACTTGAAGGTATTCATCATGTAACAGCGGGAAAAAAAAACACAATCAAAATGATTGTGTTTAAAAAACCCATACAACATAAGAAATCTGAATTCAAAACTCCTTAAAATTAACTTACTTTCCATAACGTCGAAGGATGTCCTATGAACAGCGTACACTCTGTTGTGCTATTAATATTTTCAGCCCGCCACTTTCTGAAAGAAAACCTCCATTGTTTTGAAAAATATGTTACATACAATAAAAGACTTCTCACATTCTACCACATGTTTCCACATGGCCAAATCATGTTGGAGCGATTTACAACTCTTGTAATTCTTGTAATCAAATCCCGTCATTTTCTATTTTCGCAACTTTCAGAAAGAAAACATTTAAGATTACTTTCACAATCCTGGACTACTAATATCTTACCTTTCTTGCTCACTCATGTTCTACTTTTCCTATGACACTGATACTGCTTACTATGAAGCAGACTTACTTGCATCAGGTTTATATAGTTGGATTTTTAAAATGACATTATAATTAAAAGTTTTGGACCAATAATCTAGACAGCATTGCAGACTTACATTCCCTCTACTTCATGAACCTTTTGCAATTCTTCAGAGCAAATCCCGAGATTCTTTCCTTAAAATTTTGGTTTTAAAAACACCAGGTAAGAATTTTTAAGGTCATACGGCAATTTTTTTTTGAAAGTTACAACAGAATCGTTGCAGAATGACCAGCCGTTTCTAGACTTTAAATAAGCTGTGTAATGTCCTGATGTTGTTGAAGGACCATCGTGATAGATAATTGCTGCAGTTACAAAAGTCCTTCCTGATATTGACAACTGCGAAGCAACAACATTTTTTATTAAAGTAGACAATTTTGATCCATCAGGCCTACATCGTTGGAAAATTAAAACGACATACTGGCCATATCTTCGTATAAATAATGTTGACATCATTTCAGATTTACATTGGCTACACTCCATGTTGTTATCAGCTGCTTTTACTAGCTTATTAAAGGAGACTGATTTACTGTCTGGCAAAGTTAAATATATAAATCTTTCTGAGTCTACACTAGTAGTACTTGATAATGTACGGTTCTCGCAGTCATGCTGCCATTGATAAGAAAGCCCAAACAGGTGATCTACATCTACACCCTCATCTTGCAATACATCAAGCATATACATTAAAAACTCCTGACAATCCTGCTGAATATTTTCTGAGAAGTCTGTTTGACCTGAACATTCATCTAATAGATAACGATCTTCAGACACACTTTCTACTTTTGTTCTATCAGTGCTACATTTCTCTAACATAGAATTCAACAAACAGCATAAACTTTGTTCAGAATTGATCACAATCTGTTCCTTTAAAGTCTCTAGTGAAAAGACAACATTAACAACTACATTAGCATAGCAGTTGACACCAGAACTGTTTTCAAATTGAAAACCGACAACATCTTCAACAGAATCCATTTTCCTTCTGCTTACAATTTTCGGTTCATCGACTTTTGGGCTTTTTGCTACAACCTCCCTACTATTACTGATATTTCTTCGTTTCCGGCCTACCACACGTTTCTCAAACAAAGGATATTGAGGCAAATGTGGCGCATACTCTTTTCATAACCTATTGTATTCCTTAACACAATCTAGATCTGCACAAATGTTTGTGACATCACAGTCAATCAAGTACAATCCCGATAAAGTTCTAACTCGTGACAATGCCACATATGCCATACCCTCCTTGAACACAGAACTGCCAATATTCACCAATGCACTGTCTACACTTAAACCTTGCGATTTATGGATTGTCACCGCATATGCCAAGCAAACAGGAAACTGTTTACGGCGAACATATAAGTCTTTAACAAGCAAAAACCTAGCAGAACAACGACCAATTAGCTGTACTTCCTCAATGCCATCAAATTTAATTTTTAGAAATTCAATTCCATCTCTACTTCTGTATTTCTCAAAATCAACTACATTACCCATTGATCCATTTACCAGACCTCTTTCAACATGTAAATTCCTTCTCAAAATGATTCGGCAATTTAAACACACATTCAAAATCTTTTCAAAACCCGCTGTTTTAGATATAGTCTTCTCTAATGAATCCAATTTAAATTTCAAATTCTCAGACAAAATAATTGTTGATCCCATATGCTCTATTCTGTCAATAGCTTCAAGTTTCACAATCTCTTGCTTTTCTAAATTCAACATTTTGTTGTTGAAGATGGCACATTCTGCAAGAGTTGGCATCAAACATATTCCGGATTTCTTCTCATTAATTTTCTGAAAAATATTCTCAGGCACAACGTCTTGTTCTGGATATAAATTTGACAGTAATCGTGCATGTAATGCTTTTTTTCCATGCTCGGTCACTTTTCCAATTCTAATATCTTGTAGAATATTCTTGTAATCTTCATCCTTTGCCTGACGCATATTTTCATGCAGTTCAGCATAATTGAAGTTTAACCATATATTGACGTTGCCAATGCTCCCTAGGCACTTCCTGGTATCTTCATGCGAGAGTATTTTGAACACAGGTTGTCCTTTTACTGGTGTCAGCTGTAGAAGTTCCCCGAAAACAATGATGTGTTTGCCACCAAATAACACATCATACTCAGTTTTAAGAACTTCTTGCATTCTCAAATGCACAAAGGCAAGCATGACATTGGAAACCATGCTTACTTCGTCAATGATAAGAAGTTTCATTTTCCTCAAGACTCTTGCAACTTCACAACAAGCATCCCCAGATAACTTGTGGTATTGCAATTTATTGTCATGCTCCACTGGCAGCATCAGTAGACGATGCAAAGTAATACCTTTAATGTTATGTGCTGCCAGTCCAGTAGGAGCGGTAACAACACAAGACAGCGATGACTCAGTCCTTTCCTGCAAATAACAAGAAATTGCTTTAATGAGGAAACTTTTCCCAGTTCCCGCTTCTCCACTCACGTACAGTCGGACAGGCTTCAACGACGTACATGAGCACTCTTTCTTCTCATGACTTAATCCATGATCAATTTGCTTGGTAACTTCGTCATATATTTTCCTCTGCTCAACGTTGAGTTGTTTTTCCAAGTCTTCTAAGTTAACCGCATCCTCCTGAGCATGTGCCATGGCTCTTTCCACTTCATTCATAGCAGTGGCAGCTTCATTTTTGATAATAGGTCCTCCTAGTGGATCCTGACTCAATGAAACAGAACTCTGACTGTCCTGAGAACTGTCTCTGGCAATCTCGGCTGCAATCGTTGCTTCCTGCTCAATTTCCAAAGTCAACATTTCTTGATATTTGGGAAAAGCAGGACATTCTATGGTCTCCTTGGCGGCAGTGAAAGAGTCTTTGTAACAGAGGAAATCTCCAAGCAGTTCCTCTTCTGCACGCCAAGGCTTGAACAGTTGCAAAAGTGCTAAATAGAAAAACTCCTTTTTTTCTGGAGATTCGCCACTCAATTTTCGATGGTTAACTAATTGGCATTTTCTTTGCTTGACCAAACATCCCTCACTTCCAATTACAGAATACACTCCTTTCTCAATATCTTCTTTGATGTTCCTCTTGAATATGTAATTTTGTAGAACCTCATACAGACAAACATTCTCGAGGTGACTGCTTCGATTTGGATAATATGTATCCAACATGTTGGTCTTCAAAATGTCGGTACTGTTTGGCTCCGTTTCCGCCAAATACTCAATTTCCTGCACAGGTTTCAGAACTCGATTACGCGTTGCAGCAAGACCAAGACTCGCCCAAACGATACTCCTGGATTTGGCATAAAGACTTGCTGAAGACAACCGGTCAGAACATTCGTAAGCTCCAATTTCTTGATGCAACAACATCTTCAGACTGAAACTGTACAACTTCTTACTGAGGCTCTTTTCATGGGAAATGTCCTCCCACATATCCTTCAATTCTGTCTTTTCTTTTTTGGTGATGTAAGATGTCACATACCGAGCCACAGCCATACAGTTGTCAGCCACGAACTGTATATCCATGATAGCATTCCACATGGACAAAATCACTGGGTTGTAGTTGTTGATGTACTTGGACTCTTCATTCCTTTTCAAATTGTATGTATTTTTGGGTGATTTCCTCGTCACATTATGTCGCAGAGAAGACATCAAACTGTTCACTCTTCCTTTAGAAATCACCGGTTGTGGAAAGTTGAAACGACATTTGGTGTAGAACTTGTCCTTGTTTCTGAATTTACGACAACAGTACTTTCCACAACGATGGCTTTGGAAACGTAGAACTTGTTCTCTTAGGCTTTTCTTCTCCAATGTGTTTGGAACAGCAGACGTAGAATACTGTTCTATGAAATTCATCACTAAGTCATCCGGATCTGTTCCAAATTTAGGTGCATCCTTGATCCACAGCAACATATGTATATGAGGAGCACATCTTGCTTGGTACTCCTTTCTCCAGAAGAAATCCAACACCTCTCCAAGAGGTGGATTCTTCTTATTTGTGATGAAAGACATCATAGCTTCAAATCTATGATTGAAGTACCTGCATACATTTACTGGATCCAAAGAACACAGTTCTCCGGGTGTCTTGAATTCAATGTTTTCAATGTTTCCATTTGCCTCTCGTAGAAATTCAAGTAAGTCTTCCCAGCCATACTGGGCACAGCTCAGAGTGAGGAACCATGTTGGAGTTCCTAAGTTCCTCAGCATACATTTTAAATCACCATGACGACGGTACCAGTATTCATTAGTACCACGCTGACACGCCATGAGATTAATTAGGTGAGAATCCAAAATACTGTCTTGGACATTGACTTTATGCATAAAGTCACTTGCCGAGATGTTTCGCATCTGTATACCACTTTTTAAGATGTGGTTCACTGCATATGACAGTCCAGACAGATCGCTTTCAAACAGGAGATGAAACAAATAGGGAATGCATTGACGAAACCTAGGATCTTCTGCATACAATCGTAAAGTCCGGTATTCAGACGCAGGAATTTGATGAGGTCGCTCATCATATCTTCCTCCTTGACATGTTGGAAATAGCTGTGGGAAACACCGAGCTTCCAAACTTTCCTCCCAAACACTAATGGGACTCCCTTTGGCTTGTTTCATTTGAAACAACTCAATAGCATTTCCCATGACTTCCTTGGAATGCAAAGGATGAACACTATAATGTTCATATATTTCTTCACTTTTAGAGGCCTCTACTTTCTCAATTTGGCCAGCACACAAATCGCTATCCTCTTCATCACTTACTTCCTCTTCTGCAACATATACATTCTTATAGTACTTATTATTTTTCTTCAAATACAATGTTGCCTTTTTGACTTTCCTAACATCCACTAAATCTTGCCATATTTTCTTATTCTTTGTCGGAACCCCATTAACTAAGATAACCAGAGGTTCCTCTTCCACTTTTTCTACTCCAATTGTGTTTATGTTTTTGTTCAAATCTAGAGGCAAATAAACAACTCTTCCCTTTAATCCTCTCTGTAAATCTGATGGAGGCAACTTCCCTGTCTTTGGCTCCATTCTTACAATAGCCTGAAAGGGATGGATACTTTGAATCAAAATAGATTCATAAGTATTTAAATCCTTCAATTCAGAAGGAATCTCAACCAATTCCAGATTATTATGAACCGCCCTAGCAGGCATCTGGTTTTGGTTTAATTTGTTACAACAATAAGTACACACACGTTGATCCGATCCCAAATCAAAACAATTTTCTACCATCAAGTATGTGGCAAAATCCTTCCATTCACTATTATTTTCCCTTTCACTTTTTGCATATAAATCCACTAACTTAATCTGATTCTTGTAATAAGTGCGTCGACAACACACACAAGCGAAATTAGGCCTCTCACTTGATTTCATCTGAAACGTGGCAATTTCCTTCTGAAAGTTATCTATACTGGAAACCTGTACATTATCTTCAACATTACCCTCTACTTCTGGGTCAATTTGAACATTCTCATCTTTACTTCCAAAGTAACAAAACTCAATTTCTTCACAAATATTCTTGACATCTATTTCAGAACCATGCAAAAGAGCAGCACATAATTGTTTAAGCATAATTGCTGGACTCTTAGCATGATACAACATTCTCACTAATTTCCTCACTTTATTATGATGCACTGCTAGCATCCTGAAATGATGAAAAACACTCTGGCATACTCTCCTGGAAAGACAAGCCAGTGAATGACCACGCAAACCTGTCACTTGTCTCACTCTGCAAGGATCTAATTCTTGCAACAACTTCATTTTCTGCTTCAAACTTTTTTTATTAAATGTCCGTACAAAATCACAAAGCAAATTGATGGAATCCTGTCGCACACTGCAAATAGAACTACACTTCCAAATGTACACAGGACCTTTAGGATGTCTTTCTAAAACCTCATTACCTAACACCTCTTCTATCTCTGTTGTCACAAGTTTTTCTTTTTCAACTGGACAACCATCCTTCACTTCATAAGCTCGACCACTGGTGCCAACTGCAAACACCAAATCATTATCCTGAAAATAACTCTCCTCATTAGAAAATGCTTCACAACTTGAACTATGCATCCATTCTCCAGAAAAAACTTCACAAAAATTACTTCGATTAACTACTATCTTCCATCTACTATTTGATTTGAAATCAGAAATTACCTTGTTTAGTGTCCTAATTCTATTGATTACCAAAATAAACAACTTTCGCTTAATTTCGAAAGCATGATCACTAATTTTCTCTACATTTTTCTTTTTC
Source organism: Lissotriton vulgaris (assembly GCF_964263255.1). Classification (NCBI taxonomy): domain Eukaryota; kingdom Metazoa; phylum Chordata; class Amphibia; order Caudata; family Salamandridae; genus Lissotriton; species Lissotriton vulgaris. The sequence goes on from NC_141698.1 coordinate 217,118,631, forward strand.
TTATAAAATGCCACTTTCTGTTGGCCTTTCTTAATATTTTTTAATAAATTAACTATTATCCTGTTGCGGAACATTCGTTTTCGAAAGTCCCAAAACTGTTGTTTCCTTCTACTATCATGCACAGAGTTATCTCTTGCACTAGCAGTAACATTTTTGATTGGTCTTTCCTTTCCATTTAAATTGCTTCTCTTTTTCTGGACTGAAACATGTTTTGTAGAAATACTTTTTTTACTACAAATATTTCTTATGAATGATTTCGTGGTCTTACCCGGAGCTTTCTTGGTGATTTCACAAGTTTTTTTGGGAGAGGACTGCTGCAATAATAGATGATCCTGCTGTCTTTGACATTTTCTAGCCTTTCTAATTCGATTCTTAGTTGGCATTTTCAAATTTTGAAATGATCTGCAGTTGAATCTGTGGAAAAATATAATAAAAAATGTTATTAACCACTATTACCAAACAGTAAATGAATAATAGTCATCAAAAACTTAACACCCTACTTATTATTTAACATAGCAAATCTTTTGCACCACCACTGCGTCACAAAAGTGACGCACAGTGGTACAAAACAGGCATACACCTATCATAAATCTCTCCGTAACATTTTAAATGATTGATTCAGGCTGACGATAAGGTGTGGCCTTTCCAGAGGTTTGTTTAAGGTGAGGTCTACTCACGGTTGCAGAAGAGTTTTTCGCTTGTTGAAGAATACAAAGGAGATAATACATGTGAAGGCCTACCAATGAAGTAAAAACAACAGGTGATGGACCGAATGTGGATCAATGTCACACACTCACCCCAGTCCAAAGATCAGGGTGGTGTGGAGTGCAAAAAAACGATGGATTTGGGCCCAGATCTTTGGACTGGGGTGAATGTGTGACATTGATCCTCATTCTGTCCATCACCTGTTTTGTTTACCAATGAAGTAAGTCATGTCCACTTCACTCTTGAACAAAAGCCAGACCTGTTTTGAATCTGTGGTCAGACCTAAACTTCATCTGCACAATGTCATTCATAAACTTAGGAAACACTACTAATGTAATTGAAAAAAGTGGAGTTTTTTCCTTTTTTCAGAATTACATCACCTATGTTTCCTCATTGACTTAAAATGTCCTTAAGACACATAAAAGGGTTTTTTTGGATTGCCCTTGCACCATCTTTGGGTCATTTTTAACATGGCTATGTAACTCCCATAATCAAAATCAAAATTTGCCAAGCACAGGTGGGAGCGTATTTACAAGAAAGTTGCCCCATGGAGAAAGCTCTTCAATTAAAATGGGAAAAATAACATCATAGACACTCAAATGCCTTTTAAATATGCTCCAAACAACCTATGAAGCTCTAGCAGTACATATCCAGAAATGTAATTGATTTCAAAAAACGTTTTTGAACACAACATATAAATCAATTGTATACCTACATTCAAGAGGAAATGACTGAAAATGTCCTTAAGACACATAAAAGCGTTTTTTTGGATTGCCCTTGCACCATCTTTGGGTCATTTTTAACATGGCTATGTAACTCCAATAATCAAAATCAAAATTTGCCAAGCACAGATGGGAGCGTATTTACAAGAAAGTTGCCCCATGGAGAAAGCTCTTCAATTAAAATGGGAAAAATAACATCATAGACACTCAAATGCCTTTTAAATATGCTCCAAACAACCTATGAAGCTCTAGCAGTACATAACCAGAAATGTAATTGACTTCAAAAAACGTTTTTGAACACAACATATAAATCAATTGTATACCTACATTCAGTTGGAAATGACTGAAAATGTCCTTAAGACACATGAAAGCGTTTTTTTGAATGCCCTTGCACCATTTTTGGGACATTTTTAACATGGCTATGTAACTCCCATAATCAAAATCTAAATTTGCCAAGCACAGGTGGGAGCGTATTTACAAGAAACTTGCCCCATGAAGAACGCTTTCCATTTAAAAAGGGAAAAATAACATCATAGACACTCAAATGCCTTATAAATATGGCCCAAACAACCTATGAAGCTCTAGCAGTACATATCCAGAAATGTAATTGATTTCAAAAAATCGTTTTTAAACACAACATATAAATCAATTGTATACCTACATTCAAGAGGAAATGACTAAAAATGTCCTTAAGACACTTGAAAGCGTTTTTTTGAATGCCCTTGCACCATTTTTGGGACATTTTTAACATGGCTATGTAACTCCCATAATCAAAATCTAAATTTGCCAAGCACAGGTGGGAGCGTATTTACAAGAAACTAGCCCCATGAAGAAAGCTCTTCAATTAAAATGACAAAAATAACATCAGAGACACTCAAATGCCTTATAAATATGGCCCAAACAACCTATGAAGCTCTAGCAGAACATATCCAGTAATGTAATTGTTTTCAGAAATCGTTTTTAAACACAACATATCTGTTTCAGCTTACATGAGAGACCATGGAATGGGCTCCATGTACAACAATAACTTGTGTTACTGCATGCCAGATTTCTACACAGAATATACAATTACAATTTCTCAAAGAAACAAAATCTATTTGTATATCACTTGAGACAAAGCCACATTTTAAAAACACAGCTTTCTTCATCATTTTCTCCTTAAATCATACTATTCTCTATCTAAATTAAATAAATCTTTTCTCACCTTAGCAAATACTTTTTGAGTTTCAAAACAGTCTCAAAAATACACCAAATTGTCTTCAGCAGAACAAAGAGGATGCACTCCAGAGGCTGCAGCTATAGAAAGCACAGAAATGCTGATATTCATTACACATATCTCTCATATTAGCCAATCATAACTCTTCCCTCACTTTTTTCAAATCAAAACCCTTCCCCCCTCTGCCCTTTTTGCCTTTTTTGCTTAGCAACCACCTCCTGAAAGACCTCTCATGTTTGCAAGTTCACACAACAATGTTTCAATTGAACTCTGAACTCTCAGTGCACCTGCGTATCCAGTGCAATCTTTCATTAAATGTTTTTTCCTTGACCATTCAAATTACATCTTTCAAAGAACACATCCATGCACCCTAACTTTCTGTTTTCAGAAATGGAAATGCACCAATCACTGCTAATGAATCATTAGCACTGGAAATCCACCGTTTTTTTCTTTACAAACTCCTACTGTTTCAACTGCCCTTTCATTACCACACTTCATCTGACTGCAGCACAACCTTCTCCCACCATGTTTAATGTCTGGGTTGTTGGACATAGTTACATTTACTGGGCTCAAAGGTATGCTGAGAACAGAAATTTACCTAACCTCAATTTACAAGATGTGGAAATTAAGTGGTTGGGCCAAAGAGGATTAAAATGTCACCAATTGATACCATTGGTGAAAACCTTTATGCATTTGCCAAAACCTGACCTGTTAATTGTGCACTGTGGAGGTAATGATTTGGGCACTTTGACTGGGGTAGGTCTGGAAATGCTTTTAAAGGACACCTTTGAGCAATTAATGGCACTTTTTCCTCAAACTGCCTTGGTATATTCCAATATATGCCAAAGACAGAAATGGAGGTGGTCCAACCAATTTTGTCCACAAATTGAGAAGTCGAGGATGCATGTAAACAAATCTGTTTCAGCTTACATGAGAGACCATGGAATGGGCTCCATGTACAACAATAACTTGCGTTACTACATGCAAGATATCTACAGAGGAGATGGAGTTCACTTCTCAGATGAGGGCAACAGAATTTTCATTTTGAATTTAAGACTGTGCATTGGTACCTACTTATAAGTACCTAAATGTACCATAAACCCAAAAGCTCTTCTCAGAGCTACCCTACATCTGATCACTCACATTTATTATTTTTCTCTAACTTTTTTCTCTAATTTTCAACAAACTACGCTCCCAGAGCGCTACCCGGTACGCGAACTGGAAGCTAACCGCGCAAAATTTAAAAAAAAAATGTTTTTTTCCCGCTCATATGGTCCTCCTCAGCCACCCTCAGAAAACCTAGGGGGTCAAGATACATCTACCGTGCCCCCTTCTACCCATTCTGAACATTATTTGCCCTCCATCTTGTATCTTGATTCGACCGAAACACAAAATGGTGGACTCCCATAACGCTGCTGGTTCGCGGACCGGGACGCATACCGGGAAGCGGTCCAATAAAAAAGGTGGGAAAGTAATTCACAGAAAAACGACTGGAGACACTCTCACCAAATATACATTAGCTCATACAACATAACAATCCCTTTCATTTTCACAAATTTGATTGAAATTCCATTTAGCCATTAAGCCTGTAGACCTCTCTAAATACCGTGAGGTAAATTACTTCACAAAACACATCTAAAGTGTTGGAATTGACAACCAATGAAAATGTTACTTTCATTTTCTACTTTTATTACCTGACATTTGATTGGTTATATACCTGAATATATATAAAGGAAGAGAAGGAAACACAGCCATTTTGACTGCTACTTCTTGTTGTACATTACAATTGAATTATCACTAAACACTTCAACTTGTTTGTAAAGGTAAGTTGATATTTTTAAAACTGAAGTATATTGTGCACTATAAGTTAATATGGTAAACTTTTTCTGATAGTTATATACTATCCCTCTGTAGTAGTTATAGATTTAGATAGACTTCTCTGTTATAGTTATGGATGGAGTTAGGCTTCTCTTGGTTAAATCACAGACACTTTTTTATATTCCTACTTCCACTCTGATACTATACACTGACAAAAGATAAATTCACTGATAAAAACTGCCTATCTAAAATTAATCCCAACAGTGCCCTATCTCTACTAATATATATTTTTTTTATCCAAATTTCAGCCAAAATGGAAGGCGAACAGAAAGTTTAATTTAAAATTGTCCTGCAAGAGAGCAGCCAAGAAATCATTCATCAAAATGAAAATGAATTTATGGATGAAAGTAGGGACCAAGAACTACTGCAATGTGTGGAAGCAGTATATAACCATCTTAAAAATGAGGACATTTTACACCCTCACAGACTACAAAGTATATTCAATGAGAATTATGAAATTTCTGACAGTGAAATGTTAGAAAGTTTAATAAATTATGAAACACAATCACAATAAAAAAAATGCTTAAAAAATAAAGAAATTAAAAAATAATCAACAAAAACAACAAACAATTAACATACAGTATTTGAAAAGTCTATCATTCTTTTTTCCTTATAGTACGCTGCCCAGAACGCTTTCCGGTTCGCGGACTGGGCGCTCCCCACGCAAAAAAAACAAAACATTTTTTTTGCCCTGCTGGGCCCTTTTCAAAACCTCCACATAAAACCTAGGGGGTCAACGAGGATCTACTATGCCCCCTTATGGTAATTTCCCCCTTTGTTTTGGCCTCCTCTTGTCTCTCGATCCTACCGAGAGACAAGATGGCGGCCGCTCCGGACTGTTTAGAATGTTGACAGACACCGGAGAACCAATCAGCTTCGCATCGCAAAGTTCCGTTACGCGAAAAGTACGCGAACCGGAGCGCTACCCGGAGCGCTGTTACAGATATATATCTTTTTTTGAACGTTAATTTCTCAAAATCCACTGAAGCACATATATTGAGACCTAGCAAAGGCACATCGGGCTAACAGTCCCTACAATTTTGCCAAGTTTCGTGCACATCCATTCAGCCATTCGAGCTGAAAGTGAGGCCAACCGCCCTACGGAAAAATGAATGGGAAAAACGCGTTTTGGGACCCCCCTTTTTTCTCGGCCCCCCCTTGACGAAACCCCCCCAAATTTTCAGGGGCTGCTCAGAAACAAAATGTGCCATTTTCCAGCCAATTCCGTCCACAAACGCCAAAGTTATTAGACATAGAATTTTCAAAAATCCCATAGGGAAAAAATCCTAACTATATATACCTACTGGCGACCGCCAGTAGGTAATATATATATATATATATATATATATATATCTGCGCAAACTCCAAAGACAGCCACTACTGGTTCTAGCAAAGATCAGAACCCTCCAGGCAATGAGGAGACGGACCACGAACTGGATACTCAGATGAATTTATTATCCAAGGGTTGAAAGTAGCGAGGGCAAGACGCGTTTCGGGCTTACAAAGCCCTTGTTCACATGCCATATATATATATATATATAAATATACCTATACCTATACATACATACATACATACATACTTGAAGCATATGAGAACCCTCCTATCAACCTAAAGAGAAAAGAACTGATAGTGCACCAGGAGGCATGCTTGCAAAGTGGTGGTGAATAGGGTGTGGAGTTTGCAACTTGCCAGAGGTTTTTTTTTTTTTTTAAGGGTGTGTGACAGCATGGCCCCCATTCTTATGGCCATTGTTGGCCTTGGGGACCCTATCGCACAGAGCCAGGCCTTTTTTTCAATGGGTAAGGGCAACCACGTGGCCCCCCTCCCCAAGCCGATTTTGCCTCAGTCACCCATCCCCCAGGGTATTGCCTTTTCCTATTTATTAAAAAATAAGGGGGGGGGGCAGCGCAGCCCCCCCCTCAGGTTGATTTGACCATCGGGACCCTGTCCCCGGGACCTGCCCTCTATTTTGGGTGCCCTGGTTCAACCAAGGGCACTCATTGACATTTGTAAGGGACTGTGGGGAATCTTCTAGCCCCCGCAGTCCCTGCCAGCTCCTGAGTCATGAGGAACCTGCATTGATTTCACAGACAGGGAGCTGCTTAACATGCAGATCCCTTTCTGTGATATCAATTCTGCTACGTTTTCAACAAGCGAAAGCATTTTTTGCTCTAGCTTGTTGAAAGCGGAACAGTGTTTGCTCTGGCTTTAAGGCTCCCTCCAAGATACAGGAAACAAGCTATATCCTGGAGGTGGGCACTCCAGGACCACAGAGCCGTCAGTAGGGTGTGGGGGTCCCCATTCACCAAGGCCATTAATGGCTCTGAGAGGGGGTCACTCGCCCCCACTTCCATTGAATTTAGCCTAGGGGACATGGTCTCCGCAGTTGGGGGCTGTGATGGACCCCCTTTAAAGTTTAGATTTTGCTCATGAGGTGGTGGTCCCCAGGGGATGCGGGGAGCTGTGCGGCCCTCCGTATTACTTTACAATAGTTATACCGCAGGGAGTGTTGCACCTAGGGCTGCGGGAGAGGTCGTAGGGCCTCCCCACATTATTTCAAACAAATCTGTGCCCCAGGGAGGTGGCGGTCCCCGGGCTTGGGTGGAGGCCATGGGGCCTCCCTTGCATTCTTTTTTATTAAAATCTGTGCCTCAGAGAGGTGGCAGTGCCCGGGGGAGTCACGAGGAACCCCAGGAACCCCAGGATATATATTGATGTTACTACCACAAGGAGGTGGCATTCCCCGGGGTTTTGATTACACTGAGGAGGGGGGCCCAGTGCCTGAGGAGGGGGGCCCTATATTTCTTCAATGCCCCTGGTACCTGGCCCACCTGGGGGCTTTTTAAGGAATAAGAGCAGGAGACACGCTTAATAAAAAAAAAATCAGCAGGAGTCGCAAATCCAGCATGACGCTTGCAGAATTTTATTTTAAATAAATGCTGCTTTGCCCTTGTAGAGTCGCTCTGGGATCACCACCAAGAGGCCTAGGGAGTCAGGGTGTTGCTCCCCTGTCCCCTTTTCATAATTTTTAACGTTTGTTCCTGTGACTCGGTGCAACTGAGGCACAAGATGGCTGCCACCACTTCCTGGTTGGAAGTGTTAGCCGCCAATCATATCTCAGCACTAGATCTCAGGAGGAGTCCTGGGCACAGCTGCATCAAGCTAAAAACCGGTCGCAAACGGGCAGATTCTCAGAATCTGGTATTTTTGCAGTTGGGATGCATCATCTAAAAGATTCCTTAAATGCAATTCCTTAAATGCAATGCATTAAAGTGAAAAAAATTGCGATTTTGCTAATAGCGGGAGCAAATTACCATGAAGTTGAACTTCATGGTAATTTGCAAAAACTAAAGTGCATTTTTCAAAGTTCCACTTTACACACAAATATGCCCTTAGGGCATGTGTGTGTGCAAGATGTACCCATATGCAGATTTCAGGGGTGCAATTTGCGAGTCGCAATTAAGGAATGTTAAGAAATCGCTATTTTTTTAGCGAGTTCTTCATGCATTGCCTTTTGCTATTCCTTATTAGCAAATCCTTATTTTTCACTAATAAGGAGTCGCAGAATGGATGCTTGATAAAACTATAGGATGGAGTCCCCGCATGCCCAGTTGCATATCTGAAAAACTTTTAAGTAACTCCACAACTAATGAACAGATTTGCACCAGATCACAAAAAGGCACTTCTTTGGAACAAATCTTCCTTCCTGCCAAGTTTGGTGCAATTTCGTTCAGCAGTTGAGGTTGGAGCCGTGTCAAAAGGTTCTTTTGAAATGAATATGGGGAAAACGCCCTTTTAAGCACCCACTAGTTCTCAGCTCCTGCTTGACAGATCACCCCAAAACTTCAAGATAGCAGCTGAAGTGAGCGTCATATCAATTGTGAAACATTTGCGAACATTCATCAAACAGCGCCAAAGTTATTAGCAAATAAAAAATGGTCTACCTATGAATACTAGGTCCTAACTATAATTACCCACTGGAGACTGCCAGTTGGCTATACGCCAGTAGGTAGTTATAGTAAGAACCTAGTTTCCATGGGAAAAGCGTTTTTGGATTTGCCAATATCTTTGGCGCCATTTAAAGAATCTTCATAAAATTTTAAAACTAATATCCTGCTCCAATCAGCTCCTGTCTTGAAAGTTTTGAGGTGATCATCAACCAGGGGCAGAGAAAAAAGGGGGTCCAAAACAGGTTTTCTCCAAGTTAATTTCCATCTGAAACTTTGGACAAAGCTACAGCCCGAACTGCTGAACGGAATTACACCAAATTTGGCAAAAGGTAGCTCTTGGTTCAGAAAGCGGCCTTTGTTTTAAATTGTGTAAATCCATTTAGTAGTTCCTGAAATGTTCATATTTAAAATATTTATATATTTTGGTTGACCGAGGTGGAGCTGCGAACCCCCCAAGTACAAGGTTGATTCTGATTGGCTGCCAACAGTCTAAACCAAAAAGTGTTGGCAGCCATCTTGTGACTCGGTTCTACCGAGTCACAAGAAAAAAGGTCATAAAACATGAAAAGTGGTCAGAGTAGAAACACCCTGACCCCCTAGGCCTAGTGGACCCCCAGGGCCAAAAATAGCATTTTTTGTGTTAAATGTTTGGCAGGATTCGCGTAGGTTCTGCAAATCTGGCCAAAATGTTTTTTTTAAAACAAAGCACGGGCTCCCAAGCTTTGTTTGTTTTAAGCCCGCGAATGGGCCGGGTACCTGGGGACCACCACCACCCTGGTGCTTGTTTAATTATGCACAGGGGACCACCAGGCTGTTGCGGATCCCCGGCCCTGGGGACCACCACCTCCCCGAGACTATGCTCAAATTTGGAGCCTTCGATGGCCCTGTGGCCCGCCAACCCCCTGGGCCAGCTCCAGCAATGTCCTGGGTTGCCCACCCCTGGGTCGTTGATGTTGGCAGAGGCAAGTGCTCCCGCCCTGTCATTGCAAACACCTTCTTCGCTTCATGGAAGCGAGAGCAGGAAAACTGCTCTAACTTCCATGAAGCGAAGCAGAATTGCTTTTAGACAACGGGAGCTGCATGTTACCAGCTCCCCTTATCCAAAAGCAATGTTGGCTCCCGCAGGAGGTGGGGAGCCGGCAGGTACTGTGAGGGCATTGGGTCTCCCCCATGGTCCCCAACATTGTGGATGGGGTCCCAGGGGCTAAAAGTGGCCCTGAAGGGGGACCACTAGACCCCTCCCTTTTTTTTAAACGGAAGGCTGGCCCCAGGGGATTGGGTGCCTGGCCATAATTGGCCTCAGGAGAAGGGCCACATGCCCGCCCTGAAAATTAAAAAAAAGTAATATAAAGACTGGCCAGGCCCTGGGGGATGGGGTCCCAGGTGCCAAGAGAGGCCCAGGGAAGGGGGGCTATGTAATCCCCCTTCCCCAAAATGTTTTTGTGGGGACCCAGGGGATGCAGTCCCCGGGGCCTAAATCAGCCTGGGGAGGGGGGCTCCCTCCCCTTTAAAAAAGAAAAAAAGGAAAGGCCTAGCCCCAAGGGATGAGGTCCCCCGGGCCGTAATCTGCCTCAGGAGGGTGACCACACCCCCTCCTTTTCAATAATAAACAGAAATGGAACAGTTCCCAGGGGTTCGGTGTCCCCGGGGCCCAAAAGGCTCAAGAGAATGAGGCCACACAGCCCCCTTCTTAAAAAAAAACCCAGAAAAACCGTCAACTTGCATAAGGCCAGCCCCCTCCCTGCATGACTCTTTAAACATGCCTCCTGGTGTGCTCTGCATTGAGGGATTAAGTCTCCATCACTACTGAGGGTCCCTGGGGGCCAACCAGACCACCAGGTACCTCCAGTAAGCCCCACACAGTGGGATTGCTGAAAGGTGATCTGAAGCCATGCCTATTTTTACACCACTCTGCAAATGAGCCTCTTGGGGCACTGCCGGTGGATTTTTGAGGTCCTCTTGTGTCCTGAGGACCTCTGGACTAAAGTGGACTTTATCCCCCGAGCAGCAGTGCGCCAAGAAGCGTGTTTGCAAAGTGGTATAAAAAGGGTGCATGACTTCAGACCACTTTCAGCTTACTAGCGATAGCAATAGGTCTAGTTGGCCCCCAGGGACCCTCAAGAGACAAGGGGACTTCATCCCCAACAAAGAGCATGCCAGAAGGAGCATTTGCAGAGTGGTGGGAAAAGGGAGCATGGCCTGGGTCCACCTGTCAGCAATCCCACTGTGTGAGGCTTACTGGAGGTAACAGGTTGGCTTGTTGGCCCCTAAGGACCCTCAGCAGTGAAGGGGACTTCAATCCCCATCCAAGAGTGCACCAGGGAGCGCGTTTGTAGAATGGTGATCAAAGGGGGCGGGTCTGCTATGAGAACCTACCAATGCTGCTGTGAGCGACTGGAGGTTATTAGGAGAGGTGGTTGGCTGTCAAGGTTGTCCTTGGGGCCAACTACCGCTATTGTTACCTCCAGTAAGAGGTCTTCAGAGGCCACGCACCCCTTTCTCCACCACTCTCCAAACGTGCCTCCTGGCAAACTATTGGTTGGGGGATGAAGTCCATTTTACTCTTGAGAGACTTTGGGGTCCAAGAAGCCCTCCCAGTACCACCTGTAAGTCCTATGAGCGGAATTCCTGAGCACTGGTCGGAGGCCCAGCCCCCTTTCTCCACCACTCTGCAAACACAACTACCTGTTAAAGAAGCATTTGCAAAGTAATAGGTCTCACATTTGCAAGAGTTAGTGCTATTGGCGTAAATATGAGCGTTTTTACTAATGTCTTTTGGAGTGGAGTGGATGTAGGTTGTGTGTAGTTGAATTATGTGGTATGTTGTTGTGCAGTGAAATTATGTGGATAGCAAGTATGTGGTATTTAGTGTATAGGAATTATGTAGAGTGGGATTATGTGTCATGGAGAGTAATTATGTGGTATGGCAGTCTGTGTTGTGGAGTGGGAACCTCAGGTTTAGTCTTCGTCTTTTCCACAGAAGCTAAACTATAACTCAATGAGACAAAAAAAAGAAGGAACCACTGAGGAGTACTTCTGGACCTAGTAAGAGGTCTAAGCAGGGCCACTGCAATTATGCGACTGTTTGGCTGCATTGACTTTCGTACAATTATACATTTTCCACATTTGTCACAAAGTCCCTCATCTAATGCATAATCTGCAGATTTGAACAAAAAAACATTGTTTCTATCTTAAACAGCTCAAATGTTATCAAAAATGCAGTGCCAAATGGTACAGCATGGTGGAAGGCCCTTTGCAAACCTAGAATGGTCACCTTTGAATTATTGCTAAATGTGGGTGTTAAGTTGGGAGTAATGGTTTGCAATCCAATCTTGCTTCTTTCAGCCCCTCTCTTGCCTCTTTCTGTATTTCTGTTGCTTCTTTCTGTATCTTTCTTTTTCTGTACTTCTTTTGCATCTTTCTGCATATCTCTTCTACTTTCTGCACCCCTTGTGACTTTTCTACACCCATCGTCCCTCTTTATGTACCTCTCTTGCTTCTTTCTGCACCCTTGTTCTCTCTTTCTACACCTCTTCAGCTTCTTTCTGCACCTCTCTTGCCTCTTTCTGCACTTCTCGTGCCTCTTTCTGTACCTCAGTTGCTTCATTTTGTACTTCTCTTGCTTTTTTCTGCACCTCACTTGCTTCTTTCTGCATCCCTCTTGCCTCTCTCTGCACCCTTCTTCCCTCTTTCTACACCACTCTTGTCTCTTTCTGTACCTCACTACCCTCTGCCTCTTTTTACACCTATTTTTATTTTTTTTGCACTTCTTTTATTTCTTTCTGCACCTCTCTTGCTACTTTTTATACCCCTCAACCCTCTTTCTGCACCCTCAACCCTCTTTGTGCACCTCTGTTCCTTCTTTCTGCACTTATTTTGTGTCTTTCTGCATCTTTCTTGCTTCTTTATGCACCCCTCGTACCGATTTATGTACCCTTCTTCCCTCTTTCTGTACCTCTTCTGCCTCTTTCTGCATCCCTTTTTCTTCTTTGTGTACCTCTCCTGCCTGTTTCTTTACCTCTCTTGCCTCTTTCTGCACTTCTCCTGCCTCTTTCTGTACCACTCCTGCCTCTTTCTGCATCTCTGTTTCTTCTTTCTATACTTATCTTGTGTCTTTCTGCACCTCTATTGCTTCTTTCTACATGCCTCTTGCCTCTTTCTGCACCCTTTTTCCCTCTTTCTGCACCTCACTTGCTTCTACCTGTACTCTTCTTGCCTCCTTCTGCACCTTTCTCCCCTCTTTCTGCACCTCTCCTGTCTCTTTCTGCACCCCTGTTCCATCTTTCTTCACCTCTGTTGCTTCTTTCTGCAGTTCCTGTGCCTCTTTATTTACCCCTCTTGCCTCTTTTGCACCCCTGTTGCTTCTTTCTACACTTTTCTTGCTTCTTTCAGCAACTCTTTTTTCTTTCGGCACCCCTTGTACCTCTTTCTGTATTACTCTTACCTCTTTTTGCACCTCTCCTGCCTCTTTCTGCAGCTCTGTTGCTTCTTTGTGCACTTCTCTTGCTTCTTTCTGTACCTCTCTGGCTTATTTCGGCACCCCTTGTGCCTCTTTCTGTACCCCTCTTCCCTCTTTCTGTACCTCTCCTACCTCTTTCTGCACCTCTGTCCTTCCTTCTATACATCCTTTGTTTATTTCTGTACCTCTCTTGCTTCTTTCTGTACTCCTCTTGCCTCTTTCTCCACCCCCTCTTCCCGCTTTCTGCATCTCTCTTGCTTCTTTATACACTTCTCTTGCCTCTTTCTACAACACTCTTCCCTCTTTCTGTACCTCTGTTGCTTCTTTCTGCATTTCGTTTGCTCCTTTCTGCACCTCTCTTGCTTCTTTCTGCACCCCTTGGTAGTCTTTCTGCACCCCTCTTCTATACCTCTCTTGCGTCTCTCTGAACTTCTATTTCTTCTTTCTGAACTATTTTTATTTCTTTTTGCCCCTCCCTTGCTTCTTTCTACACCCCTTTCCTCTTTCTCCACCCCTCTTGCCCCTTTCCTCATCTGTTGCTTCTTTCTGTACTACTGTTGTCTCTTTCTCCGTCCCGCTTCTTTCATTCTGCACCTTTGTTGCTTCTTTCTGTACCTCTCTTGCTTCTTTACACACCCCTCTTGCCTCTTTCACACCCCACCCTCTTTCTGCACCCTTCTTGCCTCCTTCTGCACCTATGTTCCTTCTTTCTGCACTTCTTCTGTTTCTTACTGTATCTCACTTGCTTCTTTCTGTACCCCTTTTGCCCCTTTCTGCACCCCTCTTGCCTCTTTCTGCACCCCTCTTCCATCTTTCTCTACCTCTCATCCATCTTTCTGCTCTTCTGTTGCTTCTTTGTGAACTTCTCTTGCTTCTTTCTGCGTGTCTTTTGCTTCTTTCTGCACCCCTTGTGCCTCTTTCTGCACCCCTCTTCCCTCATTCTGGACCCCTGCTGCCTCTTTCTGTAACTCTCTTGCTTCTTTCTATACCCCTCTTGCCTCTTTCTCCAACCCCTCTTCCCCCTTTCTGCATAACTGTTGCTTCTTTATACACTCCTCTTGCCACTTTCTACATCCCTCTTCCCTCTTTCTGTACCTCCGTTGCTTCTTTCTGCATTTCTTTTGCTCCTTTCTGCACCTCTCTTGCTTCTTTCTGCACCCCTTGGGCCTCTTTCTGCACCCCTCCTCCCATTTTCTGTACCTCTCTTGCCTCTCTCTGAAATTCTATTCCTTCTTTCTGTGCTATTTGTGTTTCTTTCTGCCCCTCCCTGGCTTCTTTCTGCACCCCTTGCCTCTTTCTCCACCTCTGTTACCCCTTTCCGCATCTCTGTTCGTTCTTTCTGTACTTCTCTTGTCTCGTTCTCCGTCCCTCTTCCTTCTTTCTGAACCTCTGTTGCTTCTTTCTGCACCTCTCTTGCTTCTTCATATACCCCTTGTGCCTCTTTCACACCCCTCCTCCCTCTTTCTGCACCCTTCTTGCCTCCTTCTGCACCTATGTTCCTTCTTTCTGCACTTCATCTGTTTCTTACTGTACCTTTCTTGCTTCTTTCCGTACCCCTTTTGCCCCTTTCTACACCTTCTACACCCCTCTTGCCTCTTTCTCTACCCCTCATCCGTCTTTCTGCTCCTATGTTGCTTCTTTCTGCACTTCTTTTGTTTCTTTGTTCATGCCTCTTGCCCAGCCCTCTTCCCTCTTTCTGCACCCCTGTTACTTCTTTTTGCACTTCTCTTTCTTCTTTTGGCACCTCTTTTGCTTCTTTATGCACCCTTCTTCCCTCTTTCTGTACCTCTTTTGCCTGTTTCTGCAACTCTTCTGCCTCTTTTTGTACTTCTTTTGCCTCTTTCTACACATCTGTTGCTTGTTTTTGCACTTCTCTTGCTTCTTTCTGTACCTCTTTTGCTTCTTCCTGCTTTTCTCTTGCCTCTTTCTCCACCCTCTTCCCCCTGTCTGCATCTCTCCTGCGTCTTTCTATACTTTTCTTGCCTCTTTCTACACCTTTCTTCCTCTTTCTGCACCTCTCTAGCTTCTTTCTGTACCTCTCTTGGTTCTTTCTGTGTATTTCTATGCATTTCTTATCTCTGTCTGCACTTCTCTTGCCTCTTTCTGCACATTGTTTACTGTTTCTACACCTGTCTTGAGTTTTTTTTGCTTCTGAACATCTCTCACCTCTTTCTGTACTCAAATGGGAAGTACAAGTCTGTCTAGTTTAAAGGTCTGCATGCTCTCAGTATGAGGGATATGTCTACTGTACATTCGTTCTTACATGAGTTATGCACACGAGCATCGTAGCTTAAAAAGCGGATAACTTCTCCTACAGGTGGTTAAATCTTTTCTGTTCTGCTCTGTAATTCGGTTGCGAAGGCAGTATGCTGTTTGAAACACAGTTATTCAAGTATTTGTATGTTGATTTTTATGTAACATTTCACTAGATAAAAGCAGAGACATAGGCATGCATACCTTCACAAACTTGGTGAGACCTACAGCAGTGATATGGTAAGGATTGCTGCTTTATATTTGGTAGGCCTTAGATTCTGAGCAGTCGATGAATAGTAAACCTTGAAGAGAAAAGTGAGGTTTAAAAGCTACCCTGGGAGAAGGATTAGTGATTAGGCTACTTTGTAAGAGTCTGTGGAAAAGTACAGTCAAAGAAGGCCTTTTTCTGCATCTCTGTTGCTTCTTTCTGCACTTTTCTTGCTTTTTTCTTCACCTTTCTTCCTCTTTCAGGATTTCCATTGCCCTTTTCTGCCTTTTCTTGCTTCTTTTTGCATCTTTCTTCCTCTTTTTAACCTCTCTTCCCTCTTTCTGCACCCCTCTTGCTTCTTTCTAAGCCTTTCTTCCTCGTTCTGTACATGTTCTACCTATGCTAGCATAGTTAGAAATTGGCATTTAAAAAACATTAGAAATTCACTGCAAAAACCAGAGGTTTCAGGGACATTATAGTTAGTAATTAACATTTAAAAACCATAGAAATTCACAGAAAAATCAAAGGTTTTAGGAACGTTATAGTTACAAATTAGCATTTAAAAAAACCTTAGAAGTTCACTGAAAAAAGCACAGGCTTCAGGGACAATATAGTTAGGCTGACATTTCACTCGTACAAAACCAGAGAAATTAGGTCGTTATAGTTATCTGCGCTAACTATTACTTGTGCCCCCGCTATGCACTGCTGAGGTCGCAACATATTACATCAATCATGACATCGTCCACTTACTATCTGATGCACCTCCTCACATCCTAAAATAACCTTTCATACACCCACTCTAAAATACAAACTATCATACAGGAAATCATAGACACACCAATACAAGTTAGTACCTACCCACTCACTGATTTATAGGTCTACACACCCACTCACTCAACCATAGAGTCACTCATACACGCAGTCACTCATCAATACAGTCACTAGTAAAAGCACTCATACAACCATACTGAAACTCACATACTGCCACTCACCCACAGAGATACTCACACATCTAGTCAGTCACCCAAAGACTGAATCACACTGTCATTTACTCACCTATACAGTTTTACATACACAACCTTATCTATTCATACAGATACTAACACATACTTACTCTCTTATACAATCACTGACACTAGTATGCACTCATGGATACAGCCACTCTCACAATCACTCACTCTCACATATAGTCACTTGTATACTCCAACCCTCACATATACTGCCTTTCACATATGTAGATACTCACACATATACCACTGAGACATCTATTTACTCACCAACACAGACATATGCACACTCACTCACCCATACAGCCCCTCGAAGACACACTCATGAACCCATACATACACTGAATTACCCACTTACACATCCGTGCAGGAAGTCACATATCCCCCACCCACCCACACAGACACTCTGGCACCCATACAGGTAATCAGACAACCAACCATTAACCCATGTAGATACTCATGTAGCTACTCACCAACCCATGCAGCCACTTACATACCAACTGACAGATTGATACAGACAATCACACAGATTATTCATTCACCCATGCAATCACTAACAACACCAACAACAATATTCTATCTAATGCCCAATATCGGTTTCAAAGGGGAAGAGGGACTGAGGATCAGTGCCTCAACCTACTCCTGATCCTAGGTAAATACACAGTGGCATCCAGTGGATCAATTTACTTAGGGTTCATGGATTTGTCCACAGCCTTCAACCTAGTGAACAGGTCCAGGCTGTGGGAAATCCTCTTGGACCTGGGGATGGACCATTCTTTGGTTTATTTTCTGGCTGAGGCACACCGGGACCTAGAAGCCTCTATCAGGATGTCACAGGAGGGAGCTTGCACTGCTGGTTTCAAGTCCACTAGAGGGGTGCGACAGGGGTGCATCCTCGCCCCAATGTTATTCACACTATACATAAACCATCTTGAATCCACACTGGATCTGGCAACATTAGACGTCCCGCGTTTTGGAGGACTGTCCACCCTGGTCCTCCTTTACGCGGATGACGCCGTGCTTGTGGCACGTACTCCCCTTGGGCTACAAAGATTATTGGCGGCCTTCGACACCTTTATGACCTCCCTTGACTTAAAAATCAACACAGACAAGTCACACGTTATGTCAGTGGGCGGGAGAAAGAACAAGAACTTGAAGTCCTTCTTTTGTGCCAATACACCAATTTCTAGTGTAAAAACTTTTACCTATTTGGGGCTGGTTTACGACGACAAGGGCACCTGGGTACCCCAAATAACGGTTAAAGTTAACGCCATGAAAAGATCTGCAGCTGCCATCGCCGGTTTTGCGAAACGACTGGGCGGCAAACCCACGGAAGCAATGCTAGCACTTTATAGAGCGAAATCTATTGCAGTAGCAAGGTACGGGGCCTCCATTTGGGGTTACACCAATAACGCAGAAGCAATCCAGGTAGAAGAAAACAGATTTTTATGTATGCTTTTAGGTTTGCCGCAATCCACGGCTACCTTCTCCGTTCATACGGAATTAGGCCAGGGGTATATAAGTGACATTATCAAACAGTCCCCAATTCTGATGTGGTTAAGAACGTGGCTGAACTCTAACTTAACCCTGAACCATACAATCATGAGGGACTGCTTACGCTTGGACAATATGAAAAATATCCTGTGGCTTGCATACATTAAAAATACCCTAAGCTCCCTGGGCCGCCCTGATTTATTCTGCAAACCGGAATGTATTATTAAAGATGACCTGGAATGGTTCAAAGTGACTTTTATTAAATTGAGAGAAATAGAGCGGGAGAGCTGCGAGCTTGTGAAACCCACTGTGAGGGAGCACTATATTTCTAAGTCTACAATGACCATTGAACCTTATTTAACGGTTGTGTCAATTTCGCTACACCGCTGGTTACTAACCAAACTAAGACTTAACCAGATTCATCTCCTGTTAAATGATTCTAAGGTGTGGGCTAAGCCCGAGGATTTACCCGTCTGCAAATGTGATAGTTATTCTTTGCAAGACACTATACATTTTATGTTTTTTTGCAGTATTTACGCCTTGCCTAGGAAAAAATATATTGTTCCGTTGCTTAAAAACAAGGGGTTTGTCCAAGCCAAACCAGCTCTACTTTACTTAAAAAAGCTACACTCACCACTAACAATGTTTAGTGTCGCAAATTTCGTGTAGCTGCTTTTCGCCTTAAAAAACGTACCGGAAACAGACAACATAACATCATTGGCGACAACTTATGGAATCATTGAAAAACTGTTGTACCTTTTAAAACCTGTAAATATTTTAATTGCTCAATTTTAATAGTGACATCTATTCAATGTAACTGTATCCCCTGATTATGTATTTGTGTCTGTGTGCTTTTTATGATTTGTTATGAATCGAAATAAAGTTGTTTTGAACTTGAACTTGAATCACTAAGACATGTTTAATCACTCACTTATACAGCATGTGAAACAATGAGGTGAAATGACACTAAGATGGACAGCAACAAAAGACGAAGTGCATTATCTAGGATAACTAGTTTTTTACTATTTAAATGAAGCACCAAAATGGTGGTTTTTAGAATGAGAAAGGCAGTTCATCTGCCAAAGTGAGTCTCATTCAATTGCTGGGTCAAGGGATGCCCAACAAAATAAAGATGTGGTCTAGATGCTGCCGACATTATGAGAGCGCCCTCCAGGGCCAGACTGAGAACCTAAACGGGCCCAGACAAAATGCTCGGCTGGCCCCCTGGGGGTGCGACCGAGCTCTTGGCCGGGGCCGGTTTTCGGCCGATTTTGTTACAGGGACGATTTTGCAGCTATGCTGCAAAAACGGCCCTGTAACAAAAACGGCCACATGGCCCAAAACTGGCCCCCACCCTTGTGGCGCACCGGGGGATTGCCCGGTGCCTGCAACGGCCAGTCTGGGCCTGGTGCCCTCTTCTTTCCTGGAGTTGTGATGTGTGTGGATACAGACACAACCAACCACACCCCCCCCCCACACACACATATATATAAACAACATACTTTCCAATTCTAGAAAAGACAGCGCAGGACACTCCAAGATGCTTGATGCTTTTCTAATGTAGTTTCAAAAGCCTCCTACCAGAGTGTTTCGCCAATTACGGAAGGTAAATTGTTTGTAATTACGTGAGTAGCCACTACCAGGGTAGGACTGGCGCATTTCTGACCATGGCCATCACGTAATATTTCACCACCAAGAGGTCCCCACCAAAAAGATCATGGAGCACACTCGGTTCTGATTAGTTTTTTATTACTCTTAGGCAAACGCATTTCAGCAATTGCGCCTTTGTCAGTGCCATCATAAATTGTTCTCCACATTTCACGAGGCAACATTGTCCTATTTCATTGGACAATCGCACTGTCACTATGGAAGAAGGACTACTGGTCAATTTCCCTACCCGTGTCGGCCATCTTAACCTGCCCAATTTCTTAGTCCTTATAGTAAGTTTAGTAAGTTTAAATGACTTTTTTTGCCCAATTGTACTTTTCAATTTTCAAATGAATCTTTGTAGATGCACTTGATGCTGTCAAAAGACATCACATGGCAGGCAAGTTCCATCTCTGAAGCGTGGAGCGAACCCTTTGCCCTGCCATGCTCTGACCTAGTTGTAAAGTTGCTTCGCTGGGGTGCGATTGGTATCCTCATTCCCATTCATTTCAGTGTATATATATATATATATATATATATATATATATATATATATATATATATATATATATATATATATACAACAAGAACACGTCCTGAGTGTAGCGAATATGGAAGCATTGCAAGATTTGATAGATCTGGAACAAAATAACGACACTGTTTTAATCAGCCCCAGTGGAGCAGCGGCAAACTCAGAAATAGACATCTGTCAAAGAATCAAAACTGGTTTCAAACCTAAATCAGTATTCATGCCGATAATGCCAAAAGATGGACTAGACATGTTTTCAGAATGTGTGATCAAGGAATTGAAGGAATTATCCATAAAAAGCACAAGAGAGGGCGTGGCAGACAGCAACGACCAAATGAGAAAATACAACAACTTGATGACAAAAATTAAAGCAAGATCGGACATAGTGGTGAGATGGTCGGACAAGGGAGGCAACATAGTCCTGTGGCCGTTGGAAATGTATAATCAGGAAGCACTCTCTCAACTTCAAGACCGTGAATGCTATACTAGAATAAGTCCGACACACATCATAGGATTACAAGAGAAATATCACAACGAACTATATAGGTGGAAAGGCATGGGTTTGTTAAGCAAACAGGAGTTTGAGTACCTGAAGAACGACTACCCAATAACTCCTCAATTATACCTAATCCCCAAAATCCATAAAAACAGCAGTGTACCACCAGGCAGACCCATTATATCTGCAATAGGGAGCCTATTTGAAAAGACAAGTATTTTCATAGACCATTTCCTACAACCGGAGGTGAGGGCTTTACCTGCCTATTTGAAAGACTCAGGTGATTTCCTAGCTAAAATCTATGATGTGGAATGGAAAGATAACTACTTATTCATGACCCTAGACGTACAATCTTTGTACACTAGCATTCGACACAAAGACGGACTCAATGCCCTGAAACATTTCCTCGGAAAAAGACCAATAAACCTTTTTGAACATACCCGCATGATCCTTGAAATGACTGAATGGTGTTTGACCAACAACACCTTCATATTTGACAAACTTCATTACAAACAAATGCAGGGTTCGGCCATGGGTACTTGCTTCTCCCCCAGCTATGCGAATCTGCATATGGGCTGGTGGGAGGAGAAAGTCTTGCAAGTCACTCACGCAGAAACTATAACCAACAACATTGTAATGTACAAACGTTTTATCGATGACATTTTTATTCTGTGGCAGGGCAGTCCTGAAAGTGCCGAAAAATTCGCCAAGGAATTGAATGAAAATGCATTGAACTTGAAATTCACATGTAATATTAATTGTGATACTATACAATTCCTTGATGTTGAGTTGTTTGTGATGAATAATGGTATACAGACACGCACATTTAGGAAACCAACAGCAGGAAACACAATCTTACACGCGCAAAGTTTTCACCCGACACCTCTGAAGCAGTCTATCCCATATGCTGAATGCCTTAGGATGACTAGAAATTGTAGCACACAAGAAGAACTGTCTAAAGCCAAAAAGAACCTTTTCCATAGGTTAAAAAACAGGGGATATACGGAGAATACCTGTAGGGGGGCAGAGGCCAAGTGTGAAAACAAAACCAGACAGGAACTCATATTCCCTCCCAAAGACAAGAATAGTCCTGTAATAAATGAACAACAGCCACCAAGGCTAATAACAGGATACAACAGGTATCACGCAAATCTCCGCAAAATTCTCAGGAGACATTGGCCACTAGTACACAACGATCCTACCATTGGCCAGTTGGTGGGTAAAAGTCCCCTGGTAACCTATAGAAAAGCTAAATCCATGCGCAGTGAACTGGTATGCAATGCCCCAGCAATCATAAAACAGAAAAATTGGTTACAGAACCAAAAAGGCTTCAAAAAATGCAGTAAATGCAAAGCCTGCAACCACGGGATAAATACCACTACAGTCAGTATACCATTCAGACACAAACCATACACCATAAGAGCACAACACTCGTGCAAAACCGAATTTGCGGTGTATGTGCTGACATGTGTCTGTGGCAAGAGATATGTAGGTTCCACCATCCACCCAGCACATGTCAGAATATTGCAGCACTTGAGGGCAATAGTGAACAAAGACCCTACTTACCCGGTAGCAAGGCACATCAACCAGCTACATGAAGGTAATGCCCAGAATCTCACTTACTATGTCATTGATAGTGTACCTAAAAATGCGAGAGGAGGCAACCGTATTCTAGCCCTACGCCGACTGGAGTCCAGATATATAATCCTTCTGAACTCCAAAATCCCGTTCGGATTGAACGCGGATGAAGCCCTGAACGTACACTTATGAATCAGTATGTACTCTTCCCATCCCTCTAAACCCATTCTTTAACATCTGCTGTTCTACTACTACTTAGAACTGTTTTTAAACCACAAGCACAGCAACAAAGTCACCTTCCACGTAACTAATCACAAGTAGCCCTAGTTATCACCTTTAATTTGTGAACCTTTTATTACCCCACTAATCACACTAAAACAAGTCACAAGCCATTACTCCACTTGGAGAAGAGAGAAAGCCAACTTGTTAAGTACTGCATTAATGAGCTGCGCCGGCATGTATATGTTTAACATGAATAACATATAGCACTTGACTTAGCTGACGCTATAGTTGGGAAATGAATATTTGTAATTGACAGAGTAATTACTGCTGTACATATATATCATCAAACGTATAATACCTTAAGTATGGCACATGCACTAGGGAGCAGCATAACCTACCTGGGTCTGTACTCCTCATATTGGTCCTACAAGCATGTCCATCCACGGGTGGTCACGGAGGGATAATTCCAGCATCACCATCACTAATCGCTAGCGCAACCATCAGTTACCACTAAAACTAATGGCAAACTTATGGCAGACAGTGCACGTGTGCATAAGATTTGTAATAAGTGTGGACGCACGTTTATTTAATTTACTTTATTTCATTTATTTATTTTATGAAATGTAATTTAAAGTGTTCTCAAATTCATGAATTATACAAGTGTGAAGTTAACACATGTAACAATGAATATAAGGGACCTTTTAGTAATGTGGTTCAATTGAGCGTTACCAAGTTGCATAAACATAGGTGAATGACTGACATGATGTTTCACATGCAAGTCATGAAACTTTTCTATGTCCACACATGAGGGTTAAACATGTAACCATACCAACCCTGGGCCAATGAAAACGTGTAACACATCAAACGCCTCAGCAACCATGTAACATTCATGTATATTTAAAGTGTAACATAATGACAATGCAGATGTAGTGAGCAAGGCGGGGCAAGCCGCCGAAACGCGTCTATGCAGCAAATGAGCCATTAAAAATCGTTTGGATTTTGATTCACGGAGTCAGCGCCTTATTTTGATGGAAAGTTTGGTTTGGTGTCGATATATATATATATATATATATATATACACATTACCTACTGGCGGTTGCCAGTAGGTATTTAT
Source organism: Lissotriton vulgaris (assembly GCF_964263255.1). NCBI lineage: Eukaryota > Metazoa > Chordata > Amphibia > Caudata > Salamandridae > Lissotriton > Lissotriton vulgaris. The sequence continues at coordinate 217,142,110 of NC_141698.1, forward strand.
AGTTAGGATTTTTTTCAATGCAAAATCTCAAAATTCTATTGTGAATAACTTTGGCGCCGGTTGATGAATCTGCCTGAGAATTTCCTCAAATTTGCCTCGCGAAGATACGGTCCTTCCTTGAAAGTTTGGTGGGGATTTGTCAAGCGGGGGCCGAGATAAAAGGGGGGTCCCAAAACGTGTTTTCTCCATGTTAATTTCCATAGGGCGGTCAAACTCACTTTTAGCCCGAACGGCTGAATGGATTTCCACCAAACTTGGCAAAATTGTAGGGACTGGTAGCCCGATGTGCCTTTGCTATGTATCAAGATATGTGCTCCAGTGGATTTTGAGTAATTTAGGTTAAAAAAAATATATATCTATTGCCGCGCCCCGGTACGCGCACCGGGGAGCGCAGCGGACGTGACACGCGAGGTGCGCACGGAAAGCTGATTGGCTCTCGGGTGTCTGTAAACATTCGAAACAGTCCGGACCGGCCGCTATCTTGTGTCTCGGTAGGATAGAGACACAAGAGGTGGAAAAAAAGGGGGAAATGACCATAGAGGGGCAGGGTAGACCCCTCCTGACCCCCTAGGTTTGATGCGAGGGCTCTAAAAGGGCCCAGCTGTGCAAAATAATTTTTTTTTTTGATTTGCGCGGGGGGAGCGCCCGTGCGCGCACCGGGGAGCGGACCGGGGAGCGGCCCATGGGGAAAGAAGAATGACAGAGTTTTTAAAAAATGTAGCCTTTTTTATGAATTGGAGGTAGTTCTAAAAAGAACTGTTTTTTTTCTTCTTTTTGTTGTTTTATATTTTTTTAATGTTTTTGGAACATTTTGTACTATTTTTGGCTTTTATGAACTATTTTATATATTTTTTTATTTTTATGGGGAGAAACGAAAAAACAGGGAATTGAAAATGGCTCAACTGGAGCAAAAAAAAAAATAAGAAAAAATTAGGGTTTGTTGAGGCATTTGTGGTTGTCCCCAGCAAGGACGATGAGCTTTATGCTCAGTTCACCATAGGAGATGGTCTTACCACAATGAATACATGTTATTCGGAAATCCCCAAACCGTGGCTGAATGCAAGGGATCGTCTCTCTTGCCTCTGGTCCCGATGGAGTGGGTTGCTTTCTTTTGGAGGTGGTGCTTGAAGTTTGGGGAGGGTTACTGGCCAGTTCCCTCATCTCTAAAGCAGAATAGTTGATCGGATGCCTGCGCTGCATGTGGCGAATCATGGTGTTGTTTCCAAGAGTATTTTTTGTTAGGGTTTCCCCTTGAAAGTTCCATGCCACAGATTAGGCAAGTTAACTTGGCCGCATTGACTTTTTTCTTGCCCTCTGGGATTGAAAAAAATTCCCATACAATGTGTGGTCTTGGCTGGTATGGGGTATTGTGTTCTTGCAGCCACCTTCTCCTCCCTTCCTCCTCCTCCTCCTCCTCCTCATCTTGCGGCCCACCAATGTAATCTTGTGGTGGTCCTCTTGGTGGTTGTGGTGGTGGTGCAGATGCTCCAGCTGCTGCTGCTACTGTAGCCATTTCAAAGTACAAAATATTCCTCAAAGATTGCAAAACAGGTCTTCCTAAGTCAAAGGACAAAGTCAGAATAGGGAAAAAAGATGGGGTCTTTCATCATTTGGAAAAAAAAGGCCTGAACCAATGAGAAGTGTTATTTTCAGGTCACAAGACCAGGGATTTCATCATTATGAAACCAAAACTGTTCTGCACCAATTAAAAGTGTTATTTTCAGGTCACATGACCCAACGCGCTTACGCGGCGCGCCCCGGGTTGCGTTGCGTAAGCACGTCAGATGTTTACGTTGCGCGATCGTATTCGCTCGAGTGCTTCCGGGTGCGCTTACGCCGTGCGTATCACGTGGACGCGGCTACGCGATACGTCACAATGATGTTTTCGTTCGCGGCAATAGCGCTTCCGGGACGCTCTCCGGAGCGCACTTCAAAAGACTACGCTTCCGGGGCGCTCACCGGGGCACGCCCCGGGAGCGCTCCAGGGCAAAAAAAAAATATATATATATACATTTAAAAAATTGTTTTAAATACAAATATAATATAGGATTCATTCATTTTCTAAAATATTACATTTCATAGCTATAGATATTTGCTAATAACAAAATTTTGAAATTCAAAGAAAAAAACATAGGTTTGGGGTCTTATATATAGTTAGGAATTAGCATTTAAAAAACCTATGAAATTCACTGAAAAAACCATAGGTTTCACACCAGTTATAGTTAGCTGGAAATTTTAATGACATAAAACCATTGAAATTCCCACGTTATAGTTAGTTGGACTCACTATAACTTGCACGCCTGCAATGCACTGCTGAAGACGTCACATATTACATCACTCATGACATGGTCAGTGACATCACTCATGACATCACTGATGACACCATCCTTGTGACAGAGTGAGAGACCTCCTTTCAGTGTAATGTAACCCTTGAAACACATATTCAAAAATAGAAACTAACATTTTCAAAATAAATGGAGATACCCATACCAGTTACAACAACCAATTCAAAAATTCCACCATCTATATACACATCCACTCATTCACCAACAGTTCTATATAGTCACTCATACATATACTCACTCATCATATGTAGTGATACACCTATACATCCTGTTACACACCGACAGTCATCCAAAAGTTACTCACACAAATAATCACACATGCAAATAAACTATTGAACATCCATTTATTTGCATATTCAGCTATACACACACTACCACCTTACTTCCAAGGAAACTTACACATACTTACTCTCTTAAACAATCACTTATAGAAACACATACTTATTTAAACAGGAACTCTTACAATCTCTCACTTTCACATATACTCACTTATATACATCAATACTCACATATACTAGATTAAAACATATGTAGTTACTGATAAAGACACTAGTGAGACAGTCATTCACTCACTAACACAGATATATACACACACATCCACCCATACAGTCCTGCACATATGCTGTCTTCAAAACACATAGAAACAGTGAGTCAGTCATTGATGCATCTATGTGTTAAGTAACACCCCCACCAAACCATACAGACACTCATACTGATACTAAAAAAACATCTAATAACCCATATACACACACATGTAGCTACTCACCAACCCATGCAGCCACTTATACACAAAGTGAAACACTGATACAAACATTTAAATATTTAAACAATACTCGCTAACAATAAGCCAGTTAACCAATCAAATTTTTTTTTTAAACATCCATTAAGACACTTATTTAAACATTTATTCTTCCGTCGTCCTTTTTCATGTACATATATAAAACATATTTATTTTTCAGAAAGACACACATTCACTGGATGGTGTCATCAGTGATGTCATGAGTGATGTCACTGACCATGTCATGAGTGATGTAATATGTGAAGTCATCAGCAGTGCATTGCAGGCTCGCAAGTTATAGTGAGTCCAACTAACTATAACGTGGGAATTTCAATGGTTTTATGTCATTAAAATTTCCAGCTAACAATAACTGGTGTGAAACCTATGGTTTTTTCAGTGAATTTAATAGGTTTGTTAAATGCTAATTCCTAACTATAACGGATGTGAAACCTATGTTTTTTTCAGTGAATTTCGTAGTTTTTTTAAATGCTAATTCCTAACTATAACTGGTGTGAAACCTATGGTTTTTTCAGTGAATATATATATATATATATATATATATTCACTGAAAAAACCATAGGTTATAGACCATATATAGTTAGGAATTAGCATTTACAAAACCTTATTTTACTCACACAAAACCATTGAAATTTCATATATAGTTAGTTGCACTAACTATATATCGCGCACCCGCAATCCACTGCTGATCATGTCACATATTACATCATTCTCACTCACTGCTCCCTGCCTCCTGGAAGTGGTATTGTACACGCAGAGACCCGGTCTCACTCCCTACCTGAGCCTGCATTATTTAATTGAAGCGCCTACTCTGTGATTAGCCCTAGACCGCCGTGCATTTTGGAGACAACCAGCTTTATTAGCGCTAGACCTTGTACACGCAGAGACCCGGTCTCACTCCCTACCTGAGCCTGCATTATTTAATTGAAGCGCCTACTCTGTGATTAGCGCTAGACCGCCGTGCATTTTGGAGACAACCAGCTTTATTAGCGCTAGACCGCCGAGCATTCATTTTAGTAAGTAGCATTATTTTAGAGAAGCGCCGAGTCTGTGCTGCCTGACAATACATTATTGCCTGCAATTGTGCTGTGTTTTTGCATTGCGCTCGCCTCCATTGTGCCCCTGTGTTGTTTTGCTATTGCCTGCTTACTGCTGCCATTTTGTTTGTTGTTGACTCCACCCCGCCTCCCTGCAGACCCTCCCTCGCCCCTCCCCTTCCGCTATCCACATATGTCAGTAGTATTTGCGCGCAGCTTTCACGCGCAGCGACCGCGCCCAATCCGCGCCGAAGGTGCGCCAAAGGTAAGCCCGTCTACGCCCGTCCGCGCCTGGACCGCGCCCAGCGCCAGACCCCCTGCCCCCCGTCCCTCACAGCCCCCCCGCATTACCTACGACGCCTCCACCCTCCTAGCCCTTAACCCCGGTCGCGCCCCCAACTGCGTCCAAGCTGCTCCTGGACGCACCCATGGACCTTTCTCCTGCTACTCCTGCAAATTCATCGGCACCGACAACATCTCCGCTATGACCACACCACAGATTCCTAACCCCAACCACCTACAGTGCATCCTTCTCAACACCCGCTCGGTCCACAGGCACGCCATTGACCTCTGGAACCTACTAGACACCATCTCTCCAGACGTCGCCTTCCTAACAGAAACATGGATGAACGCCTCCTCCGCACCAGACATCACTATTGCCATCCCCGAAGACTATAAGATCACACGCAAGGACCGCACCGACCACACAGGAGGTGGAATCACTATCGTCCATAAGAAATCTATCCGCATCTCAACCAGCTCCGACGCCAACCTCATTAACTCCGAACACCTTCACTTCCAGATCCACATCGACCCCAAGACCACACTCAGAGGCACCCTCCTCTACAGACCACCAGGACCCCGCGCAAAATTCAGTGAAGACATCACGGACTTCATCACTCCTCACGCGCTCCCCTCCAAAGACTACATCCTTCTGGGAGACCTCAACTTTCACCTTGAAAAGATCAACGACCGCAATACCACCACCCTCTTGGACAATCTCGCCAACCTCGGACTTAAACAACTGGTCACTTCCCCCACCCACATCGCAGATCACACTCTCGACCCCATCTTCACTTCCAGCAATCATGTCTCCTTCAGCCACACTACGGATCTCCTCTGGACTGACCACAGCTGCGTTCACTTCACCTACAACAAACCCAAACCCACCAACCACCTCCAACCAACTCTGCAAAGAAACTGGAACAAAATCACCACGGACCAGATCTCCGCATCGCTCCTTCTAAACACCCCAGCCCACTCTTCTAACGCTAACGAAGCCGCCGCCAACCTCACCCTATGGTTATCCAACACCGCCGACACCTTAGCACCACTGAAGAAACGTCAAAGCAAACCTGGCAGCAAAAAGGCCTCATGGTTCAACGATGATCTTAAGAAGTCCAAGAAACTCTGCCGCTCCCTTGAAAAGGCATGGAAAAAAGACCCAACCACTAGCACCAAGGACGCCTTCAAAAACGCCACCCGCACTCACCACCAACTAATCCGAAAGGCCAAGAAAACAGCATTCAAGGATCGACTTGACAACAACGCCCACAACAGCAAGGAACTTTTCAACATCGTCAAGGAATTTTCCAACCCCTCGGCCAACTCCAACGACATCACCCCCTCTCAAGCCCTCTGCGACTCCCTAGCCTCATTCTTCCACAACAAAATTGCGGACATCCACAACAGCTTCGACAACGAACCCGGAAACCAACCCACCCTACCATTTGCTGAACATTCTCCCCCCGTGAACACCCTTATCGACTGGAACCCAATCTCCACTGAGGACACAATCCGCCTGATGAATTCCATCCACTCAGGATCCCCCACAGACCCATGTCCTCACCACATCTTCAACAAAGCAGACTCCGTCATAGCACCGCACCTCCGAGACGTCATCAACTGCTCCTTCAACTCCGCCACCTTCCCGGAAAGCTGGAAACACGCTGAACTCACCGCCCTTCTGAAAAAACCCACAGCGGACCCCACCGAACTCAAAAATTACCGCCCCATCTCGCTTCTTCCATTCCCGGCCAAAGTCATCGAGAAAGCCGTCAACAACCAGCTCGCCGCCTTCCTCGAAGCCAACAAATCCCTCGACTCCTCACAATCTGGCTTCCGAGCAAAACACAGTACTGAGACCGCCCTCATCGCAGCGACAGACGACATTCGAAATCTACTGGACAATGGAGACACAGTCGCCCTCATCCTCCTCGACCTCTCTGCAGCATTCGACACAGTCTGCCACAGCACCCTTTTACAACGCCTCAATAACATCGGAATCCAAGGAAAAGCACTTGAATGGATCACCTCTTTCCTCACCGGAAGAACCCAGAGAGTCCGCCTCCCACCATTCAAGTCCAAGGCCACTGAAGTCATCTGTGGCGTGCCACAAGGATCCTCACTCAGCCCCACCCTCTTCAACGTATACATGAGCCCCCTCGCGGCCATCGCCCGCCAACACAACCTCAACATCATCTCTTACGCGGATGACACTCAACTGATCCTTTCTCTCACCAATGACCCCAGCACCGCCAAAACTAACCTACACGAAGGAATGAAAGAAGTTGCCGAATGGATGAAACAAAGCCGTCTGAAACTGAACTCAGACAAAACAGACGTCCTCATCTTAGGTACATCCCCCTCTGCATGGGACGACTCCTGGTGGCCGGAAGCCCTCGGAAAAGCTCCCATCCCGACAGACCACGCACGGAACCTAGGCGTCATCCGGGATTCTTCACTCTCAATGAACAGACAAGTCAGCGCCGTATCCTCTTCCTGCTTCAACATTCTTTGCATGCTCAGAAAAACATTTTGCTGGATCCCCACCGAAACAAGGAAAACAGTCACCCATGCTCTGGTCACGAGCCGACTGGACTACGGAAACACCCTCTACGCAGGCACTACCGCTAAACTCCAGAAGAAACTCCAACGAATCCAAAACGCCTCAACCAGGATCATATTAGACATCCCACGCTACGAACACATCTCTGGTCACCTTAAAGACCTCCACTGGCTACCCGTCAATAAGAGGATCACTTTCCGACTGCTAACCCACGCACACAAATCACTCTACGACATCGGACCAGAATGCCTCAACTCACGACTGTCCTTCTACACCCCCCCCGCCAACTACGTTCTTCCAGCCAAGCCCTCGCCACTGTACCTCGCATCAACAAGACCACCATGGGAGGCAGATCCTTCTCATACCTGGCTGCTAAAACATGGAACTCACTCCCCGCTTACCTTCGCCTTACCCAGAACCACCTGGCATTCAGAAAGCAACTTAAAACGTGGATATTTGACAAGTAATCCTCCTCCCCTTTCTAAGCGCCTTGAGACCCTCTGGGTATGTAGTGCGCTATATAAATTCTCTGACTTGACTTGACATTCATGACATGATCAGTGACATCACTGATGACATCACTGATGACATCACTGATGACATCTCAAATGACATCACTGATGACATCACTGATGACAACATCCAGTGACTGTATGTTTCTGAAAAGTTAAAATATGTCTTACATATTGAAGAATGAGTGGATGTATAAGTGTCTGGATGAAGGATTTAGTAGGTGCATGACTAACTGTATGAGTGAGTGATTAAATATGTCTCACTGAGTGCATGGGTTAGTGACTAAACTGTCTTAATTTGTGCATCATTATGTCTGTTGTTCTGTAAACTGCTGCATGTGTTGATCAGTAGCATAATGATTAAGTATATGGGTTAATGATAGGTTGCCCAAGTATTTGTATGAGAGAGTGAGTGTGTGTGTGGGTGGCTAAGAGGTGTGTGACTATGTGCATAGATGTGTGAGCAGTTGATTCACTAGATGTATGGGTTCAAAACTGCATGTGGAAACAGCTGTATTGATGGTTGAGTGAATGGATATCTCAGTGCTACATGTCAAAGTAAGTACATATGTAAAACACAGTACATGTGAGAGTTGACATATATAAATAACTGTGCATAGAAGCCAGTGAATGTGTGAGTGGCTGTATGGATCATTGTGAACTTGTATCAGGGATTGTATAACAGAGTAAATATGTGTTAGTATATGTTTGAATAAGTAAGGTGTGTATAACTGTATAGTTGAGGAAATGGAAGTGTGATTGATTCTTTGCATGACTGACTAGGTGTGTGAGTAACTCCATGGATGAGTGACAGTCTGTGAGCGTCTATTTACTCTGAGTGTATCTAAGATTATATTAGAGTCTGAAGAGGTTCACCGTATTATCACATGAATGATGTCATCAGAGATGTGATCAGTAATGGCAAATGAGATGTCAACAGTGATGTCATCAGTGATGTCATTTGAGATGTCATCAGTGATGTCATCAGTGATGTCACTGATCATGTCATGAATGATGTAATATGTGACATGATCAGCAGTGGATTGCGGGTGCGCGATATATAGTTAGTGCAACTAACTATATATGAAATTTCAATGGTTTTGTGTGAGTAAGATAAGGTTTTGTAAATGCTAATTCCTAACTATATATGGTCTATAACCTGTGGTTTTTTCAGTGAATTTTCAAGGTTTTGTAAATGCTAATTCCTAACTATATATGGTCTATAACCTATGGTTTTTTCAGTGAATTTTCAAGGTTTTGTAAATGCTAATTCCTAACTATATATGGTCTATAACCTATGGTTTTTTCAGTGAATTTCATTGGTTTTTTAAAAGCTAATATCTGTAGCTGTAAAATGTATTTTTCTTTAAATCCAAAAATATATTTTATATGTTTATGATTAATTTTTTTAAATATTTTTTTTTGTTCGCTCCCGGTTCGCGAATCGGGAAGCTTTCCGTTAGCTCAATTTGATGCCGCAACCCGGTCCGCTAACCGGCAAACGTTCCGTTTGCGTAACTGCCGCGTTAGAAATCAACATCGTGACGCGTCGCGGAAGCGCGACATATCACGTTGCCGCATAATGCGTCTTATGACGCGCCGCGTTAGCGCACCCGGAAGTGCTCCGGACCGCGAACGAGGCGCAAAACGCAGCTTTCCTGAAGCGAACCGGAGCGCGGCACGCAGCGCGTAACGTAAGCGGAACAGGTCATGTGACTTGTTCATAAAACTTTTCATTGGTTCATTTCACTTTTGGTTTCCTAATGATGTAAGACTAGGTCATGTGACCTAAAAATAAGACTTTTCATTGGTTTAGAACTATTTTTTTCCCAAATGATGAAAGCCCCCACCTTTTTTCTCACTCTGACTTTCAACTTTGAGAAAGGAAGACCTATTTTGGAAAATGGCTTCACTAGTTGCTTCAGCTGCTGGATCCCCACCACCACCACCACCACTTCCTCAAAAGAGAGGACCACCTCCACAGTTCCTGGCAAACCCAGAGGAGGAAGAGGATGAAGAAGAACAAGAAGAGGAAGAACAGGCACCACAATTTTTAAAAGAGTTGCCACGGGTATCCAAAAAAAAAACCAGTTTTATTTGGATGTTTTTTTCAATTCCAGCAGGAAAGAAAAAAGTGAATGCACGTTATGCGACGTGCCAAATTTGCAAGGATGAATTATCTAGAGGCACTGAAAAGAAATATAGTTATGGGAACCACACTATGCATCGTCACATGCAGAGGTGGCATCCTCTGAATTATAGCAGGGCAGAGATGCGTGACCTGCAAGATAACCCTCCAACTTCTGTGGCCAGGACATCAGGAGAAATATCTCTGTCGGTTGCAGAAGAACGAGATACAGTGCCAAACATCCCAAAAAATGTTGTACATATGAAAATTGTTTGCTTATATTGTGGCGCCTTATTTTCATGTGCGAATATGAGTGTTAAATTAGTTAATTTAGCATTTGAAAAACACCAATGCCCTAAACGCCACAAGAAATATTTTTTTTTTTTTGCTCTTGTTGAGACCTTTTCAATACCTGTTTTTTGTTCTTTCCCTTTCAAAAAAAACAAAAAAAACATAAAATTGTTCAAAAAATACAAAAATAACAAATAATGTTCAAAAAAGACAAAAAAATATAAAACAACAAAAACATAAAAAAAGTTCTTTTCAGAACTACCTCCCCTTTATACAAAAATTGCTAGAAAGTGTAACACTCTGGCAAGCTGTTTTTTTTTTAGTTCACTTTCCGGTTCGCTCGCCGGTACGCGAACCGGGAGCTAACCCCAAAATTAAAAAATAAAAAATAAAGGAGTAAGTACAAGGGAAGTAAACAGAGAGTAATGTTAAAAGAAAGACAGCTATAGGGACTAAACCAGAGATGCTGTTTAATAGATTTATTTACCGAAGAAAAGATGGAAGAGGATATAATTGTGGAAAACAAAATAGATAAGGAAGTGAAAGAATCAAGCATTGAAAATGCAATAGCTCACACAATAGAAGAGTTTGTCCTTTTGGTTTTGCAAATGGATGAGTGGTGTTGCGTGGATGAGTGGCATTGCGTGGATGATTGGCATTGCGTGGATGATTGGCGTTGCGTGGATGAGTGGCGTTGCGTGGATTAGTGGCGTTGCATGGATGAGTTGCGTGTGTGAGTGGCGTTGCGTGTGTGAGTGGCGTTGCGTGTGTGAGTGGCATTGCGTGTGTGAGTGGCGTTAGTGTGGGGGGGGGGACGAGAAATGCACACGGCGGACAGGGGAGGGGACGGAGCGGAGAGAGCAGAATGAGGGTATAAAGCAGCTGGGGCCTTTGAAGTGAAGCTAATCTTCACTTCAAAGGTGTGGGAGGAGTGCGGCTGAGGGAACAGACGGTGATTTGCTAATGTGCACACGCATTTTAGGTCAATGCACTTGCGCATTGACCTAAAAGCCACGGGCACAGCTCCAAATTTCCACATTTAGTTAAACTTTGTTTAAAGCTCTATAGTCTGAAGCCCTGTAGTAGGTGAATGTGATAGAAATGTAACGAAAAGAGTAGAAAACATTTACCTTATAATTGTTGTTAACTTATTCACTTTTTTTTCATACTTTCAATCTGTGAAAGAGAGAACAAACATTTGAAAAATATTAAAACATGAATTTAAAAATTAGAAAAGACAAGGGAAAAGGTTGAAGGACAAACAGTTTTTCAACAACTTTGACATTTACAGAAGCCTCTGCTTCTCTAGGCCCCCTACACAGTCCTAAAGATATATACTTTAAACTAGCAGTATCTTGATGCTGATGAAGTGAGGCCTATTTTGGAACATGGTGCATCTTTTGCACTGCTGATGTCTCACAACAGTGATGCAATGACAGCGCAAAAGAGATGTAAAGCCATCATAAAATTGTCCCTAACATTTTAAATGATTGTTTCTGGATGAAAATAAGATGTGTCCTTTCCAGAGGTTTGTTTGAGGTGAGGCCTACTCAGGTTTAAAAATAAAACAGTACCCAGAAGTGCAGCACTGTATGCATTAACTTTGACACTTCCAGAAGCCTCAGTTTCTCCATGTCTACCTCACATTTCTAAATGTATATCATAAGTACAAAAAGTAGAGAATTTATTATACATGTTAAATGGTTTCTTTTTGCTGTTCTCAGAATGTATCAAATTTCACTAAAATCAGTGACTTGAAGGTATTCATCATGTAACAGCGGGGAAAAAAACACAATCAAAATGATTGTGTTTAAAAAACCCATACAACATAAGAAATCAGAATTCAAAACTCCTTAAAATTAACTTACTTTCCATGACGTCGAAGGATGTCCTATGAACAGCTTACACTCTGTTGTGCTGTTAATATTTTCAGCCCGCCACTTTCTGAAAGAAAACCTCCATCGTTTTGAAAAATATGTTACATACGATAAAATACTTCTCACATTCTACCACATGTTTCCACATGGCCAAATCATGTTAGAGCGATTCACAACTCTTGGAATTCTTGTAAGCAAATCCCGTCATTTTCTATTTTCGCAACTTTCAGAAAGAAAACGTTTAAGATTACTTTCACAATCCTGGACTATTAATATCAGACCCATGTTGCTCACTCATGTTCTACATTTCCTATGACACTGATACTGCTTACTATGAAGCAGAGTTACTTGCATCAGGTTTATATTTTTGAATTTTTAAAATGACATTATATTCCAAAGTTTGGATAAATAATCTAGACAGCATTGCAGACTTACATTCCCTCTACTCCATGAACCTCTAGAAATTGCTCAGAACAAATCCCGAGATTCTGCCCCTAAAATTTTGGTTTTAAAAACACCAGGTAAGAATTTTTAAGGTCAAAAGGCAATTTCTTTTTGAAAGTTAAAGCAGAATCGTTGCAGAATGACCAGCCGTTTCTGGACTTTAAATAAGTTGAGTAATGTCATGATGTTGTTGTGGGACCATCATGAAATATAATTGCTGCAGTTACAAAAGTCCTTCTTGATATTGACAACTGCGAAGCAACAACATTTTTTATTAAAGTTGTCAATTTTGTTCCATCAGTCCTACATCGTTGGAACATTAAAATGACATACAGGCCATATCTTCGTAAAAATAATGTTGACATCATTTCAGATTTACATTGGCTACACTCCATGTTGTGATCAGCTGCTTTTACTAGCTTATTAAAGGACACTGATTTACTGTCTGGCAAAGTTAAATATATAAATCTTTCAGAATCTACACTAGTAGTACTTGATAGCCTACAATTCTCGCAGTCATGCTGCCATTGATAAGAAAGGCCAAATAGATAATCTACATCTACACCCTCATCTTGCAATACATCAAGCATATACATTAAAAACTCCTGACAATCCTGCTGAATATTTTCAGAGAATTCTGTTTGACCTGAACATTCGTCTAACAGAAAACGAATTTCAGACACACTTTCTACTCTCGTTTTATCAGCGCTACATTTCTCTAACACAGAATTCAACAAACAGCATAAACTTTGTTCTGAATTGATCACAATCTGTTCTTTGAAAGTCTCTAGTGAAAAGAGAACACTAACCACTACATTAGCATAGCAGTTGGCACCAGAACTATTTTCAAATTTAAAACCAACAACATCTTCAACAGAATCCATTTTCTTTCTGCTTATAATTTCAGGTTCATCAACTTTTCGTCTTTTTGCTATAACCTCCCTACTATTGGTCACATTTCTTCGTTTCTGGCCTACCACACGTTTCTCAAACAAAGGATATTGAGGCAAATGTGGCGCATACTCTCTTCTTAACCTATTGTATTCCTTAACACAATCTAGATCTGCACAAATGTTTGTGACATCACAGTCAATCAAGTACAATCCCGATAAAGTTCTAACTCGTGACAAAGCCACATAAGCCATACCCTCCTTGAACACAGAACTGCCAATATTCACTAAAGCACTATCTACACTTAAACCTTTCGATTTATGGATTGTCACCGCATATGCCAAGCAAACAGGAAACTGCTTACGGCGCACATATAAGTCTTTTACAAGCAAAAATGTAGCAGAAGAATGACCAATTAGCTGTACTTCCTCAATGCCATCAAATTTAATTTTTAAAAATTCAATACCATCTCTATTTCTGTATTTTTCAAAATCAACAACATTACCCATTGATCCATTTACCAGACCTCTTTCAACATGTAAATTCCTTCTCAAAATGATTCGGCAATTTAAGCACACATTCAAAGTCTTTTCAAAACCCGCAGTTTTAGATATAGTCTTCTCTAATGAATCCAATTTAGATTTCAAATTCTCAGACAAAATAATTGTTGCTCCCATATGCTCTATTTTGTCAATAGATTCAAGTTTCACAATCTCTTGTGTTTCTAAATTCAACATTTTGTTGTTGAAGATGGCACATTCTGCAAGAGTTGGCATCAAACATATTCCAGATTTCTTCTCAGTAATTTTCTTAAAAATATTCTCAGGCACAATGTCTTGTTCTGGATATAAATTTGACAGTAATCGTGCATGTAAAGCTTCTTTCGCATACTCGGTCACTTTTCCAATTCTAACATCTTGTAAAATATTCTTGTAATCTTCATCCTTCGCCGGACGCATATTTTCATGCAGTTCAGCATAATTGAAGTTTAACCATATATTGACATTGCCAATGCTCCCTAGGCACTTCCTGGTATCTTCATGCGTGAGTATTTTGAACACAGGTTGTCCTTTCACTGGTGTTAGCTGCAGAAGATCTCCGAAAACAATGATGTGTTTGCCACCAAATAACACATCATACTCTGTTTTAAGAACTTCTTGCATTCTCAAATGCACAAAGGCAAGCATGAGATTTGAAACCATGCTTACTTCGTCAATGATAAGAAGTTTCATTTTCCTCAAGAGTCTTGAAACTTCACAACAAGCATCTCCAGATAACTTGTGGTATTGTAATTTGTTGTCATGCTCCACTGGCAACATCAGTAGACGATGCAAAGTAATACCTTTAATGTTATGTGCTGCCAGTCCAGTTGGAGCGGTGACAACACAAGACAGCGATGACTCAGTCCTTTCCTGCAAATAACAAGAAATTGCTTTAATGAGGAAACTTTTTCCAGTTCCCGCTTCTCCACTCACCTACAATCGGACAGGCTTCAACGACGTACATAAGCACTCTTTCTCCTCATGATTTAATCCATGCTCAATTTGCTTGGTAACTTCGTCATATATTTTCCTCTGCTCAACGTTGAGTTGTCTTTCCAAGTCTTCTAAGTTAACCGCATCCTCCCGAGCATGTGCCATGGCTCTTTCTACTTCATTCATGGCAGTGGCAGCTTCATTTTCGATAACAGGTCCTCCTAGTGGATCCTGACTCAATGAAACAGTACTCTGACTGTCCTGAGAACTGTCTCTAGCAATCTCGGCTGCAATCGTTGCTTCCTGCTCGATTTCCAAAGTCAACATTTCTAGATATTTGGGAAAAGCAGAACATTCTATGGTTTCCTTGCCGGCATTGAAAGAGTCTTCGTAACAATGAAAATCTCCAAGCAGTTCTTCTTCTGCACGCCAAGGCTTGAAAAGTTGCAAGAGTGCTAAATAGAAAAACTCTTTTTTTTCTGGAGATTCGCCACTCAATTTTCGATGGTTTATCAAGGGGCATTTTCTTTGCTTGACCAGACATCCCTCACTTCCAATTACAGCATACACTCCTTTCTCTATATCTTCTTTGATGTTCCTCTTGAATATGTAATTTTGTAGAACCTCATATAGACAAACATTCTCGAGGTGACAGCTTCGATTTGGATAATATGTATCCAACATGTTGGTCTTCAAAATGTCGGTACTATTTGGCTCCTTTTCCGCCAAATACTCAATTTCCCGGACAGGTTTTAGAACTCGATTTCGCGTTGCAGCAAGACCAAGACTCGCCCAAACGATACTCCTGGATTTGGCATAGAGACTTGCTGAAGACAAGCGGTTAGAACATTCGTAAGCTCAGATTTCTCGATGCGACAACATCTTCAAACTGAAACTGTACAACTTCTTGCTGAGGCTCTTTTCATGGGAAATATCCTCCCACATATCCTTCAATTCTGTCTTTTCTTTTTTGGTGATGTAAGATGTCACATACCGAGCCACAGCCATACAGTTGTCAGCCACAAACTGTATATCCATGTTAGCATTCCACATGGACAAAATCACAGGGTTGTAGTCGTTGATGTACTTGGACTCTTCGTTTCTTTTCAAATTGTATGTGTTTTTGGGTGATTTCCTCGTCACATTATGTCGCAGTGAAGACATCAAACTGTTTACTCTTCCTTTAGAAATCACTGGTCGTGGAAAGTTGAAACGACATTTGGTGTAGAACTTGTCCTTGTTTCTGAATTTACGACGACAGTACTTTCCACAACGATGGCTTTGGAAACGTAGAACTTGTTCTCTTAGGCTTTTCTTCTCCTTTGCGTTTGGAACAGCACACGTAGAATACTGTTCTATGAAACTCATCACTAAGTCATCCGGATCTGTTCCAAATTTAGGTGCATCCTTGATCCATAGCAGCATATGTATATGAGGAGCACCTCTTGCTTGGTACTCATTTCTCCAGAAAAAATCCAACACCTCTCCAAGAGGTGGATTCTTCTTATTCATGATGAAAGACATCATAGCTTCAAATCTATGATTGAAGTACCTGCATACATTCACTGGATCCAAAGAGCACAGTTCTCCGGGTGTCTTGAATTCAATATTTTCAATGTTTCAATTTGCCTCTCGTAGAAATTCAAGTAAGTCTTCCCAGCTATACTCGGCACAGCTGAGAGTGAGGAACCATGTCGGACTTCCTAATTTCCTCAGCATACATTTTAAATCACCATGACGACGGTACCAGTACTCATTAGTACCACGCTGACACGCCATGAGATTAATTAGGTGAGAATCCAAAATACTGTCTTGGACATTGACTTTATCCATAAAGTCCGTTGCCGAGATGTTTCGCATCTGTATACCACTTTTCAAGATGTGGTTCACTGCATATGACAGTCCTGACAGATCGCTTTCAAACAGGAGATGAAACAAATAGGGAATGCATTGTCGAAACCTAGCATCTTCTGCATACAATCGTAAAGTCCGGTATTCTGAAGCAGGAATTTGAACAGGTCGCTCATCATATCGTCCTCCTCGACCTGTGGGAAATAGCTGTGGGAAACACTGAGCTTCCAAACTTTCCTCCCAAACACTAATGGGACTCCCTTTGGCTTGTTTCATTTGAAACAACTCAATAGCATTCCCCATAGCTTCCTTGGAATGCAAAGGATGAACACTATAATGTTCATAAATTTCTTCCTTTTTAGAGGCTTCTACTTTTTCAATTTGACCAGGACACAAATCGCTATCCTCTTCCTCACTTACTTCCTCATCTGCAACATATACATTCTTATAGTACTTATTATTTTTTTTTAAATAAAATGTTGCATTTTTGACTTTCCTAACATCCACTAAATCTTGCCATATTTTCTTACTCTTTGTCGGAACACCATTAACTATGATAACTAGAGGTTCCTCTTCCACTTTCTCTACTCCAATTGTGTTAATGTTTTTGTTCAAATCTAGAGGCAAATAAACAACTCTTCCCTTTAATCCTCTCTGTAAATCTGATGGAGGCAACTTCCCTGTCTTTGGCTCCATTCTTACAATAGCTTGAAAGGGATGCACACTTTGAATCAAAATAGATTCATAAGTATTTAAATCCTTCAATTCAGAAGGAATCTCTACCAATTCCAGATTATTATGAACAGCCCTAGCTGGCATCTGGTTTTGGTTTAATTTGTTACAAAAATAAGTACACACACGTTGATCCGATCCCAAATCAAAACAATTTTCTACCATCAAGTATGTTGCGAAATCCTTCCATTCACTATTATTTTCCCTTTCACTTTTTGCATATAAATCCACTAACTTAGTCTAATTCTTATAATAAGTCCGTCGACAACACACACAAGTGAAATTAGGCCTCTCACTTGATTTCACCTGAAACGTGGCAATTTCTTTCTGAAAATTATCTGTACTGGAAACCTGTACATTATCTTCAACATTACCCTCTTCTTCTGGGTCAATTTGAACATTCTCCTCTTTACTTCCAAAGTAACAAAACTCAATTTCTTCACAAATATTCTTCACATCTATTTCAGAACCATGGAAAAGAGCAGCACATAATTGTTTAAGCATAATTGCTGGACTCTTAGCATAATACAACATTCTAATTAATTTCCTCACTTTATTATGATGCACTGCTAGCATCCTAAAATGATGAAAAACACTCTGGCATACTCTCCTGGAAAGACAAGCCAGTGAATGACCATGCAAACCTGTCACTTCTCTCACTATGCAAGGATCTAATTCTTGCAACAACTTCATTTTCTGCTTCAAACTTTTCTTATTAAATGTCCGTACAAAATCACAAAGCAAATCGATTGAATCCTGTCGCACACTGCAAACTTAACACCCTGATTGTTATTTTAACATAGAATAATTTTTAGTGCATTGGCAAATTTAGAAATCACAAATAGTAGCAATTGCTAATTGTTTTACCTGTGTTGTTGCATAAGTGAATCTGAACTAATTTTACGAGCATATTTGATTATTTTAATAAAGACACTACACACATACTATTTTTGAACTATTGTTTAATTTTAAATGAAATGGTTTACATTTTTACTACATAGGCTCAATCAGATCAGCTAGAAACTAACATTTTCAAAATAAATGGAGATACCCATACCAGTTACAACAACCAATTCAAAAATTCCACCATCTATATACACATCCACTCATTCACCAACAGTTCTATATAGTCACTCATACATATACTCACTCATCATATGTAGTGATACACCTATACATCCTGTTACACACCGACAGTCATCCAAAAGTTACTCACACAAATAATCACACATGCAAATAAACTATCGAACATCCATTTATTTGCATATTCAGCTATACACACACTACCACCTTACTTCCAAGGAAACTTACACATACTTACTCTCTTAAACAATCACTTATAGAAACACATACTTATTTAAACAGGAACTCTTACAATCTCTCACTTTCACATATACTCACTTATATACATCAATACTCACATATACTAGATTAAAACATATGTAGTTACTGATAAAGACACTAGTGAGACAGTCATTCACTCACTAACACAGATATATACACACACATCCACCCATACAGTCCTGCACATATGCTGTCTTCAAAACACATAGAAACAGTGAGTCAGTCATTGATGCATCTATGTGTTAAGTAACACCCCCACCAAACCATACAGACACTCATACTGATACTAAAAAAACATCTAATAACCCATATACACACACATGTAGCTACTCACCAACCCATGCAGCCACTTATACACAAAGTGAAACACTGATACAAACATTTAAATATTTAAACAATACTCGCTAACAATAAGCCAGTTAACCAATCAAATTTTTTTTTTAAACATCCATTAAGACACTTATTTAAACATTTATTCTTCCGTCGTCCTTTTTCATGTACATATATAAAACATATTTATTTTTCAGAAAGACACACATTCACTGGATGGTGTCATCAGTGATGTCATGAGTGATGTCACTGACCATGTCATGAGTGATGTAATATGTGAAGTCATCAGCAGTGCATTGCAGGCTCGCAAGTTATAGTGAGTCCAACTAACTATAACGTGGGAATTTCAATGGTTTTATGTCATTAAAATTTCCAGCTAACAATAACTGGTGTGAAACCTATGGTTTTTTCAGTGAATTTAATAGGTTTGTTAAATGCTAATTCCTAACTATAACGGATGTGAAACCTATGTTTTTTTCAGTGAATTTCGTAGTTTTTTTAAATGCTAATTCCTAACTATAACTGGTGTGAAACCTATGGTTTTTTCAGTGAATATATATATATATATATATATATATTCACTGAAAAAACCATAGGTTATAGACCATATATAGTTAGGAATTAGCATTTACAAAACCTTATTTTACTCACACAAAACCATTGAAATTTCATATATAGTTAGTTGCACTAACTATATATCGCGCACCCGCAATCCACTGCTGATCATGTCACATATTACATCATTCTCACTCACTGCTCCCTGCCTCCTGGAAGTGGTATTGTACACGCAGAGACCCGGTCTCACTCCCTACCTGAGCCTGCATTATTTAATTGAAGCGCCTACTCTGTGATTAGCGCTAGACCGCCGTGCATTTTGGAGACAACCAGCTTTATTAGCGCTAGACCTTGTACACGCAGAGACCCGGTCTCACTCCCTACCTGAGCCTGCATTATTTAATTGAAGCGCCTACTCTGTGATTAGCGCTAGACCGCCGTGCATTTTGGAGACAACCAGCTTTATTAGCGCTAGACCGCCGAGCATTCATTTTAGTAAGTAGCATTATTTTAGAGAAGCGCCGAGTCTGTGCTGCCTGACAATACATTATTGCCTGCAATTGTGCTGTGTTTTTGCATTGCGCTCGCCTCCATTGTGCCCCTGTGTTGTTTTGCTATTGCCTGCTTACTGCTGCCATTTTGTTTGTTGTTGACTCCACCCCGCCTCCCTGCAGACCCTCCCTCGCCCCTCCCCTTCCGCTATCCACATATGTCAGTAGTATTTGCGCGCAGCTTTCACGCGCAGCGACCGCGCCCAATCCGCGCCGAAGGTGCGCCAAAGGTAAGCCCGTCTACGCCCGTCCGCGCCTGGACCGCGCCCAGCGCCAGACCCCCTGCCCCCCGTCCCTCACAGCCCCCCCGCATTACCTACGACGCCTCCACCCTCCTAGCCCTTAACCCCGGTCGCGCCCCCAACTGCGTCCAAGCTGCTCCTGGACGCACCCATGGACCTTTCTCCTGCTACTCCTGCAAATTCATCGGCACCGACAACATCTCCGCTATGACCACACCACAGATTCCTAACCCCAACCACCTACAGTGCATCCTTCTCAACACCCGCTCGGTCCACAGGCACGCCATTGACCTCTGGAACCTACTAGACACCATCTCTCCAGACGTCGCCTTCCTAACAGAAACATGGATGAACGCCTCCTCCGCACCAGACATCACTATTGCCATCCCCGAAGACTATAAGATCACACGCAAGGACCGCACCGACCACACAGGAGGTGGAATCACTATCGTCCATAAGAAATCTATCCGCATCTCAACCAGCTCCGACGCCAACCTTATTAACTCCGAACACCTTCACTTCCAGATCCACATCGACCCCAAGACCACACTCAGAGGCACCCTCCTCTACAGACCACCAGGACCCCGCGCAAAATTCAGTGAAGACATCACGGACTTCATCACTCCTCACGCGCTCCCCTCCAAAGACTACATCCTTCTGGGAGACCTCAACTTTCACCTTCAAAAAGATCAACGACCGCAATACCACCACCCTCTTGGACAATCTCGCCAACCTCGGACTTAAACAACTGGTCACTTCCCCCACCCACATCGCAGATCACACTCTCGACCCCATCTTCACTTCCAGCAATCATGTCTCCTTCAGCCACACTACGGATCTCCTCTGGACTGACCACAGCTGCGTTCACTTCACCTACAACAAACCCAAACCCACCAACCACCTCCAACCAACTCTGCAAAGAAACTGGAACAAAATCACCACGGACCAGATCTCCGCATCGCTCCTTCTAAACACCCCAGCCCACTCTTCTAACGCTAACGAAGCCGCCGCCAACCTCACCCTATGGTTATCCAACACCGCCGACACCTTAGCACCACTGAAGAAACGTCAAAGCAAACCTGGCAGCAAAAAGGCCTCATGGTTCAACGATGATCTTAAGAAGTCCAAGAAACTCTGCCGCTCCCTTGAAAAGGCATGGAAAAAAGACCCAACCACTAGCACCAAGGACGCCTTCAAAAACGCCACCCGCACTCACCACCAACTAATCCGAAAGGCCAAGAAAACAGCATTCAAGGATCGACTTGACAACAACGCCCACAACAGCAAGGAACTTTTCAACATCGTCAAGGAATTTTCCAACCCCTCGGCCAACTCCAACGACATCACCCCCTCTCAAGCCCTCTGCGACTCCCTAGCCTCATTCTTCCACAACAAAATTGCGGACATCCACAACAGCTTCGACAACGAACCCGGAAACCAACCCACCCTACCATTTGCTGAACATTCTCCCCCCGTGAACACCCTTATCGACTGGAACCCAATCTCCACTGAGGACACAATCCGCCTGATGAATTCCATCCACTCAGGATCCCCCACAGACCCATGTCCTCACCACATCTTCAACAAAGCAGACTCCGTCATAGCACCGCACCTCCGAGACGTCATCAACTGCTCCTTCAACTCCGCCACCTTCCCGGAAAGCTGGAAACACGCTGAACTCACCGCCCTTCTGAAAAAACCCACAGCGGACCCCACCGAACTCAAAAATTACCGCCCCATCTCGCTTCTTCCATTCCCGGCCAAAGTCATCGAGAAAGCCGTCAACAACCAGCTCGCCGCCTTCCTCGAAGCCAACAAATCCCTCGACTCCTCACAATCTGGCTTCCGAGCAAAACACAGTACTGAGACCGCCCTCATCGCAGCGACAGACGACATTCGAAATCTACTGGACAATGGAGACACAGTCGCCCTCATCCTCCTCGACCTCTCTGCAGCATTCGACACAGTCTGCCACAGCACCCTTTTACAACGCCTCAATAACATCGGAATCCAAGGAAAAGCACTTGAATGGATCACCTCTTTCCTCACCGGAAGAACCCAGAGAGTCCGCCTCCCACCATTCAAGTCCAAGGCCACTGAAGTCATCTGTGGCGTGCCACAAGGATCCTCACTCAGCCCTACCCTCTTCAACGTATACATGAGCCCCCTCGCGGCCATCGCCCGCCAACACAACCTCAACATCATCTCTTACGCGGATGACACTCAACTGATCCTTTCTCTCACCAATGACCCCAGCACCGCCAAAACTAACCTACACGAAGGAATGAAAGAAGTTGCCGAATGGATGAAACAAAGCCGTCTGAAACTGAACTCAGACAAAACAGAAGTCCTCATCTTAGGTACATCCCCCTCTGCATGGGATGACTCCTGGTGGCCGGAAGCCCTCGGAAAAGCTCCCATCCCGACAGACCACGCACGGAACCTAGGCGTCATCCGGGATTCTTCACTCTCAATGAACAGACAAGTCAGCGCCGTATCCTCTTCCTGCTTCAACATTCTTTGCATGCTCAGAAAAACATTTCGCTGGATCCCCACCGAAACAAGGAAAACAGTCACCCATGCTCTGGTCACGAGCCGACTGGACTACGGAAACACCCTCTACGCAGGCACTACCGCTAAACTCCAGAAGAAACTCCAACGAATCCAAAACGCCTCAACCAGGATCATATTAGACATCCCACGCTACGAACACATCTCTGGTCACCTTAAAGACCTCCACTGGCTACCCGTCAATAAGAGGATCACTTTCCGACTGCTAACCCACGCACACAAATCACTCTACGACATCGGACCAGAATGCCTCAACTCACGACTGTCCTTCTACACCCCCCCCGCCAACTACGTTCTTCCAGCCAAGCCCTCGCCACTGTACCTCGCATCAACAAGACCACCATGGGAGGCAGATCCTTCTCATACCTGGCTGCTAAAACATGGAACTCACTCCCCGCTTACCTTCGCCTTACCCAGAACCACCTGGCATTCAGAAAGCAACTTAAAACGTGGATATTTGACAAGTAATCCTCCTCCCCTTTCTAAGCGCCTTGAGACCCTCTGGGTATGTAGTGCGCTATATAAATTCTCTGACTTGACTTGACATTCATGACATGATCAGTGACATCACTGATGACATCACTGATGACATCACTGATGACATCTCAAATGACATCACTGATGACATCACTGATGACAACATCCAGTGACTGTATGTTTCTGAAAAGTTAAAATATGTCTTACATATTGAAGAATGAGTGGATGTATAAGTGTCTGGATGAAGGATTTAGTAGGTGCATGACTAACTGTATGAGTGAGTGATTAAATATGTCTCACTGAGTGCATGGGTTAGTGACTAAACTGTCTTAATTTGTGCATCATTATGTCTGTTGTTCTGTAAACTGCTGCATGTGTTGATCAGTAGCATAATGATTAAGTATATGGGTTAATGATAGGTTGCCCAAGTATTTGTATGAGAGAGTGAGTGTGTGTGTGGGTGGCTAAGAGGTGTGTGACTATGTGCATAGATGTGTGAGCAGTTGATTCACTAGATGTATGGGTTCAAAACTGCATGTGGAAACAGCTGTATTGATGGTTGAGTGAATGGATATCTCAGTGCTACATGTCAAAGTAAGTACATATGTAAAACACAGTACATGTGAGAGTTGACATATATAAATAACTGTGCATAGAAGCCAGTGAATGTGTGAGTGGCTGTATGGATCATTGTGAACTTGTATCGGGGATTGTATAACAGAGTAAATATGTGTTAGTATATGTTTGAATAAGTAAGGTGTGTATAACTGTATAGTTGAGGAAATGGAAGTGTGATTGATTCTTTGCATGACTGACTAGGTGTGTGAGTAACTCCATGGATGAGTGACAGTCTGTGAGCGTCTATTTACTCTGAGTGTATCTAAGATTATATTAGAGTCTGAAGAGGTTCACCGTATTATCACATGAATGATGTCATCAGAGATGTGATCAGTAATGGCAAATGAGATGTCAACAGTGATGTCATCAGTGATGTCATTTGAGATGTCATCAGTGATGTCACTGATCATGTCATGAATGATGTAATATGTGACATGATCAGCAGTGGATTGCGGGTGCGCGATATATAGTTAGTGCAACTAACTATATATGAAATTTCAATGGTTTTGTGTGAGTAAGATAAGGTTTTGTAAATGCTAATTCCTAACTATATATGGTCTATAACCTGTGGTTTTTTCAGTGAATTTTCAAGGTTTTGTAAATGCTAATTCCTAACTATATATGGTCTATAACCTATGGTTTTTTCAGTGAATTTTCAAGGTTTTGTAAATGCTAATTCCTAACTATATATGGTCTATAACCTATGGTTTTTTCAGTGAATTTCATTGGTTTTTTAAAAGCTAATATCTGTAGCTGTAAAATGTATTTTTCTTTAAATCCAAAAATATATTTTATATGTTTATGATTAATTTTTTTAAATATTTTTTTTTGTTCGCTCCCGGTTCGCGAATCGGGAAGCTTTCCGTTAGCTCAATTTGATGCCGCAACCCGGTCCGCTAACCGGCAAACGTTCCGTTTGCGTAACTGCCGCGTTAGAAATCAACATCGTGACGCGTCGCGGAAGCGCGACATATCACGTTGCCGCATAATGCGTCTTATGACGCGCCGCGTTAGCGCACCCGGAAGTGCTCCGGACCGCGAACGAGGCGCAAAACGCAGCTTTCCTGAAGCGAACCGGAGCGCGGCACGCAGCGCGTAACGTAAGCGGAACAGGTCATGTGACTTGTTCATAAAACTTTTCATTGGTTCATTTCACTTTTGGTTTCCTAATGATGTAAGACTAGGTCATGTGACCTAAAAATAAGACTTTTCATTGGTTTAGAACTATTTTTTTCCCAAATGATGAAAGCCCCCACCTTTTTTCTCACTCTGACTTTCAACTTTGAGAAAGGAAGACCTATTTTGGAAAATGGCTTCACTAGTTGCTTCAGCTGCTGGATCCCCACCACCACCACCACCACTTCCTCAAAAGAGAGGACCACCTCCACAGTTCCTGGCAAACCCAGAGGAGGAAGAGGATGAAGAAGAACAAGAAGAGGAAGAACAGGCACCACAATTTTTAAAAGAGTTGCCCCGGGTATCCAAAAAAAAAACCAGTTTTATTTGGATGTTTTTTTCAATTCCAGCAGGAAAGAAAAAAGTGAATGCACGTTATGCGACGTGCCAAATTTGCAAGGATGAATTATCTAGAGGCACTGAAAAGAAATATAGTTATGGGAACCACACTATGCATCGTCACATGCAGAGGTGGCATCCTCTGAATTATAGCAGGGCAGAGATGCGTGACCTGCAAGATAACCCTCCAACTTCTGTGGCCAGGACATCAGGAGAAATATCTCTGTCGGTTGCAGAAGAACGAGATACAGTGCCAAACATCCCAAAAAATGTTGTACATATGAAAATTGTTTGCTTATATTGTGGCGCCTTATTTTCATGTGCGAATATGAGTGTTAAATTAGTTAATTTAGCATTTGAAAAACACCAATGCCCTAAACGCCACAAGAAATATTTTTTTTTTTTTGCTCTTGTTGAGACCTTTTCAATACCTGTTTTTTGTTCTTTCCCTTTCAAAAAAAACAAAAAAAACATAAAATTGTTCAAAAAATACAAAAATAACAAATAATGTTCAAAAAAGACAAAAAAATATAAAACAACAAAAACATAAAAAAAGTTCTTTTCAGAACTACCTCCCCTTTATACAAAAATTGCTAGAAAGTGTAACACTCTGGCAAGCTGTTTTTTTTTTAGTTCACTTTCCGGTTCGCTCGCCGGTACGCGAACCGGGAGCTAACCCCAAAATTAAAAAAAAATAAATAAAGGAGTAAGTACAAGGGAAGTAAACAGAGAGTAATGTTAAAAGAAAGACAGCTATAGGGACTAAACCAGAGATGCTGTTTAATAGATTTATTTACCGAAGAAAAGATGGAAGAGGATATAATTGTGGAAAACAAAATAGATAAGGAAGTGAAAGAATCAAGCATTGAAAATGCAATAGCTCACACAATAGAAGAGTTTGTCCTTTTGGTTTTGCAAATGGATGAGTGGTGTTGCGTGGATGAGTGGCATTGCGTGGATGAATGGCATTGCGTGGATGATTGGCGTTGCGTGGATGAGTGGCGTTGCGTGGATTAGTGGCGTTGCATGGATGAGTTGCGTGTGTGAGTGGCGTTGCGTGTGTGAGTGGCGTTGCGTGTGTGAGTGGCATTGCGTGTGTGAGTGGCGTTAGTGTGGGGGGG
This sequence comes from Lissotriton vulgaris, assembly GCF_964263255.1. Classification (NCBI taxonomy): domain Eukaryota; kingdom Metazoa; phylum Chordata; class Amphibia; order Caudata; family Salamandridae; genus Lissotriton; species Lissotriton vulgaris. Next base: position 217,168,661 of record NC_141698.1, read on the forward strand.
GGGACGAGAAATGCACACGGCGGACAGGGGAGGGGACGGAGCGGAGAGAGCAGAATGAGGGTATAAAGCAGCTGGGGCCTTTGAAGTGAAGCTAATCTTCACTTCAAAGGTGTGGGAGGAGTGCGGCTGAGGGAACAGACGGTGATTTGGTAATGTGCACACGCATTTTAGGTCAATGCACTTGCGCATTGACCTAAAAGCCACGGGCACAGCTCCAAATTTCCACATTTAGTTAAACTTTGTTTAAAGCTCTATAGTCTGAAGCCCTGTAGTAGGTGAAAGTGATAGAAATGTAACGAAAAGAGTAGAAAACATTTACCTTATAATTGTTGTTAACTTATTCACTTTTTTTTCATACTTTCAATCTGTGAAAGAGAGAACAAACATTTGAAAAATATTAAAACATGAATTTAAAAATTAGAAAAGACAAGGGAAAAGGTTGAAGGACAAACAGTTTTTCAACAACTTTGACATTTACAGAAGCCTCTGCTTCTCTAGGCCCCCTACACAGTCCTAAAGATATATACTTTAAACTAGCAGTATCTTGATGCTGATGAAGTGAGGCCTATTTTGGAACATGGTGCATCTTTTGCACTGCTGATGTCTCACAACAGTGATGCAATGACAGCGCAAAAGAGATGTAAAGCCATCATAAAATTGTCCCTAACATTTTAAATGATTGTTTCTGGATGAAAATAAGATGTGTCCTTTCCAGAGGTTTGTTTGAGGTGAGGCCTACTCAGGTTTAAAAATAAAACAGTACCCAGAAGTGCAGCACTGTATGCATTAACTTTGACACTTCCAGAAGCCTCAGTTTCTCCATGTCTACCTCACATTTCTAAATGTATATCATAAGTACAAAAAGTAGAGAATTTATTATACATGTTAAATGGTTTCTTTTTGCTGTTCTCAGAATGTATCAAATTTCACTAAAATCAGTGACTTGAAGGTATTCATCATGTAACAGCGGGGAAAAAAACACAATCAAAATGATTGTGTTTAAAAAACCCATACAACATAAGAAATCAGAATTCAAAACTCCTTAAAATTAACTTACTTTCCATGACGTCGAAGGATGTCCTATGAACAGCTTACACTCTGTTGTGCTGTTAATATTTTCAGCCCGCCACTTTCTGAAAGAAAACCTCCATCGTTTTGAAAAATATGTTACATACGATAAAATACTTCTCACATTCTACCACATGTTTCCACATGGCCAAATCATGTTAGAGCGATTCACAACTCTTGGAATTCTTGTAAGCAAATCCCGTCATTTTCTATTTTCGCAACTTTCAGAAAGAAAACGTTTAAGATTACTTTCACAATCCTGGACTATTAATATCAGACCCATGTTGCTCACTCATGTTCTACATTTCCTATGACACTGATACTGCTTACTATGAAGCAGAGTTACTTGCATCAGGTTTATATTTTTGAATTTTTAAAATGACATTATATTCCAAAGTTTGGATAAATAATCTAGACAGCATTGCAGACTTACATTCCCTCTACTCCATGAACCTCTAGAAATTGCTCAGAACAAATCCCGAGATTCTGCCCCTAAAATTTTGGTTTTAAAAACACCAGGTAAGAATTTTTAAGGTCAAAAGGCAATTTCTTTTTGAAAGTTAAAGCAGAATCGTTGCAGAATGACCAGCCGTTTCTGGACTTTAAATAAGTTGAGTAATGTCATGATGTTGTTGTGGGACCATCATGAAATATAATTGCTGCAGTTACAAAAGTCCTTCTTGATATTGACAACTGCGAAGCAACAACATTTTTTATTAAAGTTGTCAATTTTGTTCCATCAGTCCTACATCGTTGGAACATTAAAATGACATACAGGCCATATCTTCGTAAAAATAATGTTGACATCATTTCAGATTTACATTGGCTACACTCCATGTTGTGATCAGCTGCTTTTACTAGCTTATTAAAGGACACTGATTTACTGTCTGGCAAAGTTAAATATATAAATCTTTCAGAATCTACACTAGTAGTACTTGATAGCCTACAATTCTCGCAGTCATGCTGCCATTGATAAGAAAGGCCAAATAGATAATCTACATCTACACCCTCATCTTGCAATACATCAAGCATATACATTAAAAACTCCTGACAATCCTGCTGAATATTTTCAGAGAATTCTGTTTGACCTGAACATTCGTCTAACAGAAAACGAATTTCAGACACACTTTCTACTCTCGTTTTATCAGCGCTACATTTCTCTAACACAGAATTCAACAAACAGCATAAACTTTGTTCTGAATTGATCACAATCTGTTCTTTGAAAATCTCTAGTGAAAAGAGAACACTAACCACTACATTAGCATAGCAGTTGGCACCAGAACTATTTTCAAATTTAAAACCAACAACATCTTCAACAGAATCCATTTTCCTTCTGCTTATAATTTCAGGTTCATCAACTTTTCGTCTTTTTGCTATAACCTCCCTACTATTGGTCACATTTCTTCGTTTCTGGCCTACCACACGTTTCTCAAACAAAGGATATTGAGGCAAATGTGGCGCATACTCTCTTCTTAACCTATTGTATTCCTTAACACAATCTAGATCTGCACAAATGTTTGTGACATCACAGTCAATCAAGTACAATCCCGATAAAGTTCTAACTCGTGACAAAGCCACATAAGCCATACCCTCCTTGAACACTGAACTGCCAATATTCACTAAAGCACTATCTACACTTAAACCTTTCGATTTATGGATTGTCACCGCATATGCCAAGCAAACAGGAAACTGCTTACGGCGCACATATAAGTCTTTTACAAGCAAAAATCTAGCAGAAGAATGACCAATTAGCTGTACTTCCTCAATGCCATCAAATTTAATTTTTAAAAATTCAATACCATCTCTATTTCTGTATTTTTCAAAATCAACAACATTACCCATTGATCCATTTACCAGACCTCTTTCAACATGTAAATTCCTTCTCAAAATGATTCGGCAATTTAAGCACACATTCAAAGTCTTTTCAAAACCCGCAGTTTTAGATATAGTCTTCTCTAATGAATCCAATTTAGATTTCAAATTCTCAGACAAAATAATTGTTTCTCCCATATGCTCTATTTTGTCAATAGATTCAAGTTTCACAATCTCTTGTGTTTCTAAATTCAACATTTTGTTGTTGAAGATGGCACATTCTGCAAGAGTTGGCATCAAACATATTCCAGATTTCTTCTCAGTAATTTTCTTAAAAATATTCTCAGGCACAATGTCTTGTTCTGGATATAAATTTGACAGTAATCGTGCATGTAAAGCTTCTTTCGCATACTCGGTCACTTTTCCAATTCTAACATCTTGTAAAATATTCTTGTAATCTTCATCCTTCGCCGGACGCATATTTTCATGCAGTTCAGCATAATTGAAGTTTAACCATATATTGACATTGCCAATGCTCCCTAGGCACTTCCTGGTATCTTCATGCGTGAGTATTTTGAACACAGGTTGTCCTTTCACTGGTGTTAGCTGCAGAAGATCTCCGAAAACAATGATGTGTTTGCCACCAAATAACACATCATACTCTGTTTTAAGAACTTCTTGCATTCTCAAATGCACAAAGGCAAGCATGAGATTTGAAACCATGCTTACTTCGTCAATGATAAGAAGTTTCATTTTCCTCAAGAGTCTTGAAACTTCACAACAAGCATCTCCAGATAACTTGTGGTATTGTAATTTGTTGTCATGCTCCACTGGCAACATCAGTAGACGATGCAAAGTAATACCTTTAATGTTATGTGCTGCCAGTCCAGTTGGAGCGGTGACAACACAAGACAGCGATGACTCAGTCCTTTCCTGCAAATAACAAGAAATTGCTTTAATGAGGAAACTTTTTCCAGTTCCCGCTTCTCCACTCACCTACAATCGGACAGGCTTCAACGACGTACATAAGCACTCTTTCTCCTCATGATTTAATCCATGCTCAATTTGCTTGGTAACTTCGTCATATATTTTCCTCTGCTCAACGTTGAGTTGTCTTTCCAAGTCTTCTAAGTTAACCGCATCCTCCCGAGCATGTGCCATGGCTCTTTCTACTTCATTCATGGCAGTGGCAGCTTCATTTTCGATAACAGGTCCTCCTAGTGGATCCTGACTCAATGAAACAGTACTCTGACTGTCCTGAGAACTGTCTCTAGCAATCTCGGCTGCAATCGTTGCTTCCTGCTCGATTTCCAAAGTCAACATTTCTAGATATTTGGGAAAAGCAGAACATTCTATGGTTTCCTTGCCGGCATTGAAAGAGTCTTCGTAACAATGAAAATCTCCAAGCAGTTCTTCTTCTGCACGCCAAGGCTTGAAAAGTTGCAAGAGTGCTAAATAGAAAAACTCTTTTTTTTCTGGAGATTCGCCACTCAATTTTCGATGGTTTATCAAGGGGCATTTTCTTTGCTTGACCAGACATCCCTCACTTCCAATTACAGCATACACTCCTTTCTCTATATCTTCTTTGATGTTCCTCTTGAATATGTAATTTTGTAAAACCTCATATAGACAAACATTCTCGAGGTGACAGCTTCGATTTGGATAATATGTATCCAACATGTTGGTCTTCAAAATGTCGGTACTATTTGGCTCCTTTTCCGCCAAATACTCAATTTCCCGGACAGGTTTTAGAACTCGATTTCGCGTTGCAGCAAGACCAAGACTCGCCCAAACGATACTCCTGGATTTGGCATAGAGACTTGCTGAAGACAAGCGGTTAGAACATTCGTAAGCTCAGATTTCTCGATGCGACAACATCTTCAAACTGAAACTGTACAACTTCTTGCTGAGGCTCTTTTCATGGGAAATATCCTCCCACATATCCTTCAATTCTGTCTTTTCTTTTTTGGTGATGTAAGATGTCACATACCGAGCCACAGCCATACAGTTGTCAGCCACAAACTGTATATCCATGTTAGCATTCCACATGGACAAAATCACAGGGTTGTAGTCGTTGATGTACTTGGACTCTTCGTTTCTTTTCAAATTGTATGTGTTTTTGGGTGATTTCCTCGTCACATTATGTCGCAGTGAAGACATCAAACTGTTTACTCTTCCTTTAGAAATCACTGGTCGTGGAAAGTTGAAACGACATTTGGTGTAGAACTTGTCCTTGTTTCTGAATTTACGACGACAGTACTTTCCACAACGATGGCTTTGGAAACGTAGAACTTGTTCTCTTAGGCTTTTCTTCTCCTTTGCGTTTGGAACAGCACACGTAGAATACTGTTCTATGAAACTCATCACTAAGTCATCCAGATCTGTTCCAAATTTAGGTGCATCCTTGATCCATAGCAGCATATGTATATGAGGAGCACCTCTTGCTTGGTACTCATTTCTCCAGAAAAAATCCAACACCTCTCCAAGAGGTGGATTCTTCTTATTCATGATGAAAGACATCATAGCTTCAAATCTATGATTGAAGTACCTGCATACATTCACTGGATCCAAAGAGCACAGTTCTCCGGGTGTCTTGAATTCAATATTTTCAATGTTTCAATTTGCCTCTCGTAGAAATTCAAGTAAGTCTTCCCAGCTATACTCGGCACAGCTGAGAGTGAGGAACCATGTCGGACTTCCTAATTTCCTCAGCATACATTTTAAATCACCATGACGACGGTACCAGTACTCATTAGTACCACGCTGACACGCCATGAGATTAATTAGGTGAGAATCCAAAATACTGTCTTGGACATTGACTTTATCCATAAAGTCCGTTGCCGAGATGTTTCGCATCTGTATACCACTTTTCAAGATGTGGTTCACTGCATATGACAGTCCTGACAGATCGCTTTCAAACAGGAGATGAAACAAATAGGGAATGCATTGTCGAAACCTAGCATCTTCTGCATACAATCGTAAAGTCTGGTATTCTGAAGCAGGAATTTGAACAGGTCGCTCATCATATCGTCCTCCTCGACCTGTGGGAAATAGCTGTGGGAAACACTGAGCTTCCAAACTTTCCTCCCAAACACTAATGGGACTCCCTTTGGCTTGTTTCATTTGAAACAACTCAATAGCATTCCCCATAGCTTCCTTGGAATGCAAAGGATGAACACTATAATGTTCATAAATTTCTTCCTTTTTAGAGGCTTCTACTTTTTCAATTTGACCAGGACACAAATCGCTATCCTCTTCCTCACTTACTTCCTCATCTGCAACATATACATTCTTATAGTACTTATTATTTTTTTTTAAATAAAATGTTGCATTTTTGACTTTCCTAACATCCACTAAATCTTGCCATATTTTCTTACTCTTTGTCGGAACACCATTAACTATGATAACTAGAGGTTCCTCTTCCACTTTCTCTACTCCAATTGTGTTAATGTTTTTGTTCAAATCTAGAGGCAAATAAACAACTCTTCCCTTTAATCCTCTCTGTAAATCTGATGGAGGCAACTTCCCTGTCTTTGGCTCCATTCTTACAATAGCTTGAAAGGGATGCACACTTTGAATCAAAATAGATTCATAAGTATTTAAATCCTTCAATTCAGAAGGAATCTCTACCAATTCCAGATTATTATGAACAGCCCTAGCTGGCATCTGGTTTTGGTTTAATTTGTTACAAAAATAAGTACACACACGTTGATCCGATCCCAAATCAAAACAATTTTCTACCATCAAGTATGTTGCGAAATCCTTCCATTCACTATTATTTTCCCTTTCACTTTTTGCATATAAATCCACTAACTTAGTCTAATTCTTATAATAAGTCCGTCGACAACACACACAAGTGAAATTAGGCCTCTCACTTGATTTCACCTGAAACGTGGCAATTTCTTTCTGAAAATTATCTGTACTGGAAACCTGTACATTATCTTCAACATTACCCTCTTCTTCTGGGTCAATTTGAACATTCTCCTCTTTACTTCCAAAGTAACAAAACTCAATTTCTTCACAAATATTCTTCACATCTATTTCAGAACCATGGAAAAGAGCAGCACATAATTGTTTAAGCATAATTGCTGGACTCTTAGCATAATACAACATTCTAATTAATTTCCTCACTTTATTATGATGCACTGCTAGCATCCTAAAATGATGAAAAACACTCTGGCATACTCTCCTGGAAAGACAAGCCAGTGAATGACCATGCAAACCTGTCACTTCTCTCACTATGCAAGGATCTAATTCTTGCAACAACTTCATTTTCTGCTTCAAACTTTTCTTATTAAATGTCCGTACAAAATCACAAAGCAAATCGATTGAATCCTGTCGCACACTGCAAACTTAACACCCTGATTGTTATTTTAACATAGAATAATTTTTAGTGCATTGGCAAATTTAGAAATCACAAATAGTAGCAATTGCTAATTGTTTTACCTGTGTTGTTGCATAAGTGAATCTGAACTAATTTTACGAGCATATTTGATTATTTTAATAAAGACACTACACACATACTATTTTTGAACTATTGTTTAATTTTAAATGAAATGGTTTACATTTTTACTACATAGGCTCAATCAGATCAGCTTCCCACCCTATATCTACAATTCTGACAAATCAGCGTTCTCATCATATTCTTCATCATCCTCAGGATTTAAATGATCTAAAGGATCTACTTCCACTGACGTTTCAATGACAAGTTCAACGATAAGATCGAGATCAACTGATTGCTCATTATCACTCATGCTTGATGTTGTCGTTATCTTTAAAAAAAGAGAACAACAATGAGATGTTGGAGACTAAGACACAAATCTCAGAGGCTAGAATAGTAAAATTGTTGAACAAGAGAATCATATTGCAGCTATTATTTAGCCATGTCCAGCGATGCTGAAGAGGTGAGGCCCATGTCTAAGTCTTCAGTAAACAGGACTCATCTCTTCTTAGCCTAGGATAAGCCTCACCGACTCTGTGTCCCCTACACATACTTAAATGTATAGGGACAGATTTATATTAACTGACACATCCCCAGGAATGCACCAGTTAATGTGCACCACTGCTCTGCTACTCATGGTGTGGCACATTTACATTGTGGAACACCATTGAATAAAAACAGCACAGATGCGTCACGCATCGGTGCCGCAAAAGCAACACATTGCACAAGTCACATTGTAAACACGACATGTCTACTGCAATGCACAGGAGGAAGCCACACATTGCATGGTGCTTCACTCCTTATGCCTGTTTCAAACAGCCATAAGGATTTGATTCAGGAATGCTATAAAGCTGACTCAGTGAAATCTTCTAAATTTCACTGTGTTACTTTTACAGGGCTTTCATGCAAATGAATGCCCACCCTGCAACAAAACACCTATATGAAACCTGACGCAAATTTCATGTGGCACAGGACTTTACAGCATGACACATCTGTCTAGATGCATCAAGTTAAAAATATGTCGCCACATAGCAAATCTTTTGCACCACCGCTGCAGAGTACAGAGGAGATAATACATGTGAAGGCCTACCAATGAAGTAAGTCATGTCCACTTGACTCTTGAAGAAAGGCCAGACCTCTTTTGTGTCTGTGGACAGACCTAAACTTCAATTGCACAATGTTATTCATAAACTTAGGAAACACAGGTGATGTAATTGAAAAATGTGGAGTTTCTTTTCCTCATTGCACAATCACGTCACCTTTGTTTCCTCAGTGACTTAAAATGCCCCAAGACACATGAAAGTGTTTTTTTAAAGCCTTTGCACCATTTTTGGATCACTTTTAACATGGCTATGTAAGTCAAATAATCAAAATCTAAATTTACCAAGCACAGATGGAAGCATATTTACAAGGAACGTGCACCACGGGGAAAGGTCTTAAATTAAAATGGGAAAAATAACATAAGAGACACTTAAATGCCTTATAAATATGCCCCAAACAACCTATGAAGCTCTAGCAGTACATATCCAGAAATGTAATTGATTTAAAAAAAAACGTTTTTAAACACAACATATAAATCAATTGTATACCTACATTCAAGAGGAAATAACTTAAAATGTCCTTAAGACACATGAAAGGGGTTTTTGATTGCCCTTGCACCATTTTTTGGGACACTTTTAACATGGCTATGTAACTCAGAGAATCAAAATGTAAATTTGCCAAGCACAGGTGGGAGCATATTTACAAGGAACAAGCCACACGGCGTAAGCTCTTAATTTAAAATGGGAAAAATAACATCAGAGATACTCAAATGCCTTATAAAGAAACAGACACCATTTTTTCCTTGTGATAAATTTTAAAAACATTCCTTTTCCTCAAAAACGACAGCATGACACATCTGTCTAGATGCATCAAGTTGAAAATATGTCGCCACATAGCAAATCTTTTGCACCACCGCTGCAGAGTACAGAGGAGATAATACATGTGAAGGCCTACCAATGAAGTAAGTCATGTCCACTTGACTCTTGAACAAAGGCCAGACCTCTTTTGTGTCCGTGGACAGACCTAAACTTCAATTGCACAATGTTATTCATAAACTTAGGAAACACAGGTGATGTATTTGAAAAATGTGGAGTTTCTTTTCCTCATTGCACAATCACATCACCTTTGTTTCCTCAGTGACTTAAAATGCCCCAAGACACATGAAAGTGTTTTTTTAAAGCCTTTGCACCATTTTTGGATCACTTTTAACATGGCTATGTAAGTCAAATAATCAAAATCTAAATTTGCCAAGCACAGATGGAAGCATATTTACAAGGAACGTGCACCACGGGGAAAGGTCTTAAATTAAAATGGGAAAAATAACATAAGGGACACTTAAATGCCTTATAAATATGCCCCAAACAACCTATGAAGCTCTAGCAGTACATATCCAGAAATGTAATTGATTTAAAAAAAAACTTTTTTAAACACAACATATAAATCAATTGTATACCTATATTCAAGAGGAAATGACTTAAAATGTCCTTAAGACACATGAAAGGGGTTTTTGATTGCCCTTGCACCATTTTTTGGGACACTTTTAACATGGCTATGTAACTCAGAGAATCAAAATCTAAATTTGCCAAGCACAGGTGGGAGCATATTTACAAGGAACTTGCCCCACGGAGAAAGCTCTTCAATTAAAATGGGAAAAATAACATCAGAGACACTCAAATGCCTTATAAAGAAGCAGACACCATTTTTTCCTTGTGATAAATTTTAAAAGCAATCCTTTTCCTCAAAAACGATTTTCAAGTAATAATTTGAAAACACTGCACAGCTCCTATGTACAAAAACACCCTGACAGTGCAAATACTTCACATTATTTTCAATTACAATTTCTCAAAGAAACAAAATCTATTTGTAAAACACTTTAGACAAAGCAACATTTTAAAAACACAGCTTTCTTCATAATTTTGTCCTTAAAGCATACTATAGTCTATCTAAATTAAATAAATCTTTTCTCACCTTAGCAAATTCTTTATGAGTTTCAAAACAGTCTCAGAAATACACCAAATTGTCTTCAGCAGAACAAAGAGTATGCACTCCAGAGGCTGCTGCTATAGAAAGCACAGAAATGCAGATATTCATTACACATATCGCTCATGTTAGCCAATCAGAACTCTTCCCTCACTTTTTTCAAATCAAAACCCTTCCCCCCTCTGCCCTCTCTGCCTTTTTTGCATAGCAACCACCTCCTGAAAGACCTCTGATGTTTGCAAGTTCACACAACAATGTTTCAATTGAACTCTGAACTCTCAGTGCACCTGCGTATCCAGTGCAATCTTTCATTAAATGTTTTTTCCTTGACCATTCAAATTACATCTTTCAAAGAACACATCCATGCACCCTAACTTTCTATTTTCAGAAATGGAAATCCACCAATCACTGCTAGTGAATCATTAGCACTGAAACTCCACAGTTTTTTTTTCTTTACAAACTCCTACTGTTTCATCTGCCATTTCATTACCACACTTCATCTGACTGCAGCAGAAACTTCTCTCACCATGTTTACTGTCTGGATTGTTGGACATAGTTACATCTACTGGGCTCAAAGGTATGCTGAGACCAGAAATTTACCTAACCTCAATTTACAAGATGTGGAAATTAAGTGGTTTGGCCACAGAGGATTAAAATGTCACCAATTGATACCATTGGTGAAAACCTTTATGCATTTGCCAAAACCTGACCTGTTAATAGTGCACTGTGGAGGTAATGATTTGGGCACTTTGACTGGGGTAGGTCTGGAAATGCTTTTAAAGGACACCTTTGAGCAATTAATGGCACTTTTTCCTCAAACTGCCTTGGTATATTCAAATATATGCCAAAGACAGAAATGGAGGTGGTCGAACCAATTTTGTCCACAAATTGAGAAGTCGAGGAAGCATGTAAACAAATCTGTTTCAGCTTACATGAGAGACCATGGAATGGGCTCCATGTACAACAATAACTTGTGTTACTGCATGCAAGATATCTACAGAGGAGATGGAGTTCACTTCTCAGATGAAGGCAACAGAATTTTCATTTTGAATTTAAGACTGTGCATTGGTACCTACTTATAAGTACCTAAATGTACCATAAACCCAAAAGCTCTTCTCAGAGCTACCCTACATCTGATCACTCACAATTATTATTTTACTCTAACTTTTTTCACTAGTTTTCAACAAACTACGCTCCCCGGAGCGCTACCCGGTACGCGAACCAGAAGCTAACCGCGCAAAATTTGTAAAAAAAATGTTTTTTTTCCCGCACATATGGGCCTCCTCAGCCACCCTCAGAAAACCTAGGGGGTCAAGATACGTCTACCGTGCCCCCTTCTACCCATTCTCAACATTATTTGCCCTCCATCTTGTATCTTAATTCGACTGAAACACAAAATGGTGGACTCCCGTAACGCTGCTGGTTCGCGAACCGGGATGCTCCCTGGGAAGCGCTCCATTAAAAAAGGTGGGAAAGTAATTTACAGAAAAACGACTGGAAACACTTTCACCAAATATAGATTAGCTCATACTACATACCAATCCCTACCATTTTCATAAATTTGTTTGGAATTACATTTAGCCATTTAGCCTGTAGACCTCTCTAAATACCCTGAGGTAAATTACTTCACAAAACACATCTGAAGTGTTGGAATTGACAACCAATGAAAATGTTACTTTCATTTTCAATTTTTTTTACCTAACATTTGATTGGTTATGTACCTGAATATATATAAAGAAAGAGAGGGAAACACAGCCATTTTCACTACTACTTCCTGAACTACATTTCAAGAACATTTTCACCTCCCTGTAAAGTAAATTGACAATTTGTAAGGGGCACTTTAAATTAATTTGTAAAAACGTTTTTTGATAATTATTTACTGTCCCCCTGCTATAGTTATAGCTACAGATAGGCTCCTCTGTTATATTTATTGATTGACTTACACTTCTCTGCTATAATTATGAATTTACTTACTTTAACTTCACTGTTTGAAAAACAGCACTACCTGTCTGAACTTAAACCCAACAGTGCCCTAACTCTTCTAATATAATTATTTTTTTATGCAATTTACAGCAAAAAAATGGAAGGGGAGCACGAAAATATCAATGTTTCCTTCGACATTACATCTGAAGAGATTTTAAATGAAGAATTTTTAGATGAAGATTTTATGGATCAGTCTTTTGATGAACAATTTATTGAATGCTTACAAGACATAGAAACATGCATGTTTGAGGAGATTCCAGATGAAGTAATGCTGGAAGTTTTATTGAACTATGAAAATTCTAACCAATAAATTTTTATTTAATAATTAAAAATTGTTTGAGACATTATTCATTGTTATATCTAATTCATGAAGTACAACCAAAATAAATAAATAAAAAAAAAACAACAAAACGAACAATCAATAAACATACAATAAGTTGAAAGTCAATCAATCTTTTTTCCTCATAGTACGCTCCCCGGACCGCTTTCCGGTGCGCGAACCGGGAGCTTCCCACGCAAAAAAATAAAAAAATAAATAATTTTTTTTTGCCCCGCGGGGCCCTTTTAAAACCTGCTCTTCAAACCTAGGGGGTCAGGGAGGATCTACTATGCCCCCTTATGATCATTTCCCCCTTCGTTTTGGCCTCCTCTTGTCTCTCGATCCTACCGAGAGACAAGATGGCGGCCGCTCCGGACTGTTTAGAATGTTGACAGACACCGGAGAGCCAATCAGCTTCGCTTCGCAAAGTTCCGTTACGCGAAAAGTACGCGAACCGGAGCGCTACCCGGAGCGCTGTCACAGATATATATATTTTTTTGAACGTTAATTTCTCAAAATCCACTGGAGCACATATATTGAGACCTAGCAAAGGCACATCGGGCTAACAGTCCCTACAATTTTGCCAAGTTTTGTGCAAATCCATTCAGCCGTTCGAGCTAAAAGTGAGGCCAACCGCCCTATGGAAAAATGAATGGGAAAAACGCGTTTTGGGGCCCCCCTTTTTTCTCGGCCCCCCCTTGACAAACCCCACCCAAATTTTCAGGGGCTGCTCAAAAACAAAATGTGCCATTTTCCTGAAAATTTCAGCCAATTCCGCCCACAAACGCCAAAGTTATTAGACATAGAATTTTCAAAAATCCCATTGAGAAAAAATCCTAACTATATATACCTACTGGCGACCTCCAGTAGGTAATATATATATATATATATATATATATATATATATATATATATATATATATATATATGAGGTACGTGGCGCTCCTTAGACAACACACAGCCAATTTAGCCGATCAGTGGACACAGGAACCAGCAAGACCCGTAGTTTGGTGCAAATCTTTTTTATTTTAGTTAGTGGCCCAGCACCAGTCCGCCATGACGCGTTTCGGCTAGAGATAGCCTTGATCACATGACAACGTCACGAGGGCTGATCACCCTTTTAAAGTGCAATGTGCCATCACATGGTATTAGAAACAGAAAAAATACTATCAATGTTTCTAATTTACAAAACTGAAAATTACGGCATGAATGCCCGTATACTGTTAACATAGTTGCACAATAAGCATCATAAATCCATGTTACAATTAATGAACATTATGAAACTGTACACTATATACACAAGGTTTACACACATAGAATGATTGTATAATACATGACAATTTGCAAGGCTCAGGCAATAGTAAACTTTTAAAATTCATATAAAAGTTAAAAGGACCTATAAATAGTTATATAAATATTAAAATATAACTAAAACAATATTTAATTTGTAAACACTGAGGATCCAGGTATAATATGTTGAAACCCTTGAATCACACTAGTACAATAATGCCCCAGTGGGCAAATCCCAAAGCCAACGATGTAAACAATGTGTATGTGCAAAATATGCTAATTGTGCAATACTAGCTGATGGCAAAAGTGCTACCAAGTGCGTGATATGAAATTAAGTGGATAAATTAAATTTTAAAATTAAAACTAACTGTTGGTCATGGAGGGTGAAAGGGATGCAGTGTGTTTAAACAGAATGTATGATCCACAGTTCACAGTTAACAGTTGCTGATTGCTAAGGTACAAGGACTCAGGTAGTACAGGCTGTATATCGATGACAGTGATGACTGGGTCAACAGAACTAGATCAGATATATTCAGAGATAGGTGTGGCAGTCCTCCCCTGTATTAAGGCCAAACGGTGTCTTAGTATCTAACAAGATTATATAGCGAGTCTCTAGTTTTCTTAAAAGTGACTCCCTATCACCGCCTCTCCTTTGGGGGGGAACACAGTCTATCGCGAAATATCTAAGTAAAGATGCATCCTTTCCGTGCTTGCTGTTGAAGTGCCTGGCCACTGGATATGTGGCATCTGCATTAGTAATTGCACGCAGATGCTGCAATATGTTAGAATATGTTTGAATTAGTAAGGTGTGTATAACTGTATAGTTGAGGAATTGGAGGTGTGATTCATTCTTTGCATGACTGAGTAGGTGTATGAGTAACTCCATGGATGAGTGACAATCTGTGAGTGTCTGTTTACACTAAGTGTATCTAAGGTTATATTAGAGTCTGAAGAAGTTCATCGTATTATCACATGAATGATGTCATCAGTGATGTCATCAGTGATGTCATTTGAGATGTCATCAGTGATGTCATCAGTGATGTCACTGACCATGTCATGAATGATGTAATATGTGACATCATCAGCAGTGGATTGCGGGTGCGCGATATATAGTTAGGGCAACTAACTATATATGAAATTTCAATGGTTTTGTGTGAGTAAAATATGGTTTTGTAAATGCTAATTCCTAACTATATATGGTCTATAACCTATGGTTTTTTCAGTGAATTTCATTGTTTTTTTACTAGCAAATATCAAAAGCTGTAAAATGTATTTTTATTCTAATTCAAAAATATATTTTAAATTTTTGTAATTTAATGTTTTTATTTATATTTTTTTTAAATAATTTTTTTTTGTTTCGCTACCGGTTCGCGAACCGGGAAGCTTTCCGTTAGCTCAATTTGATGCCGCGACCCGGTCCGCTAACCGGTAAACGTTCCGTTTGCGCAACTGCCGCATTAGAAATCAACATCGTGACGCGTCGCGGAAGTGCGACATATCACGTTGTCGCGTAATGCGTCTTATGACGCGCCGCGTTAGCGCTCCCGGAAGTGCTCCGGACCGCAAACCGGAAGCGATCCGGGGCGCGGCGCGCAGCGCGTAACATGAGCGGAACAGGTCATGTGACTTGTTTATAAAACTTTTCATTGGTTCATTTCACTTTTGGTTTCCTAATGATGTAAGACTAGGTCATGTGACTTAAAAATAACACTTTTCATTGGTTTAGAACTATTTTTTTTCCCAAATGATGAAAGCCCCCACCTTTTTTCTCACTCTGACTTTCAACTTTGAGAAAGGAAGACCTATTTTGCTCTGTGAAAAAAATGGCTTCAGTAGTAGCTGCAGCTGCTGGACCCCCACCACCACCACCACCTCCCTTTAAGAAGAGTGGACCACCTCCACAGTTCCTTGGAAACCCAGAGGAGGAAGAGGATCCAGAAGAGGAGGAGGAAGAAGAGGCACCACGATTTGTGAAAGAGTTACCCCGGGTATCTCATTACAAAAATAGTTTTATCTGGCAGTTTTTTTCTATTCCAGCCGGAAAGAAAAAAGTTAATGCACGCTATGTTACGTGCCTTATATGCCAAGATGAATTATCCAGGGGCACTGATAAAAAGTACAGTTTTGGAAATTACACAATGCACCGTCATATGCAGAGGTGGCATCCACTTAATTATAGCCGGGCAGTGATGCGTGACCTGCAAGAGAATCCTCCAACTTCTGCGGCCAGGACATCAGCTGATGTTTCTCTGACGGTTGCAGAGGCACGAGAAACAGTGCCAAATATTCAAAAAAAATTTGTTCATATGAAGCTTACTTGTTTATATTGTGGCACTTTAATTTCATGTGCTAATATGAGTGTGAAATGAATAAATTTAGCATTTGAGAAACACCGATGCTCTAAACGCCCCAAGCAATAATTTTTTTTTTGCTCCTGTTGAGCCCTTTTCAATGCCTGTTTTTTGTTCTTTCCCTTTCAAAAAAAACAAAAAAAACATAAAATTGTTCAAAAAATACAAAAAAACAAAAAATTTTCAAAAAAGAAAAAGAAAATATAAAACTACAAAAACATAAAAAAAAGTTCTTTTCAGAACAACCTCCCCTTTATACAAAAATTGCTAGAAAGTGTAACACTCTGGCAAGCTGTTTTTTTTTTAGTTCGCTTTCTGGTTCGCTTGCCGGTACGCGAACCGGGAGCTAACCCAAAATTAAAAAAAAAAAATAAATAGAGGAGTAAGTACAAGAGAAGTAAATAGAGAGTAATGTTAACAGAAAGAGAGCTATAGGGACTAAACCAGAGATGCTATTTAATAGATTTATTTACCGAAGAAAAGATGGAAGAGGATATAATTGTGGAAAACAAAATAGATAAGGAAGTGAAAGAATCAAGCATTGAAAAAGCAATAGGTCTCACAATAGAAGAGTTTGTCCTTTTTGTTTTGCAAATGGATGAGTGGCGTTGTGTGGATGAGTGGCGTTGCGTGGATGATTGGCGTTGTGTGGATGATTGGCGTTCCGTGGATGAGTGGCGTTGCGTGGATTAGTGGCGTTGCGTGGGTGAATTGCGTGTGTGAGTGGCGTAGTGTGTTTGAGTGACGTTGTGTGTGTGAGTGGCGTTGTGTGTGTGAGTGGCGTTGTGTGTGTGAGTGGCGTTGCGTGTGTGAGTGGCGTTGCATGTGTGAGTGGCGTTACTGTGGGGGGGGACGAGAAATGCACACGGCGGACAGGGGAGGGGACGGAGCGGGGAGAGCAGAATGAGGGTGTAAAGCAGCTGGGGCCTTTGAAGTGAAGCTAATCTTCACTTCAAAGGTGTGGGAGGAGTGCGCCTGAGGGAACAGAGGGCGATTTGGTAATGTGCACATGCATTTTAGGTCAATGCACTTGCGCATTGACATAAAAGCCACGGACACAGCTCCAAATTGCCACATTTAGTTAAACTTTGTTTAAAGCTCTTTAGTCTGAAGCCCTATAGTAGGTGAATGTGATAGAAATGTAACGAAAAGAGTAGAAAACATTTACCTTATAATCATTCACTTTTTTTTCATACTTTCAATCTGTGAAAGAGAGAACAAACATTTGAAAAATATTAAAACATGTATTTAAAAATTAGAAAAGACAAGGGAAAAGGTTGAGGGACAAACAGTTTTTCAACAACTTTGACATTTACAGAAGCCTCTGCTTCTCTACGTCCCCTACACAGTCCTAAAGATATATATTTTAAACTAACAGTATCTTGATGCTAATGAAGTGAGGCCTATTTTGGAACATGGTGCATCTTTTGCACTGCTGATGTCTCACAACAGTGATGCAATGGCAGCGCAAAAGAGGTGTAAAGCCATCATAAAATTGTCCCTAACATTTTAAATGATTGTTTCAGGATGCAAATAAGATGTGTCCTTTCCAGAGGTTTGTTTGAGGTGAGGCCTATTCAGGTTTCAAAATAAAACAGTACCCAGAAGTGCAGCACTGTATGCATCAACTTTGACACTTACAGAAGCCTCAGTTTCTCCATGTCTACCTCACATTTCTAAATGTATATCATAAGTACAAAAAGTAGAGAATTAATTATACATGTTAAATGGTTTATTTTTGCTGTTCTCAGAATGTATCAAATTTCACTAAAATCAGTGACTTGAAGGTATTCATCATGTAACAGCGGGGAAAAAAAACACAATCAAAATGATTGTGTTTAAAAAACCCATACAACATAAGAAATCAGAATTCAAAACTCCTTAAAATTAACTTACTTTCCATGACGTCGAAGGATGTCCTATGAACAGCTTACACTCTGTTGTGCTATTAATATTTTCAGCCCGCCACTTTCTGAAAGAAAACCTCCATCGTTTTGAAAAATATGTTACATACGATAAAAGACTTCTCACATTCTACCACATGTTTCCACATGGCCAAATCATGTTAGAGCGATTTACAACTCTTGGAATTCTTGTAAGCAAATACCGTCATTTTCTATTTTCGCAACTTTCAGAAAGAAAATATTTAAGATTACTTTCACAATCCTGGACTACTAATATCTTACCCTTCTTGCTCACTCATGTTCTACTTTTCCTATGACACTCATACTGCTTACTATGAAGCAGACTTACTTGCATCAGGTTTATATAGTTGGATTTTTAAAATTACATTATAATCAAAAGTTTTGACCAATAATCTAGACAGCATTGCAGACTTACATTCCCTCTACTCCATGAACCTCTTGAAATTCCTCAGAGCACATCCCGAGATTCTTTCCTTAAAATTTTGGTTTTAAAAACACCAGGTAAGAATTTTTAAGGTCATACGGCAATTTTTTTTTGAAAGTTATAACAGAATCGTTGCAGAATGACCAGCCGTTTCTAGACTTTAAATAAGCTGTGTAATGTCCTGATGTTGTTGAAGGACCGTCATGATAGATAATTGCTGCAGTTACAAAAGTCCTTCCTGATATTGACAACTGCGAAGCAACAACATTTTTTATTAAAGTTGTCAATTTTGTTCCATCAGGCCTACATCGTTGGAACATTAAAATGACATACTGGCCATATCTTCGTATAAATAATGTTGACATCATTTCAGATTTACATTGGCTACACTCCATGTTGTGATCAGCTGCTTTTACTAGCTTATTAAAGGACACTGATTTACTGTCTGGCAAAGTTAAATATATAAATCTTTCTGAGTCTACACTAGTAGTACTTGATACCCTACAGTTCTCGCAGTCATGCTGCCATTGATAAGAAGGCCCAAACAGGTGATCTACATCTACACCCTCATCTTGCAATACATCAAGCATATACATTAAAAACTCCTGACAATCCTGCTGAATATTTTCTGAGAATTCTGTTTGACCTGAACATTCGTCTAACAGATAACGAACTTCAGACACACTTTCTACTTTTGTTCTATCAGTGCTACATTTCTCTAACACAGAATTCAACAAACAGCATAAACTTTGTTCCGAATTGATCACAATCTGTCATTTTAAAGTCTCTAGTAAAAAGACAACATTAACAACTACATTAGCATAGCAGTTGACACCAGAACTGTTTTCAAATTGAAAACCGACAACATCTTCAACAGAATCCATTTTCTTTCTGCTTACAATTTTCGGTTCATCGACTTTTGGGCTTTTTGCTACAACCTCCCTACTATTACTGATATTTCTTCGTTTCCGGCCTACCGCACGTTTCTCAAACAAAGGATATTGAGGCAAATGTGGCGCATACTCTCTTCTTAACCTATTGTATTCCTTAACACAATCTAGATCCGCACAAATGTTTGTGACATCACAGTCAATCAAGTACAATCCCGATAAAGTTCTAACTCGTGACAATGCCACATATGCCATACCCTCCTTGAACACAGAACTGCCAATATTCACCAATGCACTATCTACACTTAAACCTTGCGATTTAAGGATTGTCACCGCATATGCCAAGCAAACAGGAAACTGCTTACGGTGAACATATAAGTCTTTAACAAGCAAAAACCTAGCAGAACAACGACCAATTAGCTGTACTTCCTCAATGCCATCAAATTTAATTTTTAAAAATTCAATTCCATCTCTACTTCTGTATTTCTCAAAATCAACAACATTACCCATTGATGCATTTACCAGACCTCTTTCAACATGTAAATTCCTTCTCAAAATGATTCGGCAATTTAAACACACATTCAAAGTCTTTTCAAAACCCGCAGTTTTAGATATAGTCTTCTCTAATGAATCCAATTTTGATTTCAAATTCTCAGACAAAATAATTGTTGATCCCATATGCTCTATTCTGTCAATAGCTTCAAGTTTCACAATCTCTTGCTTTTCTAAATTCAACATTTTGTTGTTGAAGATGGCACATTCTGCAAGAGTTGGCATCAAACATATTCCGGATTTCTTCTCAGTAATTTTCTGAAAAATATTCTCAGGCACAACGTCTTGTTCTGGATATAAATTTGACAGTAATCGTGCATGTAAAGCTTCTTTCCCATGCTCGGTCACTTTTCCAATTCTAACATCTTGTAGAATATTCTTGTAATCTTCATCCTTCGCCTGATGCATATTTTCATGCAGTTCAGCATAATTGAAGTTTAACCATATATTGACGTTGCCAATGCTCCCTAGGCACTTCCTTGTATCTTCATGCATGAGCATTTTGAACACAGGTTGTCCTTTCACTGGTGTCAGCTGCAGAAGATCCCTGAAAACAATGATGTGTTTGCCACCAAATAACACATCATACTCAGTTTTAAGAACTTCTTGCATTCTCAAATGCACAAAGGCAAGCATGACATTGGAAACCATGCTTACTTCGTCAATGATAAGAAGTTTCATTTTCCTCAAGACTCTTGAAACTTCACAACAAGCATCTCCAGATAACTTGTGGTATTGTAATTTGTTGTCATGCTCCACTGGCAGCATCAGTAGACGATGCAAAGTAATACCTTTAATGTTATGTGCTGCCAGTCCAGTTGGAGCGGTAACAACACAAGACAGCGATGACTCAGTCCTTTCCTGCAAATAACAAGAAATTGCTTTAATGAGGAAACTTTTTCCAGTTCCCGCTTCTCCACTCACGTACAGTCGGACAGGCTTCAACGATGTACATGAGCACTCTTTCTTCTCATGACTTAATCCATGATCAATTTGCTTGGTAACTTCGTCATATATTTTCCTCTGCTCAACGTTGAGTTGTTTTTCCAAGTCTTCTAAGTTAACTGCATCCTCCTGAGCATGTGCCATGGCTCTTTCCACTTCATTCATAGCAGTGGCAGCTTCATTTTCGATAACAGGTCCTCCTAGTGGATCCTGACTCAATGAAACAGAACTCTGACTGTCCTGAGAACTGTCTCTGGCAATCTCGGCTGCAATCGTTGCTTCCTGCTCAATTTCCAAAGTCAACATTTCTTGATATTTGGGAAAAGCAGGACATTCTATGGTCTCCTTGGCGGCAGTGAAAGAGTCTTCGTAACAGAGGAAATCTCCAAGCAGTTCCTCTTCTGCACGCCAAGGCTTGAAAAGTTGCAAAAGTGCTAAATAGAAAAACTCCTTTTTTTCTGGAGATTCGCCACTCAATTTTCGATGGTTTACCAAGTGGCATTTTCTTTGCTTGACCAGACATCCCTCACTTCCAATTACAGCATACACTCCTTTCTCAATATCTTCTTTGATGTTCCTCTTGAATATGTAATTTTGTAGAACCTCATACAAACAAACATTCTCAAGGTGACTGCTTCGATTTGGATAATATGTATCCAACATGTTGGTCTTCAAAATGTCGGTACTGTTTGGCTCCTTTTCCGCCAAATACTCAATTTCCCGCACAGGTTTCAGAACTCGATTACGCGTTGCAGCAAGACCAAGACTCGCCCAAACGATACTCCTGGATTTGGCATAAAGACTTGCTGAAGACAACCGGTCAGAACATTCGTAAGCTCCGATTTCTCGATGCGACAACATCTTCAGACTGAAACTGTACAACTTCTTGCTGAGGCTCTTTTCATGGGAAATGTCCTCCCACATATCCTTCAATTCTGTCTTTTCTTTTTTGGTGATGTAAGATGTCACATACCGAGCCACAGCCATACAGTTGTCAGCCACAAACTGTATATCCATGTTAGCATTCCACATGGACAAAATCACTGGGTTGTAGTCGTTGATTTACTTGGACTCTTCGTTCTTTTTCAAATTGTATGTATTTTTGGGTGATTTCCTCGTCACATTATGTCGCAGAGAAGACATCAAACTGTTCACTCTTCCTTTAGAAATCACCGGTCGTGGAAAGTTGAAACGACATTTGGTGTAGAACTTGTCCTTGTTTCTGAATTTATGACGACAGTACTTTCCACAACGATGGCTTTGGAAACGTAGAACTTGTTCTCTTAGGCTTTTCTTCTCCGTTGCGTTTGGAACAGCACATGTAGAATACTGTTCTATGAAACTCATCACTAAGTCATCCGGATCTGTTCCAAATTTAGGTGCATCCTTGATCCACAGCAGCATATGTATATGAGGAGCACCTCTTGCTTGGTACTCCTTTCTCCAGAAGAAATCCAACACCTCTCCAAGAGGTGGATTCTTCTTATTCATGATGAAAGACATCATAGCTTCAAATCTATGATTGAAGTACCTGCATACATTCACTGGATCCAAAGAACACAGTTCTCCGGGTGTCTTGAATTCAATGTTTTCAATGTTTCCATTTGCCTCTCGTAGAAATTCAAGTAAGTCTTTCCAGCCATACTCGGCACAGCTCAGAGTGAGGAACCATGTCGGAGTTCCTAAGTTCCTCAGCATACATTTTAAATCACCATGACGACGGTACCAGTACTCATTAGTACCACGCTGACACGCCATGAGATTAATTAGGTGAGAATCCAAAATACTGTCTTGGACATTGACTTTATGCATAATGTCACTTGCCGAGATGTTTCGCATCTGTATACCACTTTTCAAGATGTGGTTCACTGCATATGACAGTCCAGACAGATGATGAAACAAATAGGGAATGCATTGACGAAACCTAGGATCTTCTGCATACAATCGTAAAGTCCGGTATTCAGAAGCAGGAATTTGATGAGGTCGCTCATCATATCTTCCTCCTTGACCTGTTGGAAATAGCTGTGGGAAACACCGAGCTTCCAAACTTTCCTCCCAAACACTAATAGGACTCCCTTTGGCTTGTTTCATTTGAAACAACTCAATAGCATTCCCCATGACTTCCTTGGAATGCAAAGGATGAACACTATAATGTTCATATATTTCTTCACTTTTAGAGGCTTCTACTTTCTCAATTTTTGTCCAGCACACAAATCGCTATCCTCTTCATCACTTACTTCCTCTTCTGCAACATATACATTCTTATAGTACTTATTATTTTTTATCAAATACAATGTTGCCTTTTTGACTTTCCTAACATCCACTAAATCTTGCCATATTTTCTTATTCTTTGTCGGAACCCCATTAACTAAGATAACCAGAGGTTCCTCTTCCACTTTTTCTACTCCAATTGTGTTAATGTTTTTGTTCAAATCTAGAGGCAAATAAATAACTCTTCCCTTTAATCCTCTCTGTAAATCTGATGGAGGCAACTTGCCTGTCTTTGGCTCCATTCTTACAATAGCCTGAAAGGGATGGATACGTTGAATCAAAATAGATTCATAAGTATTTAAAGTATTTAAGTATTTAAATCCTTCAATTCAGAAGGAATCTCAACCAATTCCAGATTATTATGAACCGCCCTAGCAGGCATCTGGTTTTGGTTTAATTTGTTACAACAATAAGTACACACACGTTGATCCGATCCCAAATCAAAACAATTTTCTACCATCAAGTATGTTGCGAAATCCTTCCATTCACTATTATTTTCCCTTTCACTTTTTGCATATAAATCCACTAACTTCATCTGATTCTTATAATAAGTGCGTAGACAACACACACAAGTGAAATTAGGCCTCTCACTTGATTTCACCTGAAACGTGGCAATTTCCTTCTGAAAATTATCTGTACTGGAAACCTGTACATTATCTTCAACATTACCCTCTATTTCTGGGTCAATTTGAACATTCTCATCTTTACTTCCAAAGTAACAAAACTCAATTTCTTCACAAATATTCTTCACATCTATTTCAGAACCATGCAAAAGAGCAGCGCATAATTGTTTAAGCATAATTGCTGGACTCTTAGCATGATACAACATTCTCACTAATTTCCTCACTTTATTATGATGCACTGCTAGCATCCTGAAATGATGAAAAACACTCTGGCATACTCTCCTGGAAAGACAAGCCAGTGAATGACCATGCAAACCTGTCACTTCTCTCACTCTGCAAGGATCTAATTCTTGCAGCAACTTCATTTTCTGCTTCAAACTTTTCTTATTAAATGTCCGTACAAAATCACAAAGCAAATTGATGGAATCCTGTCGCACACTGCAAATACTACTACACTTCCAAATGTACACAGGACCCTTAGGACATCTTCCTAAAACCTCATTACCTAACACCTCTTCTGTCTCTGTTGTCACAAGTTTTTCTTTTTCAACTGGACAACCATCTTTCACTTCATAAGCTCGACCACTGGTGTCAACTGCAAGCACCAAATCATTATCCTGGAAATAACTCTCCTCATTAAAAAATGCCTCACAACTTGAACTATGCATCCATTCTCCGGAAAAAACTTCACAAAAATTACTTCGATTAACTACTCTCTTCCATCTACTATTTGATTTGAAATCAGAAATTACCTTGTTTAGTTTCCTAATTCTATTGATTACCAAAATAAATAACTTTCGCTTAATTTCAAAAGCCTGATCAATAATTTTCTCTACATTTTTCTTTTTCTTATAAAATGCCACTTTCTGTTGGCCTTTCTTAATATTTTTTAACAAATTAACTATTATCCTGTTGCGGATCATTTGTTTTCGAATGTCCCTAAACTGTTGTTTCCTTCTACTATCATGCACAGAGTTATCTCTTGCTCTAGCAGTAACATTTTTGATTGGTCTTTCCTTTCCGTTTAAATTGCTTCTCCTTTTCTGGACTGAAACATTTTCTGTAGAAATACTTTTTTTACTACAAATATTTCTTATGAATGATTTCGTGGTCTTACCCGGAGCTTTCTTGGTGACTTGACAAGTTTTTTTTGTAGAGGACTGCTGCAATAATAGATGAACCTGCTGTCTTTGACGTTTTGTAGCCTTTCTAATTCGATTCTTAGTTGGCATTTTCAAATTTTGAAATGATCTGCAGTTGAATCTGTGGTAAAATATAATAAAAAATGTTATTAACCACTATTACCAAACAGTAAATGAATAACAGTCATCAAAAACTTAACACCCTACTTATTATTTAACATAGCAAATCTTTTGCACCACCACTGCGTCACAAAAGTGACGCACAGTGGTACAAAACAGGCATACACCTATCATAAATCTGTCCCTAACATTTTAAATGATTGATTCAGGATGACGATAAAGTGTGGCCTATCCAGAGGTTTGTTTGAGGTGAGGCCTACTCACGATTGCAGATGAGATTTACGCTTGTTGAAGAATACAGAGGAGATAATACATGTGAAGGCCTACCAATGAAGTAAGTCATGTCCACTTCACTCTTGAACAAAGGCCAGATCTCTTTTGTGTCCGTGGACAGACCTAAACCTCATCTGCACAATGTTATTCATAAACTTAGGAAACACAGATGATGTAATTGAAAAATGTAGAGTTTCTTTTCCTCAATTCACAATTACATCACCTGTGTTTCCTCAGTGACTTAAAATGTCCTTAAGACACATGAAAGCGTTTTTTGATTGCCCTTGCACCATTTTGGGTAATTTTTAACATGGCTATGTAACTCCAAGAATCAAAATCTAAATTTGCCAAGCACAGGTGGGAGCATATTTACAAGAAACTTGCCCCACGGAGAAAGCTCTTCAATTTAAATCGGAAAAAATAACATCATACACACTCAAATGCCTTATAAATATGCCCCAAACAACCTATGAAGCTCTAGCAGTACATATCCAGAAATGTAATTGATTTTAAAAAACGTTTTTAAACACAACATATAAATCAATTGTATACCTACATTCAAGAGGAAATGACTTAAAATGTCCTTAAGACACATGAAAGCGTTTTTTGATTGCCCTTGCACCATTTTTGGGTCACTATTAACATGGCTATGTAACTCCAAGAATCAAAATCTAAATTTGCCAAGCACAGGCGGGAGCATATTTACAAGGAACTTGCCCCACGGAGAAAGCTCTTCAATTTAAATGGGAAAAATAACATCATAGACACTCAAATGCCTTATAAATATGCCCCAAACAACCTATGAAGCTCTAGCAGTACATATCCAGAAATGTCATTGATTTCAAAAAACGTTTTTAAACACAACATATAAATCAATTGTATACCTACATTCAAGAGGAAATGACTTAAAATGTCCTTAAGACACATGAAAGCGTTTTTTGATTGCCCTTGCCCAATTTTTTGGTCACTATTAACATGGCTATGTAACTCCAAGAATCAAAATCTAAATTTGCCAAGCACAGGCGGGAGCATATTTACAAGGAACTTGCCCCACAGAGAAAGCTCTTCAATTTAAATGGGAAAAATAACATCATAGACACTCAAATGCCTTATAAATATGCCCCAAACAACCTATGAAGCTCTAGCAGTACATATCCAGAAATGTAATTGATTTAAAAAAACGTTTTTAAACACAACATATAAATCAATTGTATACCTACATTCAAGAGGAAATGACTTAAAATGTCCTTAAGACACATGAAAGCGTTTTCTGATTGCCCTTGCACCATTTTTGGGTCACTTTTAACATGGCTATGTAACTCAGAGAATCAAAAACTAAATTTGCCAAGCACAGGTGGGAGCATATTTACAAGGAACAAGCCCCACGGCGAAAGCTCTTAAATTTAAATGGGAAAAATAACATCAGAGATACTCAAATGCCTTATAAAGAAGCAGACACAATTTTTTCCTTGTGATAAATTTTAAAAGCATTCCTTTTTCTCAAAAACGATTTTCAAGTAATAATTTGAAAACACTGCACAGCTCCTATGCACAAAAACACCCTGACAGTGCTAATACTTCACATTATTTTCAATTACAATTTCTCAAAGAAACAAAATCTATTTGTAAAACACTTTAGACAAAGCAACATTTTAAAAACACAGCTTTCTTCATAATTTTGTCCTTAAAGCATACTATAGTCTATCTAAATTAAATAAATCTTTTCTCACCTTAGCAAATTCTTTATGAGTTTCAAAACAGTCTCAGAAATACACCAAATTGTCTTCAGCAGAACAAATAGTATGCACTCCAGAGGCTGCAGCTATAGAAAGCACAGCAATGCAGATATTCATTACACATATCTCTCATGTTAGCCAATCAAAACTCTTCCCTCACTTTTTTCAAATCAAAACCCTTCCCCCCTCTGCCCTCTCTGCCTTTTTTTCCATAGCAACCACCTCCTGAAAGACCTCTGATGTTTGCAAGTTCACACAATAATGTTTCAATTGAACTCTGAACTCTCAGTGCACCTGCGTATCCAGTGCAATCTTTCATTAAATGATTTTTTCTTGACCATTCAAATTACATCTTTCAAAGAACACATCCATGCACCCTAACTTTCTGTTTTCAGAAATGGACATCCACCAATCACTGCTAATGAATCATTAGCACTGAAACTCCACAGTTTTTTTTCTTTACAAACTCCTACTGTTTCAACTGGCCTTTCATTACCACACTTCATCTGACTGCAGCACAACCTTCTCTCACCATGTTTACTGTCTGGATTGTTGGACATAGTTACATCTACTGGGCTCAAAGGTATGCTGAGACCAGAAATTTTCCTAACCTCAATTTACAAGATGTGGAAATTAAGTGGTTTGGCCACAGAGGATTAAAATGTCACCAATTGATACCATTGGTGAAAACCTTTATGCATTTGCCAAAACCTGACCTGTTGATTGTGCACTGTGGAGGTAATGATTTGGGCACTTTGACTGGGGTAGGTCTGGAAATGCTTTTAAAGGACACCTTTGAGCAATTAATGGCACTTTTCCTCAAACTGCCTTGGTATATTCAAATGTATGCCAAAGACAGAAATGGAGGTGGTCGAACCAATTTTGTCCACAAATTGAGAAGTCGAGGAAGCATGTAAACAAATCTGTTTCAGCTTACATGAGAGACCATGGAATGGGCTCCATGTACAACAATAACTTGCGTTACTGCATGCAAGATATCTACAGAGGAGATGGAGTTCACTTCTCAGATGAGGGCAACAGAATTTTCATTTTGAATTTAAGACTGTGCATTGGTACCTACTTATAAGTACCTAAATGTACCATAAACCCAAAAGCTCTTCTCAGAGCTACCCTACATCTGATCACTCACAATTATTATTTTACTCTAACTTTTTTCTCTAATTTTCAACAAACTACGCTCCCCGGAGCGCTACCCGGTACGCGAACCGGAAGCTAACCGCGCAAAATTTCTAAAAAAAATGTTTTTTTCCCGCACATATGGGCCTCCTCAGCCACCCTCAGAAAACCTAGGGGGTCAAGATACGTCTACCGTGCCCCCTTCTACCCATTCTGAACATTATTTGCCCTCCATCTTGTATCTTAATTCGTCTGAAACACAAAATGGTGGACTCCCGTAACGCTGCTGGTTCGCGTACCGGGGACCTCCCCGGGAAGCGGTCCATCAAAAAGGTGGGAAAGTAATTTACAGAAAAACGACTGGAAACACTTTCACCAAATATAGATTAGCTCATACTACATACCATTCCCTGCCATTTTCATAAATTTGTTTGGAATTCCATTTAGCCATTTACCCTGTAGACCTATCTAAATACCCAGAGGTAAAATACTTCACAAAACACATCTGAAGTGTTGGAATTCACAACCAATTAAAATGTTACTTTCATTTTCAATTTTTTTTTTCTGACATTTCATTGGTTATGTACCTGAATATATATAAAAGAAGAGAAGGAAACACAGCCATTTTCACTACTACTTCCTGAACTACATTTCAAGAGCCTTTTCACCTCCCTGTAAAGTAAATTGATAATTGGTAAGTGGCACTTTAAATTAATTTGTAAAAACGTTTTTTGATAATTATTTACTGTCCCCCTGCTATAGTTATAGATACAGATAGGCTCCTCTGTTATATTTATTGATTGACTTACACTTCTCATCTATAATTATGAATTTACTTACTTTAACTTAACTGTTAAAAAAACAGAACTACCTGTCTGAACTTAAACCCAACAGTGCCCTAACTCTTCTAATATAATTATTTTTTTATGCAATTTACAGCAAAAAAATGGAAGGGGAGCACGAAAAAATCAATGTTTCCTTCGACATTACAACAGAAGAAATTTTAACTGAAGAAATTTTGGATGAAGATTTTATGGATGAGTCTTTTGATGAACAATTTATTGAAAGCTTACAAGACATAGAAACATGCATGTTTGAGGAGATTCCAGATGATGTAATGCTGGAAGTTTTATTGAACTATGAAAATTCTGACCAATAAATTTTTATTTAATCAAAATAAATAAATAAATTAAAAAAAACAACAAAACGAACAATCAATTAACATACAATATTTGAAAAGTCAATAATTCTTTTTCCCTCATAGTACACTCCCCGGGCCGCTTACCGGTTCGCGAACCGGGAGCTTCCCACACAAAAAAATAAAAAAATTTTAAAAAAATGTTTTGCCCCGCGGGGCCCTTTTAAAACCTCCTCATCAAACCTAGGGGGTCAAGGAGGATCTACTATGCCCCCTTATGGTCATTTCCCCCTTTGTTTTGGCCTCCTCTTGTCTCTCGATCCTACCGAGAGACAAGATGGCGGCCGCTACGGACTGTTTAGAATGTTTACAGACACCGGAGAGCCAATCAGCTTCGCTTCGCAAAGCTCCGTAACGCGAAAAGTACGCGAACCGGAGCGCTGCCCGGAGCGCTGTCACAGATATATATCTTTTTTTGAACGTTAATTTCTCAAAATCCACTGGAGCACATATATTGAGACCTAGCAAAGGCACATCGGGCTAACAGTCCCTACAATTTTGCCAAGCTTCGTGCAAATCCATTCAGCCGTTCGAGCTAAAAGTGAGGCCAACCGCCCTATGGAAATTAACATGGGAAAAACGAGTTTTGGGACCCCCCTTTTATCTCAGCCCCCCCTTGACGATCACCCCCCAAATTTTCAAGGGCTGCTCAGACACAAAATGTGCCATTTTCCTGAAAATTTCAGCCAATTCCGTCCACAAACGCCAAAGTTATTAGACATAGAATTTTCAAAAGTCCCATAGGAAAAAAATCCTAACTATATATACCTACTGGCGACCGCCAGTAGGTAATATCCGACAAAATCCCATAGGAATCATCTACAGCCACCGGGAAGACCGATAGTCTCCTCTGTGAATAGTCTGACCGAACACATTTCCAAGTTTATTGACAACTTTTTATTCCCTTTTGTTGTGCTATTGGAATCCTATATGAGAGACACTAAGGACTTTCTTAAACAAATCATTGATATCAATTGGAATAGTGACTATTTGCTGGTGGTATTGGACATTACTAGTCTTTTACGAGCATAGACCGTGCGTATGGCTTAACAGCGATCCAATACTATCTGGACAAACGCCAGTTGAGATTTGCACAACACAATATGATGCTGTTAGAGTTTTTAGAATTTTGCCTTTCTTACAATATATTTTTATTCAAGAGTATGTTCTTCAAACAAGTATCGGGGACGGCGATGGGCACCTGCTTTGCCCTCAGCTATGCAAACTTGTTTTTTGGCTGGTGGGAGGAGCAGGTGCCCAGAAGCTGTAGAGTGGGTCATGACAGCGGAAAGGTGATCCGATGGTATTGGTACATTGATGATTTATTCATTGTTTGGGAGGGATCTACTGAAACTGCCCTTAAATATATTGATGATTTGAATAACAACAGCCACAACCTGCACTTCTGGTGTACCATTAGTCTGGTGGCAGCTGACTTTTTGGACCTGAGGGTGTTTGTTTAAGGTGGGCGACTCCATACCTAACTTTACCGTAAACCCACAGCTGGTAATTCCATCTTATCTGCTAACAGCAATTACCCAAAGAAGCTTGTTAATAACATACCCTATGGGGAGCTATTAAGGCTTCGAAGAAACAGCTCAAGGGAGCAAGACTTTCAGGTGGCTCCCTCAGAGTGTATAGAGAGATTTAGTCTTCAAGTCTATGGATGCGAAGCACTAAAGAAGACATTGGTGAAAGTCAGACAGATCTCGCGAGAGACACTTCTGGAAGATAGACCTAGTAAAAAGGAAAAAACCATTAAGGGAGGGAAATTTCAGATGATTACGCCCTATTCATCTGAGACGAATTATCTAAAAAAGATGCTAAGAAAAAATTGGCAGATTCTCTTCACAGACAACGTAATAAAGGAGTATATATCCCAATACTCACAGGTGACTTTTGGAAAGGCAAGGTCCTTAAAGGACATGCTGGTCAAGAGTCATCTTGCGAAACCTATCTCTAAAACTAATACCTTGAAAGAGATGAAGGGTTTTTACCCCTGTGGAAGGTGCAAAGCCTCTGCTGCGAGTAAGTGGGTTCTCAATTACACCCTATTAGACACAGGAAGAACGGTAGAAATCAAAAAGTTCCTGACATTCAGTACATCTTATGCAGTTTATGTGTCAGGTTCCTGCATCACCGCGCCTACCTAAACATCAGAAAACTACATCTCCCATGATCCTTGTAGGGGGAAGTATAAGGGTGGTGTTTGCAGGAAACTAGTTGCACGTAATTTTGAGTCCTTTGTTTGTGTTTTCCGTGTTGCTGGGAGAAGACCGGCTTTCCTCGAGCTGCTGCCGCGTTGGGAAGTAAGAGCGCTGATCAAGCTCCTTTCAGCGTTAAGGTACTGTTGCTATGGATTCCGCTGGAAGCCCTGGTCTCGGGCGCCTGCCGGCATTATAGAATTAGACACCTCTGTTTTCGTTCCAAAGTAACGCACCATCGGGTGCGTGTCAATTTCAAGACCCGGCTCCTCTGGTTTTCTGTTTCCCGGAGCTTCGCGGCGGCTGCTGCAAGTTACCGCGGAAAGCTTTAGTTGCTTTGAATATCTTTGTCCTGCATTGTCCGGAGTAGAGTGGTGAGTCATACTACCTACTGCCGGCTAGAGTAATCTTCGTGTCCTGCATTGTCCGGAGTAGAGTGGTGAGCAACACTACCTACTGCCGGCTAGAGTGTTTGTTTATCTGATAATATTCAAATAGCGGAACGTTGTGGCGGTCGCAACCACACGTTGCCGTTATATGGTTTAAAGTCTTTTTGTTTTGCTGAAGTGTACACCAACGTATTACCTCTCATTGGCTAAAGGATATTCTAAGTGCTTTTAAGGGACAGAGCATTGCTTGATTGAGTGACAACGTGTGGTATTATACTACAAACTCTTTTAAGATTTATCTGGACTATAGACTTGTGAATAACTCAAAGAATAATTTAGAGGAACAAGTTCTATACCGGGGGGGATCATATACTAAGGTTCATCTCCACATAAAATGGTGTGTATTCACAAAGGGTTTATAGTTTCTAGATCATGCACCTGTGCAGTAAATGTTGTGATAACTATTGTGTTTCCTTTCAGGAAGCTGGACTGTTAATCATTTAAACTTGCTGGAGGAATGTGTACAGCCCCTCAAGGTATTCAGTGGTCTATAGAGTACAATTGAGAGTAGCCTTACAATTGGCTGGTGTTATAAAACTTCTATTCTGTCGTTTCAGATCCCTTGTCCCTGCTGACCCCTACCCGTCCCCGGTCTCTTTTCATTATTTATCCCTCGCCTGATGGTTCGAACCCCCTGTGTACACATTCAGGGTGTTGGTAACATCAGGAGGTGGACCCCTTTGTTCATCGATCGGATCCTGTGGAGCAGGCCCTGACAGAATTACGTGCCCAAGATATATGCTCCACCTGATACGGTTGTTGAACAAACATGGCTACCCTAGAGGAAGTGCTACAAGCGCTTGTGATAGTTCAACAGGAGTTGGTAGCTTCTAGAGCAGAGGCTACAGCCTCTAGAGCAGAGGCTACCGCCTTAAGGGAAAGAGTGGATAGGTTGGCTGGCAACCCCTTTGATGCAGCTACGCTTAATCCTCGTATATAAGTAACGGTACCTCCTCCTATACCGTTGGCAAGCCCTGAGAGATACTCGGGGGATTCATCTAAGACGCAGATATTTCTCACACAGATTATGATGCATTTTTCTTGCAAACCCGCGTCTTTTCCCAACCACCATTCAAGAGTAGCGTTTGCCATCTCTTACATGATAGGGGATGCAGCAAGTTGGGCGGTCCCACTGGTAAGGAGAGATGATGCTATTCTTTCAGACTGGGGAGCCTTCAGAACCGAGTTTGAGAGGGTGTTTGATAGAAGGGCCACTACATTCAGGGCTGACAAGGAATTGATGGAGTTAAGACAGGGACGTAACGAATTGATTACATATCTAACTTCCTTTAACAGATTGGTGGCCGAGTCCTCCTGGCCAGAAGAGAAACAGATGTCCATCTATTATCAAGGGTTGCGGGATGGGATGAAAGATGTTATAGCGCAAATAGATCCCCAACCTACTACATGTGCTGGAATGATTAACCTTTCCTTACGACTTGATGGCAGGATGTCTGAGAGATCTGGGGACAGGAGAAAATGGGACAGAGGATCCCCTAGGCCGGAGTACTTCAGTAAGAAGGGGCCGCCATCAATAGGTGAAAGCCATGAACCTATGGAGATAGGAGCAGTGAGGGCACCCTTAACCAGAGAAGAAAAGGAAACCCGTAGAACCCAGGGGCTGTGCATGTATTGTGGGAGGAAAGGTCATTATGTGAGAGAATGTCCCTCCAAGCCAAAAAATACAGGGAGTTGGGTTAAGAAAAGGTTAGCCGTATCCAGCACAGAGTCATACGACAAAGATACTGAAGGAAGGGATGATCAGACGCCCTTAAAGCTTCCTTCTTTGGTTTGTGAGGTTCTTCAGGATTCAGTTTCCCACATCGTGTTGTCCATGTGTTTGGAGAGTCAGCTAGTGGGCCACCAAGTATTGGTAATGATTGACTCTGGGGCCACGGGCAATTTCATAGACAGCGGATTGGTAACGTCTCTAAACTTGAAACGCATATCCAGGATACACCCAGAAGAAGTGTGGGCGGTAGATGGGAAACCCTTAAAATCTGGGATGATCACTGAACAGACAGAAGAAGTGTTGTTGGTGGTGGAATTACCAGAAGGGGAACATCGGGACAAGTTGACCCTCAACATAATCGAGGCTCCACAATATGAGGTGATTTTGGGTATGCCCTGGCTTTCCTATCATAACCCTGATATTGATTGGAAAGAGAAAAAATTGAGGTTCCCTTCGCCTGGGTGTCAGGAACACATGTCAGCACCTCCTGTTACTCAGGCCAGAGAGCTGTCTACTCCTTTTCAGGTGGCTACTGCGGCCGAAAAGGAAGTATCATTACCATGTGCATACCAGTCGTTTGCGGATGTATTCAGCGAACAGCTGGCTAATGAACTACCACCTCATCGTTCATATGACTGTTGCATTGACATGGTTGAAGGTGCCCTGATGCCCACATGTCGGGTGTATGCGTTATCTGTGCCTGAAACCAAGTACCTCAAAGAGTATCTAACACATTATCAAGCTATAGGCTTTATCCGCCCTTCCAAGTCCCCGGCAGCCTCTCCTTTATTTTTCATAGCGAAAGCTAATGGTGAATTGAGGGCTTGTGTGGATTACAGAATGCTGAACAAAAACACTGTCCGTAACAGGTACCCTCTCCCTCTTATTCCGGTGCTACTTGATCAAGTAAGGAAGGCCTGCATTTATACCAAGTTAGATCTTCGGGGGGCATATCACCTTGTGAGGATGAGGGAGGGTGATGAATGGAAGACGGCCTTCAAAACATGCTATGGGTTGTTTGAGTATACTGTTATGCCGTTTGGACTGTGTAACGCCCCGGCCGCCTTCCAATACTTCCTGAATGATGTCTTGAGAGATCTGGTAGACATCAGTGTGGTTGTTTACATTGATGATATCCTGATTTATTCTTGTAATGAAGGGATTCACCACGACCATGTGACACAGGTTTTACAGAGACTGAGAGAGAACAATCTGTTTTGTAAACTTAGTAAATGCGAGTTTGGAGTAACCACTGTGGAGTTCCTGGGGGTCATGCTATGTCCAGATGGGTTGCAAATGGCAGAAAGGAAGGTGCAAGCAGTACAGTCCTGGCCCACACCAAAAACAGTGAAAGAAGTCCAATGTTTCCTGGGTTTTGCGAACTATTACAGGAGGTTTATTGATGGCTTTTCGCGCCTTGCTGCACCTCTTTCTCGGCTACTCAGAAAAGGGGTGGTGTATGATTGGTCGCAGGAAGCGGAGTATGCTTTCAATCTTCTCAAAAGGGCGTTTGTTACTGCGCCCATATTAGCACATCCGCAACCTGAGTTGCCGTATGTTGTAGAGGCAGATGCCTCGGATGAGGCAGTAGGGGCTATATTATCTCAGAGGCATGTACAAACAGGTCAACTCCACCCGGTAGCATATCTCTCCAAAAAACTGAGCCAAGCAGAGAAAAACTACACTATAGCAGAAAAAGAACGACTTGCTATTAAAAAGGCCTTCCAGGAATGGAGACAGTACCTATGGGGGGCCTTACATCCAGTGACTGTGTTCTCAGACCACCGTAATCTGCAATACATGCGAACGGCTAGGCATCTGTCACAGAGACAGATGCGGTGGATGCTGTTTTTTGCGGAGTACAATTTTCTAATAACATTCCGTCCAGGCGCTGAAAACAAGAAGGCGGATACGTTGTCACGCTTGGGCGACACCTTGGAGGTAAAGATCGATCCTCCAATGGATGCCATCATTGCACCTAGCAAAGTGATCTGTGTGCTTAATGCGGATGTCTTCCTAGAGACAATCAATGGACAAAAGACCGAGGCTGCCTGGAGGTTGTGGAGTAATAAAGACACCAGATGATCCCTCATCCGTGGTTTGCCTTTTGTATAGAACAAACTATTCTTGCCTACCATGGAAAGTAGAAAAAAGGCCTTTGAGTGGTGTCACTCTTCACCAATGTCAGGTCATCAAGGCATAAAGAAATCAGTGCTTTTGGTCCAAAGGCAGTTCTGGTGGGATACCTTGTCCCGAGACGTAACACTTTGGGTGGGTCAGTGTGAGGAGTGTGCACGTGCAAAGACAATGCAGTGCCAGAGTAAGGGGAAACTTATGCCTTTGCCCACTCCAAAGAAACCATGGCAGAGTATTAGTATGGACTTCATCACTGGGTTGCCTTCTGATCATGGACATACAGCTGTCCTGGTGGTAGTGGATAGCCTTACAAAGATGGGACATTTTATACCGTGCCGGAACCTCCCCACGGCAGGTCAAACAGCGCAGCTGCTGTTGTCTAATGTTTTTCGCTTTCATGGAATCCCTGAAATCATCGTTTCAGACAGAGGTCCTCAGTTCATTGCGAGCTTTTGGAAATCCTGGTGTTTGGCGTTGAAGATCAAAGCCTCTTTGTCAACCAGTTTCCACCCACAGACGGATGGTCAGACCGAACGGCTCAATCAGACTTTGAAAAAGTATCTACGTTGTTATGCGGCTGAGGCTCATGATTCATGGGTGCCCCTGTTGTGGCTAGCGGAATTCGCCTATAATAATGCGTGGCATAGTTCATTGGGGGTGTCCCCCTTCTATGCCAACTATGGATTCGATGCCCGGGCATTGCCGATTACCATTCCTGGTGAAGTGGGTAATCAACCTTCGGTGTTGGGTTCGGTTCGACGTCTGCACGCAATCCAAAAGAAAGTGACCAGACATTTGGTTCAAGCCAAACAGGAGTACAAGAAATGGGCCGATAAGCATCGAGGTGTGGGACCTGTTTATCAGGTGGGGGACAAGGTGTGGTTGTCCACCAAAAATATCAGGTTTAAACTCCGTTCGGTGTTCCATCCTAAATACATTGGCCCGTATGTGGTGTTGAAACAGGTTAACCCTGTGGCTTATAAACTGAAGCTTCCAGCCTCTCTTCGTATCCACCCGGTATTTCACTGCAGTTTGTTGAAACCGGCTTTGGCTGCCCGACGGAGAGCTCCCCCTCCTGTGTTGTGTGACGATGGGCTGGAGTACGTGGTGCGCTGCATAAAGGACTCTAAACGTTGCAGAGGCGCTTTGTGGTACCTGGTGGCCTGGAAGGGCTACTTGGCTGAGGACGACTCCTGGGAGCCATCTGTGAACGTACATGCTCCCGTAGCTGTCAGAGCATTTCATCGGAGGTTTCCTGCCAAGCCAGGGCCTAGGAGGTGCTAGGAGAGAGGGCATACTGTCAGGTTCCTGCATCACCGCGCCTACCTAAACATCAGAAAACTACATCTCCCATGATCCTTGTAGGGGGAAGTATAAGGGTGGTGTTTGCAGGAAACTAGTTGCACGTAATTTTGAGTCCTTTGTTTGTGTTTTCCGTGTTGCTGGGAGAAGACCGGCTTTCCTCGAGCTGCTGCCGCGTTGGGAAGTAAGAGCGCTGATCAAGCTCCTTTCAGCGTTAAGGTACTGTTGCTATGGATTCCGCTGGAAGCCCTGGTCTCGGGCGCCTGCCGGCATTATAGAATTAGACACCTCTGTTTTCGTTCCAAAGTAACGCACCATCGGGTGCGTGTCAATTTCAAGACCCGGCTCCTCTGGTTTTCTGTTTCCCGGAGCTTCGCGGCGGCTGCTGCAAGTTACCGCGGAAAGCCTTAGTTGCTTTGAATATCTTTGTCCTGCATTGTCCGGAGTAGAGTGGTGAGTCATACTACCTACTGCCGGCTAGAGTAATCTTCGTGTCCTGCATTGTCCGGAGTAGAGTGGTGAGCAACACTACCTACTGCCGGCTAGAGTGTTTGTTTATCTGATAATATTCAAATAGCGGAACGTGGTGGCGGTCGCAACCACACGTTGCTGTTATATGGTTTAAAGTCTTTTTGTTTTGCTGAAGTGTACACCGAGGTATTACCTCTCATTGGCTAAAGGATATTCTAAGTGCTTTTAAGGGACAGAGCATTGCTTGATTGAGTGACAACGTGTGGTATTATACTACAAACTCTTTTAAGATTTATCCGGACTATAGACTTGTGAATAACTCAAAGAATAATTTAAAGGAACAAGTTCTATACCGGGGGGGGATCATATACTAAGGTTCATCTCCACATAAAATGGTGTGTATTCACAAAGGGTTTATAGTTTCTAGATCATGCACCTGTGCAGTAAATGTTGTGATAACTATTGTGTTTCCTTTCAGGAAGCTGGACTGTTAATCATTTAAACTTGCTGGAGGAATGTGTACAGCCCCTCAAGGTATTCAGTGGTCTATAGAGTACAATTGAGAGTAGCCTTACAATTGGCTGGTGTTATAAAACTTCTATTCTGTCGTTTCAGATCCCTTGTCCCTGCTGACCCCTACCCGTCCCCGGTCTCTTTTAATTATTTATCCCTCGCCTGATGGTTCGAACCCCCTGTGTACACATTCAGGGTGTTGGTAACATCAGGAGGTGGACCCCTTTGTTCATCGATCGGATCCTGTGGAGCAGGCCCTGACATTATGGTCTTGTATGCCCGTGTGGCCTCCGCTACATAGGTAGTACAATTCATGAGCTGAAAATCAGAATACTGGAATATTTGCGAGCCATTGATAAGGCGGATCCCGCTTATCCAGTCGCCCGCCACTTTGCAGAATTGCATGGCAAAGATAGGAAAAAGCTTCAGTATTTTTGATTAGACTGTGTCCCATGGAATATCAGGGGTGGAAACCGTCTACGAAAATTAAGAAGATTAGAGTCAAGATACATTATTGACCTATCATCTAAATTCCCGAAAGGTTTAAATAGTGGGGAAGAGCTGGCGATAGACCTGGGGTAGTAACATAATTTGCCTGAAAGCTGTGATTTCTCTGTCCAGAATGGTCATACAGGACCTATTTTATAGGTAACCATAATTGATGTTTATATTGTTTTGCTTAAGCATGAATATTGAATGCAATTTAAGATGTTGACTGAATGATTATGAACTATATTCGAGCATCTATTGAATTTGTATCTAAAAAAGTATGTACTTTCACAGAAGGAACGTACAATTTCCTGTTTAATTATGGTTTATTATTTTAGAAAGGACCTAGGCCGATCCACGGCATTATTCCATGTATTTACAGGTATATGTGGTTGAACCTTGCAACATTATGTTTTACAGCAATAACTGTCGAGCAATGTATACATTCCAAGATGGCGCCCAATGTGTGTTTAAGGTTGTTGGTCCTTTCTTTATTGCCATAAACTTTATTAACCAGCCACGATAGTGGTGTCAGGATCCGACCTGTGCCTGCCCAATAATAACCCAGAAACTACAGGTCCCAGAAAGCTTAGCGTGCATAGGCAAAGGAAGAGGACATAAAACTCTGCGAGACCAGGAGTGCGATGCACGTAATTTTGTCTTGTTGTGAAGATTGGAGATTGGAAGAGGAAGCCTTCCGTGACTGTCTTCTGGAAACTAGCAATCTAAATTGTGTTTCCGTAACCCGCGGCTGCGGGGTTACCTTGTCCTTCGGAGTGAGTCTTTCCGACACGAGAGACGCGGGACTTGCACCCTCTCGTGTTCGGGAGCTTTGTGGGAACTCCTTTGTGGTACTCGGAGAGACGCCGGATTTCACCCTCTCGAGTGCGGCTCCGAGTTTTGTTTGTTCAATAGTACTGGTTGAGTCCTGCCGACACGAGAGACGCTGGATTTGCACCCTCTCGTGTTCGGCTCCGAGTTTGTTTGTTTGTGAAAACGGATTGTGTTCTTCCGACGGAGAGACGCTGGATTTTGCCCCCTCTCCTAGTCGGTGTGATCTTTCATTGAACTTGAATAGTGGCGGTTGCACTCGTACTGTGTGGCGCTGCTGTGGTGAAGGTGCTCGGATTATGGAAGAATCCTCAATCAGGAAGGAAGAGGTATTCCGGGAATGACAATTAATTCCTTCTTCTGAAATCCCGCGCCGGGTAAGAACAGTGGTAACTGATGTAAAGTGTCCATTTGGCTACAGCCTAGTTGTCTGGTGAAGAAGGTACATGATAACGGTCCAGAGCAGTCCTGTCATTTTAAACGTTTCTGTTATATCATGAATACCCAGTGACATATCTGCAGCATACAAAGAGCTGAAGTAGAACCTTTTATAAACAAGGGACGGGAAATGCAGGGTATGTATGGAAACAAGTACAAGGGCATGTAGTCAGTGGATAGGGAAGGAAGTGAATTAACCCCATGCTTGTATCTTGTATTT
This sequence comes from Lissotriton vulgaris, assembly GCF_964263255.1. Taxonomy (NCBI): domain Eukaryota; kingdom Metazoa; phylum Chordata; class Amphibia; order Caudata; family Salamandridae; genus Lissotriton; species Lissotriton vulgaris. Next base: position 217,208,967 of record NC_141698.1, read on the forward strand.
CAGGGAATAATCCCCAGTGGTGAGAGAAGTTATCTCATATGTAGAAGGGAGAGGTCCTGAGACGAATCAGGTAGGAAAGGAGTTCAGTGGGGAATCTAGTTTAGTGTATGAAGGGCAGGGCTCTCCACTTACAGTGTATATTTTGTGTCATTGCAGATACCTCTTCTACAACCGTTTCCAGTCCCGGACATTTTTCCCTCGCCTGCTTACTATCGTGCTTGGTGGTATTTATTCCCAGAGCACGGAGAAAGCTGGAGGTGGACTCCATATAGCATCACCCCGATCCTGAGGAGCCGTTGGACCGTGACAGAATTACGTGCCCACGAAATAGTCTCCTCCCAATCGGGTATTCAGGGTATGGCTACCTTGGAAGATGTATTGGCCGCCTTAGTACTGGTTCAACAGGAGTTAGTTACTTCACGAGCAGAAGCTGCTGCTCTGAAGGAACAGATGGAGAGGCAGGGCAGGAATCCTTTCAATGCTTCGGCAGGTGTTCAGCAGGTACAGGTTACGGTCCCTCAGCCCATCCCATTGGCCAGTCCAGAGAGATATTCTGGTAGTCCTACATCAGTACAGAACTTCTTGACGCAGATAACCTTACATTTCTCATATCGCCCAGCATCTTTCCCTACTAATCTATCTAGAGTAGCATTTGCGATCTCGTATTTAACGGGGGATGCAGCAAATTGGGCAGGACCTCTGGTGAGGAATGACGACCCTCTCTTGACTGATTGGAGTGCCTTTCGGAGAGAATTCGAAAGGGTATTCGAAAGGAGGGCCACGACCTTAAGTGCAGACAGTGATATTCTTGATTTGAAACAAGGTCGGAAAGATTTGGTCACCTACATGACAACATTTAACCGTCTGATCGCAGAGACGGCGTGGCCAGAGGAAAAAAGAATGGCATTATATTACCACGGTCTCTCCGATGAGCTGAAAGATGTTTTGGCTCAGATCGATCCGCAGCCAGCTACATGTACAGACCTCATTAATTTGACGCTGAGACTAGATCATCGTCTGGCTGATCGCTCGGGGGAACGGAGACAAGGGTATCGTTCTCCTGGGGGTCAGGGAAGGGCTGAAGGTGGTCTTCCCACTGAGAAGGGAGGAGGAGTAGAACCTATGGAAGTAGGAGCAATCCGGGCACCCTTGTCCAGAGCAGAAAGAGAAAGCCGCCGCACCTTGGGTCTCTGCATGTACTGCGGAAAAAAGGGACATTATGTTAAGGACTGTACTGTGAAACCTAAGAAAGGCCGTCCGTATCCGGTGGGAAAGACTCATGCTGTTCCAGCAGTCATGGGGGACACCGAGAGAGAATCATTGTTACCCGAGGAGAAGCCCGAGGAACAGGGATGCCGGTTGCCGTCTCTTGCGGGGGTTTCTGCCACGGATACGGAAGCACACATAGTGTTGTCTATGATGTTACAGGTGCGAGGACAACAACACCAGGTGCATAGTATGGTGGACTCCGGGGCTACAGGAAACTTCATAGACGAAGGGTTGGTTGAACGATTGGGGTTAGTGAGAGTGGCTATTCAGAAACCAGAGAGGGTGCTGGCAGTGGACGGCACCCCGCTGAAGTCCGGGCCATTACAGAACACACCGAAAAGGTGGAGCTGCATCTCCCTGGGAATCCATTAGAGCATGTGGAAACTATAGTGCTAAATATCATCGAAGCACCCCAGTATGAGGTTATCCTGGGCATGGCCTGGTTAGGCCTGCACAATCCTACCATGGATTGGAGACAAAAGACCATCAGTTTTCAGTCGGCTGAATGCCAAGCTTCATGTATGAAGGAAAAAGTCCTTCATTTGATTGCATTAGCACAGGTGTTTCAGGTGGCCACGGCAGTTGAAAAAGATGTCTGCTTGCCATCTGTCTATGAAGAGTATCGTGAGGTGTTCAGTGAAATTAAGGCTGCATCGTTGCCACCTCACCGTGAATACGACTGTCGTATAGATCTAGTGGATGGTGCCGTGATACCCTTGTGTAGAGTATACGCCGTTTCAGAGCCTGAGACAAAACACCGGCAGGAGTACTTGAGGGAATTCTGTGCCATGGGGTTTATTCGTCCCTCTCGGTCCCCTGCGGCTTCGCCCTTGTTTTTTATTGCAAAGTCCAACGGGGAGCTGCGAACTTGCATCGACTACCGCCTATTGAATAGGCAGACAGTCAAAAACCGTTATCCGTTACCACTCATCCCCGTTTTATTGGACCAAGTATTATTATTATTATTATTATTCTGAGTTTTGTATAGCGCCTGGTTACCAATAGGCATCCCAGCGCTTACCAGAACATAACACTACTAAAGAATGAAGGGATTAGACGGAGAACAAAAAAGTTTTTAAAAGTTTGCGGAACCGAAGAAGGCTAGCTTCCGAGCGCAGTTGTAGGGGCAATGAGTTCCACAAGGAGGCCACGTTTATTGAAAACCTTCTGCCACCCGTTCTTGCCTTTTTCACCCTGCCAACCTGAAGGAGATGTTGATGGTCAGAGCAAAGAGGGCGAGGGGCCTTGTAAGGCTGGACCATCTCCTCCAGAATAGGTGGGCCTACCCCGTGCAGAACTTTGTGGGCAATACAAAGTGACTTGAACTTCACCCTGTTCCTCACAGGGAGCCAGTGCAGTGCCCTCAGCGCCGGGCGAGCAGATTGACGCCTGGGGAGACCCGTCAAAAGCCTGGCCGCCGCGTTCTGCACTTGCTGCAGTTTGTTCAGGGTAGATTTGGGTGCGCCCAGGAATAGCGCATTGCTGAAATCCAGCGGCGAGATGATAAGTCCCTGGATGAGAAGCCTTCGGGTGGCCACTGGGAGCAGGGGCAGAATCTTCTGGGCTGCGCGGAGCAGGCCAAAGCACACGCCAGCAGTCTTTTTGGCATGAGTTTTAAACGATAGGTCCTGCTCCAGCCATACCCCAGGCTCTTGATCTCCTGTTTGGGGGGGGTACCAGTCCCAGACAGTCTGGACAGCTGCTGGGGGACAAAGATGGAGAGGAGTTCCCCAGCAGCATCAATTCCGTCTTGGAGCCATTTAACTTTAGGGCTGAGCTGCACATCCACGTGTAGATCTTCTCAAGACACGTGTGCAGCCGGTCGGGGTGGTGCGCCGACTGGGAGAGGCCTACCACCAACTAAGTATCATCAGCATAACTGATGATTTTAATACCCAGCGGCAGTACCACACTCTCCAGGGGGGCCATGTAAACGTTGAATAAGGTAGGGCTCAATGAAGAGCCCTGTGGCACACCACACTGGAGAGGGGTTGAAGATGATTTTTCATGGCCTTCCCACACCTCAAATGTACGACCTTCCAAGAAGGAAGCAGACCATTTGAGGGCCAGACCCGTGACCCCCACCCCCGACAGCCGTTGGAGAAGCACCTGATGGTCCGCGGTGTCAAAAGCAGCACTGAGGTCCAGGAGGATCACTGCCACTGATCCCCCCGAATCCAGCATGCTCCTTGCATTCTCCACGACCGCCAGCAGGGCGGTGTCAGTCCCCTGACCGGGACGGAAACCCGTTTGGGAGTCGCCCAGGAGGGAATTGGCTTCCAAGAAGTCCGAGAGGCGGCTGTTCACCAGCTTCTCAGCCACCTTACTGATACCCGGCAGCAAGGAGATAGGCCGAAAGTTGGCGAGATCGGCGGGATCGAGGTTAGGCTTTTTCAAAAGGGCCTTAACCACCGCCCCTTTCCAACTGGGGGGGACTACCCCTTGGGCGAGGGACAGGTTTATCAGGTCCGTCACAGGGCCGCCAATCGTGGAGGACACCTGTTTGAGATATTTAATAGGCGCTGGGTCTTTCGGGGAGCCACTCTTCATAGAGCCCAGAACCGCCAGAACTTCCTCCATAGTGACCGGACCAAGGGAGGCCAGCTCCATCGATTGCATCTTAGGTTGAGAGCTGGAGTTGTCCTCCAAGGAAGAGACCTCGCCTAGCCGGGGAAGGGAAGCCAATATGTTGTCAATTTTACTTTTGAAAAACGAGGCCAGTTCTGTGCATTTTTTGCGAGGGTCCTCGTGGAAAACCTGGGGTTCGGGGGCATTCAGTAACTCCTTAATAACCCTGAATGATTCTTTGGAAGAGTTGGCCGCAGAGCCTATACGCTCTTCAAAGAATCTTGATTTTGCCACCCGAATAGCGGATTTATACCTGCTCAGAGCCGTACGGTATTCTTTACGACTCGCCTCACTCCAATCTCTCCTCCAGGACCGCTCTAGCCTCTTGCATCCCTTCCTCAGGGTTCTCAATTCCGACGAATACCAAGGTGCGGAGCCCACTCTCTTCCCCTTTGTAAGGTGTTTCTTTTTGGGTAGGAGGGTGTCCAGAGAGTTCACGAGCCAGGTATGTAGATTCGCATCAGCGACTATCGGGTTAACTCCCTGAGGGGGCTGCGTAGCCTCTAGGTGTGCCGCCCAAGTGTCAACTGGGAGCCTCGACCAGGCTCTCTCCAGGGTGTGAACCCTTGGGGCCACCGCCGCTGGACTGTCAAATTGCCAAGTCGCGGACACCAAAAAATGGTCTGTCCAAAGCAGGGCAAGAGCAGGAGATGGAATAAGATGGTCCAAGTTTGAGAGTATAGGATCAAGCAGGTGGCCCTTCTCATGGGTCGCGCCCGAGTTGACCAAGTTGATTCCAAAAGAATTGAGATCGTCGATCAGATCGACTCCCGCGGCATTAGTAGAGTCGTCGAGATGGATATTAAAATCCCCGAGGACAACAAAGTTAGCAGTAGAAGATGCAAGAAGCGCAGTAGTTTCTAAGAGAGAGTTAGGAAGCTACCCAAGGGTCCAGGAGGGCGGTAAATCAACAAGCCTACCAAAGACACTGTAGGTGACAACTGAAGGGAGAACTGTAAGCTCTCACAGTCAGTCACCCCTCCATTCTGGATCTTACAAGCGAGCGTGTCTCTGTAAAGAACAGCAATTCCTCCTCCCCTCCCTTTAGGTCGATCAAGGTGGAGTATATGAAAGCCCGCCTAAGTAAGGGAGGCCAACATTTACACCCGGTTGGATCTCAGGGGAGCATACCATCTAGTAAGGATCCGCAGCGGGGATGAGTGGAAAACGGCCTTCAAGACTCGGTACGGTTTATTTGAGTACTTGGTAATGCCGTTCGGGCTATGTAATGCCCCTGCGGCGTTCCAGTACTTTTTAAACGACGTGCTGAAGGACTATATAGACCAATTTGTCATTGTCTACATAGATGACATCCTGGTGTATTCTAGGTCTATTCCTCAACATGCTGGTCATGTCATCTTAGTTTTGAAGAGGCTATTGGATAATTGCTTGTATTGCAAACTTAGCAAGTGCGAGTTCGGGGTGGCAGAGGTGGAGTTTTTGGGGGTCATATTGAGCCCCCTGGGGTTCCGTATGGCGGATCGCAAGGTGGAGGCAGTACAACAATGGCCAGCTCCCAAAAGCGTCAAAGAGGTGCAATGTTTCCTAGGTTTTTCAAACTACTATCGAAGGTTCATAGCACAATTTTCAGCAGTTGCAGCCCCGATCACTCGTTTGCTCCGAAAAGGGGTATCTTTTGAATGGACGGTTGAGGCTGATGAAGCCTTCAATAGATTGAAAACTGCGTTCAGTTCAGCCCCCATATTGAAGCATCCTCAAATGGACGTTCCGTTTGTGGTAGAGACGGACGCCTTGGATGCCACGGTGGGAGCGATCCTCTCTCAAAGGGACAAGGGTACTGGACAATTACACCCGGTGGCCTTTTTGTCGAAAAAGCTATCCTCCGCTGAAACCAATTATACCGTGGCGGAGAAGGAACTGTTCGCCATAAAGAAGGCCTTCATGGAGTGGAGGCATTATTTGTGGGGAGCAAGACATACCATCACGGTGTATTCGGATCACCGGAATCTTGTTTATATGAAGACAGCTCGCCACTTATCACAAAGGCAGATGAGGTGGATGTTGTTTTTCGCTGGTTTTGACTTTGTGGTTACGTTCCGCCCAGGGGCAGACAATAAGAAGGCTAACTCACTGTCAAGACAGACAGAGAGAGAAACATCGACACAAGTCATCCAGCAGGCCATCATTCCCTCAGAGAAAGTGCTGTGTGCAAGTGCAGTTGACCAATTCATGACACAAGTAGTGAAGCAGAAGAGTCCGATACAGTGGACAGCATGGGCTAGTCAGGATCAAAATAGAGTACTGAAGCATGGGGTGCCCTTATGTAATGGAAAGCTGTATCTGCCCACACACTCCCTTAGGTTGCAAGCCTTTAACTAGTGTCATAACGCTGTGGTGGCCGGTCATCCGGGTAACAAGAAAACGCTTATCCTGATACAGCGACACTTCTGGTGGGAAGGCATGGGTAAAGAAGTGGAGAACTGGGTAAGACAGTGTGAGGTGTGTGCTCGAGCAAAGGGAGAGCAGTGTAGGTCAAAGGGGAAATTGTTACCATTGCCAACGCCGTCTCATCCCTGGCATACCATTAGCGTTGACTTCATTGTGGGGTTGCCAAGTGATCAGAAATGCAACGCTATATTAGTGGTAGTGGATAGCCTTACCAAAATGGCTCATTTTATACCCTGTCACAACCTTCCAACGGCCAGACAAACTGCCCAACTGTTGTTAACCCATGTGGTGCGACTGCATGGAATCCCACGAGTCATAGTGTCAGATAGAGGACCCCAGTTCATAGCCCGATTCTGGCATACGTGGTGCAAAGCCCTACAAGTGAAGGATGCCTTGTCCACTAGCTTTCACCCTCAATCGGATGGCCAAACCGAGAGGATGAACCAAACCCTTAAGAAATATCTGAGGTGTTATGCGAAAGAGGCAGAACAATCATGGGTCTCTATGTTGTGGCTGGCGGAGCTATCGTATAATAACACCTGGCATAGTTCCATCAAAGAAACACCATTCAGGGCAAATAATGGATACTGTGCAAAGACTCTACCCATTGTAATACCGGGTGAAGTGCAAAACCAACCATCCGTTGCAGCTCATGTGGAGGAACTATCAAAAATCCACAAAATCATTCGGAAAACCCTGTGTCAGTCTAAAGCAAAGTACAAAACATGGGCTGACAAACACCGACAGGAAGGGCTGGAGTACAAGGCAGGTGACAGAGTATGGCTCTCCACCCGGAATATCCGGTTTCGCTATCATAGCGTTTTTCATCCGCGTTTTGTCGGACCCTATCCCGTACTCCGGAAGATCAACCCGGTGGCATACAAACTGAAGTTGCCTGTCCATATGCGGATACATCCTGTATTCCATTGTAGTTTGTTGAAGCCGGCGGGAAGGGCGAAACTGGCTCCGGTCCCTCCAATTTTGAGGGATGGTCAATTGGAGTTCGAGGTCCGGAGAATTCTGGACTCAAGGTACCGCCAGGGCAAACTGTGGTTCCTAATCTCGTGGAAAGGGTATCAACCTGAGGACGATTCCTGGGAGCCGAGTACAGCCGTTCATGCTCCCCGAGCTGTTCGGGAATTCTACCGACCGCATCCAGGGAAGCCGGGCGCTAGGAGGCACAGGGGAGGGGGGCATACTGTCAGGATCCAAACTGTGCCTGCCCAATAATAACCCAGAAACTACAGGTCCCAGAAAGCTTAGCGTGCATAGGCAAAGGAAGAGGACATAAAACTCCGCGAGACCAGGAGTGCGATGCACGTAATTTTGTCTTGTTGTGAAGATTGGAGATTGGAAGAGGAAGCCTTCCGTGACTGTCTTCTGGAAACTAGCGTTCTAAATTGTGTTTCCGTAACCCGCGGCTGCGGGGTTACCTTGTCCTTTGGAGTGAGTCTTTCCGACACGAGAGACGCGGGACTTGCACCCTCTCGTGTTCGGGAGCTTTGTGGGAACTCCTTTGTGGTACTCGGAGAGACGCCGGATTTCACCCTCTCGAGTGCGGCTCCGAGTTTTGTTTGTTCAATAGTACTGGTTGAGTCCTGCCGACACGAGAGACGCTGGATTTGCACCCTCTCGTGTTCGGCTCCGAGTTTGTTTGTTTGTGAAAACGGATTGTGTTCTTCCGACGGAGAGACGCTGGATTTTGCCCCCTCTCCTAGTCGGTGTGATCTTTCATTGAACTTGAATAGTGGCGGTTGCACTCGTACTGTGTGTCGCTGCTGTGGTGAAGGTGCTCGGATTATGGAAGAATCCTCAATCAGGAAGGAAGAGGTATTCCGGGAATGACAATTAATTCCTTCTTCTGAAATCCCGTGCCTGGTAAGAACAGTGGTAACTGATGTAAAGTGTCCATTTGGCTACAGCCTAGTTGTCTGGTGAAGAAGGTACATGATAACGGTCCAGAGCAGTCCTGTCATTTTAAACGTTTCTGTTATATCATGAATACCCAGTGACATATCTGCAGCATACAAAGAGCTGAAGTAGAACCTTTTATAAACAAGGGACGGGAAATGCAGGGTATGTATGGAAACAAGTACAAGGGCATATAGTCAGTGGATAGGGAAGGAAGTGAATTAACCCCATGCTTGTATCTTGTATTTCAGGGAATAACCCCGGTGGTGAGAGAAGTTATCTCATATGTAGAAGGGAGAGGTCCTGAGACGAATCAGGTAGGAAAGGAGTTCAGTGGGGAATCTAGTTTAGTGTATGAAGGGCAGGGCTCTCCACTTACAGTGTATATTTTGTGTCATTGCAGATACCTCTTCTACAACCGTTTCCAGTCCCGGACATTTTTCCCTCGCCTGCTTACTATCGTGCTCGGTGGTATTTATTCCCAGAGCACGGAGAAAGCTGGAGGTGGACCCCATATAGCATCACCCCGATCCTGAGGAGCTGTTGGACCGTGACAAGTGGTGTCACGAACACCGATGAAGGCTTAACGCCGAAACGCGCATTTGTTCGCTTCAAAATAAACGAAGCCTGTTGTGAAAAGCTCCCCCCGTGAGTGAGGTTTTTCTTTTCGAAATTGAAGAAATTGAGCCTGATATATATAGTACAGTAGGTATATTTAGTTAGGACCAAGTTTCTATTGGAAATCCGTAACATTCTATTTGGAATAACTTTGGCGTTGATTGAGGAATTTGTGTGCAATTTTCCAAAATTTTGGCCAGCTCAGTTTTGCTCCTTCCCTGAAAGTTTTGAGGGGGATTCGTCAAGCGGGGGCTGAGAAAAAAGGGGGGTCCCAAAATGTGTTTTCCCCATGTTAATTTCCATAGGACGTTTGGACACGGCTACAGCCCGAACCGCTGAACGGAATTACACCAAACTTGGCAAAATTGTAGGGACTGGTACGCAGAAGTGCCTTTTGTTTAAATGGTGTAAATCCCTCCAGTAGTTCCTGAGAAAATCAAAAGAGAAAACATATATTAATCTATAGAGGCTTACTATAAGCTTACTATAAGCTTACTGTACTCTGTACCATTCCGAGCACGAGCTGCATGCTGATTGGCTGCCAATGTCTGTCAACTCTCCAAACCCGAAAGTGTTGGCAGCCATCTTCTGCCTCGGTAGACTGAGGAACAGGAGAGCAGAAAAACAAAGGTGCAAAACACGCAAAGGGAGCAGGGTAGAAGCACCCTGACCCCCTAGGCCTGCTCATGGGGTCCCACAAGGACACCCCAGGCCCCAAAATGTTTTTTTTTTTAAATCGTGGGGTACGGGTACATGATAGCACCTCATTAAAAAGCATTGCAGGTAATAGAAGGTTTTAAGACTTTAGTTACATTATAAATCATTTGTTGATGGTACCATACTAATTTTAGGAATTGTGGTGTGTTCTAAGGTGATTTTACCATGTGACAAAAGGCTTCTGCTGGGATATCATGAATCATGTTTGAAAGAAAACTATTCTAATGCTTTTCCCACAGTGGTTTGGAAGGGGATCTATAAGCTAACGTGAAAGCATATTTTCTGTAAATTCACATTATCTTTCTCAGTCATGTGAGAATGAAGTCTGACATTCTCAGTAAAACATGTACATCCAACAAGGTCACAGACTGTCAGTTGATTCCTTTGTGTTCTACTGCAGTCTCCTAGAGTGTTCTAAAGAACAACTTGAGCGCTAATAGTCCTACTTATTACAAAGGTATGGCACACCTGAAGCCGTCTTGATTGGAATAAAGTGGTAACTCTTAAAACATTTATTTTAAAAAGGAACAAAATGAGGGGGTATATCTTGCCATAGAAAGTATGATTAGTGCTGCAGAAAGAACATAAAGGGCACATTTTGAGTGACTTCTCAAATCCTCTTCTATTTCATTAAAAAATTCTGACATGCAGTCTCCCAAGATGGCCACCAGAGACAAAAGAGCCCAAATGTAGCCCAAATATCACCCAGATGTAGCCTAAGTATAGCCCAATGACAGACTGTCCCAGAGTGTTCTAAAGAACAACTAGAGCGCTAACAGTCTTACTTATGACAAAAGTATGGCACACCAGAAGCCATCTTGATTGGAATGAAGTGGTAAGTCTGAAAACATTTACATTAAAAAGGAACAAAATGAGGGGGTTAATTTTGCCTTAGAAAGTATGATTAGTGCTTCAGAAAGAAAAATTCAGACACTCTGTTCATCACCACCCCCTTTTCTGAATGGTTTTTGGCCACTATAGGTGTGGCAGGGTATACTCAGACATGAGTCCCTTTCTCACTGCACCATCAGGATTCAAGCAAGCCGGGCTGACGACGGCTGAAATGCCAGAAACCGGTCCCCGGTAGCTTGTCTCCTTTCTGGTGAAGAATTGGCTTGGTAGTTTAGTCTGCCCTGTTCCCATGATGCACTGGGCCAGGGACAGACTGATTTGCATATAGCCAGGTTCTGAGCTGGGATGGTGCAGTGAGATAAATAACGGTGATGGATCAAGCCCTGATCTTTGGACTGGGTAAGAGTGGTCTGCTTAATTCAGACACTCTGTTCATCACCACCCCCTTTTTTGAATAGAAAAATTCAGGCACATTTTGAGTGACTTCTCAAATCCTCTTCTATTTCATTAAAACAATTCTGACATGCAGACAAACATGCACTTTGAATACCAGCAGCAGACTTCCCTGGTGAGCAGTAGCTTTTCTACAGTGATCCAATGAGCAACTAAAGTGCTAACATTCAGAATTTATGGCAAATGTGTGACACCTCTGAATGCCTTCTTGATGGAACCAAAGTAATCAAGCATTGAAAATGCAATAGATCTCGCCCTCGTTTAAGTTAAAGCCATTCTGTTTGTAATGGGGTGGCTTTTTAGCTTTGCTTTTAATAGTGTTTTTCAAACTTTCATGTAAATAACATGCATATATATGCATATATGTATATGTATGCATGTATTTATATTTGTATTTATATAGATATGCAGATTATATATATTTATATATGTATGTTTATATATATTCACAGAAAAAAACATAAGTTTCACACCAGTTATAGTTAGGAATTAGCATTTAAAAAACCTATTAAATTCACTGAAAAATATGTAGGTTTCACACCAGTTATAGTTAGCAGGAAGTTTTACTCGCATAAAACCATTGAAATTCCCACGTTATAGTTAGTTGGGCTCACTATAACTTGCGCGTGCAATGCACTGCTGATGACGTCACATATTACATCACTCATGACATGGTCAGTGAAATCACTCATGACATCACTGATGACACCATCCACTGAATGTGTGTCTTTCTGAAAAATAAATATGTTTTATATATGTATATGTAAAGGTCGATGGAAATAAATAAGTGTCTTAATGGATGTTTTCTTTTTTAAAAATTGATTGGTTAACTGGCTTATTAAGTGTATCCCAGTGAAAACATATATTAGCGAGTATTGTTTGAATATTTAAATGTTTGTATCAGTGTTTCTGTTTGTGTATAAGTGGCTGCATGGGTTGGTGAGTAGCTACATGTGTGTGTATATGGGTTATTAGATTTTTTTTAGTATCAGTATGAGTGTCTGTATGGTTTGGTGGGGGTATTACTTAGCACATAGATGCATCAATGACTGACTCACTGTTTGTATGTGTTTTGAAGACAGCATATGTGCAGGACTGTATGGGTGGATGAGTGTGTATATTTGTGTGTTAGTGAGTGAATGACTGTCTCACTAGTGTATTTATCAGTAACTACATATGTTTTAATCTAGTATATGTGAGTATTGAAGTATATAAGTGAGTATATGTGAGAGTGAGAGATTGTAAGAGTTCCTGTTTAAATAAGTATGTGTTTCTATAAGTGATTGTTTAAGAGAGTAAGTATGTGTAAGTTTCCTTAGAAGTAATGTGGTAGTGTGTGTATAGCTGTATATGCAAATAAATGGATGTTCAATAGTTTACTTGCATGTGTGAGTATGTGTGAGAGTAACTTTTGGATGACTGTCGGTGTGTAACAGGATGTATAGGTGAATCACTACATATGATGAGTGAGTATATGTATGAGTGACTATATAGAACTGTTGGTGAATGAGTGGATGTGTATATAGATGGTGGAATTTTTGAATTGGTTGTTGTAACTGGTATGGGTATCTCCATTTTTCTGAAAAAAATGTATTTCTATTTTTCAATATGTGTTTCATGGGTTACATTACAGTGAAAGGAGGTCACTCTGTCACAAGGATGATGTCATCAGTGATGTCATGAGTGATGTCACTGACCATGTCATGAGTGATGTAATATGTGACGTCATCAGCAGTGCATTACACGCGCAAGTTATAGTGAGTCCATCTAACTATAACATGGGAATTTCAATGGTTTTATGCGAGTAAAACTTCCTGCTAACTATAACTGGTGTGAAACCTATGTTTTTTTCAGTGAATTTAATAGGTTTTTTAAATGCTAATTCTTAACTATAACTGGTGTGAAACCTATGTTTTTTTCTGTGAATTTCATAGGTTTTCTAAATGCTAATTCCTAACTATAACTGGTGTGAAACCTATGGTTTTTTCAGTGAATTTCAAAGGATTTTGTAATAACAAATTTCTATACCTATGTAATGTAATATTTTTTAAAATGAGTTCTATATTATATATTTATGTAATACTATTTTTTTAATGTATTTTCATATTTTTTTTTTAGCCCTGGAGCGCTCCCGGTGCGCGTACCGGTGAGCGCACCAGAGAGCGCAGTATTCCGGCACGCCCCGTGCGCGTACCGGGGCGCGTCCCGTTAGCTCACCAAAAAAAAAAGAAAAAAAAATAATGAAGAAGTGAGCATAAAGAAAGGGGACAGAAAGAGTGGTGTAAAGAGAAAGAGAGCTAGAAAGAGGAACACAAAGGGACTGTCTAATAGATAGTAAGACAGAGAAAAGGTGTTAGAGGAAGTAACTGAGAAAAGGAAAGACGTGGGGAGTGACAGAGAGAAAGGACAGAGAGAAAAGGAAGGAGTGACAGAAAGGGACTGAGTGAACCAGAAACAAAGGAAAGTGAGGGAGTGTGGGTGAGCAGGAGGACTGAAAGAAGTTGAATGCGGTAGGAAAGTAAGGAAAAGAAAAGTAAACATGGAGGATAAGAATAAGTGAGGGATGCAGAGTAAGGAAATAGGGGTGAGGTAGGGTGAGAGAAAAGTAGTGAGGTTAAAGCAAAAATTCATCACTAAAGCCAATCAAACCATTGATCAGGGTATAATACTACTAGATCGTCGAGTATCATACGAACTGGCACAAGCTAGACGATCGTCATTAGGACCCCTGATGTTAGCGCAAACATCTCTAACTCAACCGGAGAAGGAAGCTGCTCCGGAAACACGCGCTGACATCCATGGCATCCCAAACCTGGTTGATCTGTCTGCGTCTTTGTCATTGTTGGACTCGCAACTGACCCAGGCGCTTGAAAAAATGGGGTGAGGTAGGGTGAGAGAAAAGTATTGAGGTTAAAGCAAAGGATGATGACAAACGACATTTTTTTAGTCATACTTACCATATAAATTATGTAAACTTAATTACATATTTTTTCTACACTTTGTATCAGTGGAACTTTTGCTGCCCTTGTTGCTGTTGCTCTGCTTTGCCCACGAGACATCTGTGGACCCCTGACTGCTGCCACGGACCCACCCGCCTGTCTCCCGCTGCCCGGCTGCTCTGTATCCAGCTAGAGCGGGGCCGCCGAGAGGAGACCGGCGAGGGGCGAACTGCATCCCCCAGAAGCCCTTGCGGTGATCCGTGTCACCTGGGAGCGCCAGGTGGCGCTTTAAAACGGCATCAGCCCCATCGAGTGGGGGAACTTTTGCTTAAGTATGAGCAGAAAATCCGTTCCGCTCGCGGATTTTGCAAATTTTCGGTAAATTCGCGATCCGCGAACTCCCGCAAATTTACAGAGAATTCGCAAATCCGGGAGCGGCGGATTTTACCGGGGGCAAAAGTTGAAGCATGGCCTGTTGTAACTATTTTAGGATGGCGCCGGCAAGCTGCCAGCGCCATCCTAAAATAGTTACTAAGTTAGCTTCAACAGGAAGCTCTAATAGATAAAATCGAGCAGGTGCTCGATTTTATCTATTAGAGCTTCCTGTTGAAGCTAATTTAGTAAGTATTTTAGGATGGCGCTGGCAGCTTGCCGGCGCCATCCTAAAATATTTACCATGCCCTTCCTGTGACTCATTCATCAGCCCAAAAACAATCGTGAGCGTCGTCGAGGCAGGTGTGCCTTCTTCACAAATCTGCCGTGGAAAATCAGCTGTGATGCTGGATAGAGGCTTTTGCATCCATGACTTTCACAAGCGCAATACCCATGCTGTTTCTGTGACCAGGAGCTTATTTCTCTTCATCTGCTGAACTGATCTTTCTCTGACCTTTTATACACACTAGAAGCATGTGTGAACTCACATGGTAGCCCTGCCCGTTTGGCCCAGCCCACACACTCGCGGTTTGCACCGTCTTCCCGCCATTCACCCACTATGATGGACAGCTCACTCAAGGGACCCCTGCGCCCTTTGGGGCGATTGCATAGTAACACACACATGGTCGCTCGAACTAGTTGATGCTCAAATTCAGTGACTCATTCATTAGCCCAAAAACAATCATGAGCGTCTTCGAGGCTGGACAGGTGTGCCTCTTCCCAAATCTACCGTGGAAAATCAGCTGTGATGCTGGGTAGAGGGCGGCCTTTGCATGGTCGCTCGAACTAGTTGATGCTCAAAATCAGTGACTCATTCATTAGCCCAAAAACAATCATGAGCGTCTTCGAGGCGGGACAGGTGTGCGTCTTCCCAAATCTACTGTGGAAAATCAGCTGTGATGCTGGGTAGAGGGCGGCCTTTGCATGGTCGCTCGAACTAGTTGATGCTCAAAATCAGTGACTCATTCATTAGCCCAAAAACAATCATGAGCGTCTTCGAGGCGGGACAGGTGTGCCTCTTCCCAAATCTACTGTGGAAAATCAGCTGTGATGCTGGGTAGAGGCCTTTGCATCCTTGACTTTCATGAGCGCAATCCCCGTGCTGTTCCTGTGACCAGGAGCTTCTTTCTCTTCATATAATTGTGTTCGCACGGGTTGCTGCAAGTTCGCACGCGTTTTGTACAATTTCGCAATTTGCGAAATTGTACAAAACCCTCGCGAACTTGCAGAAACCCGTGCGAACATAAAAAAAAAAAAAAAATCCGCAAATTCGCGAGAATTCGCGGATTTTGCGGATTGCGAGTTCGCAAATCCGCAAAATCCGCTAACGCGAGATTCGCAAAATTCGCCCAAACCTACTTTTGCTGCCCTTGTTGCTGTTGCTCTGCTTTGCCCACGAGTCTTCTGTGGACCCCTGACTGCTGCCACGGACCCGCCCGCCTGTCTCCCGCTGCTCTGTATCCAGCTAGAGCGGGGCCGCTGAGAGGAGACCGGCGAGGGGCAAACTACATCCCCCAGAAGCCCTTGCGGTGATCCGTGTCACCTGGGAGCGCCAGGCGGCGCTTTAAAATGGCATCAGCCCCATCGAGTGGGGGAACTTTTGCTGCCCTTGTTGCTGTTGCTCTGCTTTGCCCACAAGTCTTCTGTGGACCCCTGACTGCTGCCACAGACCCGCCCGTCAGTCTCCCGCTGCCCGGCTGCTCTGTATCCAGCTAGAGCGGGGCCGCCGAGAGGAGACCGGCGAGGGCGAACTACATCCCCCAGAAGCCCTTGCGGTGATCCGTGTCACCTGGGAGCGCCAGGCGGCGCTTTAAAACGGCATCAGCCCCATCTCGCGGGACGCCGGGTGAAGCCCGGTCCAAGGGCGGGCCCGTCCTATCCCGTCACAGACCGGAAGAGACTGGACTGGGCCCCCCCTCCAACAGTGTATACAAGGTAACTCTTTTATCCTGCCTGATATATTGTTGCTACACTCATTTTTGCCCAGACAGCCTGATATCATAATATAACAACATATCAGACTGCACTTGGCCATCGACTGTCTTTCTACGAGTGTTCGATCATCTTCCTCCATAACAAATGTCACCGAGGGATACCAGAAGCAAAACACTTCTAAACATGGCTAAATCCAATCCCATTGATCAATTGATCAATCCAATTGGTCCCATTGATCAATTCATCACTAAAGCCAATCAAACCATTGATCAGGGTATAATACTACTAGATCGTCGAGTATCATACGAACTGGCACAAGCTAGATGATCGTCATTAGGACCCCTGATGTTAGCGCAAACACCTCTAACTCAACCGGAGAAGGAAGCTGCTCCGGAAACATCCATGGCATCCCAAACCTGGTTGATCTGTCCGCGTCTTTGTCATTGTTGGACTCACAACTGACCCAGGAGCTTGAAAAAACGCCCAATATCTTTGCGAGTCCGCCTCTACAGGACAACGACCCCGACCAGAACGTAGAAAGGGGGCTAAGGGAGGGAGCAATTCCAAAACAGAAGAGCATAAGTAAAAAAAAACGAAAGACGTCAATGCATCAAAAATAAGTAAGTTACAACCTACGCCACGTCCCAAGAACCAGAGAGAGGGAAATAAACCAAATGAGCAAAGGCAGAAAAACAATACCTCTAACGAAGTAAGAGCAGACAACTGTGCCATTAATTCCCATCTCACCATCGTGGATCTCAGCGCAAATGAAAGTAATGATGACAGTGTTCATAAGGAAGATCTTGATACGGACACGGACAAAGGATACAAAATAGGCGATCCAGATCAGCATCTGATGGTTCGGATAGCTGAACTAATAAAGCATCAGCTACAGCCCATTCAAAAGAGTCTGGAATTCATAGAGAAGCAAATAGTAGTATTAGTCGCCACTCTAAAAAATCCTGCAAATCTAAAGAACCTAGGGCTGACAAATATGGAAGGATCAAAAAACAAAACTGTTAACACCATGTCAGGACAACCTTCCAATAATGGTATTGCTGCAAGTAACACCCCTATCATTAAGGTAGGAGAAACTGTCAAAAAGTCAACCAAGGGCCCTGCAACTCCAACCCCAAAAATCAAGTCCCCACAAAAGCCACCTAAGAAAGTTCCAGAGGTACAGAAAAACCCACCCATAACACATATCCCCCCTAAGCCACTTCCAACAAATACTCCACATCATGAACATCCACAAAGGTATAATACACAGGGAGAACGGACAAAGAAAGGATGGACTAAGCCCATAAACCTCCCCTGAAGCAACCCCGTTTGTAGCTATTTTGACAGGGGTGCCTGACCTAAGTTATGACACAGATTAACCAACTTGGTCCCTAGTAAACAAAGTTTGGCATTGGTTGAATGCCAACAGACCAAACCCGCAAAACTATGTTACTAGAATTACCACAGCACAAATAGTTTCATGGATAGGACACCAACAAAAAACAATCCCAGGTGATTGTGTTATGGTTAATTTTGAAAACCCTCGGGCAGTGGACTACATTTGCTCCTGGGATACAGTGGACAGGAATAGAGGTATAAACACCAAACGTCGATCCTTTTTTTACCCCCCGATATTCCACTATCCTGAAGGCTCAAATTGGTCCGCAAACTGGTCCTGGAATCAGACAGACAATGGGCAAAGGGGTTGGAACCAGGGAGGATGGGGGCATGAAAACAGAGAATGAGCTGATTGGAAAACCAATGGTAGGAGAGTACAGCTACAATCACAAAGGGAACTTTGGGGTGGAATACCAACTTTTAATAGTTACAGCTGTCTAGAGATGGTTGATTGACCATCATCACAAAGGGAGTATGACATGATCAGCCCAATAAACACCGGAGATATAACCATACATATATTAGAAAACCCTACAAACAACTGTCTCTATGAGGGATGCCGTACATCAGCTAAAGGATCAATTGGATTAATTACCCAATTGCACACCCGATCATGGTAGATCTAACACACGAGCTCCCTGCCTCTCTCGAGGATTCCACTGGTACTGTTTCTTCCACGCAAAATACCCTAGAGGCGTGGGGAACCATTCCAAAACCGAATCACGAAACACAGTTAAGTTACCCTGAATAAAGTAGTACTCAGAGTAGGATATCAATCGCCGCAAGTTCCAACTCCGAATTAAGATTACTATTTTGGAATGTGGCGGGTTTAGCCTCCAAACACTCTGAAAGTAGTTTCCTTTATTTGGCAAATTTAAGTAATCTAATTTGCCTCCAGGAAAATTGGCTTAACAACCCTATACATCTCCTGGGCTACAAAACATACTTCTCTGCAGCCATAAGATCTAATGCAGGTAGGAGTAAGGGAGGGTTAGTAACATATGTCTCAAATCTCTTGCCCTGCTGTGAAATAACTCCCTTAAAGTTAGAGCAGAACTACCAGCTTATTATCTAACATGGAATTAGACAAGAGGTCTATACCAGCATCAATTTCTATAATAATATGACCCTACCTGAGTTAATCAGGGTCTTAAGCGAGATTTCCCATCTGGTACCCGATCTCGCCATAAAATATGCAAAGGAATTCCACACAGTAGTTTGGGGAGGAGATTTTAATTTGCACCTATGCAGCAAGAGCGATACCCCTAACTGTGGGGTCACTGATGAAGACGGAAACTGTCTAACCCACTTCACACACACATCTGAGGGTAACAACATGCAGGTGATGATGGTAGAACTGGACATGGGGTTCGCCAATAAATTAAAAACACCTATAACTGAATTTATGCCAACCTTTCATGGCAGGGGCTTTAAAAGCTTGATAGATTATGTTTTAGTGTCTACCAACAAAGCTTCAAATATCAAGACCTTTGAAGTACTTAACAATGCACTTAGTGATCATTCCCCCATTAGCATGACACTTCAAGAACCAAAACCACACAAGAGAGGAGATATGGTCCAGTTAAGCCTGTTACACCAACAGACATTAACATTGGATAGGCTAAATGGTTTTACATTAAAATGGGGCAAATCAGATCAGGAAGCCATAACTACAAAAATAGTAAAGTCCAGCAGAAATGAGATAGAAAGATGTCTAGATCCCTCTACAACTCCAACTGAGATTTTGGCCAGTTACGGTGATATTGTAGAAAATATTAGGAAAAAACTAACCAGGGACTGCAAGCAAAATAAGAGCACCAGAAAGGGATGGTTTAGTACAGAATGTACTAAAGCTCATACCAACCTAAAGAAGGCTCTAGCTAAAGCAGAGAGAGACAGAGAGGAGATCATACAATTAAGGAAGGCCTACGCGTTCGCAATTCGAACCAGGAAAAAGGAAATACAAGCTAATCTATGGGCCCAACTACAGAGAAGTAGCATCCTAAAGGATAGCACAGCCTTTTGGCAGATAGTGAAATCTCCTTTCCTAACTGATAAAGTAGATGCACCATCTCTAGACGTCGTAATCGACGCAGGGGAATGGGTGCAATACTTCTCTGAGGTTTTTAGCAGCAAAAAAGTCCCTGAATCAGAACATCTAGATTCCCTGACACCAGTGAAATATCCACTAGCCCTCCACTTTACATTAAATGAGATGGAGAAAGCAATAAAAACTGCTAAATCCGGAAAGGCACCAGGACCGGATTCAGTCCCTGTGGACCTTTTTAAACATAACCCAGATCTGTGGTCCCCATTACTTACTAACGTATTGAATGCGGCCAAAGAGATCGGCTTGATCGATTCCTGGTCTTCCTCGATATTGATTCCCATCTTTAAAAAGGAAGATAGAGACAGTCCTGCCTGCTATCGTCCCATCTCACTCCTGGGT
This sequence comes from Lissotriton vulgaris, assembly GCF_964263255.1. Classification (NCBI taxonomy): domain Eukaryota; kingdom Metazoa; phylum Chordata; class Amphibia; order Caudata; family Salamandridae; genus Lissotriton; species Lissotriton vulgaris. The sequence goes on from NC_141698.1 coordinate 217,228,977, forward strand.
TCGCTCGGGAAGATGGCAGGGCGTATTCTTCTCGACCGTCTTCAGGAGTGGACGAACGACCATGAGGCAATCTCGGATCTGCAATAGGCATTCAGGGCAGGATTGAGTACGGTGGATCAGGCCCTAAACTTGACATTACTAGCCGGAAAGTATGTAGAGGCAAAAAGCTCTTCTTTACATATGGTATACGTGGACCTAACAGCAGCGTTCAACTGCGTTGTACACTCAAGGTTATGGACAACTATGCTGCAAATGGGAATTGATCCCCCAATAGTGGACTTCCTCCGTGAATTATATTCAGGGGCAACAGGGAGAGTCAGATTTGGGACTGGAGGCCAGCTTATCGATAGTTTTCTTATAGAGAAGGGAGTCAGACAAGGGTGTGTGCTGGCCCCTTTCTTATTCACCTTGTATACTAACGGGTTAGAGGCCGCAATGTTGGAGGGTGCAGAAGATCTCCTAGCAGCCGGCCATCGGCAGATCCCAGCCTTATTATGTGCCGACGACACGGTGATCCTAGCCAGAACCCCAGTCCAGCTCCAACGGGTTTTGAACAAGTATTGCTCGTTTATGACCAGCTTGAATCTCAGAGTAAATATAAAAAAAAAATACGTGATGCATGCTGGCATAAAACGTAAAAAACCCAAGACAATTTATGTGGACAAATCCCCCCTTGAAAGAACGGAAACATATCCCTATTTAGGAATTTTAATTGATGAGGCTTTCAAATGGAGGAAAGCTGTCAATTCCCGCAAATTGGCTTTTTTAAGGGCCGTTGGTGCACTGAAGGCTTTTGCACTCCGGTTAGGTAAAAGACCCCCGATTGAAATGCTTAAAATATATAATGCAAAATGTCTCAGCATTGCGATTTATGGAGCAGGGGTCTGGGGTGGGGCAAATGTAGATCAGCTCCAAAAAATTGAAAACTCTTTTTTAAGGTTCTTGTTGGCAGTCCCAAAAAGTACCACCTTGAACTTGGATTGGACTATATTTCCGACATTATTAAAATCCAACCAGTCATGCTGTGGCGAAGGATTTGGGCAACGGAACAATGTCATCTCACGAGAACAATTGTCCAAGACTGCATGAAACTTGACAATATGGGGAAGATCAGGTGGCTGGTTTACGTCAAAACATTCCTCACTGACATTGGATTTGCAAGATTTTTTGATGATCCCCATCAGTAATGGACCTTTCGAAAAAAGACCTAAAAGCAGCATGCTTGTCCCATCTGTCCCAAATGCGTCTGCCAACTGAAATAGGGAAACCAACTGTACAGCAATGTCTACTAATACAACTTGTTCCCGCTATCCAACCATACCGACAGTTTAATTTAAATCATTATGGCAAATTTTTGTTGACCCATTTTAGGTTTAACATGTTGCATTGTATGATTTCCTTTCCTTATCAAAATGATTGGTCTGTAAATCTTTCTCCCTGCCCTTGCGATTTTATTTCTTTGCAATCTACTATTCATGTACTTTTTTTCTGCAAGTTTTATGTTTCACCACGTAGGCGGTGGATAGTACCACTTTTGAAGGTTCTAAAGTTACGTCAGTGTCGTCCAGCCTATCTGGCCTTACAGTTCTTGGAAAATGAACCTATGACAAAATCTATAGTGTACTTCTTTAAATTTTGTGTTAGACATCGCACTAATCTATGATAAACTGGATCAAACTGTTTTACGTGTACAAGAATACTGGTAAAGAATAGCTTTTTTATACCTGAAACTTGAAAATGTGAACTTTTATTATGTTTTTAAAGGGGATTTTATATATATGAATATGAAATAGATGTATTTTTATGAACTTTTATGGTCTTTCAAAAATTATGGAAAACCGAATAAAGATGATTTGATCTGTGAAAGAGAGAAGAAAAAAAAGTTATATTTAGTAAAATATATATATTAAAATAAAAGAGACAGCTGAAGAGGTTAAAAATCATAAAAGTGTACTAAGAAATAAAGCAAGAGTGAAGGATACAGAAAGGGAAATAAAGTAATGTAGAGGGACAAAAAGAGGGAAAAAGAAATAGAAGAAGAGCAAATTACTAAGAGTAAGTCAGATAAATTCAGTGACAGAGAGGAAGACAAGATGATAGAAATGAAGTGAAGGTAAGTAAGAGACTAAAAGAATGTGAGTTAGCAAAACTAAATCAAGAAAGAAGAGTAAGTAAAAGGGGAATAAGTGAGAGGGAAAGAAGTCTGATTGAGGATCCATTTACAAGAAAGAGGAATGGAAGATGACAGAGTGAGTGAAGGGGAGTCACAGAATGAAGGGATAAAGGGAGTGACAATATTATAGATGGATTGAGAGAAAATGAGTGAGGAAGTAAGTACACAGAGGGACTAAGGGAAGGAGTGAGTGAAGTGGAATACAATGAGTAAGGAAAGGAAAATGAGTAAGGGAGCAAAACAAGGAAAGATAGGGGAAGAGGACTAAAGCAATGGTACTGAGAGAATGTGATTCGGGGATGAAACTAAAGATTAGGATACTGAAAGATAGAAAATGCTGGGTAGTAACGGAACAGGAGTAAAAGAACTGGGGTGAAGAATGATGAGAGAGGAACAGTGAAGTTGTTGTAAGAGAAAAAATAGAAGGTAGATAAACACAAATGAGCATAACACAAGGAGAGTGAGAGACTGAGGACATAGAGGTAGTAAACGAAAAAAGAGGATAAAAGTAAGGAGCAAAGAAAGATAAGTGAGAGAGAATGGGTAAGTTATAGTGACAGAGTATGAAAAAAGAGATGAGTGAGTAAAGAGGAATTAGTAAAAGAGAAAAGGAGGAAAAGATGGAAAAGGGAAGTAAAGCAGAGAGACTGAAAGCTGAAAAGTGGTGCAAAGGACAGAGGGGATGCAGAGAGTTGAAATGGGATTGAGGGGTTGTGAAAGAAGTGGAGTAAAGGAACGGGGATGAAACAGAGTGAGAGAAAGGCAGTGTGAGTGAGTAAAGAGAGCTGAAAAAGGGTGGAAAAAGGAAAGTGAGTGTAAGACAATGGGAATACAATATAAATTACACAATACAAACTATAGAATAACTTCTACAACATGTTACATAGTTTATTTTTGATGTTCTCAGAATATATTGAATTTCACTAAAAACAGTGAGTTCAAACTATTCATCATATGACAGCTGGGAAAAAAACACAATCTAAAAGATTGTGTTTAAAAAACCCCATATAAACTTACAAATCACATATTTACACTAATCTTTGATTCACTTACTTTTCCTTGAGGCCAAATAGTAGCTCGTGAAGGTCCTTTTAGTAGGAAAATACTCTGCTGTTCTCTAAAACTTCCATTTCATCCACTTTCTTTAAAAAAACACTAAGAACATCCGAAATATGTCTCAATTGTTTCATTTCCTCCTTGTGTTAAGTTATGACTCTTTGCCCATTCCAACACTATTCCTTACGGCCAAATACTGTCAGATTTATCAGTCTATTTTCAAACTCTGAAATTACTGTTTACCCGATGTTTTGAAAGAAAAGCTCATACAACATTTTCACAATGTTTAACTATTCATATTCCCATCTCTGGATCACTCATGTTCAAGATTTCCTATAATACTGATATCACTTACTATGAGATCCACTTACAGTACCTATATAAGAACTGGATTTTTTATATTATGTTCATCACTTTTACTCACAATATAATTTTAAATAGCAGAGTAACTTTTATTAACTGCTCCCGTCTTCATAGGCCAATTACCTTTAGTTAAATTTCGGTTTTAAAAACACTAGGTAAGAATTTTTTAAGTCAAAAGGCAAACGTTGTTTGAAAGTCAAATGAGTATCGTTACAGAAAGACCAACCTTTTTGACATTTTAAATAAGCTGTATAATGTCCTGATGTTGTTGAAGGACCGTCATGATAAATAATAGCTACAGTTACAAAGGTTCTTCCTGAAATTGATAACTGAGAAGCCACAACATTTTTAATAGAAGTTTGTTCCTGCTTCCCCCCGCGCCCAGACAACTTCTACAGATCCTAGCGGTGGCAGGCTGCTCACGCGCTCCCACGCTATTTGAACCCTGATTTTATGCATTTTACCTCGCTCAGCTCGCTGACTGATAGCGGTGCTGTGTACTTGGCATATTTTAAATAACTTGAATGAGACTATAGCGCTGCGCGCTCGCGTGTGCATTTATGCAGGCTAACTCGAACCTTCATTGATATTTTGCAGTTGAGGAACCTACCTCCATCTTCTCGCTCTTGACCCTGGTCCGCCCCGGCTGTGTGCCGTTTGAGCGGAGGGTCAGCCCACGAGCGACACTTCCTGCCTGGTCCTGCTCCACTTCCGCCCTGCCTCTCCACCGTGCAGGTCAGCGGTCTAGTGGCTCACGGCAACCAGTTATATATGGCAACCTGGAGCAAGCGCAGCGGACGAGCGCAGCGGGAGCGCCGACTTCGCGCCGAAGTCGCGCATAAGTCAAGCCCGTCTGCGCCCGTCCGCGGCCGGCCGGGGCTAGGGGCACGTCATTCTGCCCTTTCGCTCACCTACTCCCCAGTAGACCTTTGTAGTCTACAGGGCCCTTGGCCTCTACCCGCCTCCATTAGTTCCCTTATATCCTCACTCGGCTTGTCCCCACCACATGTTTCCTCTCCCCCCTACCATACCCCTATTAATCCTCCGATGGTTACTACCAACTTGGTACCCACCAAAACTCTCAAAGCATTTTATCTTAATACCCGATCCGCTGTAGCACACTCGCATGAGTTATCAGTACTGCTGGACCTTCATGCCCCAGACTTGCTGTTTCTCACAGAAACTTGGTTTCGTGATGATTCCCTCCCCGCCCTCTTAGCTACCCTGCCTGCTTCATATTACGCCCTACGCTCGGACCGTCTTAACGGCAGGGCTGGGGGAGGAGTAGCGCTTATTGCCCGAGCTGACCTTCCCTTTCAAATTCTCCCTCTGCCTGATATTGCTACGACCGAGTACCTGGCCATTCGGACCACCTCTATTTCTCCTCCTCTTACTTGTTTACTTATTTACCGTCCCCCCCAATCACCTTCATTGTTCCTTCCGTCCTTTCTGGAAGTACTAGCTACAGTTGCTATTAACAACTCTTCCATCCTGCTCCTGGGCGATTTTAATTTTTGGCCGTCGGATCCGGCTGAGTGTACTTCCTCTAAGGAATTTTCTGAAACCCTCTGTTCTTTTAACTTTACACCTCACATCCACTCCCCCACCCATGTTAAAGGACATGTGCTTGACCAGATCTGGTCCTTGAACTGCCCTGTAAATTCTGTTTCTATTTTACCCTGCTCCTGGTCGGACCATCATTCGATTTCTTTTACCCTTTCTATATATCCCCCGGCCAAACCTCCACTTCCTAAAAACGTGTGGGTCCGGGCTTGGGGACGAGTAGATCTAGACAACCTCTCCGACTCACTTATGACCTCCTACCCCTCACTACAGGGGTTATCCACCCTCTCCCAAGCCGCTTCCATCAACCAGTGGCTCACTTCTGGGTGTGACTCTATTGCCCCACTCAAGCGGGTCACATCTAAGCGGGAGAAGGATGCCAACCTGTGGTTTAATGAGGATCTTAAGACTACCAAATTAGCGGTACGCAGAGCTGAGCATGCCTGGAGGAGAAATTACTGTCCCCTATTAAGACTGGAGTTTATCAACATCTTAGCCCAGTATAAGCAGGCCATCTTAGGGGCTAAAACAGCTTATTTCTCCTCCAAAATCCTCGCCGCAGAGAATCAATCGAAAGTAATTTTTTCGATTGTGAACAACTTGGCATTCTCTGACAGAGCTACATTGAAACCCACTCCCTCACCTGAACTCTGTCACTCCCTCAATAATTTTTTTATTCAGAAAATTTCTATTATCAAGGCCAACATTCCCCCTTCCTCTCCTACGTTTGTGGACCCTCGATGTCCTCCCCCTAAGGAATGTTTCACTTCAATAATTCCCTTGGTCAAATGTGGCTCCCCCCTTGATCCCTGTCCCTCCCACATTCTCCGTCACATTTTCTCTTCATGCTCTGATCCCCCTCTTCACCTCCTCAACAGTTCACTCTCCCAGGGTGTGGTGCCCACTCCTCTGAAAACTGCTATCATCGTTCCCATTCTCAAGAAACCTGGTGCGGACCCCTCGGTCCCAGCCAACTACCGCCCCATCTCCCTTTTGCCATTCTTAGCAAAGGTGCTCGAGCGCCACGTTACTCGCACCCTGAGCACTTTTGTGGAGATGCATGGGGTCTTAGCCCCCCGCCAGGCCGGTTTCCGCCCCGCACACTCTACGGAGTCCGTGGTACTCTCGGTCCTTGACAACCTCAGGGAGGGAATGGATACCAATAAGACCCAGGCCTTGGTACTGCTCGATCTCTCAGCCGCCTTTGACACGGTTGATCATACCATCTTACTCTCCCGTGTCGGGGCGGCGGGGATCGGAGGTACTGCACTGGTCTGGTTATCCTCCTTCCTGAGGGACCGCACCCAGGCTGTTCGCCTGGGTGATTTTACCGCAGATTTCCGGAAAGTTCAGTGCGGGGTCCCCCAGGGCTCTTCTCTTTCTCCCCTCTTATTCAATCTTTACATTGCCCCGCTCATCTTCTCTCTTCAGCAGATGGAGGTCGCAGTATATAACTATGCTGACGACCTCCAACTTGTTTTTGATCTTTCTTCCTCTCTGTCTTCTATTTCTAATTTCCAATCTACTATGACCCATATTCGTGACTGGATGAACCACAACCATCTAAAACTTAACCCAGATAAGACCGAACTGGTGTTAACAGGTGGTTCATCCAGCCCCTGGTCTTCTCTGTTCTGGCCCTCTTCTCTCGGTTCCCCACCTGTCCCTTCTCCCTCAGTAAAATCTTTAGGTATTAAGCTCAATTCACAACTCACTCTTCACTCCCAGGTCAGTTCCGTGGTGTCCTCTTCCTTTCTCTCACTGCGTACTATACGCAAGGTGTCCCGTTTCTTTTCTTTTCAAGCCCTTAAACTGATCACCTTGGCGATGGTCATCTCCCGCCTGGATTATGGCAACGCCCTGTATGCCAGTATACCTGCATATAGTCTTAGGCGGTTGCAACAGATCCAAAACCAGGCGGCCCGCCTGGTGTTCAAATTACCCAAATTTCACCATGTCACCCCCCTCCTTAAATCTTTACACTGGCTCCCCGTTCGCGAGCGTGTCCAGTTCAAGCTAGCTTCCATCACTTTTCAAGCGAGACTGGGCACGGCTCCAGCTTTCATCTCTTCTGAGATTACCCCCTACGTCCCCACTAGAGACCTCCGTTCATCCACCCAGTCCCTTCTTACGGTCCCGCGTTTTCGGAGGAAGAAATGGGGCGGTTCGTAATTTGCGACCCTTGCCCCTCTCCTCTGGAATTCCCTCCCCCCTGAGCTTAGGACCCTGACTCTTTACCCCCAGTTCAGAAAGCAACTCAAGACCCTTCTGTTTTCTAAAGCCTTTAATTAAACTATTCCCCCCATAATCTGAATTATTTATCCTGTATGGGCTTGCCCACCCTGTTTCTGTTTGTTGTAGCGCCATGAAGCCGCTGGCGAACGTGCGCTTTAAAAGTAATTTTAAATTCAAATTCAAATTGTCAATTTAGTTCCATCAGGTCTACATTGTTGAAACATTAAAATGACATACTGTCCATAAGTTTGTATAAATAATGTGGACAGCATTGGACACTTACATTGGGAACAAACCATATTATGATCAGCTGCTTTAACTAGATTATTAAAAGACACTGATTTGCAGTCTGGTAAAGTCAAATATATACATCTTTCAGTGTTTATTCTAGTACTACTTGACAAACTACAATTGTCGCAGTCATGCTGCCATTGATAAGAAAGCCTAAAAAGATTTTCTACGTCTACACCTTCATCTTCCAATACACCAAACATATACATTAAAAATTCCTGACAATCCTGCTGAATATTTTGTGAATTTTTTTTTGACCTGAACATATGTCTAAAAGATTTCTAATTTCTGAAACACTTTCTGTTTTTGCTCTATCACTGCTACATTTCTGAAACATAGAATTCAATAAACCGCAGAATCTTTGATACCGATTTTCAACAATCTGTTCTTGTAAAGATTTAAGAAAAAAAACAACATTAACCACTACATTAGCATAGCAGTTAACACCAGAACTGTTTTCAAACTGAAATCCAACAACATCTTCAACAGAATCCTTTTTCTTTCTGCTTACAATTACAGTTTCCTCTACTTTTTGTCTTTTTGCTACTACCTCACTGCAATTATTCTCATTTCTTCTTTTTCGGCCTACCACACGTTTTTCAAACAGAGGATATTGAGACAAATGTGGAGCATACTCTCTTCTTAACCTATTGTATTCTTTAACACAATCTAAATCTGCACAAATCTCTGTCTCATCACACTCAATCAAGTACAATCCTGATAAAGTTCTGACTCGTGATAATGCCACATATGCCATACCCTCTTTAAACACAGAACTTCCAATGTTCACCAAAGCACTATCTACACTTAAACCTTGAGATTTATGAATTGTCACCGCATATGCCAAAAACACAGGAAACTGTTTTCGGTGAACATATAAGTCTTTTACAAGCAAAAATCTAGCAGAACAACGACTGATTTGTTGTACTTGCTCAATGCCATCAAATTTAATTTTTTAAAATTCAATTCCATCTCTATTTCTGTAATTCACAAAATCAACAACATGACCCATAGCTCCATTTACCAGACCTCTTTCAACATTTAAATTTCTTCTCAAAATGATACGACAATTTAAACACACATTCAGAGTCTTTTCAAAACCAGCTGTTTTAGATATACTCTTCTCTAATGAATCCAATTTTGTTTTTAAATTTTCTGACAAAATAATTGTTACACCCATATGCTCTATTTTATCTATTGCTTCCAGTTTCACAATCTCTTCATTTTCTATCTTTAACATTTTGTTGTTGAAGATGGAACATTCTTGCAGAGTTGGCATCAAACATATCCCAGATTTCTTCTCAGTAATTTTCTTAAAAATATTCTCTGGAAGAATGTTTTCATTTGGATACAAATTTGAAATTAATCGAGCATGTAAAGATTCTTGCCCAAGCTCACTTACTTTTCCGATTCTTACATCTTGTAGAATATTTTTATAATATTCATCCTTTGCCTGTTGCATATTTTGAAGCAGTTCTGCATATTTGAAATTTAAACATATATTAAAGTTTCCAATGCTTCCAAGGGACTTCCTGGTATCATCATGCGTGAGCATTTTAAACACTGGTTGTCCTTTTACTGGAGTCAACTGCAGTAGATCTCCAAAAACAATAATGTGTTTTCCTCCAAATAACACATCATACTCTGTTCTAAGAATTTCTTGCATTCTCAAATGCACAAAAGCAAGCATTAGATTTGAGACCATGCTTACTTCATCAATGATAAGAAGTTAAATTTTCTTCAGGACTCTAGAAACTTCAGAACACGCATCTCCAGATAGCTTGTTATAATGCAATTTATTATCATGCTCAACTGGCAGCATCAGTAAACGATGTAGAGTAATCCCTTTAATGTTATGTGCTGCCAGTCCAGTTGGAGCGGTTAAAACACAAGACAGCGGTGATTCAGTCCTTTTCTGCAGATAAATTGAAATGGCTTTAATCAGAAAACTTTTTCCTGTTCCAGCTTCTCCACTTACGTACAGTCGGACAGGCTTAAATGATGTACATGAGCACTCTTTTTTCTCATGTCTGAATCCATGTTCAATCTGTTCTGTGACTTCGTCATATATCTTTTTCTGCTCAACGTTTAGTTGCTTTACCAAATCTTTTAAGTTAACTACATCCTCTTGAGCTTGTTCCATAGCTCTTTCCACCTCATCCATGGCAGTGGCAGCTTCATTTTGGATTATTGGTCCTCCTAGTGGATCCTGACTCAATGAAGTAGAACTCTGACTGTCTTGAGAACAGTCTCTCGCAATCTCTTCAGCAATTGTGGCTTCTTGCTCTATTTCTTCGTTCAACATTTGCAGATAATTTGGAAAAACAGGACATTCTATGGTATCCTTGGTTGCATTAAAAGAGTCTTCGTAACAGAGAAAATCTCCAAGTAGTTCCTCTTCTGCACGCCATGGCTTAAAGAGTTGCAAAAGAGCTAAATACTAAAATTCTCATTTGTCTGGAGATTCGCAACTCAATTTTCGATGATTAATCAAATGACCTTTTCTCTGCTTCTCTAGACATCCTTTATACCCAATGACAGCATATTTTCCATTATTGATATCTTCTGTGATGTTCCTCTTATAACTATAGTTTTGCAGAACTTCATACAAACAAGTGTTCTCAAGGTGAATACTTCTATTTGGATAGTATGTATCCAACATGTTTGTCTTCAAAATATCTGTACTGTTTGTTTCTTTCTCCGCCAAATACTCTATTTCTTGTACAGATTTCAATACTCGGTTTCATGTTGCAGCAAGACCTAGACTCACCCAAATGATTGATCTAGATTTGGCATAGAGACTTGCTGATGATAACCGATCAGAACATTCATATGCTCCAATTTCTCGATGCGACAACATCTTCAGACTAAAACTGTATAATTTTTTCTTATACTCTTTTCATGTGAAATGTCCTCCCACATTTCCTTTAGTTCAGTCTTTTCTTTTTTTATGATGTAAGACGTCACATATCGAGCCACAGCAATAGAGTTGTCAGCAACGAACTGAATATCCATGTTAGCATTCCACATGGACAAAATTACTGGGTTGTAGTCTTCGTTTCTTTTTAAATTGTATGTATTTTTTGGTGATTTCCTCGTCACAGTATGTCGCAGAGAAGACATCAAATTATTTACTCTTCCTTTAGAAATCACTGGTCGTGGAAACGCAAAACGACATTTTGTGTAGAACTTGTCCTTGTTTCAAAATTTTCGACGACAGTACTTTCCACAACAATGAGATTGAAAGCGTAAAACTTGTTGCCTTAAACTATTCTCTTCAGTAGTTTTCGGAAAAGCACATGTTGAATACTCTTCAATGAAACTCCACCAGCACGCATTGTATTCACTTATAAAGACATCCTCCTGACTTATGCAAACAATTGATTATACTTACATTTACTCACCTACACACTTATACAAACACCAATTCATCTATTTATATAGATAGTAACTCACACTTAGTGTGTTATAAAATCACTATTACAAGTATACAGTTATCCATATAGTGACTCATACAATCACTAAGTCTTAGGGAAGTAGTGTGGCTCACTGGTTAGAGGCGGCAGACCCGAGAGCAGAGGACGGCCCGGGACCAGGGTTCGATTCCCGACGCGGCAGGTTTCTGGACCAGGGTCAGTGGACTCGATAATTCTCTCGCCTCGGTGCCCACTCTGATCAGCGATCACACTCGGCAACTCTGGGCATTAGCTTGCCTCATCTTCACTAACGGCCCCACCAGACCGCCGGGGATGCCTGGTCTCACCCTGGAGATACCCACTAAGGGACCATCTCTCAGGGAAGCCAGGAAGGGTTTCGCAGCGGTCGAAGCGCGGAGATACTCCTCCGGGAGTCGATCCTAGCGCTATATAAACCTGCAATTAATTAATTAATTAATTAGGCACACTTAATTAGATATAACTGTCACATACACTGCCTTTATTCAAGTTTAATGGAGATGTACCATTGTGAGAAATATTTCATCACCATCACACCCATAAACATATACACTCACTGAAACAACTGTTATAACATGTAGTCTTAACCTCATATACCTACTGAATGAACTATTCACACATTTTTTGGCAATCACACACACCCCACCAAACCACATAGACATTCATTTACCTATATAAATACTCAGTTAGAAAACCAATAACAAATATAATCTTTAACATAGCAATTAAGACAAAGCAATAAAGACTTTTACACAGTTTAGTAACTACACATTATATATAGTGAAACTCTACAAATTAGTCATGAAACAACCAATGACACTGTTACTAAATCCACCATCCACACATTTATATTTATATATCCACTCATTCTTCATTGAGGCGAAGCACTACACAGGCATACTTCTGAAGGAGCTAAAGGCATGGGCAGAACGGCGCGAACTGTTACCAATGAACCAAACAGGCTTTACTGCTAATTCAGGGACCACGACCAATTTGTTTACACTATCTGTAATTATTGACAAAACGATTGTAACATCTAGATCAGTACACTGTTGTTTTGTTGATTTCAAAGCGGTGTTTGATTGGGTCCCAAGGGCAGCTCTATGGGGTAAATTGAAAAAATGGGGAATTCCTGAAAAACTCCTGGATGCAATAATCCAACTATATTCACATACTTGGGTCCAGGTGAAGCTGGGATCCGGAACGCACCTCTCACGGAAAATTATGACATCCAGAGGAGTCAAACAGGGGTGCGTGCTGGCCCCCCTCCTTTTCAACTTGTTCATAGCAGATCTGTCAGTTACACTCGACGAGGTAAATAGTCACCCCCCTAGGGTCGGAGGCGTAGCAATAAGTAATCTTCTTTACGCCAACGACCTGGTTCTTTTCAGTCTCACGTGAGTCGGGCTCCAAAGGCTTTTGGATAGGTTACACAGCTACACAATCAAGAACCAACTCGAGGTAAACTTAAAGAAAACTCAAGTTGTGTCCTTTGGAAGAAAACGTAAAGGCTGTTGTGTGTGGTCATACAATAATAAAAAACTAACAACTGGACGCACATACAAATATCTAGGGGTCCACTTTGATGCTAGGGGTAATTTCTCTAATCAGCGCGATGAAATCGAGTGTAAAAGCCACGACCCTACAAGTTTCTTTATCTAAGCTCGCTAAAGAGCTGTCCGGTCCAACACTCTCATTCCTATTGGAAATTCTGGGAGCTAAAACCGGACCCACTCTAACGTATGGGATCGAAATATTCACGGGCAAGTTAAATACATCCCTGAACCAACTTGTGACTAAGATATACAAATAAGTCCTCCACCTCCCCAAATCTGCCTCTGCTGCCCAGATCAGGCTAGAACTAGGTTTACTAAATTATGAGGCTTCTAACACTGGCACCTATCTAAACTTCTGTCACAAACTCAGAAAAGCAGCTACAGGTACTTTAGAGTCTTTAGTGTGGTTGGAGATCAGCCAGAAAAACCCTGGGGGTTCGTATGGCCGCCTCTTTACTGACTCTATTCGCGAAATGGCAGCGGGGGACCTATGGGCCCTTAACCCTAGCATGACCGCATTTAAAACTTGCATTAAAAAAAAGCATCAGAATGTGCTCACTAATCATGGATAAAGGGCATCTCTGCAAACGCAGCCACGCATGGGCAGTCATGAATTCTTATGGGCACATATCCCCCGCTACTTACCTCTCCTGTACCTACTCACTGCATTTAAAGCTGAGTTTTTTGGCAATTAGACTGGGGGTTTGGCGATTTTTAAAAGACCTGCCCTCATGGCTGCGACCCACGGAAGATCTAACATGTAGAGGATGCGGGAAGACAACCGAAACACTAGAGCACGTGGTCTGCTTATGCCCTACACTTAGGTCCCAACGCAGACGAAAACTCAAAGCAGAGTGGAACAGGCTGGGAGTTCGGACCTGTAGACAGGCAATAATCACCTCCCTGTGCCCAGAAAATACAGCTCTAAACATAGCCTTTACAACATATATTCGGGACGCATACCGCATTTTTACAGCAAAGGCGAGAGGAGCAGTAACTCCCCGCTCTGTCTCCTGTCCAGTGGTCTAACCCAAGTTGCCTTTTAGTTCCAAGTTTTAAGATTAAAAAAAAAAATCGCATTTTAATATATTAGTGTCACCAAGCAGCGATTAATTCTTATGGACTGCGCTTTGACTCTAGTGGCCTAATTCTTAGAATTGTGGGGTTTTATGAGTTTTAGTCGTTAAATAGTAGTATATCAAAACCTCTGGTTCCTTTATTAAGTGTTATGGCTGTCTACTCATAAACGTTTTTAATTTTAAAAGGTGCAATATAAATTAAGAAGAGGACTCGGTCGATTTTTGCAATTAATTGTGGTAAAATATGTCTTGACACATACTGGAGGATCCTGGTGGGCTAGTTGGCCCCCAGGAACCCCCAGTATGCAAGGGGAATTTGTTCCCCCTCTTCAAACATGCACGGGGGCTGCGATGCAGAGAGGTGTAAAAAAGGGTGTGGCCTCATTTCACCTCTGTGCAATGCGGCCCCCTGGTGCATACTGGAGGTTCCAGGTGAGCTAGTTGGCCCCCAGGGGCCCCCAGTATGCAAGGGGAATTAGTTCCCCCTCTTCAAACATGCACGGGGCTGCATTGCAGAGAGATGTATAAAAGGGTGTGGCCTCATTACACTTCTCTGCATTGCAGCCCCTTGGCGCATACTGCAGGTTTAAGGTGGGCTACTTGGCCCCCAGGGACCCCAGTATGCAAGGGGAATTAGTTCCCCCTCTGCAAACACGCACGGGGCTGCGTTGCAGAGAGGTGTAAAAAGGGGCATGGCTTCATTACACCTCTCTGCAATGCAGTCCCCTGATGCATACTGGAGATTCAGGTCTTATATAGTTAGGAATTAGCATTAAAAAAAACTTTGAAATTCACTGAAAAAAACATATGTTTCAGGCCTTATATAGTTAGGAATTAGCATTTAAAAAACCTTTGAAATTCACTGAAAAAACCATAGGTTTCAGGCCTTAAATAGTTAGGAATTAGCATTTAAAAAACCTTTAAAATTCACTCAAAAAACGATAAGTTTTAGGGTGGTATAGTTAGCTGGACATTTCACTCATACAAAACCATTGAAATTGCTCCTATATAGTTAGTTGTACTAACTATATTTTGCGCACCCGCAATCCACTGCTGATGATGTCACATATTACATCATTCATGACATGGTCAGTGACATCACTGATGACATCTCAAATGACATCACTGATGACATCATCCACGTGACAATCACATACACCTTTTCATACACTAGTAAAATCTTTCATCACTCTTTGTAAAATACAGAGTATCATATTTTAATCCATTGTCACAGCAATACAAGTATCTAAAAACCCACTCAGTGATTCATAGATGTATACACACATCTAATCACTTACCTGTAGATTCACTCATACATGCTGTCAATGAACAATAGAACACTATCAAAAATACTTATACACCTATATCGACATTACACACCAGCACACATCCTATTCACATATGAAGTCATCCTACTCACTTATGCAAACAATGGATCATACTTACATATTTACTTAACTACACACTTATTCAAACACAACTTCATCTATTCATTTAGATAGTAAGTCATACTTAGTGAATTATTAAATCATTATTACAAGTATACAGTTATCCATACAGTCACTCACACAATCATTGAGTCTTATGTATACTTATTTATATACAACAACTGACACATACACTGCCTTTTATTTTTCTAGTTTGTTGGACATGTACCATTGAGAAATATATTTGCTCATCACCACACCCATAAAGATATTCACTCACCCAAACAACTGTTAGAACATGTAGTTTTAACTTCATATATCTAGTGAATCAAGTTTTCACACTTTTTTGGGCAGTCACACACCCCCCACCGAACCACACACACATTTACTCTCCCATACAAATACTCAGTTAACTAATCAATGACTAATATAGACTTTCACATAGCTAGTTACCAACTGGAGAACCAGTGTACACAACAACTGACAAAGTGATACAGATATTCACACAGTTTAGTCACTATCCACTATATTTAGTGAGACACTATAAAGTGGTCAAGTAAACAGTCCATTACACTGCTACTAAATCCTCCATCCAAATATTTATTTTTATATATCCACTCATTTTTCAATGCAAATTGCTATATATATAACGCATATTTAAATAACAAAGCAAACCACATTCACTGGATGATGTCATCAGTGATGTCATCAGTGATGTCATTTGAGATGTCATCAGTGATGTCACTGACCATGTCATGAATGATGTAATATGTGACATCATCAGCAGTGGATTGCGGGTGCGCGAAATGTAGTTAGTACAACTATTTGTTATGTTATGTTATTTGCATTTTAATGCGCACAGCTGCTCCAGCGAAGGAGCGTCCTGGCGCAGGGAAAGGTAAACACAACAGAACACTAAATCCAGTAACAAAAAAGCAGAAGCATTAAAAACAAGGAACATTTAAAACAGGAAGGTTTTCAAAGCCCTACGAAAGGATATTAAATCAACCGAGAGGCGGATTTCCAAGGGAAGCGCATTCCAGAGAGTTGCAGCTTTCACGCGGAAGGAGCGACCCCCCATCCGACTAAGTCTAAAACGGGGGACAACCACCAAGGATTGTCCAAGGGATCGGAGTGAGCGGGTAGGAACGTAGGGAGAGAGCAGTTTGTTGAGTATCACGGGTGCCAACTCTCTAAGAATTTTAAAAACCAGGCAAAGAGCCTTGAATTGGATTCGCTTGCTTATCGGGAGCCAGTGCAGGGACCGCAGAGTGTTAGAGGTGGGGCAGGTTCGGGGTAAACCAACCACCGCCCTAGCCGCAGCGTTCTGGACTCGCTGTAAACGAAGAATCTCGGCTTGGTTCGCTCCTAAAAGGAGTGAGCTGGCGTAGTCCAGCCGAGAGATAATCATTGCTTGAATGACCAGCTGTCTTGTAGGAGCATCAAAGAATCTGAGCAGGGGTCTTAGCCCGCGTAATACTCCAAAACAGGAGGCCGCCACTCTCTTCGTGTGAGTCACAAAGCTTAGCGTGTGGTCAAGCCATACTCCCAGATTCCTGAGTTCCAGGACAGGGGCCGGCGCTGATCCCAGCTCCGGAGGCCACCATTCGTCCCCCCAGTGGTCCGCTTCCCTTCCAACGATCATCACCTCCGTTTTTGTCGCGTTCAGCTGGAGACAGTTATTATTCATCCAGCTGGCCACCTCTCTCAGTCCACTTCGGAACCTGAGGGCATCCTGCTTGGCATCCCCGCTGATCGTAACCGCCAACTGAGTGTCGTCAGCATAGGAGACCATGGCTAGGCCCCATTGCCTGGCGACCTCAGCCAGCGGCTGCACGTACAGGTTAAAAAGCGTGGGACTCAGCGAGGAGCCCTGAGGGACCCCCAGGTCCAAAGGATGGTACTTGGACTGAAATGGAAGGGTGGCAACACAGAAGGAGCGATCACTGAGGAAGGAGCGGAACCACTGCAGAGCTGAACCACAAATGCCAATGTCCTGCAGGCGGTGTAGCAGGATGCGATGGGAAACAGTGTCAAAGGCAGCGCTCAGGTCTAATAAAATAAGCGCTGCCGTTTGACCTGCATCGAGCACACTCCGCAAATGCTCAACCATTGCCAGAAGGGCCGTCTCAGTGCTGTGGCCAGCACGAAACCCATTCTGCGTGGGATCCAGGACATTCACTAGGGTCATATGCTCCGTGAGGGCCAGATTTACATGGGCCTCCATGACCTTGGCCGGCCAAGGGAGCAAAGATATAGGGCGGTAGTTTTCAGGTCTCAGCGGATCCAGAGATGTTTTTTTTAGGATCGGGGAAACCACCGCTTGCTTCCACTTGGCAGGGACCAGGCCGGACGTCAGGGAGAGGTTAATCAGAGAACATACTACTGTGCGTCCCTGAAAAGCAACATCCCTGAAAAGAGCGGATCTTACCGGGTCTGCAGGCGAGCCAGACTTGACTCGCAGGGCCCACTTAGCAAACTCCTCATTAGAAAGAGTGGGAAGGGAGTGCAGCGATGGACAGCTACTAGAGCCGCTCCAGGAAATCACTGGTGGCAGTGTGCTTGGGAACGCCTGGTAGATTTTCCTAACTTTGTCCAGAAAGAAAGTAGCTGGGGCTTCACAGTGGGCGATGGAACTGTCCAACTGTGGAGGAACTCTCTTTGCCATCAGGTCTTTTATGGTTTTAAAGATGGTTTTGGTAGGATTGAGGCTATTTCGGAATTCGGCTGCGTAAAACGCCGCCCGGGCCCTACATATAGCTCGATGGTAGAGCTTAACTAAGGCCAAGTAGATGGATTTCTTGTCGGCATCATACGACTTACGCCACTCCCTTTCTGCCCGTCTGCAAGAGGACTTCATTGCACGCAACGCGCTGTCATACCAGGGGCTAGCCTGCCGGGAGCTGGACTTGCTGGAGATGATAGGTACCAGGACGTCCAGCGCCCTGGTAATCCAGTTACAGAACCGGTCATAGCCCGAGGTAGCATTCAGCAGAGGACCTAGAGGCTCAGCACCCATAATGCGGTGAAGGTCCTCTAACCTGAGTTTGTGGTTTGTGTGAGTGAAATGTCCAGCTAACTATAGCACCCCTAAAACTTATAGTTTTTTGAGTGAATTTTAAAGGTTTTTTGAATGCTAATTCCTAACTATATAAGGCCTGAAACCTAAGGTTTTTTCAGTGAATATATCCATATATAAAATTGTAAAGTGTCAATATTTTAAATAGCATATTTCTATTTTTATATTGTATCCTGTATATATGAAATGCTTATTTATTTGTCATTTTTTACTATAAGAAGAATGATAGATATATATTTTCGATAATATATTTTTGTATGGCATATTTTATCAGTGTATATATTTATTTATTTATATTCATTGAGAAAATATACAATCAAATTGGCAACCTATTGATAACAAAACGTGCATCTGAAATATGTCCCGATAATTGTGCATTACGCCATTTTATATTCTTTATGTAACTGCATTCATGCGGAAATGTTATGCAAACCAAAAATGCCAGCAATCAAAAGAGGCTTTTTTCAAAACAACTACAAGTCCCAGCATGCATACCTGTTTAGTATTTCCTCTATTTCCACATATCACATGGAGGAGGTGAAAGCATCACGCAAAAAACTGTATAAAAACTAAAAGTGAACTACTTGTTTGTTAATTGAGAACGAATACAAAGGTATTCGAAACGCGTCTGACAAACCTGAATTAAAGACCTGCATTTTCCACAATACTTGGAGTCTGTTTTTCGTCCTTTGGTTGTGTTCCGGCTGGGCACTACAGAGAGGTTCGGAGATATCCCGATATATATATATATATATATTTATATACCGGTCATGCTCAAATAAATGCAACCTCTGAAACCCGTTTGTGTCCTTTGGTTTCTTCGATCCGGAAGGAAGGAGAAGATGATTTTGATTAATTGCGACCTCCCGTGAAGCGCAACCAAGGACCCTTTCGTTACAAGCGGCCACGAAGACATGGGGCATTCTGAAATTAAGTCGAGGTATCGAACATATTCGTGACACGCTACCCACTCATCAGGGATCAGGAAGCCGCTGTCGTACGGCGGGCCGAGACTGCTGGGTGAGGCGCTGGAAACACACTTGCGTCTCCAAGCTTGTAATCCTGAGGTGTGTGGCAAGAAAGAAGGGGACAGAAGACGTATACTGCTCTAAACATCGAGGCGGCTCTCCATTCCAGTGGATCGACAGTATGCAGCATTATGGGACTGGTAGTCCTAAGCACTAGCGCAACCTGACGCTCCATTGCAAGTGAGGCTCCTGGACAATGAAAGGAGGAACCCATAAAACAATGTCTAAAAAGAGAGTACGCATTTGACCTCGCATCTGAGGAAGGCACAAGCCGAAACCGGCCATGCACTGAAGCTCAAATAAATGCAACCTCTGAAACCCGTTTGTGTCCTTTGGTTTCTTCGAACCGGAAGGAAGGAGAAGATGATTTTGATTAATTGCGCCCTCCTGTGAAGCGCAACCAAGGACCCTTTCGTTACAAGCGGCCACGAAGACATGGGGCATTCTGAAATTAAGTCGAGGTATCGAACATATTCGTGACCCACCACCCACTCATCAGGCATCAGGAAGCCACTGTTGTACGGCGGGCCGAGACTGCTGGGTGAGGCGCTGGAAACACACTCGCGTCTCCAAGCTTGTAATCCTGTGTGTGGCAAGAAAGAAGGGGACAGAAGACGTATACTGCTCTAAACATCGAGGCGGCTCTCCAGTGCAGTGGATCGACGGTATGCAGCATTATGGGACTGGTAGTCCTAAGCACTAACGCAACCTGACGCTCCATTGCAAGTGAGGCTCCTCGACAATGAAAGGAGGAGCCCATTAAACAACGTCTAAAAAGAGAGTACGCATTTGACTTCGCATCTGAGGAAGGCACAAGCCGAAACCGGTCATGCACTGAAGCTCAAATAAATGCAACCTCTGAAACCCGTTTGTGTCCTTTGGTTTCTTCGATCCGGAAGGAAGGAGAAGATGATTTTGATAACTTTAACCTAGTCCAAACACGTGTAGACGCCTATAAATTCATCCGCAAGCTTAAACTCAAAAAATATTATAGAATCAAAAATCATGGGCTTGTAACAACATCTATTCAGGAGCTTCCCAAAAAACCAAAATTGATGGCAGGTGAAATCCCGCTTCTAACAACGTTGCATGCATTAAGGGACGATCAGGCTACACAGAGCACACAGCTAGTAGCACAACAAGAAAACATCAATATTTCTTCACCTGGCAACAGTCCATTCAAGGCACCTTCTACATTTGTCCCTATAATGCCGAGGGATGCCTTGGATATTTTCCAGGGTCGAATTACGGATAAGTTAAAAATCTATATAAAAAAACTTGTAACACAAAAAATTCTGGGAGGAATAAAGAGTACTTCCAATTGATGACCAAGCTTAAGAAAAATGACACTGTGGTAATTAATAACTCTGACAAGGGTGGTAATGTTGTCCTTTGGAATAAGGAAGCTTACCGGACGGAAGCCTTCAGACATCTTAATAATGTACAATGTTATGAACCCAGCAATGGAGCAACGGTTAAAAAGATCAATGGGGATTATAAAAATGATTTAATGAAATGGCAGCGAGAGGGATTGATCATCAAAGAAGAACCATAACAAAATGCTATTAGCAATGATAAAATGGTGTTTGTCCAATAACATGTTTATGTATGATGGTAAGGTGTATAGACAAAAACAGGGAGTGGCAATGGGGGCATGCTTCCCCCCCAGCTTTGCATGTTTACATGTAGGATGGTGGGAGGAGCATGTCCTCAGAAAAAAGCACAAGGCACTTTTTGAACAGCATGTTGTTTATATGTGGAGATACATCGATGATGTTTTATAATCTGGAGAGGCAATGAGGCAGAGATGCAACCGTTTGTGGAAGTGTTAAACGTAAATGAATCAAATCTCCAATTCACAACCTACATAGATCGCAGAACGACAACATTTTTAGATATTAAAGTTGATATTTCTGATAACGTGATCCAAACTAGCCTATATAGAAAATCCACCGCAGGTAATACATTACTACATGCCTCCAGGGCACATCCCCACCATACCATTGCCAGTCTGCCATATGGTGAGTTTCTGCGTATTCGCAGAGCGTGCAGTACTGATACTGCTCTAGTGGAGGCTCAAACAGCTGCTAAAAACAGATTATTAGAACGTGGCTATGATTCACACAAATTGGACCTGGCCATGAAAAAGGCCAACAGTAAAGATAGGTCGAAGCTACTTCTTAAACCTAACATTACGGCAGCTGATACAACCACAATAGTTCCATTGTAGATCCCAAACCTGTAGAGCCTTGCAGATTTATTACAACTTTTAGCAGGCAATCACGTTTGATTCAAGGAATCATTAACAAGCAGTGGCCAATAGTTTTAACTGATGCTGTTCTTCATGAAATTCTACCATGAAAACCCAGTTTTACTTACCGCAAATCACACTCTATGCGTAGTGACCTTGTTAAAACGAGCCAAGAATTATATTCCAAGAACAATTGGCTGTCATCTAAAAAAGGTTTTTTTAAATGCAGTACGTGTAGGGCCTGTAAGTTTGGTGTTAACACCAATTACTATACAAATGCGTTTTCAGAGGTTCCGATTCCATTGAAAGGACATTACACGTGCAGAACCGACTATGCCGTTTATGTTCAAAAATGTATATGCGGTCTTAGATACGTAGGAAGCACCAAACCACAGGTACATGCACAGATTTTATAGCATTTGAGAGCCACAGTCAATGCAGATCCTACTAACCCAGTTGCCCGACACGTCGGAACTGAACATAACAATAACTTGAATGTTCTGCAATACTTTGTGATTGACAGTGTCTTACCCAACAAGAGAGGAGGTGACAGGGAAAAGACCCTCAGACAATTGGAAACTAAATATATAATAGAACTAGATTCCAAGAGTCCGAGAGGTCTTAATATTTGTGAGGCTCTGTATCATTACCTATAGGGCTCATTTTACATTTTTCTACATTTGTTATAATGTATTTAATTACATCTGGGGTTCAAAGTATCTTATTATGTGTGTATATATACGCATTTGTTATCGAGTTGTAACTATTTATTACCTTGATCTTTTTAGCCCTTTTTATCTGAATGATTTTTAGTTGGGCCTTGTGGTCAGTTTAAATGCATTTTACCATGAATTTATGAGACTTGATTTTATGGATGATTGGTTTTATGGTATTTAATGGCACACTTGTACTGGCTTTTTATTGTTTGGATATGAACTGGAAAGATCTGCTACTTACATTATACTAGCCGATAACTTGTAATTATATGCTTTTTTGCTGCTTTCTTCTCCTTAGCCAATATTTTGTCCCATCTATATGATATGCATTACAGTCTATTGTACTTATCTTAATTACTTTATTTAATGAAATTCTGAATTTTAGGCATAATTTCTCTTCTGTGTCCTTCTCCCGTCCCAACTAATCAACCCTGTGACACTATACCCGGCTGGGTTAGTTTTGGACATAATAAGGATTGTCCGAGATTATGATTGATCAACATAGGGCTGAAAAATTAGTGATATTGTTATTATACCAAATCACTATCTGTAACTTTATCGATTTGCACTGTTTTTACATGCACTTTTTTTGCACTTGCACTTAGGAAGGTCTCAACCTTTATATGGTAGGGACATTATATGAATTTTTGACATATGTGAACCTTGGGCATATATACCAAACATCATCAGTGATTATGATTTTGATAATTACCATGAGTCAAATCTATGTTGGGGGCGTGGCTAGGCATGCAATGTCGGCAGTGGCACTCGGGTAGAGCTAGGAGCCGAGCTCCCCTTCCCTGGGCCAATTCTCCGCACGTTTTCCCTGAAGCTGGCTGAAAAAGCGAGCGGAACGCTGTAGTGATAGCACCTGCCTGCCGGACGACTTTGGTGCCGAGGAATTGATCCCGACCGCACCGGCCCTTCCCGAAGACCTCCTGCGGGATTCCTTGCCACCCGACCGGCTGGCGCAATCACGCGAGGCCGCGGCCCTGGCCTGACCACTAGGCCTGCACATGCGGCCTATGAACTGATGCGCTCGGCCTTCCTGCCTACCAGCGACAGGACCTGGAGCCCTTTTTCCCTTCCATGCTGAGAACTGCAGGCAAGCCTGGGCACTCCCGGTGATTCACTGGAGATTCAGACCTGAGTGGGACGTCGGCTTCTCCCTCCTGAACTGCCTGATGCTCCGGTGGGGGCCCGGAGCGAGAGTGCTGCCGCCCGGCTGTTGAGTGGCGTGGCTGGGGACGACGCGACCCCCTGGGGGAGTACACTCATCACCTCGACGGGATCGGGGCGCCGGGAGAGGAGGCCTGCCTCCAGAGGCTGCTGGATCGTTGCCATCGCGAGGCAGAGCCCTGCACTGTACACCTCGCCTTGCATTGCGGGCTATGTGCTTAGCGCTGTCCACCGACCAGTCCGCCCGACTGGATGCTCTGAGGGCTCATCAGACTGCTCTATGCCCGGCACATCCCCTCCTCACTCACAGGTGAAGCTTGAGTGACCGGAGAACCTTGCTGTGTGGCTCGACTGGGCGCCGCGGCCTGCGCAGAGAGACGCCAGAGGCCTGCCGGAGCCATCACCTGGAAGTAAGACAGGTGCTCGCGAATCCTGGCAAACTGGAGCTCTCCCTGGCCTCAGCTATCGCAGGACTCCCCTGAACCCCCTGCGACCAGCCTACCTGGGGATGACTGGAAGATAGTGTCCCGCTGGACTTTGGCGGAGGATCGGGGCAGCCGGGGGCGTGACAGCCAGTGGGACACGGCCCTCGTGTTGATGGGGGAGACGAGGCCCTGCGTAGACTGAGAAGACCTGTGACGCCATTATTACTACCGGCGGCCACCTATTCCCCCGCAGTTAGCCGCGGAGCCACGATGCTGTGATGACGAGCCCTCGGATCCTCCAAGGACCCCCCACCGACCTCCCGCCTGCAGCGGCTACCCTGCAATTTGCAGGACTGCGAGCCTCCTGCTGACCACTACTGCTGTCCATACCATGATGAGGGCGAGAACCGGCACCTGCTGGTCACACTGACACGCTTGCCTGGTCCGAAAGCCTGTGGCGCCCATTGTCGCCTGCATACGCGGCAACACCTTGCTCGCTGCGCTGGGGACGCTGACTACCCTGTTACCCCTCTAACCTTAGGAATCACTGGACCTCTTAAGACCACCAACTAGGGTGCAACTTGCTGCTAAGGCCCCCCGTGATCACTGCTTGGCTCATAGACTCGTCGCTCTGTCCATGTCCGGAGGGGTAAGAACACGCACTGGCACTGGGAGTGTCCTACCGAAAGGGAAGACTGACAAGGCATTGAGGAAAATGGACGCCGACCAGGTGACCACGAGGTTGGACAGCTTGCTCACTGCTATGGAACACCTGGAAGAATCGCTCCAGTTGACCCGAACCTCAATGGAAACTAAAATAGACAGTGTCGCGATCGACCTCACCCATCTGAGGGAAGATCATAAAAAACTGGCAGATCGCACCATAGTCCTGGAGGGAACGTGGACGGACATTGAGCCCCGAGTCAGTCAGATGGACAAACATGTGCGAGACCTTCTGAACAGGGTTTAAATTTTAGAAGACCGTGCTGAGGATGCTGAAGGACGGGCACGGAGAAACAACATCAGACTCGTGGGAATGCCGGAAAAATGGGAAGGCAACAATCCCGCCCACCACGTGGAGGACTGGCTGAGAACCATACTACCGGAAGGCACACTATCGCCCTACTTTGTGGTGGAAAGGGCACACCGAGTACCGACGAGACTACTTCCCACAGGCTCCAACCCGAGACCGCTGCTTCTCCGGATATTAAATTACCGCGACTGTGACTCCGTCCTGCGGGAACCTAGAAGACTTGGAGACATCCGCAAAGATAACGCCACAGTGATGTTCTTCCCAGATTACACAGTCCAGGTGCAGCGCCAAAGACATTCCTTCCTTGAGGGGAAACGACGGCTTCACACTGCGGGTCTCAAATATTCCCTCCTTTTCCCTGCGGAGCTGAGGGTGGTGGCACGGGATACAACTTATTTCTTTACTAGCCCCGAAGAAGTAGACACCTGGCTTGATGGCGGCACTGACACAGCACCCAGGCAACTGCAGGACTCGGCGGCGAGATCACGACCACGCGGACCGAGACGACGCCGTAGGAACAGAGCGCCTCAGACTCAACGACCGGAGGAGGACACAACGCGCCACTCCCCACCTGCGGAACAGGTTATCCAGGAGCAGCAAGAAGCGTTCCATAGAGTCACCACAATTAGTAGCTCCCCGACATCAGGCGCCGTGCCGGTCGCCAGCCTACGGACGTTTTCGAGCGATGATGAAGCTATCTATGGGATACCGGATTCTCAACTTTCCGCAGATCTACCGGATGTCACACCACAGACAGCAGACCTGCTCAACTGAGATCACACGCGGAGCCTCGACGGAGCTCACCAGAACTACGCTGTCCTGGCTGCGGCCAGGACGGACACTGCTGTGCCGCTGGAGCTTGGCGACATCTGGGGCGACATCCTCGCCTCCGGGAGAGACAGCGGAGATAGGACCCAGTGAGTATCACCCTGGTCACCCGAACACTGACACAGTGCGTAGTGGGAGGGACTCTCTGCACCTCCTCTGTCCATCGACCTTTACCTATGGGTGACTAGCCATGCATATGGCTTGAGATATGCGGCCTGATTTACCTTGTTCCTGAATGGCTGGCTAGGCCGGGACTTCTGCATAGCAGGTCAAGCCAATTTCGCCCAATAAACTCTGGCGTCGAGAGGCCTAAACCGAAAGGCCCAGGGAGGGATGGTGACCTCCCTCTTTGTCCAAGTTGCTGTACTGCTGAGACTGTGCCTAGCACGTAACACCCCCTAGACTTGAAAGGTCATTCCTCTCGATCGAGAGTTTGGACGGTGGCATGTTTGGCTACTGCCCTTTTGGCATTTATGTAAATGTAAATGTAAATGTATGTGTCTTGTAAAGCGCACTGCTGCCCTGAGGCGTCGTGGCGCTGTAGACCGCTGGGGAACCCGTCCCGGCTATCCCTGTGAGATGGTCCCTACTGGGTATCTCCAAGGTGAAACCAGGCATCCCCAGCGAATGTGGGGGGCCGTTGTAGAGATGAGGCAAGCTAATGTCCAGAGTTGACGAGTGTGATCCCTGGTTAGAGTAGGCACCGAGGCGAGAATTATCGAGTCTGCTGACCCTGGTTACTATTGGTTCACCCCCTTCTGGTTAATTTTGTTATTTAATCCCTATCCTTTTTGTGTTTTCCCAGGATATGATATTCGTGTCAATGGAGATGACTTTAGTTGTGGGCGGTGGGGCTGTGCAGCGGGTCCGAGGTCAGCTAATGTACTGGGGAGGGAGGGGACATTGCCTGAATTGTTACTATGACTGCGATAAAAATTTGTACCTGGAATATTAGAGGCATGCACATGCCGTCACGCCGCTATCAAATATTCTCCTACCTCAATAGCCACCGGGTTCAAATTGTGCTCTTGCAGGAGACACACTTAAACAAGACGGAAGTGATAGCACTACGCCGTTGATGGAGGGGGCAACTATACGCTACAGAATACTCCTCATATGCCGGTGGGGCACTGCTATGGGTGAGACCGGGCACTCCTTTTGCAATGACATATTCTCACACCGACCCAGAAGGCAGGTTTGTGCTTGTAAATGGCTGGCTAGACGGGCAACCTGTGGTCCTGGCATCCCTGTACTCTCCCAATTCAGACCCGGGGGGTTTTCTTGCACACCTATCGGAGAAATTGGCGCTCTGGCATGGAGTCCCCTGGATACTCGGGGGCGATTACAATTGCATACTGGACGCAACACTAGACCGTTCTGCTCTACCCCGGCCTGGTGCACCCCCACTACTAGGGTGTACTCCTACTACTCAGGGGCGCACGCTCTACATGTATGCCTGGACAGATACATGGTGTCATCGGAACTATTACCCCTCATCGCAGACACACAGTACATGGGCCGAACACACTCGGACCATAACCCGCATACACTAGACATAACATGGGAACGCCCACACCCGCCCATTCCTACTTGGCGATTACAGCTTGCCCTATTACTAGATGCCCCTTTCCGAGACTCCCTGCAAGCCTGTGTGGCACAATACTTTGCGGACAACTCTGGCACAGCGTCCTCCCCACAGATTGAATGGGACGCCTTCAAGGTCGTGATTAGGGGGCACTGCCTGGGCACACAGGGACACATGCAGAAAAAACTGGAGGAAGATTTGCAACGTATGGAGACTGACTTGCTCCGACGAGAGCAGGAGGCAATGACAGTGGCCAACGGGCCGCTACTTATGGCTCGCGAGGAACATACACGGCTGTTGGAACGGCTCTGTCACCTTAACTATGCAGCTCACTCGGCACGCACGCACCATCTTAGTGATAAACCCGGGAAACTACTGGCCTGGCTTGTAAAACAGGAAGATCGCACTACGCCAGTGTCTGCCATTCATACGGCTGAGGAAGGGGTAGTGTACACACAGAGTAGAATACACCGAGCTTTCGTACGACACTACCGGGCTTTATACCAGGCTCTACTGAAGCTATCGTAAACTATCTCTTGGATATACAACCGCCACTCCTCACAGCTGCGCATTAGGGAAACCTAGAGGTGCCACTCACGTTGGAGGACATGCGCGAAGCCATTTTTGCTCTTTCTAATGGCAAATCGCCTGGCCCGGATGGGCTGCCCGCCAAATTTTTTAAAACGTGCTCTGAAATCCTAATTCCTGAGTTGCTTAAAGTATATGCTGCTGCAATCGACGACTCGGCGCTTCCTACCACACTCAAGGAGGCCACTCTCGTCTCGCTCCTAAAACCCGGCAGGGACGACACTAATATGGGCTCTTACAGACCTCTCTCCCTGTTAAACACCGATTATAAAACTTCACTTCTATTTTAGCTCGGCGCCTGGCCACCGTAGTCTCCACCCTTGTCCATCGTGACCAAAATGGCTTCGTGCCCGCACGAAGCACCTCTTACAATATCTGCCGACTCTTCAGGGTACAGGAAAATGCCACGCTACACTGGCCAAGATCGGGGTGCCTAGTGCTGGACCTTGAGAAAGCCTTTGATTCTGTAGAGTGGCCCTACCTCAAGGCAGTGCTGGAGAAATTCAATCTGGGAGACGCATACGTCGACATGGTTGGACTGTTATACCAGAGACCCAAAGTACGACTGCGAACAGGCAGATTGCTTTCGGATAAAGTGGAAGTGCGAAGAGGAACCAGACAGGGTTGCCCCCTGTCGCCACTCCTTTTTTCCTTGGCCATAGAACCCCTTGCGGCGATATTGCGAATGTGAGGAGTGGACTGGGGGATCCCAATGACGGACGGCTTACATGTGGTCTCGCTTTATGCCGATGACCTGCTTCTGTACGTGCGTGACCTCGCCTGTGTGCAGTGCTTATTATCAGATATATTCCAGACTTTTGAGGAAGTGTCGGGACTAAGGGTCAATTGGGCCAAGTCCAGCGTTTACTCGTTTAGTCCTGACACACAGGAGTGCGACGTCCGCATCGGTGGTGTGAGGCGCGCCTGGTATCCCACTGCGTTCAAATATCTCGGGATGCACATCTACAGAGACCCGTCAGACATAATGGAGGGAAACCTGATGCGTGCAATCTCTTCGTTGCGCGCACAGATGGCCTTCTGGAGACACTTCACCTAAATGTGCCTAGCCGGATAGCGCTATCCAAAATGATAGTATTGCCAAGGCTGTTATACCACTTTGCCAATATTCCACTATACGTCTCTGCCCGAGTGTTCCGCGACGTAGACACTATGATCTGGAATCTAATCTGGGACGCTGGACGACCTCGCGTTGCGCTGACAAAACTCTACTCTCCCACTGAGGCCGGAGGGTGGGC
Organism: Lissotriton vulgaris; assembly: GCF_964263255.1. NCBI lineage: Eukaryota > Metazoa > Chordata > Amphibia > Caudata > Salamandridae > Lissotriton > Lissotriton vulgaris. Next base: position 217,258,143 of record NC_141698.1, read on the forward strand.
AGTCCCCAATTTAGAACTATATTATCTGGCAGCACAGCTGCAATGGGTGTCGTGCTGGCTAGGTGGTAGAAATCTAGATGACACCGCCACCAACGTCACTGTATGGACCCACACACAAATATGCGCACTGTTTCACCCCCTGACCAAAGGGCCCCGCCTGTTACAATTACATGTAGTGGTGGCTCGCAAATGCTTCCTATGTAACCTGAAACTGACCCGAGAAGTCAAGCCTTATGCTCCCGCGCTCCCCCTGCTGGGCACCCCCAGACAGGGTGGAATGGTGACACCGACCATGCTGGAGAACTGGACGGCGGCTGGTGTGGAACCCATAGGCGATCTTTATGCAGATGGAACCAAGCTCCCTTTTGGAGACCTGGCAGAGAGCACAGGCTTACCAGCCGGACAATTCCTCCTTCACGCATCGATATTGCATACATATACGGAACCCTGGGGTGATATACATGAGGAATTACCAATGCACCATCTCATACAGTACATGCATGTCATGGGCAATGGCTCCCATATTATACACTGGCTAGCACAGGCCCTTCTCGTGCACACACAGCGATCCACGCAGCCATTGCGAGATAAGTGGGCCGCTTTCCGAGGGAGGGGATGGACAGACAAGGAGTGGACAATGGTATTAGCCAGCCCCGTAAATATCCCACGTAATTCCTGTTTCAAAATAATACAGTTTTATATATTGCATCAGGCATATCTGTCACCAGATAAGATTAATAGGTATTTCACGACTACCACCGCTAGCTGCGCCCGATGCACTCTGGATGGCGCTGACATCTTACATATGCTCTGGAATTGCCCCACTCTTGCTAAATATTGGAATGAGGTGAGAACCTTTTTGACGCAAAGTGCTGGTGCAGGCCCACCCATACATGGGAAGCTAGCATCCTGGGGTTGTATAAGAGGACCAAATTGAATAAAGTGCCAGCCAGATTCTAGGACCTGGGCTCATTACTGCCAAAGGCATGCTCACCAAACACTGGAAGAAGGGGGAGCCTCCACTCACTAAATATTGGTGCACTTCCTTCACTAACTGGGCGAGAGCTGAAAGCACCACACTACACCGAGAGGAAACGGCAGGTTTGAGGAAGTTTCCAATTGCACAACTCTGGGACGATACCCTGAGCTCCTTCCAACAGGAAAGCTCGGCTAGGGGGCTCACTTAAGCGATGGCGCACTAGAAGGGACACACACCCATGAGATACGGTAATGCTACATGGATAGGCCGTGCTGTTCCCCTGACACCTACGAGCCTCAGGAGCTGACACCACGGCACCTCCTGGTTGGTGGTAGCTCAACCTCCCCTGTTCCATTGAGCAACGATTACAACGCACTCCTGCCACACTGACCGCGGATCCGGGCACTCGCCTACACGGCTGTACACTGACATACCTCACGACACTGTACTCTCAACGACACGTCCTATCCCCCCACATTCTTTTTTTTTCCTGTCCTACTCAGCGATCACTTAGTGGCACCTGAGACCTTACCCTTTTTTCACGGTTTTTGCCTTGTTTGGCCCATTGTCCCTGATTGGGACTAGTTTGGAAGTTTCTGTGGCTAATCCAACTGCCATATCTGTTGGGCTATTGAATATGTTGACTTGGAGGACTGAACACATCCAATATTCGAGACTCCTGATTAGACGACACATCTGGCGGCACCACGCGCTGTCAATGAGAAATTAGGTGAACACGTAAAAGAGTCACAAGTAAATGCCACCTCCTACTGGACTTCACCCCACAATACCCCGGGGATGCATTGCCCTACATATAGAGTATTATTACGTACATTGCAGCTACATTACCCATCAATGTTGCCCTAGCTTCACTGTTACATGAATTGGTACACATAGAAACCATCTTGATGAGAGATGCCATTGTACTGCTTTACTGTGCTGCATTTTCTCTTGTGCAAATGTATGTGAAATAATACCTATCGTTTTATATTGGCATTGTATATCTATGTATCAACCAATTGCTTACATAAATGAATAAAATATACTGAAACAAAAAATTAGTCAAATCTATGTTATAATCAAATGTGTATTGTGCAATAATTTATGATGTTTTCTTCTTCTCTTGATTTGATCTCATACAATACCATTGGTCTTTCATTTAGTAAAATAATGATCATTCTGGTGAACAAAATGTTATGCACAATAGACAAAATCTTGGGTTCTAATGTATTTGCATTTGCACAGATATTATTTCCATCACGTTTTGAAAATATACATGTGGCCCCTACCAGTGTTTATTTCAATACGTATATGGTTGTGAAAGTCTTTCTTCCATTACATTATTTGAACCATGTGACCTTCTTTGCACAGGATTGGTGGTTTGCGTGTTCAAATTGTATACATAAAAAAATGTTGGGTCACTGAGCACTTTATTTCCAGTGAGCAAGGCGACTGCGTGAGCCGAAACGCGTCTGGATACACATGGCAGTTCTTTGAAAATTAATTAAATAAACAAATACCTGCTTCTAAGAGGAAACAATCAAGTGTCCGTTTCTCTGTTGTTCGCAAGCACCGACGCAAACGGATTTGTTGATTGACATAAGTATATATATATGCATCCAGCCAATCTCATCAATTCGATCCCTTTGGGAGAATTCTTGAGAGCTAAACGCAATTGTTCCAATGAGGTAGACTATACCAAAGAGACATTAATTATGGCAGAACGCTTCAAACAGAGAGGCTATAACCATAAATGTATATCAAAAGCCTTAGCTGAAGTGAAGAAAAGAGAACGGTCCAGTTTACTGAAACCTAAGGAGAAAGAAAGTGAATCAGAATCCAGTACCACCTGTAGATTCATCACAGATTACCATTCCAAATCCAAGGAAGTGAGAAAAGCTCTGAATAAATATTGGAATGTGCTCAAATTGGACAAAGATCTAGCACCTGAACTCTCAGAATACCCACAATTGACTTTTAGAAGACCGAAGTCCCTTAAAGATCTCCTTTGCTCAACACTTGTCCCTGAAATTTCTAAGCAGAGGAACCCAGTTCAGGGATTTTACATCTGTGGCAGATGTAAAGCCTGCCACAACAGTAAAAACCTTAAAGAGGTCCAGTTGTCTAAAGACAAAGACAAGTACAAGATCACTAAACATGTCACATGCCTTACTGACCATGTGATTTATGCCCTTAGATGTCCTTGTCAGCTATACTATATCGGCAGAACCAAACACCCAGCCAAGAAAAGAGTACTTGAGCATATGCGGGCATTCACTCATGGGGACAAACAATACCCCATTGCCAGGCACTTTGCAGCACACCACAAAGGGAATGCTAATTTGCTTTCCTTTTGTGTACTGGAAACTGTTCCCAGTAGGGAAAGAGGAGGAGACCGAATCAAGGAAATGAGAAGACTTGAGTCAAGACTCATAATAAAATACAGGATCACCCAACCGGGCGGCCATAACTTACACAAAGAACTTAACGTGCATCTAGGCTAGCCTTTGAAGCTTTTAGTGGATTGCTGTGATACCAAATGTCGTTTTTTAACAATGTTTTTTAAAACTTACTGAATTGCTGTGTAATTTTGTACTACAGTCACAAATTGATTGATGTCTCTTTGTTTACAGAATCTGGTGGTGACAGTATAAGGGAATATGTTCAGCACTTTTTGGGCACCTTCACATGTGAAAGATTGGTATGATTGGAATATGCACGGCTCGGCGTTGGCAACTTTCAACGTATGCCCACTTGGGCTTGATGGAAACTTTCTTTGCCAATCTTTAAACTGTTTGCTTGGTAGGCTTTTGGATACACTTTAGCCCACTGGGGCTTTATTGCGAACTTCCAAGAATTTGTGAATATACTGTTTCACGGCCTACCGGGGGTGTGTTGTGGCCGACACCGATAGCGCAATATATTTGAATATTTGTCACGTAATTTCATGTTCCCCAACTTGGAATTGACCTTTTGTGATAATCGTTTATTTTCATGGGATCAGTGATGCACACGCAACCTTATCAGCCGATTTTCGGATGTGCCAAACGCTGCGCATTGAAAAATGCGAATGAGGGATTATTCTCCTGTATTTTTTCCATCATGAAATATACGTCATTCATTTTGATTCCATCATGTTTTTCACCTTTGTAATATTGTTTACCTAGTCTGAACACAGCCCGTTTGTAAACCACCCAGTCTGTTTTCTATTGCCTTTGGTATGATGTGAATACCATGTGACATTGTATATAGTGGACGTCATTCAGTCAGTCTGTTCTCGTGAAAAAGCAGGTTTTACCTGCGAAACGCGTTGAGAAAAGCCGTTGTGAAATAAAACACGCTTTGCATACTGAAAGTGGCCCGGATTTCTTTTCTACTAGAGGAGAGTATTTTGTGGGAATATATATATATATATATCCAATTACCGCTCCGGCGCTTGAAACCACCAAACGGAGAAAGACACAGACTCCAAAATTGACATGCTCACTGCTGGCTGCAGTGACTTTTATTAAAGTTGGTGCGAGATGTCAGACAGGATGATGTGTTTCGGCTATATATATATATATATATATTACCTACTGGCGATAGCCGGTAGGTATATATAGTTAGGATTTTTTTCCTATGGGATTTTTGAAAATTCTATGTCGAATAACTTTGGCTTATGAGGACAGAATTGGCTGAAATTTTCAGGAAAATGGAACATTTTGTTTCTGAGCAGCCCCTGAAAATTTGGGGGGGTTTCGTCAAGGGGGGGCCGAGAAAAAAGGGGGGTCCCAAAACGTGTTTTTCCCATGCAATTTTCCATAGGGCGGTTGGCCTCACTTTTAGCCTGAACGGCTGAATGGATTTACACCAAACTTGGCAAAATTGTAGGGACTGGTAGCCCGATGTGCCTTTGCTATGTCTCAAGATATAGGCTCCAGTGGTTTTTACGAAAATTAACTTTGAAAAATATATATTGGACTACATTGGGCTATATATATGTTGGAGCCCAAATGTAGCCCAATGTAGCCCAATGTAGCCCAATATAGCCCAAAGATGGCCACCAGAGACAAAAAAAAACAAATGTAGCCCAAATATCAGCCAGATGTAGCCCAACTATAGCCCAATGACAGATTGTCCCAGAGTGTTCTAAAGAACAACTAGAGTGCTAACAGTCCTACTTATTACAAAGGTATGGCACACCTGAAGCCATCTTGATTGGAATAAAGTGGTAACTCTTAAAACATTTAATTTAAAAAGGAACAAAATGAGGGGGTTCATTTTGCCATAGAAAGTATGATTAGCGAATATATGACGAAATCCCGCATACCATCAGTCCGCAAAAAAAATCCCGCATGTACTATTAGGCCGCAAATTAAAATAACGAAAACTTTTAGAACGAATATGCCTTTAGCATACACTAAACAACTAAACTACCCTAAACCCTAAAACACTACCCCCAGCATGACCCTACACTACACAAACAGTACAACACTACCCTAAACCCTAAAACACTACCCCCAGCATGACCCTACACTACACAAACACTACAACACTACCCTAAACTCTAAAACACTACCCCCAGCATGACCCTACACTACACAAACACTACAACAATACCCTAAACCCTAAAACACTACCCCCAGCATGACCCTACACTACACAAACACTACAACACTACCCTAAACCCTAAAACACTACCCCCAGCATGACCCTACACTACGCAAACACTACAACACTACCCAAAACCCTAAAACACTACACCCCAGCATGACCCTACACTACGCAAACACTACAACACTACCCTAAACCCTAAAACACTACCCCCAGCATGACCCTACACTACACAAACACTACAACACAACCCTAAACCCTAAAACACTACCCCCAGCATGACCCTACACTACGCAAACACTACAACACAACCCTAAACCCTAAAACACTACCCCCAGCATGACCCTACACTACGCAAACACTACAACACTAACCTAAATCCTAAAACACTACCCCCAGCATGACCCTACACTACGCAAACACTACAACACTACCCAAAACCCTAAAACACTACACCCCAGCATGACCCTACACTACGCAAACACTACAACACTACCCTAAACCCTAAAACACTACCCCCAGCATGACCCTACACTACGCAAACACTACAACACTACCCAAAACCCTAAAACACTACACCCCAGCATGACCCTACACTACGCAAACACTACAACACTACCCTAAACCCTAAAACACTTCCCCCAGCATGACCCTACACTACGCAAACACTACAACACTACCCTAAACCCTAAAACACTACCCCCAGCATGACCCTACACTACGCAAACACTACAACACTACCCTAAACCCTAAAACACTACCCCCAGCATGACCCTACACTACGCAAACACTACAACACTACCCTAAACCCTAAAACACTACCCCCAGCATGACCCTACACTACGCAAACACTACAACACTACCCAAAACCCTAAAACACTACCCTCAGCATGACCCTACACTACGCAAACACTACAACACTACCCAAAACCCTAAAACACTACCCCCAGCATGACCCTACACTACGCAAACACTACAACACTACCCAAAACCCTAAAACACTACCCCCCAGCATGACCCTACACTACGCAAACACTACAACACTACCCAAAACCCTAAAACACTACCCCCAGCATGACCCTACACTACTCAAACACTACAACACTACCCAAAACCCTAAAACACTACACCCCAGCATGACCCTACACTACGCAAACACTACAACACTACCCTAAACCCTAAAACACTACCCCCAGCATGACCCTACACTACGCAAACACTACAACACTACCCTAAACCCTAAAACACTACCCCCAGCATGACCCTACACTACGCAAACACTACAACACTACCCTAAACCCTAAAACACTACCCCCAGCATGACCCTACACTACGCAAACACTACAACACTACCCAAAACCCTAAAACACTACCCCCAGCATGACCCTACACTACGCAAACACTACAACACTACCCAAAACCCTAAAACACTACCCCCCAGCATGACCCTACACTACGCAAACACTACAACACTACCCAAAACCCTAAAACACTACCCCCAGCATGACCCTACACTACGCCAACACTACAACACTACCCAAAACCCTAAAACACTACCCCCAGCATGACCCTACACTACGCAAACACTACAACACTACCCAAAACCCTAAAACACTACACCCCAGCATGACCCTACACTACGCCAACACTACAACACTACCCAAAACCCTAAAACACTACACCCCAGCGTGACCCTACACTACGCAAACACTACAACACTACCCAAAACCCTAAAACACTACCCCCAGCGTGACCCTACACTACGCAAACACTACAACACTACCCAAAACCCTAAAACACTACCCCCAGCATGACCCTACACTACGCAAACACTACAACACTACCCTAAACCCTAAAATACTACACCCCAGCATGACCCTACACTACGCAAACACTACAACACTACCCAAAACCCTAAAACACTACCCCCAGCATGACCCTACACTACGCAAACACTACAACACTACCCTAAACCCTAAAACACTACGCCCAGCATGACCCTACACTACGCAAACACTACAACACTACCCTAAACCCTAAAACACTAGCCCCAGCATGACCCTACACTACGCAAACACTACAACACAACCCTAAACCCTAAAACACTACCCCCAGCATGACCCTACACTACGCAAACACTACAACACTACCCTGAACCCTAAAACACTACCCCCAGCATGACCCTACACTACGCAAACACTACAACACAACCCTAAACCCTAAAACACTACCCCCAGCATGACCCTACACTAAACAACCACCACAACTCTACACTACACTAACACAACACTACACTACACAACACTACACTACACTACACAATCACTAACCCACGAAAAAATTAACACAAACCCACTTACCTCTCTCGTCATCGTGGTTTTCACAACGCAAATGCATTTACCATACATGCCTTTAAAACGTAATTCTTTGTAAAGGCATGCGCGATAAATGCACATGCGTTTTGAAAAAATGCGGGATAATGGTATGCGAGCTCAATGACCTTGCGGGATAATGGTATGCGGACTGAAAGTCTGCGGGATAAAAAATGCGGGAAAATGGCTGCAAACCATGATTAGCAGCAGACTTCCCTGGTGAGCACTAGCTTTACTACAGTGATCTAATGAGCAACTAGAGTGCTAACATTCAGAATTTATGGCAAATGTGTGACACATCTGAATGCCTTCTTGATAGAACCAAAGTAAACAAGCATTGAAAATGCAATAGATCTCGCCCTCGTTTAAGTTAAAGCCATTCTGTTTGTAATGAGGTGGCTTTTTAGCTTTGCTTTTATTAGTGTTTTTAAAACTTTCATGTAAATAACATGCATATGTATGCATATATGTATATGTATGCATGCATTTATATTTATATAGATATGCAGATTACATATGTTTATATATGTATATTACCTACTGGCGATAGCCAGTGGGTATATATAGTTAGGATTTTTTCTCTATGGGATTTCTGAAAATTCTATGTCTAATAACTTTGGCATTTGTGGACGGAATTGGCTGAAATTTTCAGGAAAATGGCAAATTTTTTTCTGAGCAGCCCCTGAAAATTTGGTGGGGTTTCGTCAAGGGGGGGCCGAGAACAAAGGGGGGTCCCAAAACGCGTTTTTCCCATTCATTTTTCCATAGGGCGGTTGGACTCAATTTTAGCTCGAACGGCTGAATAGATTTACATGAAACTTGGCAAAATTGTAGATATGGTTTGCCCGACGTGCCTTTGCTATGTCTCAATATATGTGCTCCAGTGGATTTTGAGAAATTAACGTTTAAAAAAATATATATATCTGTGACAGCGCTCCGGTTAGCGCCCCGGTTCGCGTACCTGACGCGTAACGGAACTTCGCGAAGCGAATCTGATTGGCTCTCCGGTGTCTGTCAACATTCTAAACAAACCGGAGCGGCCGCCATCTTGTCTCTCGGTACGATCGAGAGACAAGATGTGGTGAAAAACGAAGGGGGAAATGAAGGAAAGGGGGCAAGGTAGACCACTCCTGACCCCCTAGGATTGATGAGGGGGATATTAAAGTGCCCCGCGGGGCAAAAAATTTTGCGATTTTACGCCGTAGAGGCGCGTCCCGGTACGCGAACCGGGCAGCTCACTGGGCAGCTAACCGGGCAGCTAACCGGCAGCGTAGCTGTCAACATTGTAAACAGTCCGGAGCGGCCGCCATCTTGTCTCTCGGTAGGTTCGAGAGACAAGATGTGGTGAAAAAAGAAGGGGGAAATGAAGGAAAGGGGGCAAGGTAAACCCCTCCTGACCCCCTAGGATTGATGAGGGGGATATTAAAGTCCCCCGCGATTTTTCGCGGTAGAGGCGCTTCCCGGTACGCGAACCGGGCAGCTAACCGGCAGCGTAACTGGAGTCCGCCATCTTGTGTTTTTGGAGCGTCCGGTTCGCGTACCGGGTAGCGTCCCGGTAAGCGTAACAAGGGGAAAACCAAGAGAAACAGTAAAAAAAAAATTAAGGGAATAGATTTCCAGCAAACTTGGCAAAATTGTAGGGACTGTTTGTTTGATGTGCCTTTGCAAGGCCTCAAGATATGTGCACGTGTGGATTTTGTCTAATTAAGGTTAAAAAAAATATATATATCTGTAAGCGTGCTCCGGCACGCTTACGTTACGGGTTTTGTTTGCGCTGCAGAACCGATACGTCACGGTTATGCGACGCGTCATGAGGCGTCTCACGTGGCTACGTGATACGTCACGTAATAAAGAATATATTTTACAGCTATAGATATTAGCTTTTAAAAAACCAATGAAATTCACTGAAAAAACCATAGGTTATAGACCATATATAGTTAGGAATTTGCATTTACAAAACCTTGAAAATTCACTGAAAAAACCATAGGTTAGAGACCATATATAGTTAGCTGGACATTTTATTGACATAAAACCAATGAAATTCCATATATAGTTAGTTGCACTAACTATATATCGCGCACCCGCAATCCACTGCTGATGATGTCACATATTACATCATTCATGACATGGTCAGTGACATCACTGATGACATCACTGATGACATCTCAAATGACATCACTGATGACATCACTGATGACATCTCAAATGACATCAGTGATGACATCATGACACACCAATACCAGTTACTACATACGCACTCACTGATTCCTACGTCTACACACACATTCACTCATTCACCCATACAATCACTCATACATACAGTCACTCATTATTACAACACTATCATATGCACTCATACACCTAGTCAGTCCTGTGAAGAATCAATCACACTTCGATTTCCTCATCTATACAGTTAAACACAGAACACCATACTTTTCACACATATACTAACACATACTTACTCTCTTATACAATCACTGATACAAGTACACATTGATATGCACAGAGTCACACACCTCCCAGCCAGCCACACACACACTCAGTCTTCCATACATCCACTCATTCTTCAATATGTAAAACATATTTAAACTTTACAAAAACACACAGACACTAGATGATGTCATCAGTGATGTCATTTGAGATGTCATCAGTGATGTCATCAGTGATGTCATTTGAGATGTCATCAGTGATGTCATCAGTGATGTCACTGACCATGTCATGAATGATGTAATATGTGCAGTGGATTGCGGGTGCGCGATATATAGTTAGTGCAACTAACTATATATGGAATTTCATTGGTTTTATGTCAATAAAATGTCCAGCTAACTATATATGGTCTCTAACCTATGGTTTTTTCAGTGAATTTTCAAGGTTTTGTAAATGCAAATTCCTAAAGTAAGTACATATGTAAAACACAGTACATGTGAGAGTTGACATATATAAATAACTGTGCATAAGAGCCAGTGAATGTGTCAGTGGCTGTATGGATCATTGTGAACTTGTATCAGGGATTGTATAAGAGAGTAAATATGTGTTAGTATATGTTTGAATAAGTAAGGTGTGTATAACTGTATAGTTGAGGAAATGGAGGTGTGATTGATTCTTTGCATGACTGACTAGGTGTGTGAGTAACTCCATGGATGAGTGACAGTCTGTGAGTGTCTGTTTACACTGAGTGTATCTAAGGTTATATTAGAGTCTGAAGAGGTTCATCGTATTATCACATGAATGATGTCATCAGTGATGTGATCAGTAATGGCAAATGAGATTTCATCAGTGATGTCATCAGTGATGTCATTTGAGATGTCATCAATGATGTCATCAGTGATGTCATCAGTGATGTCACTGACCATGTCATGAATGATGTAATATGTGACATCATCAGCAGTGGATTGCGGGTGCGCGATATATAGTTATTGCAACTAACTATATATTCGAATTTCTATGGTTTTGTGCGAGTAAATTAAGGTTTTGAAAATGCTAATTCCTAACTATATATGGTCTATAACCAATGGTTTTTTCAATGAATTTTCTTGGTTTTGTAAATGCTAATCCCTAACTATATATGGTCTATAACCTACGGTTTTTTCAGTGAATTTCATTGGTTTTTTAAAAGCTAATATCTATAGCTGTAACATATATTTTTATTCTAATTCACAAATCTATTTTATATATATTTGTATTATATTTTTTTTATTCAATTTATATTATAGTTTAAATTATTTTTTCTTGTTTCGTTGCCGGTCCGCGAATCAGTAAACCTTCCGTTAGTGCAAATACCGCGTTAGAAAGGCACATCGTGACGCATCCCGTAAACGCAACATATCGCGTTACTACGTAATGCCCCTTATGACGTGCTGCGTTAGCGCACCCAGAAGCGTTCTGGAACGCGAACCAAGGCGCGAAACGTAAAGCCCCGGAATCGATCCGAGGCGCGGCGCGGAACGCGGAACGTACGCAAAACAGGTCATGTGACTAGTTAATAAAACTTTTCATTGGTTGATTTTACTTTTAGTTTCCTAATGATGGAACGCTTGATCATATGACGTAAAACAAACGCTTTTCATTGGTTTAGAACATTTATTTTTCTCAAATGATGAAAGTCCCACCTTTTTTCCTCACTCCGACTTTCATTTTAATGAGAGAAAGACCTGTTTTTGTTTGCTAAGACATGGCATTTCTATTAGCTGCAGCATGTGGATCTCCACCACCTCCACCACCACCAAAGAAGAGAGGACCGACTAGCCAGGTCATCTTCGACCAGGAAGAAGAAGAAGAGGAAGACGAGGAACAGGAGCAAGGGACAAGTGGCTTTCTGAAAGAAATGCTAGGAACGTCCCGTGTGAAAGTGAATTTTATCTGGCAATTTTTTTCTTTTCCTTCTCATGAAAAGAAAGTTAATGCCAGGTACGTTACCTGCCTCATCTGCAAAAAAACACTCTCGAGAGGGACCGAAAAAAAATATAGCTTTGGTAATCATACCATGCATCAGCACATGGAGACTTGGCACCCTCTTAATTATTCCAAAGCGCAATTTCGAGATTTGGTGGAAAACCCCCGACCGGCAAAAACATCCACCAATGGCTTAACAATAAGTGAGTCAGAGGCAAGGGAAACGGTTCCAAATCTGCAAAAGAACTTTGGGCAGATGAGATTGACTTGTGTACAGTGTGGAAAATTAATTTCATGCGGAGAAATGAGTATTACTATAATAAATAGATCATTTGAAAATCATCAATGTCCAAAACGTCCTAGAAAGTAATTTTTTTTTTGTTGCTCCTGTTGAGCCCTTTGAAGTAAATAATTTTTGTTTCTCCTTCCTCAAAAAAAATTCAAAAAAAATATAAAACATCAAAAATAATAAAAAAAAGTTCTTTTCAGAACTACCTTCCCTTTTAAAAAAAATTGCTAGAATGTTTAGCACTCTAGCATCCTCTATTTCTATTGATACGCTTCCCGGTTAGCGTTCGGGTACGCGAACCGGGAGCGAAGTAAAAAAAATATTTTTTAAAAAAAGACGAATTAATAAACCGAGAGTAATGTGAAAAGAAAGAAAAATAGAGGGAGTAACACACAGTTACTGTTGAAAGAGGGACTGATAAAAGAAGTGAAAAGAGTAGTATAAATAAGTAATAGAAAAAGAAATGAAGGAAGTAGCAAAGACAGGAAACTAAGGGTTAAAAAAAAGAAGCAGAGGAACTAATAAAAGTTAAATCTGATAGACATGTAACGTAAAAAGTACTAAACGCTTACCTTATAATTGTCATTACCGTAGTGTATTATCATTTTCATACTTTTAATCTCTGTAAGAAAGAACAAAAAAATTTAAGTTAATACAAGATGGTAAAAAAAGAGCGAGCATAAGACAAAATGAATGGTAAATGTTAAATGTGGTATACTAGTAAAGCGTACAGCTGACCCAGCAAAGAGGCGTCCCGGCGCTGTATACCGCTGGGGAACCCATCCTGGCTTTCCCTGTGAGATGGTCCCTCCTGAGCATCCCCAAGGTGATGCTAGGCATCCCCGGCGCTGATGGGGCTGTTAGTTGAGATTAAGCAAGCTATTGCCCAAAGTTGCTGAGTGGGACACATGGTTGGAGTAGGCACCGAAGCGAGAATTATCGAGTCCGCTAACCAAGGCCCAAGATCCTGCTACATCAGGAATTGAATCCTGGTCCCAGGCCGACCTCTGCTTCTGGGTCTGCCGCCTCTAATCAGTGAGCCACACCAATCCATATACATATTAGAAATCACAATTCAAAGTAGAAAATTAATTAAACATATTTAATGGTTTATTTTTGCTGTTATCAGAAAAAAATCAAATTTCACTGAAAACAGTGAGTTGAAGGTATTCATCATATAACAGCGGGGAAAAAAAACCACAATCAAAATGATTGTGTTTAAAAAACCCAAATAATATAAATAAGCAGAAATAGGAACTTCTCCAAAGTAACTTACTTTCTATGACGTCAAAGGATATCCTATGAACAGCTTATACTCAGTTGTGCTGTTACTATTTTCTGCCCGCCACTTTCTGAAAGATAAACTCAATTGTTTTAAGAATACTGAGACATACAAAGCAATTTGAAACAGCACACTAAGTTACAGCAACACCTGGAATCATTGTAGTCCAATTACCTACCCTAAATTCTGACTTCAAAAATCAAGTTAAAAGGCAACATTGCTTCATACTCAATTAGTAATGTTTGCTGAAAGAATAGCCATTTTTTAAATTTTAAATAAGCTGTGTAATATCCAGATGTTGTCAAAGGACCAGCATATTATGTAATAACTGCAGTTGCAAATGTTCTTCCTGAAATCGATGACTGTGTAGCAAAAACATTTTTAATTAGACTGGACAACTTATTTTCTTCTAGTTTATGTAGTTGAAATTGTAAAATGACATTTCATCCATAAGTTTTCAAAAATAATGTGGACAGCATTGCAGACTTACATTTCCTCTACTCCTTATTTTGATCTGCTGCTTGACTTTGCTTATAAAAACAAACAGTTTTCGCTCTGTACTACAATTATCCACAAGGCCATATATAGTAGGAGCCATTAGAACCTCTGTAAATTCCTCTAAACAAATCCCAAGCTTCCTTTCCTAAAATTTTGGTTGTAAGAACACCAGGTAAGAATTTTGAAGGTGGAAAGGCAATCTTTTTTTAAAAGTTAAAACAGAATCATTGCAGAATGACCATCCGTTTCCAGATTTCAAATAAGCTGTGTAATGTCCTGAATTAGTTGAAGGACCGTTATGATATATAATTGCAGTAGTTTTAAAAGTCCTTCCTGATATTGACAACTGCGAAGCCACAAAATTATTAATTAAAGTTGTCAATTTAGTTCCATCAGGCCTACATCGTTGGAACATTAAAATGACATACTGGCCATAACTTCGTAAAATTAACGTGGACAGCATTCCAGACTTACATTGGCTGCACTTCATATTTTGATCGGCTGCCTTTACTAGCTTATTGAAGGATACTGATTTACTGTCAGGCAAAGTTAAATATATAAATCTTTCTGAGTCTACACTATTAGTACTTGATAGCCTACAGTTCTCGCAGTCATGCTGCCATTGATAAGAAAGGCCAAATAGATAATCTACATCTACACCCTCATCTTGCAATACATCAAGCATATACATTAAAAACTCCTGACAATCCTGCTGAATATTTTCAGAGAATTCTGTTTGAACTGAACATTCGTCTAACAGAAAACGAATTTCAGACACACTTTCTACTCTCGTTTTATCAGCACTACATTTCTCTAACACAGATTTCAACAAACAGCATAAACTTTGTTCCGAATTGATCACAATCTGTTCTTTGAAAGTCTCTAGTGAAAAGAGAACATTAACAACTACATTAGCATAGCAGTTAACACCAGAACTATTTTCAAATTTAAAACCAACAACATTTTCAACAGAATTCATTTTATTCCTGCTTCCACTTTTGGGTTCATCGACTTTTGGTCTTTTTGCTACAACCTCCCTACTATTACTGATATTTCTTCGTTTCCGGCCTACAACACATTTCTCAATCAAAGGATATTGAGGCAAATGTGGCGCATACTCTCTTCTTAACCTATTGTATTCCTTAACACAATCTAGATCTGCACAAATGTTTGTGACATCACAGTCAATCAAGTACAAACCAGATAAAGTTTTGACTCGTGACAATGCTACTTAAGCCATACCCTCTTTGAATACAGAACTGCCAATATTCACTAAAGCAGTGTCTACACTTAAACCTTGCGATTTATGAATTGTCACCGCATATGCCAAGCAAACAGGAAACTGCTTACGGCGAACATATAAGTCTTTAACAAGCAAAAACCTAGCAGAGCAACGACCAATTACCTGTACTTCCTCAATGCCATTACATTTAATTTTTAAAAATTCAATTCCATCTCTATTTCTGTATTTCTCAAAATCAACAACATTACCCATTGATCCATTTACCAGACCTCTTTCAACATGTAAATTCCTTCTCAAAATGATTCGGCAATTTAAGCACACATTCAAAGTCTTTTCAAAACCTGCAGTTTTAGATATAGTCTTCTCTAATGAATCCAATTTAGATTTCAAATTCTCTGACAAAATAATTGTTGCTCCCATATGCTCTATTTTGTCAATAGCTTCAAGTTTCACAATCTCTTGTTTTTCTAAATTCAACATTTTGTTAAGTAATTTTCTTAAAAATATCCTCTGGCAAAACGTCTTCTTCTGGATATAAATTTGACAGTAAGCGTGCATGTAAAGCTTCTTTGCCACGCTCAGTCACTCTCCCGATTCTAATATCTTGTAGAATATTCTTGTAATCTTCGTCCTTCGCCTGACGCATATTTTCACGCAGCTCAGCATAACTGAAGTTTAACCATATGTTAATGTTGCCAATGCTCCCTAGGCACTTCTTGGTATCTTCATGTGTAAGCAGTTTAAACACTGGTTGTCCTTTCACTGGTGTCAGCTGCAGAAGATCACCAAAACCAATGATGTGTTTGCCACCGAATAACACATCATACTCTGTTTTAAGAACTTCCTGCATTCTTAAATGCACAAAAGCAAGCATGAGATTGGAAACCATGCTTACTTCGTCAATGATAAGAAGTTTCATCTTCTTCAAAACTCGAGATACTTCACAACAAGCATCTCCAGATAACTTGTGGTATTGTAATTTGTTATCATGCTCCACTGGCAGCATCAGTAACCGATGCAAAGTAATCCCTTTAATGTTATGAGCTGCCAGTCCAGTTGGAGCGGTCACAACACAAGACAGCAATGAATCAGTCCTTTTCTGCATATAACATGAAATTGCTTTAATAAGGAAACTTTTTCCAGTTCCTGCTTCTCCACTCACGTACAGTCGGACAGGCTTCAACGACATACATGAGCACTCTTCCTTCTCATGACTTAATCCATGCTCAATTTGGTTGGTAACTTCGACATATATTTTCCTCTGCTCAACGTTAAGTTGTCTTTCCAATTCTTCTAAGTTAACCGCATCCTTCTGAGCATGTGCCATGGCTCTTTCCACTTCAATCATGGCAGTGGCAGCTTCATTTTCAATAACTGGTTCTCCTAGTGGATCCTGACTCAATGAAACAGAACTCTGACTGTCCTGAGAACTGTCTCTAGCAATCTCGGCTGCAATTGTTGCTTCCTGCTCAATTTCTGCATTCAACATTTGTAGATATTTTGGAAAAACAGGACATTCTATGGACTCCTTGGCTGCATTGAAAGAGTCTTCGTAACAGTGGAAATCCCCAAGCAGTTCCTCTTCTGCACGCCAAGGCTTGAAAAGTTGCAAAAGAGCTAAATAGAAAAACTCTTTTCTTTCGGGAGATTCGCAATCCAATTTTCGATGATTTATCAATTGATATTTTTTTTGCTTGACCAGACATCCCTCACTTCCAATTACAGCATACCCTCCTTTATCAATATCTTCTTTGATGTTCCTCTTGAAAACGTAATTTTGAAGAACTTCATACAGACAAGCATTCTCCAGGTGACTGCTTCTATTTGGATTATATGTATCCAACATGTTGCTCTTCAAAATATCTGTACTATTTGGCTCCTTCTCCGCCAAATACTCAATTTCCCGTACAGGTTTCAGAACTCGATTACGCGTTGCAGCAAGACCAAGACTCGCCCAAATGATACTCCTAGATTTGGCATAGAGACTTGCTGAAGATAACCGGTCAGAACATTCGTAAGCTCCACTTTCTCGATGCGACAACATCTTCAGACTGAAACTGTACAACTTCTTACTGAGGCTCTTTTCATGGGAAATATACCCACATATCCTTCAGTTCTGTCTTTTCTTTTTTAGTGATGTAAGACGTCACATACCGAGCCACAGCCATACAGTTGTCAGCCACAAACTGTATATCCATGTTAGCATTCCACATGGACAAAATCACTGGGTTGCAGTCGTTGATGTACTTGGACTCTTCGTTTCTTTTCAAATTGTATGTGTTTTTGGGTGATTTCCTCATCACATTATGTCGCAGCGATGACATCAAATTGTTAACTCTTCCTTTTGATAACACCGACCGTGGAAATGCAAAACGACATTTGGTGTAGTATTTGTCCTTGTTTCTGAATTTACGACGACAGTACTTTCCACAACAATGGCTTTGAACCCGTAAAACTTGTTCTCTTAGACTTTTGTCTTCGTTTGTCTTTGGAACAGCACATGTAGCATACTGTTCTATGAAACTCATCACTAAGTCATCCGGATCTGTTCCAAATTTGGGTGCATCTTTGATCCATAGTAGCATATGTATATGAGGAGCACCTCTTGCTTGATACTCCTTTCTCCAGAAGAAATCCAACACCTCTCCAAGAGGTGGATTTTTCTTGTTCGTGATGAAAGACATCATAGCTTCAAATCTATGATTGAAGTACCTGCAAACATTCACAGGATCCAAAGAGCACAGTTCTCCGGGTGTTTTTTAAATTCAATATTTTCAATGTTTCCATTTACCTCTCGTAGAAATTCAAGTAAGTCTTCCCAGCCATACTCAGCACAGCTGAGAGTGAGGAACCATGTGGGAGTTCCTAAGTTCCTCAGCATATATTTTAAGTCACCATGATGGCGGTACCAATACTCATTAGTACCACGCTGACAAGCCATGAGATTAATCAGGTGAGAATCCAAAATACTGTCTTGCACATTGACTTTATCCATAAAGTTCCTTGCCGAGATATTTCGCAGTTGTATACCATTTTTCAAGATGTGGTTCACTGCATAAGACAATCCAGAGAGATCACTTTCAAACAATAGATGAAATAAATAGGGGATGCATTGTCGAAACCTAGGATCTTCTGTATACAATCGTAAAGTCCGATATTCTGAAGCAGGAATTTGAACAGGTCGCTCATCATAACGTCCTCCTCGACCTGTGGGAAATAACTGTGGGAAACACCGAGCTTCCAAACTTTCCTCCCAAACACTAATGGGACTCCCTTTGGCTTGTTACATTTGAAACAACTCAATAGCATTCCCCATGACTTCCTTGGAATGCAAAGGATGAACACTATAATGTTCATATATTTCTTCCTTTTTAGAGGCTTCTACTTTCTCAATTTGACCAGGACACAAATCGCTGTCCTCTTCTTCACTTACTTCCTCTTCTGCAACACATACATTCTTGTAGTACTTATTATTTTTTATCAAATACAATGTTGCCTTTTTAACTTTCCTAACATCCACTAAATATTGCCAGATTTTCTTACTCTTTGTCGGAACACCATTAACTATGATAACCAGAGGTTCCTCTTCCACTTTCTCTACTCCAATTGTATTAATGTTTTTCTTCAAATCCAAAGGCAAATATTCAACCCTTCCCTTTAATCCTCTCTGTAAATCTGATGGAGGCAACTTCCCTGTCTTTGGCTCCATTCGTACAATAGCCTGGAAGGGATGGACACTTTGAATCAAAATAGATTCATAAGTATTTAAATCCTTCAATTCATAAGGAATGTCATCTAATTCCAGATTATTATAAACCGCTCTAGCAGGCATCTGGTTTTGGTTTAATTTGTTATAGCAATAAGTACACATACGTTGGTCTGCTCCCAAATCAAAACAATTTTCTACCATCAAGTATGTGGCAAAATCCTTCCATTCACTATTGTTTTCCATATCACTCTTTGCATATATATCCACTAACTTAGTCTGATTCTTATAATAAGTCCGTCGACAACACACACAAGTGAAATTAGGCCTCTCACTTGATTTCACCATAAACGTGGAAATTTCCTTTTGAAACTTAACTGTACTGAAAATCTGTTCACTGTCTTCCACATTACCATCTTCTAGTGGTTCAATATCAACATTGTTCTCTTTACCAGCAAAATAACAGAACTCAATTTCTTGACAAATATTCTTCACATCTACTTCAGAACCATGCAAAAGAGCTTTGCTTAATTTTTTAAGCATAATTGCTGGACTCTTAGCATAATACAACATTCTAACTAAATTCCTCACTTTATTATGATTCACTGCTAGCATCCTGAAATGATGAAATGCACTCTGGCATACTCTCCTAGAAAGACAAGCCAGTGAATGACCACGAAAACCTGTCACTTGTCTCACTCTGCAAGGATCTAATTTTTGCAACAACTTTATTTTTTGCTTTACACTTTTCTTATGAAATGTCCGTATAAAAGCACAAAGCAAATTGATGGAATCCTGTCGCACACTGCAAATAGAACTACACTTCCAGGTGTACACTGGTCCCTTAGGAGGTCTCCCTAAAACCTCATCACTTAGCGCCTCTTCTGCATCTGCAGACACAAGTATTTCTTTTTCAACCGGATGACCATCTTTTACCTCATATGCTCGACCACTGCTGTCAACTGCATGCACCAAAACATTGTCCTGAAAATAACTCTCCTCATTAAAAAATGCCTCACTATTTGAACTATGCATCCATTCTCCTAAGAAAACTTCACAAAAATTACTCCGATTAACGTCTCTCTTCCATCTACTATTAGATTTGAAAACATAGATTACCTTGTTTAGTTTCCTAATTCTATTAATTACCAAAATAAATAACTTATGGCCGGGATGCCTATCACCCCCTCCCAACACAATCCCCAAGGATGGGAAGACGGACGCCGTTCTGAACTTTTGGAAGGCGGGAGGGAGTTACCCTCCCGGCCGTATTTATTAAAATATGAAACAACATTAAAACAGTAAAATAACAGTTTCAAATCATGTACAATTTTTCATTTATACATTACGATGCAGTCACGTTTATTGGCTAACCTTAACAAATCTCTAATACAAAGGTTCTCCTAGCCGAGTCTAAACATCCTGCATATGCATACTTTCTAAATAAAAATTGTACATCCTAACATTACGGGCCAACGGCAAGGTCGTAACCGGTGTCAGATCCCTACTACCAGAACTCCCCCCTCACGGTGTGAGGGGCGGGCGCACAGAGGACTGTACCTCTGTGCCAACTTCCAATTTCCCTTGTCTTAGCGGGGGCCCCTTATTTAACTCGACGCCATCTTAATGGTCGTCCGAGGACTCGTGTGAGGTGTCTAGAAGGTAGCGTGGACCCGCCTCCCACCCCACACTGTTCACCACATCCGCCGTCGCGGATATCCTGGCCCGGGAAATTCCTAGGAGGGGCATCGAGCCACCTCCTCCCCTGGGAGGGGCCTATGACCGCCTTCCCTTCGGCGACCCCATACTTAGTGGGTGCCACCTCCCCGTGTGAGGGGCCAATGGCCGCCTCCCCCCGGGCGCTCCCATCCGTAACGGGTGGCGCCCCTCCTCTAGGGATCTTGAAATTACTGCTCACCGATCATGACCTTACCGCCCAACCAAAATAAATACGACGTTTTCTGAACCTAACGAAGAGAGCGATAAAGCGGTAAAACTGAGCTTTGCAATACTTGTCCACTTATCTACACATGCAACACATTTTAATTAGGCTGTGATACTCCGCTAACTGAGTGGAAAAAATTCTTTGCAGCAAATCATTTTATTGTAGTTCAAACAGTGACACCTTTATTACACAAAAAACTCTGGAGAAAAAGATACTATCAACGCAAATCAACTTTATTGCACTACTAATGTTGCCATAAGGGGCTCGTGGGTGGGTCAAAATTGCTCCTTGTTCCGTCAAGGGCTCACGTGCAACGAGGGGTGCAGCTTCCAAGCACAGGAACAAGAGGATGCTTCTTTGGACTGTTGCTCCTTTTATTCCTCTTCGGGAGGGCGTGTACCCTCCTCTGGTACGCCTACGGGGCGTGGCCAACGGTGTAGGTGTCTAGGACAACCCTTCTTGGGCGGGAAAAGGCGCGCCCCGGCTACGCCGCTTTGGGCATACCAGCCGAGACACGCCCCCCGCCCAAAATGGTTTCCCGGGGGGATCCGGGCACCCTACCATACGTTCGGGGGGACCGAGTGGTCGCCCCTTTCCATATGGCCGGGATGCCTATCACCCCCTCCCAACACAATCCCCAAGGATGGGAAGACGGACGCCGTTCTGAACTTTTGGAAGGCGGGAGGGAGTTACCCTCCCGGCCGTATTTATTAAAATATGAAACAAA
The DNA here is from genome assembly GCF_964263255.1 of Lissotriton vulgaris. Lineage (NCBI taxonomy): Eukaryota > Metazoa > Chordata > Amphibia > Caudata > Salamandridae > Lissotriton > Lissotriton vulgaris. The sequence goes on from NC_141698.1 coordinate 217,280,172, forward strand.
ATTAAAACATTAAAATAACAGTTTCATATCATATACAATTTTTCATTTATACATTACGATGCAGTCACGTTTATTGGCTAACCTTAACAAATCTCTAATACAAAGGTTCTCCTAGCCGAGTCTAAACATCCTGCAAATGCATACCTTCTAAATAAAAATTGTACATCCTAACATTACGGGCCAACGGCAAGGTCGTAACCGGTGTCAGATCCCTACTACCAGAACTCCCCCCTCACGGTGTGAGGGGCGTGGGCACAGAGGACTGTACCTCTGTGCCAACTTCCAATTTCCCTTGTCTTAGCGAGGGCCCCTTATTTAACTCGACGCCATCTTAATGGTCGTCAGAGGACTTGTGTGAGGTGTCTAGAAGGTAGCGTGGACCCCCCTCCCACCCCACACTGTTCACCACATCCGCCGTCGCGGATATCCTGGCCCCGGGAAATTCCTAGGAGTGGCATCGAGCCGCCTCCTCCCCTGGGAGGGGCCTATGACCGCCTTCCCTTCGGCGACCCCATACTTAGTGGGTGCCGCCTCCCCGTGTGAGGGGCCAATGGCCGCCTCCCCCCGGGCGCTCCCATCCGTAACTGGTGGCGCCCCTCCTCTAGGGATCTTGAAATTACTGCTCACCGATCATGACCTTTTCGCCACAGGCCGGATAGTTGACCGGCTATCGGGACCCCCCACACTCCTACTGAAGGTCATGAGTATACAAACCCATTAACCATGCTATGAAGTCTCCTATGAGTAAGACATTCCCCTCCCGGGACAGATGAACCCCATCTTCGAGATACATGTTATCTCCCCGAATACATCCATGCGGGATACAGTGTAACTGTCCTGAATGAAACAATCTACCCAGCTTGTTATTGACTTTCTTTACTGAATGATTCAAAGCTGACACAGAGAGGGCCCCCCGCCACACCTTCCTTGGAATCATGTGTGACCATGCTATCGTGCACCCCAGAACCCTCTTTGCCAACCAGCTAACAGTGGATAGAACCCGCTCGAGGAGTACTCGCCGACCGAGCGCCACCAAATCATTCCCTCCCAGATGCACTATGATTATAGACGGCGGTGATCTTGTCCGCCCTAACAGTCCCTCGACAAAACATTGAAACTGGTCAATACAGAGCCCGCCCCTTCTGTGGAAGGTCACCCTGTACCTGTATTCCCCAGCTGCGTGAATCATGTCACCTGCTTTGAATACGTCTGCGGCACGCCCCACGTATGAGTGGCCCACGACCCACACCACTCTTTCCTCAGCCAGTGATCTTTGACCGCTGGTCCCCAGGTGTCGGGTCGACTGCACAGTCCGCCCCGCCTCGCAAGCTCGCGAAACTGTAAACCAAACAAAAGACAAGAAGCGTGAGTGCATGACATTAGCTTCACAACATGTGCAACCACACATACCTTTTATAACAGTTCGAGGACCATCGCCCCAATTGTTTCACCATTTCCACGCTCTGACCCCTGGCTGTAGCCTCTGTAGCAGCCCCTATCCTGAAGGAATGGGTCCCAAAATCGCTCGGGTCCAAGCCCGCTGCCGCGATTGCCAACGTTAACACCCGCTGAAACTGAAACCTTGTCAGTGGGGTGGCGTCGGTATGTCTCAGCAAGCTTCCCCCCCATGTTACCGCCCTTTGCGCCAGATATTCCTCAATGCACTGTACCGGGCACATGGGGGACCCTCGCATGTGCTGGACAACCACACTGTCTCCCGTTGCACCCTGATCGGTTTTAGACCTGGCTATCGTGATTACCATTGAATCACCTTTGATCTGAACGTGTTCCCGACACAGGCCTTCCCCCACATCCTTCTTATTTCTTGCCACCAGCTCGCTCACCCGCATAGCCCCATGGAATGCTAATGCAAAAGCGGCCCGGAATAGCACTGCTTTGGACTGGGAGGAACATGTCGCGGGGAGCACCGACATCAACAGGGACAATCTTTCTAACCCAATCGGGCGCCTCTCGTCTACTCTACGACCCTCGAGGTGTTGCCACCCTCGCAGCGCCTTCCTCACCAAAAAGGACGATGTAGGGTCCCTGATGCCATACGCCTGCGCCATGAATGCAATGGCGGCCCGGTGCCTATTGGCCGTTGCTGCTGATGGGCCTGCCTTGTGGAGTGCTACCAAAACTTCAGCACATATTCCTCCTGCCCCCACTTATCCCCTCCTGCTGGACCCAAAAATGCACAATAGGAACGAAACGCTCCTTCGTACGCCTTCCATGTCCTGGGGGCTAAGCTGGCTCCCACGAGGTCCTGCAATCCGGGGCACCGAGTGACCAGAGAGCTTCGGGAAATGGTGCCGCCACTAGATACGCGGAAGGTAGATAACCCCTGAAGGCTTGCATGTGGGAACGAGAGAGTGCATCAGCCACCTGGTTCAGTACACCCGGCACGTGCCTTGCCCTAAACTGAACGTTCAGTCTCATGCACCGTAGTACAATTTCCTTTAACAATCTCTAAATCCACTTGCAGCGTGCTGCCTGGTTATTTATGCATTCAACCACGGTCATGTTATCGGACCAAAACACCACTGAGCGATCACGGAACTCGTCCGGCCATGCCTCCAGGGCCACAAAAATGGGGAACAACTCAAGAAACCCAATGTAACCTGTGAGCCCACTGGTGTGCCACCACATCGGCCATGTTTGCGCCGACCATCGATTACCAAAGATGGCGCCAAATCCTACGCTCCCTGCCGAGTCGGTCCACAAACCCAGCTCGTCCGAGGATGCTGGTGGTTTGTTCCATACCACTCGACCGTTGAAATCCGCCAGAAATGCCAACCATATGCGCATATCCTGGCGAACCTCTGCAGACAGTCTCGTGCGGTGGTGCCCTTCTTTAAGACCGGCCATTGCTTGTGCAATAGAGCGGGAAAAGGGGCGGGCCATTGGTATCACTCTGAGGGCAAAGTTAAGCTGGCCCACTGCTTGTTGCAACTGATGGAGAGTTATCTTTTCTTTGCTAATGCACAATTCTAGCGAGGCCCTAAATTTCCTCACTTTGTCCCTGGGCAAACGGAAGCATCCCTCCACTGAGTCGAGCTCAATTCCGAGAAACTCGAGTGAAGTAGATGGGCCCACCGTTTTCCCCGGTGCCAATGGCACGCCGAATCGTTTCATGAGATTGCAAAATTCCAGTAAAGCCTGTGCACATTCAGTGTTACCGGCTGGCCCCAAGAACAAAAAATCATCCAGGTAGTGCATAACCTGTGTGTAGCTCTGGTGAACGCCCATTGCAGAAAACAGCAGAATTTCTCATAATAAGCACAAGAGATGGAGCAACCCATTGGCATACATCTATCCATGTAATAGCGTCCTTGAAACACAAAACCTAACAGACGCTGATCCCGAGGGTGTACCGGGAGCAACCGGAATGCTGATACAATATCGGATTTAGCCATCAGCGCTCCGGGCCCCAGGCGATTCAACATGGCGACGGCCTCATCAAAGGATGCGTACCGCACCGAACAGACTCCTGGATCAATGGCATCGTTTACCGAATGACCCCTAGGAGCCGACAAGTTATGAATTAACCTAAACTCACCTGGGTCCTTCTTGGGGACTACTCCTAACGGTGAACAAATGAAATTAGGGACTGGCGGGTGCCTATATGGGCCGGCAACCCGACCCCAGGCAACCTCCTTCGCAATCTTGCTTTCTACCACCATCGGGTGCTGCTGAACGGACAGTTGATTTTTACACAGTGAGTCCCCCTGAAAATCCCCCGCCGGGATGTGGAAACCATATGAGAAACCGTTCCGTAACACCCCAGCGGAGACATGATCAGGGTATTCGTTTAGCCAGGGGATCATTGCTATGATATCTACGGGGGTAGGTAGTGGTACCCCTCGGCCGATGTTAGACCTGTTTGGCACCTCCTCTACCCCCGGTATCCCCATTCTTGGCTCTGCACAAACTCTCAGGGTGTGAAGAATGTCCGCATCCTGCACACTCATGCCTGAACTTACATGTCCCCTGTGGCCTCGTACACTTGCCTCTGTTAAAATTCCAGCAAACCCCTTTCCTACCCCCATTTCCACCACTCCTGGGTTGGTGATCACCAGCGGGGCTTGCTCGAAAGGGCGCCGCCGATTGATGGCGGGAAGGCGCCGACCCATACTCACCGAGCGAGGACGACTTCGTCATGCCCGGCAAGAGCTGCTTCTGCCAAGAGACGGAGTCGAGACAGTCCCACGTCAGAGACAAATCGTGCTCCTTGGCCGAACGAAACTTACTATCATAACCCCTCCATTGATCCCCCTCATATGTCTCATAGAAATCCATTATGTGTGTCTGATAACAGGCCAATTCACTCAAAATCTCTGGCTTACGTTCACCCATAATAGCAGTAAACATCCCAAAGGCCTTGGCCCTATTAGAGATCGTCTCATCCACCCTGAAGGCCACCATTTTTGCGCGCCACACACTCGGATGCCACAAATCCTTTTGAGCCTTAACATACTCGATCTCGTGATGGTCAGTCAGCAGCGAAAACATATTCACATATTTATCAGCCCAAATCATTTCCTTCGTGGCCAGTGGAATATGCTGAACTACTTTTTCCCTCCTTGAGGGCAAAGACCCCCCATTTGCCATTGGCAATGGCTTCTTACCAGACTCCATAGCTGGTCCCGCTGATGTTCCACGGCCAGCCGCTGGTTCTTCCGAGGGACTCTGTGAGGGGACAAGAGGGAGATTCGCCTTCGCAGCATCTCGCGATTGCCGCAACTGCTTCATTAGCAACCTCGCCTCTTTGGCTGTGTCTCCGGGTGCCGCCGCACCCTCGGTATTTTTCCCAAGCCATGCGGCCAACTGGGCGGCCAACTCCGGAGGCATTTCCTCCTCGCTGGTGGGCGTAACTACAACCAGAATTGGTTGGCCTGCATCCGGGACCGGTACTGGTACCTCGACAGGACTAACTGGGCTTGCCGGGGGTGACTCGGGAACTGGGGCCTCCCCCCCTGCCGCCCTATTCCTGGCCCTTTTACCTCTCCCTGCGGGGACTACTCCCGGTAATGCTGGCCCGATGACTTTCTTCGGTTTGCCCGTATTGTTCATCGCCACCATCTGCTTTTTCATGCTCACCACATCTTTCATCAGCATGCAGAGCATCTGCTCCGTCCCTGCCTTCTTTCCGGCCTTCCTACCAGGCATCGTCGTCGGATACTCGACCCTTGCTGCTTAGCTGCTCAACGAGGTCCTGGAACCGGAGGTCCGAAGTGAAGAGAAGGCTTCTGGAAGAGAAACACAAAAATTACAAGTTCTCAAAATTGCTCCTTGTTCCGTCAAGGGCTCACGTGCAACGAGGGGTGCAGCTTCCAAGCACAGGAACAAGAGGATGCTTCTTTGGACTGTTGCTCCTTTTATTCCTTTTCGGGAGGGCGTGTACCCTCCTCTGGTACGCCTACGGGGCGTGGCCAACGGTGTAGGTGTCTAGGACAACCCTTCTTGGGTGGGAAAAGGCGCGCCCCGGCTACGCCGCTTCGGGCATACCAGCCGAGACACGCCCCCCGCCCAAAATGGTTTCCCGGGGGCGTGTCCGGGCACCCTACCATACGTTCGGGGGCACCGAGTGGTCGCCCCTTTCCATTTGCTTGATTTCGAAAGCCTGATCAATAATTTTCTCTACATTTTTCTTTTTCCTATAAAATGACACTTTCTGTTGACCTTTTTTGAATTGTTTTACCAAATTGACAATTACCCTGTTGCGGAACATTCGCTTACGAATGTCCCTGAAAATATTTGCCCTTCTACTGCCATGCACAGAGTTATTTCCTGCTCTAGCACAAACTTTTTTCACGGGCCTTTCCTTTCCATTTAAATTGGCTCTCTTTTTCTGGACTAAAACTTGTTCTGTAGTTATACTTTTGTTTCTACAAATGTTTTTAAGGAATGATTTCGTTCTCTTACCCGGTGTTCTCTTCATCCGTTGAGATAATACTAATGTAGAGGACTGCTGCAAAATATTAGGTAACTGCTGTCTTTGACGTTTCGTAGCCTTTCGAATTCTATCCTTAGACGGCATTGTCTAATTCCCAAATAATCTGCAGTTGAATCTGTGGTGAAATATAATAAAAAATGTTATTAACCACTATTACCAAACAGTAAATCAATAACAGTAAGAACTAGATTCAACAATGCTATAAAAAAAAAAAAGTATTCACAAGGGTGAACCCTCTGACACCCTCAAAACAGGCACAGGTGCCATGTGGCAAGCAAAACAGCCCTAAGGGCAGGTCTGCCTTTCACATGACATAGGTGTGCGAGCACACATGTGCATGCACACCGGAATCGGTATTTTACCATGAAGTTTGATTTCATGCTAAAATACCGATTCGTTAAGGCCTTTGGGACTCAGAAGACTCCCCCCTACATAACAAATTAACAGAATCGGTAAAATTACCGATTCGGTATTTTACCGAACAAATAATTTTTCCGATTCTGCAAATGTAGATTTACCTACATGTGGCCTTGGATTTAAGCCCCTACATACCGATTTGCCATTTAACGGTCGGAAACGGCCGAAATCGGCCGTAACCGGTCGGTAAATGGCCTGAAACGACCACCTACATCTGGCCCTAAGTGTGCATGCATTTGATTTCAAACAAAGTTTTAAAACATTTTATGTAAAACAATAATACACCTACATTCAAGGGGAACAGACTTAAAATGCCCTAATACACATGAAAACTTTTTTTAAGGAACTTGCACCTTTTTTTCAATAACTTTTAACATGGCTATGTAACTCAAACAATCAAAATAAAAATTTGCCAAGCACACATGGGGGCGTATTTACAAGGGCCTTGCACTACGAGGAAAGTGACTTCAAATGACCAGACACACATGGGGACGTATTTACAAGGCCCTTGAACCCGGGGGAAGTGACTTGAAATTGCTAAGCACACATAGGAGAGTATCTACAATGCCCGTGCAACACTTATGCATCATTTTTTACATATACACCGTAACATTAACAACACAATTGCATCATATATCTGTTCCGCAAAAGCGACGCATTGCAAGAGTCACATCATTTTACCATCAAAAACAATTTCACCGATTCTGTAAATGTAGATTTACCTACATGTGACCCTGGATTTAGGCCACCAACATACCGATTGGCCATTTACCAGTCGGAAACGGCCGAAATCGGCCGTAACCGGTCGGTAAATGACATGGAACGACCACCTACATCGGGCCCTAAGTGTGCATGCATTTGATTTCAAAAAAAGTTTTTAAACCTTTTATGTAAAACAATAATACACCTAGGGCCAGATGTAGGTAAATCACATTTACCGATTTTGAAATACCGAATATTACCGAATTTTACAGATTCGGTATTTCAAAATCGGTAAATGGGATGTAGGTACCAGCATCTGATTTATTACCGATTCCTTAAAAATTCGGTATTTACCGGTTCGGTAAATACCGAATCGGTATTTGCTATTGAATCCTATGGGCCTTGAAGCCCATAGGATTCAATTCAAATACCGATTCGGTATTTACCGAATCGGTAAATACCGAATTTGTCAAGGGTGCAGGGGGTATCACTTTGACACCATCTAGTACCCCCAAAACGGGCATGTGTGCAATGTGGCACACAGACATGCCCTAAGGACACGTCTGTTTGTCACATGGCACATGTGTACATGCACAGATGTGCATGTACACAGGAATCGGTATTTTACCATGGATTTGTATTCCATGGTAAAATACCGATTCTGAAAGCCATGTGCCAATGGAAAATTGGCTACCCACATTTCAATCTTGCATTTTCGGTAAAATTACCGAATCGGTAAAATTACCGAATCGGTAAAATTACCGAATCGGTAAAATTACCGATTCGGTTAAATTACCGAAAACGCAACATTTAAGGGCCCCTACATGTCAATGGCCATTTACCGGTCGGTAACGGCCGAATTCGGCCGTTAGCGATCGGTAAATGGCTATTTTCGGCCACCTACATCTGGCCCCTACATTCATGGGGAACAGACTTAAAATGCCCTAATACACATGAAAACGTTTTTTTAAGGAACTTGCACCTTTTTTTCAATAACTTTTAACATGGCTATGTAACTCAAACAATCAAAATGAAAATTTGCCAGGCACACAATGGGGCGTATTTACAAGGGCCTTACACTACGAGGAAAGTGACTTCAAATGACCAGACACACATGGGGACGTATTTACAAGGCCCTTGAACCCGGGGGAAGTGACTTGAAATTGCTAAGCACACATAGGAGAGTATCTACAATGCCCGTGCAACACTTATGCATCATTTTTTACATGTACACCGTAACATTAACAACACAATTATATCATATATCTGTTCCGCAAAAGCGACGCATTGCAGGAGTCACATCATTTTACCATCAAAAACAATTTCACCGATTCTGTAAATGTAGATTTACCTACATGTGACCCTGGATTTAGGCGCCTACATACCTTTTCGCCATTTACAGGTCGGAAACGACCGAAATCGGCCGTAACCGGTCGGTAAATGGCCTAAACGACCACCTACATCGGGCCCTAAGTGTGCATGCATTTGATTTCAAACAAAGTTTTAAAACCTTTTATGTAAAACAATAATACACCTACATTCATATAAGGGCAGGTCTGCCTTTCACATGACATACGTGTGCATGCACAAATGTGCATGCACACCGGAATCGGTATTTTACCATGAAGTTTGATTTCATGCTAAAATACCGATTCGTTAAGTCATTTGAGACTCAGAAGACTCCCCCCTACATAGCAAATTACAGAATCGGTAAAATTACCGATTCGGTATTTTACCGAACCAATAATTTTTCCGATTCTGTAAATGAAGAGTGCAAAATCGCCTTTGAAAGCAGAATGCAAACACTTGATGCAAAACATCATTTTAAATACACAGCTGACTTTCTTATTTACACAAAAAAGCATACTACTCTTTAACTAAAATATATAAACTATAACTCACCTTTACAAATTCTTTTTGAAATTGAAAACAGTCTCAGAAACACACCAATTATTCTGTACCAGAATTAAAGGTATGCACTCCAGAGGCTGGAACCAACAAAGGCACCGAAACTCTGATATTCAACACACATATCTCTCATGTCAGCCAATAAAAACTCTTCCCTCACTTTTTTCAAATCAACACCCTTCCCCCCTCTGCCCTTTCTACCTCTTTTCTATAGCAACTACCGCCTGCCTGACCTGTCATGGCCACAAGTTCACACAACAATGTTTCAAATGAACTCTGAACTCTCAGTACACCTGCTAATCCACTGCAATCTTTCATAACAACATTTTTAAATAACCATTCAAAATACATCTTTCAAAGAACACATCCATGCACCCTAACTTTCTGTTTTCAGAAATGGAAATCCCCCAATCACTGCTAATGAATCATTTGCACTGAAACTCCACAGTTTATTTTTCTTTACAAACTCCTACTGTTTCATCTGCCAATTCATTACCACACTTCATCTGACTGCACCAGAAACTTCTCTCACCATGTTCACTGTCTGGATTGTTGGGCATAGTTACATCTACTGGGCTCAAAGGTATGCTGAGAACAGAAATTTACCTAACCTCAATTTACAAGATGTGGAAATTAAGTGGTTTGGCCACAGAGGATTAAAATGTCACCAATTGATACCATTGGTGAAAACCTTTATACATTTTCCAAAACCTGACCTGTTAATTGTGCACTGTGGAGGTAATGATTTGGGCACTTTGACTGGAGTAGGTCTGGAAATGCTTTTAAAGGACACCTTTGAGCAATTGATGACACTTTTTCCTCAAACTGCCTTGGTATATTCTAATATATGCCAAAGACAAAAATGGAAGTGGTCCAATCAATTTTGTCCACAAATTGAGAAATCGAGGAAGCATGCAAATAAGTCTGTTTCAGCTTACATGAGGGACCATGGAATGGGCTGCATCTACAACAATAACTTGCGTTACTACATGCAAGATATCTACAGAGGAGATGGCGTGCATTTCTCAGATGAGGGAAACAGAGTTTTCATACTAAATTTAAGAATGTGTATTGGTTCCTACTTATAAGTTTCTAGAACATACACAGAACCCAAAAGTTCTTTTCAGAGCTACCTTAACTTAGTGTACTCTTTTGAAATTTCGAATGTACCTTTTTTTTCACTTATTTTCACCTATATTCGCTTCCCTGTACGCTACCCAGTTCGCGTACCTGCAGCTAACCACGCGAAAAAAACCTTTTTTTTTATCGACATATATGAGCCTCCTCAGCCACCCTCAGAAAACTTAGGGAAACAGCATATGTCTAAAGTACCCCAATCTACCCATTCTGAACATTATTTACCCTCCATCTTGTATCTCAATTCTACCGAAACACAAAATGGAGGACTCCCGTAACACTGCAAGTTCGCGTACCGGGAAACGCACTGACAAGCACTCGTTTAAAAAAGGTGGGAAAGTAATTTACAGAAAAACCACTGGAGACACTTTCACCAATTAAACAGTAGCTCATACTACATACCAATCCCTACCATTTTCACACATTTAGTTGGAATACCATTTAGCCATTTAGCATGTAGAACTCTCTAAAATCCCTGAGGTAAATTACTTCACAAAACATATCGAAAGTGTTGGAAATGACAACCAATTAAAGTATTACTTTCAATTTCTACTATTATATCATGACATTTGATTGGTTATGTACCTGAATATATATAAACAAAGAGAGAGAAACACAGCCATTTTGACTACTACTTCGTGAAGTGCAGAACAACAAAGAAACAACTGATAACTTCAAGTTATATTTAAAAGGTAAGATATTATTTTTAAAACTGAAGTATGTTCTGTACTGAAAGCTAATTAGAAAAACATTTTCAGACAGTTTTATTCTTTCACTCTGTAATACTTACAGAATAAAATAGACTTCTCTGTTTTAGTTATGGCAGAGCCATTCCAAGGATATGCGAGGCCCTGAGCTAAAAGGGAACGTGCGCAAGGCCCCCTCCAAATTACATAACTGGCCACTTACAAGGAGAACATGCACAGACACTGTGGGGGCCCCATTGTCCATCATTTTGACGCCCCCACAGTTTTAACTTTTAATCCACACGCATTTCTCACACCTTCATAGGTGTGAGAATTGATTGTGGTCTAAAAGTTAAAACTGAGGGTGCGCCAAAATGCTGGACAATGGGCCCCCCACAGTGTCTGTGAATGGTCTCCTTGCAATTGAAGGAGCGTCTCCTTCTTCCTCCCCTATACCTCCTGACACCATCCATGAGAGGCCCAAGGAGGGGCCCCCGCCAATGGACCTTAATTGCAGGCGACACCTTTCTTTGTGATAGATCTCCAGGAAAACAAAAGGACACATCACCAGTGCGTGGCCCCATGCTGGTGGGCTGAGTGCGAGGCCCTGAGCGGCAGCCCACGCTGCCCATACCTAGCGCCGGCCCTGAGTTAAGGATAGAGTTAGACTTCTCTAGTATAATTCAGAATTGACTAAGAGTTTATTTGATAATTTTCTTCATATTTCTACTTCCAATTTGATACCATACACTGCCCAAAGAAAAAAACACTGTTTAAATAACCAAACTGCCTGTCTGTACTGAAACCCAACAGTGCCCTTTCTGTACTGATATATTTTTTAAAAATTCATTTTTCAGAATTCAAAATGGAAGGACAAGAAAACAACTTGAAAACTGAAACAGAAAAAAAAATGGAGACAGAAGTTGACAAGGATTTCTACGACGACACAATAAACAATGAACTTGTGCAATGTGTAGATGCAGTAGATTTTCTACTGAAAAATGAAGAAAAAATGATCACGATTTTTTAGATTTTCTTTTAAATTTTGAAAAACAATCTGAAAAATAAATTTAAATTTCTTAATTCAAAAATTGTTTGACACATTATTTATTTTTATATGTATATTGAAAACTAGTAGCAAATTGATTATAACGTGAAGTCAGACTTTAAATACACTGTGCAACTTTTTGGTGTTACATACTAACTTTGTTCATAGTTACTTCCTTTCTCCCACTATATTATCTCCAATGTGTATTTAACATCTCTTTATCATCTCCTGCCTCCATGTTGTTTCGGCTTTCCAGACAGACTATGGTATGAATTCCATATACCACAATAACTTCTTAAACAACAAGCAAGATATCTACAAAGGAAACGGCGTTTATTAAATTATAGACTCTACATTGATACCTACATGTAGCTACGTAAATAAAAATAAACAAAAAAAACAACAAAACGAACAATCAATAAACATACAATAAGTTAAAAGTCAATCATTCTTGTTTCCTTATAGTACGCTCCCCAGACCGCTTTCCGGTACGCGAACCGGGCGCACCCCACGAAAAAAACATTTTTTTTTTTGTTTTTGGCCCCGCGGGGCACTTTAATATCCCCCTCATCAATCCTAGGGGGTCAGAAGGGGTCTACCTTGCTCCCTTTCCTTCATTTCCCCCTTCGTTTTGGCCTCCTCTTGTCTCTCGATCCTAACGAGAGACAAGATGGCGACCGCTACGGACTGTTTAGAATGTTGACAGACACCGGAGAGCCAATCAGCTTCGCTTCGCAAAGCTCCGTTACGCGAAAAGTACGCGATCTGGAGCGCTATCTAGGACGCTGTCACAGATATATCTGTTTTTTTAAACGTTAATTTCTCGAAATCCACTGGAGCACATATATTGAGACCCAGCAAAGGCACATCGGGCTAACAGTCCCTACAATTTTGCCAAGTTTCGTGCAAATCCATTCAGCCGTTCGAGCTAAAAGTGAGGTCAAAGGCCCTATGGAAAAATGAATGGGAAAAACGCGTTTTGGGACCCCCCTTTTTTCTTGGCCTCCCCTTGACGGAACCCCCCCAAACTTTCGGGGGCTGCTCAGAAACAAAATGTGCCATTTTTCTGAAAGTTTCAGCCGATTCCGTCCACAAACGCCAAAGTTATTAGACATAGAATTTTCAAAAGTCCCATAGAGAAAAAATCCTAACTATATATACCTACTGGCGACCGCCAGTAGGTAATATCCACAAAAAACTCCTTGCATCCAGAAACGAAGACCTAGGAGACAGACCACAGGATATATATATATATTAATGACAATCCTCAATATACTCCGACATCCACAATCCAAACGGGCACAGACTCCAAAGTTCTGGTGCTTTCTAAAATTGTATTGCTAATTCCATGACATGACGCGTTTTGGCCACCTCAAGTGGTCTTTATCACATACAAACGCACTGCAGCATTGTTTGCATTAAAAAAAGGTTTCCTGATCCCACATGATTAGCCACATATTAGGCATTGAAAACAGACTATTCCTAGAACTCTCTCATAAAGGAAAACAACAGACTACTAGCTTTCTTCATATATGTCCGTTTGGGACTTAATAATGATACAGAATGCATGGCAACTGATACTATAGGGCTTATCTAAAGATTGTTTACAGAGCCCAAATGCACTAATATTCAAACAAATGCCCTTTTATAGAATTGATCCAAATAGCTATGTTTCAAATTCCAGTTTAAATATATTCATCTGTTATTGCAAAACTATTATGAATAATAAAATCACAGGATTGAATTCCCAATTGAAATTGCATACATATAATGTCAATTGCACATTAAAGCACCAATGCTTAACATAATGCAACTTACACATTGTGATAATAATTTCATACTGCTACTAATTCAATAGAGTTGATATCATAAACAGCCTATATGTGCAAATAAAGTGCTGAATTTGATAAAGTGCAATGTGCTACCAAAGTGCCAAGTGCAAATACAGTACATTTTACCTAAAAGAAGGTATCTAGCAGCAGAGGAAACTTGATATATTCAAATGATATAAAAGATTATTCTCAGTATGGTGCACATATGATAATTTAATATTCTAAAAAACATCCTATGTAGTTTTGAATCGGTCCTGGGTATTGCAGCTACCCTACATTATAAAGGGTTATATGTATTTTAAATAAACATAGCCATGATATATATGTTAATCAATATGTTTGCAAATATGCTATGATATTTGCATGAATAATTATCATAAATTCAGAAGAAATTGTGCAAATCTTCGCTATTATTCAGGCCATATGGTTATTTAGAATCCAACTCTAAAATGAAGTGTGACTCAAGCTGGCAGAGCATTCTGCTTCTATTGCCATCTCTTCTTAGGGGTGGCACTGATCCAACTGCAAAATATGTAAGACATTTAACATCATTATTGTGTATGAGTTTAAAATGTCTTGCAACTGGATATGTGGGGTCTGAATTCACTATTGCCCTATGGTGTTGTAGACTTCTCAGGTGCACCTGCAGCTTTGTGCTACCCACAAAGCGCACGGCACAGGTGCACTCAAAGACATATACTGCAAACTCAGTTCGACAGTTGTAGATTCCCACAGGTTCAGGACTAAATGGTGTTGTGTATTGAGAAACATTTTTACCAAATGTGGGTGCCCTGCAGGAGCTGCATTTATAAAAACCCTTCTTGGGTGTAAACCAGGTCGGCATGGTACTTATTTCAGGGCTGCTCTTGACTACTGTATTCCTCATTGATGGAGCTCGCCAGTAGGTAATGTATATATATATATATATATATATATATATATATATATATATATATATATATATTACCTACTGGCGGTCGCCAGTAGGTATATATAGTTAGGATTTTTTCTCTATGGGATTTTTGAAAATTCTATGTCTAATAACTTTGGCGTTTGTGGACGGAATTGGCTGAAATTTTCAGGAAAATGGAACATTTTGTTTCTGAGCAGCCCCTGACAATTTGGGGGGGTTTCATCAAGGGGGGGCCGAGAAAAAAGGGGGGTCCCAAAACACGTTTTTCCCATGTTAATTTCCATAGGGCGGTTGGCCTCACTTTTAGCTCGAACGGCTGAATGGATTTGCACGAAACTTGGCAAAATTGTAGGGACTGTTAGCCCGATGTGCCTTTGCTAGGTCTCAATATATGTGCTCCAGTGGATTTTGAGTAATTTAGGTTCAAAAAAGATATATATCCGGGCGGAGCCTAACCACACATCTGATCTGATTGGCTGTCAGCACTTCATCCAAGAAGTGTTGGCAGCCATCTTGGGACCAATATACATGATAGCACCTCATTAAAAAGCATTGTAGTTAATAGAGGGTTTTAGGACTTTAGTTACATTATAAATCATTTGTTGATGGTACCATACTCGTTTTAGGAATTGTGGTGGGTTCTAAGGTGATTTTACCATGTGAAAAAACCTTCTGCTGTGATATCATGAATATTGTTTGAAAGAAAACGAATATCTCATGATTTTCCCACAGTGGTTTGGAAGGGGATCTATAAGCTAAACTGAAAGCATATTTTCTGTAAATTCACATTATCTTTCTCAGTCATGTGAAAATGAAGTCTGACATTCTCAGTAAAACATGTACATCCAACAAGGACAGAGACTGTCAGTTGATTCCTTTGTGTTCTACTGCAGCCTCCTAGAGTGTTCTAAAGAACAACTAGAGCGCTAACAGTCCTACTTATTACAAAGGTATGGCACACCTGAAGCCATCTTGATTGGAATAAAGTGGTAACTCTTAAAACATTTAATTTAAAAAGAAACAACATGAGGGGGTATATTTTGCCATAGAAAGTATGATTAGTGCTGCAGAATGAAAAATTAGGGCACATTTTGAGTGACTTCTCAAATCCTTTTCTATTTCATTAAAACATTCTGACATGCAGTCTCCCAAAATGGCCACCAGAGACAAAAGAGCCCAAATGTAGCCCAAATATCACCCAGATGTAGCCCAAGTTTAGCCCAATGACAGAATGCCCCAGAGTGTTCTAAAGAACAACTAGAGCGCTAACAGTCTTACTTATTACAAAGGTATGGCACACCTGAAGCCATCTTGATTGGAATAAAGTGGTAACTCATAAAACATTTAATTTGAAAAGAAACAACATGAGGGGGTATATTTTGCCATAGAAAGTATGATTAGTGCTGCAGAATGAAAAATTAGGGCACATTTTGAGTGACTTCTCAAATCCTTTTCTATTTCATTAAAACATTCTGACATGCAGTCTCCCAAAATGGCTACCAGAGACAAAAGAGCCCAAATGTAGCCCAAATATCACCCAGATGTAGCCCAAGTATAGCCCAATGACAGAATGTCCCAGAATGTTCTAAAGAACAACTAGAGCGCTAACAGTCCTACTTATTACAAAGGTATAGCACACCTGGAGCCATCGTGATGGGAATAAAGTGGTAACTCTTAAAACATTTAATTTAAAAAGGAACAAAATGAGGGGGTATATTATGCAATAGAAGGTATTATTAGTGCTGCAGAAAGAAAAATTAGGGCACATTTTGAGTGACTTTTCAAATCCTCTTCTATTTCATAAAAAAATTCTGACATGCAGTCTCCCAAAATGGCCACCAGAGACAAAAGAGCCCAAATGTAGCCCAAATATCACCCAGATGTAGCCCAAGTATAGCCCAATGACAGAATGTCCCAGAGTGTTCTAAAGAACAACTAGAGCGCTAACAGAAAGAAAAATTAGGGATCATTTTGAGTGACTTCTCAAATCCTCTTCTATTTCATTAAAACAATTCTGACATGCAGACTGAAACATGCACTTTGAATACCAGCAGCAGACGTCCCTGGTGAGCAGTAGCTTTACTACAGTGATCTAATGTGCAACTAGAGTGCTAACATTCAGAATTTATGGCAAATGTGTGACACATCTGAATGCCTTCTTGATGGAACCAAAGTAAACAAGCATTGAAAATGCAATAGATCTCGCCCTCGTTTCAGTTAAAGCCATTCTGTTTGTAATGAGGTGGCTTTTTAGCTTTGCTTTTATTAGTGTTTTTTCAACTTTCATGTAAATAACCTGCATCTGTATGCATATAAGTATATGTATGCATGCATTTATGTTTGTATTTATATAGATATACAGATGATATATGTTTATATATGTATGTATATATATATATTCACTGAAAAAACCATAGGTTATAGACCATATATAGTTAGGAATTAGCATTTACAAAACCTTGAAAATTCACTGAAAAAACCATAGGTTATAGACCATATATAGTTAGGAATTAGCATTTACAAAACCTTGAAAATTCACTGAGAATACCATAGGTTATAGACCATATATAGTTAGGAATTCGCATTTACAAAACCTTATTTTACTCAAACAAAACCATTGAAATTCCATATATAGTTAGTTGCACTAACTATATATCGCGCACCCGCAATCCACTGCTGATGATGTCACATATTACATCATTCATGACATGGTCAGTGACATCACTGATGACATCTCAAATGACATCACTGATGACATCACTGATGACAACATCCAGGGACTGTATGTTTCTGTAAAGTTAAAATATGTCTTACATATTGAAGAATGAGTGGATGTATAAGTGTCTGGATGAAGGATTTAGTAGGTGCATGACTGACTGTATGAGTGAGTGATTAAATGTGTCTCACTGAGTGCATGGGTTAGTGACTAAACTGTCTTAATTTGTGCATCATTATGTCTGTTGTTCTGTAAACTGTTGCATGTGTTGATAAGTAGCTATATGAGTAACTAAATGGGTTATTGATTGGTTGCCCAAGTATTTGTATGGGAGGCTGAGTGTGTGTGTGTGGGTGGCTGGGAGGTGTATGACTCTGTGCATAGATGTGTGAGCAGTTGATTCACTAGATGTATGGTTTCAAAAGTGCATGTGGAAACAGCTGTATGGGCGGTTGACTGTGTGCATGAGTGTATTGGTGAGTGAATGGATATCTCAGTGCTACATGTCAAAGTAAGTACATATGTAAAACACAGTACATGTGAGAGTTGACATATATAAATAACTGTGCATAAGAGCCAGTGAATGTGTGAGTGGCTGTATGGATCATTGTGAACTTGTATCAGGGATTGTATAAGAGAGTAAATATGTGTTAGTATATGTTTGAATAAGTAAAGTTTGTATAATTGTATAGTTGAGGAAATGGAGGTGTGATTGATTCTTTGCATGACTGACTAGGTGTGTGAGTAACTCCATGGATGAGTGACAGTCTGTGAGTGTCTGTTTACACTGATTGTATCTAAGGTTATATTAGAGTCTGAAGAGGTTCATCGTATTATCACATGAATGATATCATCAGTGATGTGATCAGTAATGTCAAATGAGATGTCATCAGTGATGTCATCAGTGATGTCATTTGAGATGTCATCAGTGATGTCATTTGAGATGTCATCAGTGATGTCATCAGTGATGTCACTGACCATGTCATGAATGATGTAATATGTGACATCATCAGCAGTGGATTGCGGGTGCGCGATATATAGTTAGTGCAACTAACTATATATGGAATTTCAATGGTTTTGTGTGAGTAAAATAAGGTTTTGTAAATGCGAATTCCTAACTATATATGGTCTATAACCTATGGTTTTTTCAGTGAATATATATATATATATATATATATATATATATATATATATATATATATATATATATATATATATATAATGGTGGTAACCACTCTATAGTTATAGTTATGGTTAACGTTTTTAGAACACAAAGCTGGCAATGATTAAGGCACACGCCGAAACGCGTCTGCCAGGTGTTTTAAACCTTACCTGTCAGGCTGGTGGCGAAATAAATTTCCTGACTTGTCCAAAACGCATGTGTCGGTCCCGTTTCTTGCAAAAGAGGCGGGAGTGGTGGTGGATATATATATATATATATATATATATATTACCTACTGGCGGTCGCCAGTAGGTAGTTATAGTTAGGATTTTTTTCAATGTTAAATCTCAAAATTCTATTTGGAATAACTTTGGCACCGGTTGACGAATCTGCCTGAAAATTTCCTCAAAATGGCCTCGTCGAGCTCCGGTCCTTCCTTGAAAGTTTGGGGGGGATTCGTCAAGCAGGGGCCGAGATAAAAGGGGGGTCCCAAAACGCGTTTTCCCCATGTTAATTTCCCTAGGGCGGTCGATTTCACTTTTAGCCCGAACGGCTGAATGGATTTACACCAAACTTGGCAAAATTGTAGGGACTGGTAGCCCGATGTGCCTTTGCTATGTCTCAAGATATGTGCTCCAGTGGATTTTGAGTAATTTAGGTTCAAAAAAATATATATATCTATAGCAGCGCACCGGTGCGCGCACCGGAGAGCGCTCCAGGCGCGACACGCGAGGTGCGCATGAAAAGCTGATTGGCTCTCGGGTGTCTGTAAACATTCCAAACAGTCCAGAGCGGTCGCCATCTTGTGTCTCGGTAAAATCGAGACATAAGAGGTGGCTAAAACAAAGTGGGAACTGACCATAAGGCGTCAGGGATAGACCCCTTTGACCCCCTAGGTTTGATGTGGGGGCTATAAAAGGGCCCCGCGGGGCATTTAAAATATTTTTTTTTTTTTCGTTTTGCGCGGGGGAAGCGCCCGGTGCGCGCACCAGTAGCGCACCGGAGAGCGTAAAATGAGGGAAAAAGATGACAGAGTTTTCAAAAAAATGAAGTTTTTATTTAGAAATTGGAGGTAGTTCTAAAAAGAACTTTTTTTTTTCTTCTTTTTGTTGTTTTATATTTTTTTTGTGTTTTTGGAACTTTTTGAACTTTTTTTGGCTTTTCAAAACAGTTTTATATTTTTTTTTGTATTTTTTAGGGGGAGAAACAAAAAAAGGGAATTGAAACTGGCTCAACTGGAGCAAAAAAACAAAAAACCCAAAAAATTATTTCTTTTTGGGGCCCTTGTGATTATCACCTGCAAGGACGATGAGCTTAATACTTTGTTCCCCATAGGAGATAAGCTTGCCACAAGCAGTACAAGTAATTTTAAAATCAGCAAATCTCGGCTGAATGCAAGGCATCACCTCAGATGTTTCTGGTTGCGAGGAAGTGGGTTGGTTTCTTTGGGAGGGGGTCCTTGATGACTGGGGGAGGTTACTGGCCAGTTCCCGGAACTCTGCTCGAGAGTAGTTGTTTGGATGCTTTCTTGTCATGTGCCGAATCATGGTATAGTTACCAAAAGAATATTTCTTGTTTGGGTTGCCCCGTGAAAGTTCATCATTGCAGATGAGGCAAGTCACCTTGGGAGCATTCACCTTTTTTTTCCCCTCTGGAATTGAAAAAAACTGCCAAACAATGTGTGGTTTGGGTTTGTAAGGTGTATTTTCTTCTGGCAGCCATCGTCTTCTCCCCTCCTCCTCTTCCTCTTCCTCCTCCTCCTGTTCTTGACCACCAATATAATTTGGAGCTGGTCCTCTTGGTGGTGGTGGTGGTGGTGGTGGGGCAGATGCACCAGCTGATGCTACTAATGAAGCCATTATTTAGAGCAAAAAAGTAGAGAGAGCAACAAACAGGTCTTCCTCAGTCAAAGGACAAAGTCAGAATAAGGAAAAAAGGTGGGGTTTTTCATCATTTAGAAAAAAAAACTGTCCTGAACCAATGAGAAGTGTTATTTTCAGGTCACAAGACCAGGGGCTTCATCATTATGAAACTAAAACTGTTATGAACCAATGAAAAGTGTTATTTTCTGCTCACATGACCCGACGCGCTTACGCTACGCGCCCGGGGGCGCGGCCCGGGTCGCGCAGCGTAAGCGCGCCGGAAGTTTACGTTGTGCGATCGTATTCGCTCGAGTACTTCCGGGTGCGCTTACGCCGTGCGTATCACGCGGTCGCGGCTACGCGATACGTCACGATCATGTTTTCGTTTGCGATATTGACGCTTACGAGACGCTCCCCGGAGCGCGCCCGGGGGCGCTTTTCAGAAATACGCTTTTCGGGGCGCACTCCGGGGCGGGCTCCGGGAGCGCTCCCCCCAAAAATTAAAAAAAAAAAATGGGATAATTGTAGAGACAGGTAGCCCTATTCTGAAGTGATTTGTAAAAAAATTAACTTTATAAAAATATGTATTGTGCTACATTGGGCTTAAAAAATGTTAGAGCCAAAATGTAGCCCAAATGTAGCCCAAAGTAGCCCAATGTAGCCCAAACATGGCCACCAGAGATCAAAAATTGTAAATGTAGCCCAAAATTCAACTAGATGTAGCCCAACTGTAGCCCAATGACAGAATGTACCAGAGTGTTAAAAAGAACAACTAGAGTGCTAACAGTCTTATTTATAAAGTGAAACTTATAGTTAGGAATTAGCATTAAAAAAACCTTTGAAATTCACTGAAAAAAACCATAGGTTTCACACCAGTTATAGTTAGGAATTAGCATTTAAAAAACCTATTAAATTCACTGAAAAAACCATAGGTTTCAGACCAGTTATAGTTAGGTGGAAATTTTACTGATATAAAACCATTGAAATTCCCACGTTATAGTTAGTCGGACTCACTATAACTTGCGCGTGCAATGCACTGCTGATGACATCACATATTACATCACTCATGACATGGTCAGTGACATCACTCATGACATCACTGATGACACCATCCTTGTGACACAGTCACAGACCTCCTCTCAGTGTAAAGTAACCCTTGAGACACATATTCAAAAATAGAAACTGAAATTTTTAAAAAATGGACATACCTATATCAGTTACAACAAGCAATTCTGTACTTCCACTATCTATGTACACATCCATTCATTCACCAACAGTTCTATATAGTCACTCATACATATACTCACTCATCATATGAAGAGATACACCTATACATCCTGTTATACACCGACATTCATCCAAAAGTTACTCACACACATATTCACACGTGCAAATAAACTATTGAACAACCATTTATTTGAATATAGAGTTATACACACACTTCCACCTTACTTCTATTGAAAATTACACATATTTATTCTCTTAAACAATCACTTATAGAAGCACATACTTATTTAAACAGGAAATCTTACAATCTCTTACTCTCACATATACTCAGTAATATACATCAATATTCATATATACTAGATTAAAACATATGTAGTTACTGATAAAGACACTAGTGAGACAGTCATTCACTCACTAACAAACACATATAGACACTCATCCACCCATACAGTCCTGTACATATGCTGTCTTCAAAACACATACAAACAAAGAGTCAGTCACTCATGCATCTATGTGCTAAGTAATACCTCCACCAAACCATATAGACACTCATACTGATACTACTAAAAATTTCAAATAACCCATATACATACGCATGTAGCTACTTATCAACACATGTAGCCACTTATACACAAAGTGAAACACTAATATATGAATTTAAATATTAAAACATAACTCACTAATATTTATTTTTCAGAAAGACACATATTCACTGGATGGTGTCATCAGTGATGTCATGAGTGATGTCACTGACCATGTCATGAGTGATGTAATATGTGATGTCATCAGCAGTGCATTGCACACGCAAGTTATTGTGAGTCCGACTAACTATAACGTGGGAATTTCAATGGTTTTATATCAGTAAAATTTCCACCTAACTATAACTGGTGTGAAACCTATGGTTTTTTCAGTGAATTTAATAGGTTTTTTAAATGCTAATTCCTAACTATAACTGGTGTGAAACCTATGGTTTTTTTCAGTGAATATATATATATATATATATATATATATATATATATAATGGTGGTAACCACTCTATAGTTATAGTTATGGTTAACAGAGATAGGATTTCCAATATTTGTCCCTTAATAACTTTGCACCAGTTTGACAAATCTTTGTTTACTGTTTTGTAAATATAAGCAATCCTGCACTGACTGATGTAGGAGCAGAATTTACAATATCACTCAATCAAAAAAACTAATATTACAAACTAGAGAAACTGATAAAAAGAGAAGTCTCAAAATGGTGGGAAGCAATCACTCTGGAACAATACTTAGAGCAAGGAAGCATGACTAGAGGCATAACTCCTTCGATGCGTCGGGCGGTCCCGCAGTCCAACGTCATGGTGGGCATGTGCGGTGGACTGCCGGGTGCTGACCGTTTCATGCACACCTGAAATTCTTCCGCACCACATGGAAATTCCAGCCGCGTCGAAGGTTTGCTCCATCCTAAAAACAACCTGACTCAGAGATGATTAAGGAATGGGTCAAACAATCTCATGGTAAGCTTGAACCAGATGATGATGGCACACTAATGAAATCTTTTGATGAACTCAAACAAGAATCCTATGACAAAAAAACTGGAGGGATTATCCTTGAGACTAACGAATCATAAAGATTAAATAATTCTCAAGACGCAAATAAAATTTGCAAGAGATCAACAAGATTATCAGGAGGGCAGACTTCTGACGTTCAGCAGGAGATTTGATGATTATAGAAGGAAGAAGAAGACATCCCAGGACTTAGCATTCCTGCAGCCCAGCGAAGGAGGGGACTCCAAAAGTGATATAAGTGAAAACAACATGTCAGAAGATGGCACTGGGTGCGAATCTGACAAAGATATAATAGGAATGGAAAGTTTTCAGGAGGAACTTTGATTACTCAATCAAGGTAAGTACCATCAAAATTGGCAGAAGAATTGAGGCCGGGGAAAAGGAAGAAGCTGAGGAGTAAGAGGCATAGGCAAAGTGATGGCAAATGAACAAATAACAACAACATCCACAAGAAAACCAGGAGAGGAGGATGGCGCAAGAGCAAAAGGTACCCCCATGAGAATGGAGACAAGGGGACAAAAGAAGGGCCAATGAATACATCAAACCGTGTGGTAAATCTCTTTACCCATCCTCATACTTCTGTAGAAACAAAGGTCTTGAACTTTGGATTGTCCTTCTGTCCTGTGAATTCTTTCAACTATGCACAGAGTAGGATAGACCTTTTTCAGTTTATAAGAAAAATGAAACGTCACAAATGGCATAAGTTGAAGGTTAAAGGTGCTGTCCCACCTTCTGTCGGGAAGAAACCAAGCACCAACAGTGGGGGACATTGAGACATTAATTAATCTCACTGAATTGAATATGGAAATAGACAAATTCAGTGGGGAAACAGTGAATTTAAATTCATTGGGCTTTGACTTAGGTAGTAGCTGCTCTAATGATTTTAACCCAAATCTTCCTTTAAACCTACCCATCCCTGTGTGTCATTGACACTTTTGAAACTCTTGTCACTCAGTATTTGAAACGTCTGGCTAAGATAACCAAAGGGGGACCAGTTAATTTGTCCAGATATGAGAGACTGGTGCTTGAGAAACTTCAGTATGACCACAGCATTGTTATCTGTCAGTATGACAAGATAACAATGTGATCCAGGATGTCCAATATTACCTCAATGAAGGCATGAGACAAATGAATTGTATAGAATACTATGAAAAGTTGTCTAGAGAAACATTTGAAAAGTCTAATAATTGTTATCATAAGTAGCACCTGAGTGAAAGGATGAGTGCATGGGTAGTGCCTGGGTGATTGCATCAGTGCATAGTTAGTAACCGGATTAATGAATGAGTACATGGGTACTGCCTGGGCAATAGGATGAGCGCGTTGGAAGTGCCTGGTTGTGGAACAGTTTCATTAGAGCAACAGAACTGACAGTGCTAGGCCTAACCCAAAATGAAAGTCTGACTCCTGTCATACCACTCCTATTAGTGTTAACATCACTCCTGAGACCTCAATGAGTGTGTCAGTACCTGTTAGAGGTGAGATGACACATGTAAAGTAACCTACAAGTACTAGACTGCTGCTGTTCGTGACTGTATGCCCTGATATTGTGCATAGACTAAGCTGCTTGGATGATTTTCTGCTTATTATACAAGGTAGCTGGGTATGAAGTTTTGTGTTCAAGCGCTTTCATGAGGCAAAGAGAGATGTGTGGTTCTTCGACTGAAAAGTGAAGAACCTCTGTCAATATTTGCTCAGGGATACCATAGACTGATCAGTTTTAAGTTAAGATCGTCAGCTAAACCAAACGTCTCAGACTAGACGCACAAGTACAGACATTGCTGAGACACGAAAGAGTTTAGATATTCAAACTTGACAGACTACGCTTTCAGTTTCAAGCACACACATCCCTATCTATGGCCTACTTGCAGTGTATGTTTGTGAACAATTATATAGTCTAAATTAGAGGCTAATACACTTGTGAACATGTTTTAAATCTCCCCTTGTCTGTACCAGTTTCATTAGACAGACAGGGCTGGCAGTACCGGAGTCCGTAGTGCTTTCGGTCCTTGATAACCTCAGGGAAGGAATGGATACCAACCAACCTCAGGCCCTGGTTCTCCTCGACCTCTCAGCCGCCTTTGACACGGTGGATCATTCCATCTTACTTTCCCGTGTCAGGGCGGCGGGGATCGGGGGTACCGCGTTGGTTTGGTTATCCTCCTTCCTGAGGGACCGCACCCAGGCAGTTCGCCTGGGAGACTTCACTGCGGACTTCCACGACGTTCAGTGCGGAGTTCCCCAAGGTTCCTCCCTCTCTCCCCTCTTATTCAATCTTTATATCTCCCCTCTTATCTTTTCACTGCAACAAATGGAGGTCGCCATATTTAACTATGCGGACGACCTCCAGCTTGTGTTCAACCTT
This sequence comes from Lissotriton vulgaris, assembly GCF_964263255.1. Classification (NCBI taxonomy): domain Eukaryota; kingdom Metazoa; phylum Chordata; class Amphibia; order Caudata; family Salamandridae; genus Lissotriton; species Lissotriton vulgaris. The sequence continues at coordinate 217,305,652 of NC_141698.1, forward strand.
TCCTCTTCCCCCGACTCTGTCTCCAACTTTCAAACTATCATGATCCACATCCGAGACTGGATGAACCACAATCATCTTAAACTCAACCCAGATAAGACCGAGCTGGTGTTGACGGGTGGTTCATCCAGCCCCTGGTCCCCCATCTTCTGGCCCCCCTACCTTGGTGCCCCACCTGTTCCCTCTACCTCAGTTAAAACTCTAGGCATCAAGCTCAACTCCCAACTCACCCTTCACTCCCAGGTTAGCTCTGTGGTTTCCTCCTCCTTTTTGGCACTGCGCACTATTCACAAGGTGTCCCGTTTCTTTTCATTTGATGCCCTAAAACTTATCACTCTTGCCATGGTCGTATCCCGCCTGGATTATGGCAATGCCCTATATGCAGGTATTCCAGCATATAGCCTTCGGCGTTTGCAGCAGATCCAAAACCAGGCGGCGCGCCTGGTGTTCAAACTCCCAAAATCCTCCCATACCACTCCCCTCCTGAAATCCTTACATTGGCTTCCTGTCTGTGCCCGTGTCCAGTTTAAGCTTGCATCTATCGCCTTCCAAGCACGACTGGGCACGGCGCCGGCTTTTATCTCTTCGGAGATCATTCCCTATGTTCCATCTAGGGAACTGAGGTCATCTTCCCAATCCCTTCTCACTGTTCCACGGTTTCGAAGAAAGAAATGGGGAGGCTCGAAGTTTGCGACCCTCGCCCTGACTTTTTGGAACTCTTTGCCTGCAGAGCTCAGAGCTTCAACTTCATACCTGTTATTCCGGAAACAACTTAAGGCATACCTCTTCGCCAAATCCTTTAATTAATACATTAGTCCTCATTTCCCTCTTAGCCCCGGGTTTCTGCTCTGACCTCTTTCAGTTTTAGCGCCAAGAAACCGCTGGTGTACGTGCGCTGTATAAATAATTTTAAATAGAAAATAGAAATAGTACCGGGCCTAATCCAAAATAAAAGGCTGACTCCTATTATTCCACTCTTATTAGTATCCACATCTCTCCAGAGATCTTAATGAGTGTGTCAGTGCCTTTTACCGGTGACATGACACATGTAAAGTAGCTTATAGGCACTAGAGTACCTCTGTTTTAAAGCTCATAAATGTGTATAGATTAAGCTGCATGGATCACTTTCTGGGTAACATAAAACGCAGAGGGGTATGAATGAACATATATGTTCAAGTGCTTCCACTAGGCCTGCTTAGAAAAGAGATGTGCGGTACTGAGACTGAAAGGTAAAATAACTCTGTCTATATATGACAAGGGTTATGATAGAGTGTATAGTTTTCAAATTAGGATCATCATCTGCATCTCATGTTTCAGAGTACATGAACAAGTTCAGACGTAGCTGAAATGTGGAAGAGGTCATACATTGAAACTTGACAGAATATGTTCTCAAGTTTCTACCACAGAAATCAGTATCAATGGCCCACTGTAGATACACCTTTACAGACAGTTATATAGAGTAGGATAGAGCTTAATACATTGGGTGACATGTTTTAAACCTCACATTTCTCTACCAGTTTCATTAGAGAGGTAAGGCTTGCAATGCCAGTTGTGACCCAAAATGAAAGGCTATCTCCTCTCATGTCACTGTTGTTAGAGTTGTGCTTTGAAATACAAGGGGGCCCAATTATAATTGGTCAGGGACCTTGGGTAGTTTAAATGTAAATGTAAATGTATAGGCATTTATATAGCGCGCTGCTTACCCGGAGGGCCCCAAGGCGCTTCGACCGCTGCAAAACCCTTCCTGGCTTCCCTGAGAGATGGTCCCTTAATGGGTATCTCCAGGGTGAGACCAGGCATCCCCGGCGGTCTGGTGGGGCCGTTAGTGAGGATGAGGCAAGCTAATGCCCAGAGTTGCCGAGTGTGATCGCTGATCAGAGTGGGCACCGAGGCGAGAGAATTATCGAGTCCGCTGACCCTGGTCCAGAAACCTGCCGCGCCCGGGAATCGAACCCTGGTCTCGGGCCGTCCTCTGCTCTTGGGTCTGCCGCCTCTAACCAGTGAGCCACACTACCACACTGTTTACTAGTTTCAAACACAGTGGTCCCTAAACAGAAACTTAAACAAACAATGAATATAGACTCAAATAGTACTATATTTGAGGCTGTCTAGACAGACATATACTTTAATATTCAATAGTTTTCTAAAAAATAAACAAAAAAACATTTAAAGTGGGACACAAGCCTGCAACCAACTCAGCGAAGAGGATGAACAATGTGTAACAAAAAAGGCTCAGGTAGAGTAAGTCTTTATATGTATCACATACTGATGTTACAAACAAAATATAGTTGGACACCATTACACTTGACCAATATTTAGTGGAGAAGTGTATATGGTGTACATTAAGTCAACGGCATTTCGATCATTACAAAACATTAGGATCATCATCAGGACATGTACATTAGCATGCCTCGGTACATTTGTCTGTAATTTCCAATGAGAAGAGTTGGGATAGAAGATAGGAGCAAAGAGAGGGACACAGGATTAGGTTAGATGGATTGATACATTTTTAAAACACAGAATAGTGTCCAGATGTTATTGTAGCTCTTTCAAGAAAAATAATAGCTACTGTTGTATAGGTTCTTCCTGAAATAGATATTTAACTTGCTATGAAGTTTGCAATTTCTGTTTGTAATTTTGTTCCATCTATACTACAACATTGTAGCATTAAAATTAGATATTTTCCAAATCTCTGTATGAGCAATGTAGAAAACATGTCTGATCTACAATTTGAACAAATCATATTTTGGATTGCTGTTTTAACCAATTTGTACACTGTTTTGCAGCCTGGTATCAAAAGTATAGGAACATTCTGCATGTATTTCAGTGGTAGAACTAAATAAACAATCTTCACACTTATGGTCCCATATGTAACTTAGTCCAAATACGTTATCAATGTTTATTCCTCCGCATTCTCATACTCCAAGTATGACCATTATAAATTCTTGTGCATCTTGTTGTATGTTGAGAGTAAATGTCCCTGATCCGCTACATATATCCAAAAGATGTCAAATGCCAGAAGCAGTATGTATCTTATTTCTGTCAGTAAGCAACTGTTGAAGTAAATTATGTAGTGCAGAGCAGAATCATTTTCATGGTATTCCATGAGGAAGGTGTGGTAAATGAAAGATTACATTCAGAACTACATTAGCATAACAGTTGATTCCTGAACTGCTTTCTCACTGGTATCCTATTATGTCACCTTCAGTTTCCATGTTATTTTTTTACGCCTTCAACATTTTCTTCAATGCTTTACTTATCTGAAGGTCAGTTGAATGTTTGATATATTTCTGTTGTTTATATAGTATACATTTCTCATATATTGGGTATTCACCTAAATGAGGAGCAGAAAGTCTTCTTAAGCGATTGTACTATCTTATACAACTTGCATCAACACTAACGTTTTTCTCATCAAATACAAACCGGACAATGTTCTTACCCGAGACAATGCAGCATATGCCATTCCCTCTTTGAACACAGTACTTCCAATATTTACTCTGTCTGTACTTAAACCTTGAGATTTGTGAATAGTTACTACACATGCTAAATACAAAGAAAAATGTCTTCTTCGAACATGCAAGTCCTTGACAAGCAAAAAACATACAACACAACGCCCAACCTGCCTTACTTCATTAATCTGGTTAAATTTTAAATCAAAAATTCTATTCCATCTCTATTCTGAAAACTCATAAAATCAACAACTTTTCCCATTGCTCTCTTTATCCTTCCTTTCCCTACATTCAATATGACGCAAAATCACTCTACAGTTTTTACTTTACATGTAAACATTTTTCTAATTCTGCAGTTTTAGATATAGACTTTTCCAAAGAATCCAATTTAGCTTGTAGTTTTTTAGTAAGTAGAATTGTTACTCTCTGTTGTTTCATTTTGTCAATAGCTTTAATTTCTAGATTTTGTTTTTAGTTTCAGTAGTCTTGCGTTAAAGTTATAACACTCTTGCAGTGTAGGCATTAGACAAACTATGGATCTGTTTCCTACGAACATATTGTACATTAGTTCTGCTGGTGTTGTTTCAAATGTAAACAAATTCCTTATTAGATGACTTTCTAAAGCTTGTTTCCCATGTGTTGTCAACATGCCTGTTCTTATGTCTTTAAGAATATTTCCATAATCTTCATTGGCTACTTGTCACATATTTCTCACAAGTTCTTTACATTCAAAGTTTAACTGAATATTTACATTTTCATTATGTCTCAAAGATTTCCTTGTGCCATCACTGAGAAGTGTTTTTAAAACAAGTTGTCCTTTAACAGGAGTTAATTAAATGCTTTCCTCCAGATAGCATATTGTACTCTGCTTTTGAAATCTGTTACATTCTCAAGTGTGCATAGGCAAGCATTTCATTTGAGACTATGCTCACCTCATCAATGATTAAGTTTCAGTTTCTTCAGTATTCTTGAGGCTTAATAACAAGCTTCTCCAGTTACTTTTTGATATTCCAGTTTATTATCATGTTTTACAGGTAGCATAAGTAGTCGATATAAAGTAATACCTTTAATGTTGTGTGCTGCTAATTCAATTGGTGCTGTTACGACATAAGATAAATGTGATACTGTAGTCCTATGTAGATAACTTGTCAGAACTTTAATTAAGAAATGTTTCCCTGTTCCAGCTTGCACCCTAATGTATAATAGAATAAGTTGAAATGATGACATTGGTATTCTTTTTTTCATGGAGAAAGCCATGTTCCATTTGTTATTTCACTTACAGATATACTTTTTTTATTTAAATATTTAGTTGTTCTTCTAACTGTTCAGACTCAATGTTAACCTAGTGTGCTTGCTGCATTGCAGTTTCCACTTAATTCACGGCTATTGCTGCTTTACCTTCAATAATTGGTTGTCCAAGAGGATCTTGAGTCAATGGACCAGAATTTTGACTGCTTTGTGGACTTTCTCTGGCTATTTCTGCTGCAATAGTTCCTTCTTGTTCAATCTCATAATTTATCATTTTTAAGTAAGTAGGAAATACCGTACATTAAATTGTATATTTTGTTGCTTTAAGGGAATCCTTGCTGCAGTCAACATCTCCAAGTAATTCTGTTTCTCTGTGCCAATGCTTGAAGAGTTGCAGAAGTGGTGAATAGAAAAATCCTCTCTTATCGGGCATTTTGCAACTGAGTTTTCTATGCTTAACAAGATTTTCTTTGGCATGTTTCACAAAACATCCATCACATCTAATTACTGCAAATTTTTCGTCTTTTATATTTTCTGTAGCAATCTTTTTAAACATGTAATGTTGAAGTATTTCATACAGACATAAGTTTTCAAGGTGTGAACTACTTTTGGGATAGTATGTATCCAACATATTAGTTTTAACAATATCATTACTTTCTGGCTCATACTCTGCTAAGTTTTGGATTTCTGGAAAAGATTTTAATACTCAGTTCCATGTGAAGGCTATTCCTAGATTTACCCAAATCAGTCCTCTTGACTTTGAATACAAACTGGCTGCGCTCAAGCGATCAAAACATTCATAGGATCCTTTTTATAGTAAAGCCTCTTCAAGCTGAAGTTGTACAATTTCTTGCTGTGACTCTTTTCTGTGGAAATTTCTTCCCACATTTCTTTCATCTCTGACTTCTCAGATTTTGCAATATATGATGTGACGTAACAAGCAACAGCAATTGAGTTGTCTGCAATAAACTGAATATCCATGTTTGCATTCCACATTTTCAAAATGGCTGGATTATAGTCATTGATATATTTTGAAGCTTCTGTTCTTCTTAAGTTGTATGTATTCTTGGGAGTTTTAAGTTATTACTGCTGACCAAAAACTATTTACTCTTCCTTTAGAAATTATATATCGTAGGAATCCAAAACGACATTTTGTACAATATTTTCCTTTACATTTGTTTTTCCTTCTGCAGTATTTTCCACATCTATGACTTTGAAACCATAGATCTGGTTGTCTAAAGCTGTTTTCTCCTCCTTCCCTTGAAAGGGCACATGTAACATGCTGTTCGATGAAAGACAAAACAGCCTTATCACTATCTGTGAATATACAGTGGATACTGATTGACTTTGACTTTCTGTTTTAATTAAAAACAGACTTTAAATAAAATGTAATTACTAATTGAGGTTTCTATTTTATCCATAAAATCCAATTTTTTTTATCAAAGAGTACCAAGCCTCTGGCTTTGTACTGTTTTCACCAAAAGAAATGAGTTACCTCTCCACGAGGTGGAATGCTTTTAGTGCAGATAAATTACATCATAGCTTGAAACTTATAGGTAAAATACCTGTAGACATTTGTGAGATCCAAAGAGCAGAGTCATCCAGCTGTCTTCAGTTCAATGATTTTTAAATTTGAATTTGCTTTGTAAATCATCCCATGTATATTGAGCACAACTAAATGTTAGAAACCAAATAGGTGTACCTAGATTTCTTAAAATGCATTTAAGTTCACCATGACAGTGATACCATTATTCATTGGTGCCACGTTGGCACACCATCAAATGGATTAAGTGATATTCCAAATTTTCATCACTTTGTTCAACTTTCTCGAGAAACTCTTTTGCAGAAGCATGTTGAAGATGAACTCCTGTTTTCATGATATGGTTCACGTGTGTTCAATTGCCGCCTGCTGTTCTTTGCCGTATTGGGTCGCGGAGGACCACAAAACCCAGGCTGCCTGTGTTTCTGTGGTGCTTGGCCGCTCACATCATCTGGTAGCACCAGGAGGTAGCTGCCAGCGGGCTCCCGCAGCAGGGTGCGCGCGCTGGCGAAGTCTGGGAAAAGTGCAGGCCCGTCTTCGCCCATCCGCGCCAGGACAAGTCAGGACAGGACCACCCCCCTTGGTTCTGCACTAGATGAAGCCAACCTGTGGGAACAACTGACAAGGCGAGGAACTGGCCTTCCATCTGATGAGATTTATCTGCCCAACATACTTGCTTTGTGACTGTTGCTCCCGTGGACCCCTTTTCCTGTGTTGTGGCTGCTGGCGTGGGGTTTCTGTTGTCCTTGCTGCTGGGCATCGGGAACTTGTGGTTCCAGTGGGTTATGATTGGGTGTTGACATTTTCTGGGCTGCACTGGAGGACTTGTCCCCCTGCTACCTTAGGCCAGCCTGGACCAACCTGCTCCATCCATGGTTGCTAACTTTATTATGCCCTGGTGAATATAAAGTGGATACTGATTGACTTTGACTCTCCGTTTTCATTCAAAAGAGACTTTAAAAAAAAGAATTAAACACTAATTGAGGTTTCTATTTTTCTATTTTAACTGTGTTGCTAACTCTGTGGTTGTATCCATCAACAGTGGTGTAGCGAAGTTGTAGCATTGCTCCAGTTAACTGTACACCCATTCCACCGCAAATTAAAATATAGGGTTGCCTTCTAAAAACTATATGTATTTGGGTTTTTATTGCTGCACCTGCATTACCCTGAACTCAGTATCTTTTGCACTAAAAGCTTGATTTGTACTTACCATAGCTTTGCATCCTGCACTTGTACTTGGCATTTTGCACTCTGTGCTCAGCTTCTTGTACCCTGCACCTTGCCCTCTGCACTTTGCATTTTGCACATGCATTTTTCCTTGCCGCTAATTTGCTCAGTTATTGGAACACTTCACCTCCAATTCAAATCTATCATGGGCAAAAGGAAGGCTAAGGCTCAATCTGCGGGTCACGGCAGGCCGTCAAATGTTGTTTGCCATGAGACAATGGACAGGATTGAATCAATCCTAGCAGAATGTCAGATAATTTCCAATTCTGATCCCACTAGTCCCCCCTCCAGTGGTACACCGACTGGCAGTGATAGCAACACTGGTCAACTGCCCATCCCTTCTCCAGGACCTCCCCCTGACAAAAAGACTGTAAAAGAGATCCCCCTGATGTTTAAAAAAACTAAAAAAAGTGCAGCAAAGTGTTAGATGACAAATCGTCGGTTGACACCTCACCAGAACCTCCCCCTGCTCCGAAGACATAGTCCCGGATGAAGGTTCTACTCACATGCAGGACCAGGTCAGGGCTCCTGCTAGTGGATCAGTGAGGGAGGTTGTTTATAAGAGACCAAAAGAAGGGGAGCACCCATTAGAGATATTTCTCATGGAGGTCCCAAAACTCACTAGTAGGCACTGAAAGCCAGAAGTCGCTTAAAAACAAGGTCTTACACTGGCTTAGATACACACACCAATGTTACTCAGTAATCAGGGAAGACATCAGAGTGGTTAGAAAATTAACATTGCCAAATACCACAAGGGACACAATAGAGGTCAGCTTCTATGATGCTGCTATAACCACTGTTCTGCTATTGTTGGCTGCCCGCAGAGTCCCCATTCCAAAAACTCCAATATAACTATTAGATATAGACCACCAGATGGTGACCACCCTAGTACCCTTCTGGCTGCAATTATGGACCCTCGTGAAGGCTTGCGTCCTTTTGACCTGGGGGTGGTTCCTTGTAGGCCCCTTCTGCTGATTAGGGAAGATGGGAAGAGGATCAGTTGACCCTCGGGTGACAAAAAGCAAACATTTGCGGATAGGCAGGATTCTTGTAGTCCCCAAGTGCAGATTAGCCTCAATGAAAATAGAACCCCAATCTCGAATGCTACTCCTTTAGCCTGTGTTTTGGAACCATCTGTAGTTATGCACACTGAATGTGTACGCATTGCTGAACCCGGGACTTAGGCAGGTTTGTGCGGAGGAAAACCAACAAGGCCTGAGGGTACTAAGGGGGTTCTGTCTCAGCCACCTCCCCTTAGGGTCCTGGTTTGGAACGTGGCTGGGATAACCAAGCTAAGGGCAGACCTAGATTGGTGTACATTCATAGACTCCTTTGATGTCATCTTATGTCAAAAAACAAGGAGCCTTACGTGCCAGTACAGAACTGGCTTCTCAACTCATGCCAAAGATGCCAATAGAAAAGAGAGAGATAGGCCCTCAGGAGGTTTAGCTGTCTGGGTGAATATTGAACTAGGGTGATAAGTTAGACCATTGCAGGTGAAGTAATAAAACATACTAGCTCTGGAGGTCAGATTCAAAAGTGGCACTAGAATATGAATTTGTAATGTTTACATTAGGCTACAGAAGGGTATGGCAGAAACAGATACTCCACGTATCCTTGATACTGCATTAATGTAACACTCGAACAATTCCCAGTTATTGGTGTGTGGAGACTTCAATTGTACATTTGAACCGCTGGCTCCAATTCCCCCTAACCTGACTGATGAATGGGACAGTGAATGGCAGGTCCCTCAACTAGACTTGCCCCTGGTAAAGTGGAGTGTGAGAGGAGCGCAGTTGCTGGCTCTCACAATGCAACATGATCTTAGGGTGACCAATGGAAAGACCCCATCAGACTCTAAAGGGAACCCCACTTTCAATAGGACAGCTCAGGAGAGCAGAATTGACTATTGCCTCATATCCTGAAAGTAATGGCACCTTGTCATGGATATGGCTGTGGTTAAAAGAGTTGACAGCAACCACAACGCTCTTGCTCTCATTCTTACAAACCAAGCGTCTGTGAGGACTGTCAACATGGGTTAGCCAGATTTTGGTATACTATCAGCAGCAAACAATCAGACTAGAATTCAGTGGAACTTAGTTGTGGCTCACCTGGAGGCCCTAGGGTCAGTAAAGAGGAAGGTTTCCACATTTCTTGAGAAAGCTGCAAGCTCAACTGTGGAGCACGTTGAAGAGGTGATAGGCTTTAGTCATGAACTGCTATACAAAGAAATTTGGGATTTACAGGGCAGCCATGGAAACCGGCTTAAGGCGGAAAGACCCAGCCTACAACAGACACAAGATCTACAGGGTACATGGTATACCAAGGCCTGTAGACTCTCTAAGCAGGAACTACTAAAGGCAGTCAAACAATAATCTCGCCCTCAAATAGTGTTTTGCAGAGCCAAGTATAAACAAGTAGTCGAAACTGCCAAAAGGGAGTAGGAGAGTTCCTTATGGTCATCTCTGAGGAGAGCCTTGCTAGACAGAGATTCGAAAAACTTCTGGAGTCTAGCAGCATGTTGGTTAAAGGGGACAAAGTGACAATTGGAGTTTACAGTACACCCTGAGGCCAGGGATACCCATTTTGGTACCCTATATGAACCCAGGGATGTGGTACCTGTGGGACAAATCGAAGGCCTGATCAGCGATGCTGTGAGAGCAATCAACCTCCATATTACGCTAAAACAGACCAAAGCAGCAATTGCCTTATGCACCCTGGCGTGTGCGCCTGGCCCTGACCATATTCCCAATGACCTCTAAAAAGAGGATGTGGCTCCCTGGGGTCCATGCATAAATGTATTATCACATTCAATTCTCAGAGGCAGCCCCATTCCTCCATCATGGAAAAATGCTGAGATCGTTCCGATCTACAAAAAAGGGGACCGAGCGAAGCCATCTAGCTACAGGCCAATAAGACTTATTGATTCCTTACAGAAGATCTTCTGCAGGCAGATTCCTAGCCCGGCTGCAGGAATGGATCATAGAGTCTGAAGTTTTGAGTGACCTCCAGGCAGGCTTCCAAGCCAAAATTAGCATCTCAGACCAAACCTTTCGGAAGCCGGGAGCACAGATACTTTGCTCATTTTTAAAAATCATTATTTGTTTGTGGAACTTGTGTGTGATCATTTTTTTAATTCTTGCCCTGCCTTTTAGCCACTGAGCGCTCCTCCGCACAGCCGATCTGGTTGCTGCAGCGGGGACCGGCGAGTTCTGATGCCATCTTGAGGGTATTCTGGGGTTGCCTGTGCAGTTTCTCGGCCACTCCCCCCTCTGGCTAGTACTTCAGGCGTGACCCCCGCGCTGCGCACATGATTGACAATAGCTCGTAGACCTCCTGAGGCGGAAGCCGGGAGCACCAATACTTTGCTCATTTTTAAAAATCATTATTTGTTTGTGGAACTTGTGTGTGATAATTTTTTTAATTCTTGCCCTGCCTTCAGTCAATGAGCCCTCCTCCGCACCGCCGATCTGGTTGCTGCAGCGGGGACCGGCGAGTTCCAACGCTATCTTGAGGGTACTTTGGGCTTGCCGGTGCAGTTTCTCGGCCACTCTCCCCTCTGGCTAGTACTTCAGGCGTGACCCCCGCGCTGCGCGCATGATTTACAATAGCTCGCAGACCTCCTGAGGCGGAAGCCAGGAGCACCGATACTTTGCTCATTTTTAAAAATCATTATTTGTTTGTGGAACTTGTGTGTGATCATTTTTTTAATTCTTGCCCTGCCTTTACTCACTGAGCGCTCCTCTGCACAGCCGATCTGGTTGCTGCAGCGGGGACCGGCGAGTTCCGACACCATCTGGAGGGTACTAGGGTTGCCGGTGGAGTTTCTTGGCCACTCCACATCTGGCCAGCATATAATGACATCACCCTCCCGGCCGCGAAGCGGACGCACGCAGCGGGCGCACCAAAGGCAAGCCCGTCTGCGCCCGTCCGCGACCGGTCGGGAGCCGGGGCCACAGATCCAGCTTCTTCTGTAATGTATTCTCCTGCACAGCTCCGTGCTTATCAAGATAACTGGCCCCTCAACCCTTCCACGCTCAAACGCATCCACGCCCTTGGCATTTCTGCCGCCGTCCCGCCTTCCTCTGCGGTTGTACCCGCCCAGGTCCCAGCTGGCTGCTTACCCAGCTTCTTCTCTCCTCTCTCCTTCCTGACCACCGGATGTGGCCTCGGCCTCCCTCCTCAACACCCGCTCGGCGGCTAGGCACCATCTAGAACTCTACAACCTTATGTATACTGAGACACCTGACTATTTGTTTCTTACAGAGACTTGGTTTTCCTCAGATTCACTGCCCGATGTTTTATCCGCACTTCCTAACTCTTACTATGCCCTCCGTGCCGACAGCCCTGATGGAAAAACTGGCAGGGGGTGGCCATGATCATCCGATCAAATCTCCAGTTCCAGCCCCTCTCCTATTCCTCCATTTTGAATGTGGACTTCATGGTTGCCCGCTCAGTCAACCTCTTGGTTCCTATCACTGTCGTCCTTTTAAATCGTCTCCCTCAAACCATGTCTCACTTTGTGCCAGCCCTACAGGAACTTTTGGCCACTCTTGTGGTCAACAATTCATCAGTTCTTCTATTGGGTGGTTTCAACTATTGGCCTGGAGACCCCAGGGAAGACCAGACATCCAAAGACTTTTCTGACACTCTCCGATGTCTTAACTTTATTTCTCATATTCACACCCCCACCAATGTACATGGTCACACTCTCGACAAGATCTGGTCAGCTAGTCGAACCATTACCCCTCCTACCATCCTTCCTTGCACCTGGTCGGACCATTCGCTTATCTCCTTCTCCGTTGATCTGGGAGCTATTGAAAAGCCCCCTTTGCCCAAGAACGTCCTGGCCCGGAACTGGAATCGGGTGGACCTCAATACTCTCTGCACTTCCTTGGCGACCTCCTCCCCGACCTATCTGGCCTCCCTCTTGACCTTCAAGTGGACGCCGGTAACTACTGGCTGTCCACTTCTTGCAACCAGTTCACTCCCCTCAGGAGGGTCAGGTCTTGTCGCCTCCACAAAGCCAACAAATGGTTTTCCAGTTAATTCAAAGCTCTCAAACTGGCCCTTAGACAGTCAGAGCGCCAGTGGAGGCGCAACTACTGCCCCTCTCTGAAGGCTCAATATAGGTCTCTTCTTAACAACTATAAGAGAGCTATTCTTTTAGCTAAAACAGAATACTTCTCTGGGAAAATTATATCAGCGGCTAATAAATCCATGGAGATTTTCTCCATCGTCTACAACTTAACTGCATCTAACAGAGCCAACCCCAATCCCGTCCCTTCCCAAGCTCTTTGCCATTCTCTCAACGATTTCTTCCTTGAGACAATCGCCAATATCAAACGGAATATCCCTCTGCTACACTCTTCCCTTCCCTCTCCTCTCCCCCCCACCATTGCCTTCCCTTGGCCAGTTTTCACCTATCTCCAAGGAATCCTTCCTTGCTCTGCTCAGAAAGGTCAAGTCAGGTTCTCCCGCCAATTGCGGCCCGGCATATATCTTAAGGGAGTTGTTTTCTGGTTGCCCTGACCCCCCTCTGTCCCTTCTTAATGCGTCCATCTCCCAGGGCACTGTCCCGGCCTCTTTCAAATCAGCCACAGTTATCCCTATCTTAAAAAAACGTGGTACTGACCCCACTCTCCCTGCTAATTTCAGGCCCATATTCTTGCTCCCTTATCTTGGCAAGATTTTGGAGAGCCATATTACTTCTTATTTATCAGCGTACATCGAGGACAACCACCTGTTGGCCTCTCACCAAGCGGGCTTTCCTCTGGCCCATTCAACTGAATCTGTGGTCCTTTCCGTCCTGGACGAGCTGAAGACCGAGGCAGATTCCAACTCTCCCCAAGCCTTGGTGCTTCTTGATCTGTCCGCTGCTTCAACCCGGTCGACTACTCCATTCTTCTCGACCGTGTCAGAGCAGCGGGCATTCGGGGGACTGCTCTCACCTGGCTCGCCTCATTTCTTCAAGGCCGGACGCAGGTGGTCCAACTCTCGGGTTTTACCGCCCCTACCCGCTTGGTGCCCTGTGGGGTCCCCCAAGGCTCTTCCCTCTCCCCTCTTCTTTTCAATCTTTACATCCACCCCCTCATTACTTCTTTACTTAATATGGAGGTCTCCGTATTCAATTATGCGGATGATCTCCAGCTGGTTTTCGACCTCTCTTCCTCCCCAGATTCCCTCCTCAAATTTCAAACCACACTTATTTTTATTTCTGATTGGATGAATCAAAATCAAAACGGAGCTAGTCCTTACTGGCGGCTCTACCAGCCCCTGGACCACTGCCTTTTGGCCCTCCACCCTTTGGTTCTTCCCCGGTTCCCTCCACTTCAGTCAAAACCTCGGGAATCAAAATCAGCCAGGACTTTTCCATGCGTCCTCAGATTAGCTCTGTTGTTTCGTCCTGCTTTCTATCCTTCAGAATTATTTGTAAGATTTCCCGTTTTTTCTCCCTTGATGCCCTCAAACTGATTGTCCTGGCAATGATTCTCTCCTGATTGGACTACGGGAACTGCCTGTACGTGGGCATTCCTGCCTACGAGCTGTGGCGCCTTCAGTCCATCCAGAACCAGGCCGCCCGCCTCATCCACCGTCTTCCTAAGTTTCATCATATCACCCCTTTACTTAAGTCCCTTCACTGCTCCCCTTCTTACAGAGAACTCTCTTTAAGATGGAATGCATGGTCTTTATGGCCCGCGCCCGCACGGCCCAGCCTACATAAACTCCATGATCACCCCTTACCTCCCTTGCCGCAACCTCCGCTCTTCAACCCAGGCACTCCTCAGTGTCCCCCGCTTTCGAAAGTCCAGAGTGGGTGGCACTAGGTTCTCCATTCTTGCCCCCCGCCTCTGGAACAGCCTCCCCTTGACCATCAGGTCTATTACCGTTTACCAGCACTTTCGTAAAGCACTCAAAACCCATCTGTTTGCCAAAGCCTTCTGCCTATAGTAACTTCCTGGTGCTCCCTTTTTCCCTCTCCCTCTCCCTGCCTGTCAATCCCTCAGCGCCAGGAAACCGCTTGGTAACAGAGCGCTTTACAAATCCTTTCAACTTTCAACTTTCAATGTTCAACTTTGTTATGCCTATATTGGAGAAAGCATATATCAAAGTAGGGGAACTCTATGTGCCTTTTGTAGACTTATGGTCTGCTATTGACTTGGTCCCCAGGGCAAAATTGTGGAGGGTTCTTAAAAAGCAAGGTATGATACAGAATCTTTTAGATATTTTAATCAGACTCCACACACTTAACACAGCACAGGTGAGATGGGGTGGGAACAACCAACTCACTGACACTTTCCCAGTCCAGTGCGGTGTAAGACAGGGCTGTGTCCTTGCCGCCACACTTTTTATCCTGTTAGTAATGATGTCATCAAGTGTTTAGATAGGGATTGGTGTGATGCTCCGAAAGTCTGCAAAAAACACAGTTGATGGACAGAATGCCGAACAATGTCTTACATTCACCCCAGTGCAAAGATCTGGGCCTAAATCCATCATTTTTTTGCACTCCAAACCACCCTAGGTCAGACAATGGCTATATTCAAATCAGCCTTGACCCTGTGCCTCATGGGATCAGTCCAGCCCGAAATACCAAGCCATGTCTTTCCTAGACCGGAATCAAGCATCCAAGGACCGGTTTCTGGCTATCAGCCTTCTTCAGCCTGAATAGCTTGACTCCAGTGATGTGGAGAGCCTGGGGCTCACGCCTGAGCATACCCAGCTAACTCGGGGTGAAAATAGCAAAAAACACAGTTGATGGACAGAATGCAGAACAATGTCTTACATTCACCCCAGTACAAAGATCTGGGCCTAAATCCATCGTTTTTTTTGCACTCCACACCACCCTAGGTCAGACAATGGCTATATGCAAATCAGCCTTGACCCTGTGCCTCATGGGAACTGTCCAGCCCGAACTACCAAGCCATGTCTTTCCTAGACCGGAATCAAGCATCCAAGGACCGGTTTCTGGCTGTCAGAGAGGGGAGGACATCATTATCGCTGCAGACAGCAGGGGGAGAGCAAGGGTACGAGCAGTTCCTGAGGACTACCTCGAGTGTGGGGGGCTTATCACCCCGGTTACATCGTGCACACTACTGTGCGGAACACAGACTCGACGTAGAGGCACAGGCTCGACTCTGGTGAGAGAGTTCCACTTGGTGGGGTGAAAAATGATCACACTCCACTCTTGCACAGGCTTAGTCTTGTAAATCCTGTAATGAGGTCAAAATGGCCCCATAGGAGGGAGGGGGGCAGATCTCCGCCTCTAAGCCTAGGACTGCATGCCTCCACTCCTCACAGCGAGGAGCGGAGGCATGCAGTCCTAGGCTTAGAGGTGGAGATCACATCACTGGACATTTCAAGACCTAAAGGGTCCATCTGCCCCCCTCCTTCCTGGTGGTAAGAGTGGAGCCCGTTATATCAAGGTCCTGATGAATGCCGCGGAACCAGTTGGGCCTACAGGTAGAAACATGTTGACTAATATGGATCACAAACGGATACATCATCAACAGGAAGTGAAGTGAGCACAACTAAGAAAAGGCAAGAACCTGCTCCAGAGAACATAGCTACAACATCATCCAACCAGTCTTTTTTAGACAAAGGCCAGGAAGAAAGGGGAGACCCCATAGGGGAAAAGGACAAAGAAAAAAGTCTTCCACAAACAAGGAACGTGACAGCCAAAAAAGACAAGAAAAAACAGCAGACAACTTAGTTATCAACATTTCAAAATGCCCATTGACCTCTATACAACTAGACACGATACAAAAGGGAACATCATTTGTCCCTACGACTGATACTAATATTCTGGAATTAGATGTTAGTTTGTTCGAATTGACACGCAAAGTGAGATTGAGAAATTTCTTTGACAATGTGATCACCGAAAACAAACAACAGGACCAAGATCAACTTAAGGGTTTGAAGACCACGAGTACGTACATGGCCCCGGTGAGCCATAAAAACCATAGATCTCTTTGAGCAATTATGCAAACAAGATATACAAAGTCTTAACACCCAGAGAATTAAAAAACACCGCAATTTAACCAAAAAACAACAGGGTATAATCAAGGCTATCAGTACCAATGGAGACATCATTTGTCAGAAGGCAGACAAGGGCGGCGCACTTGTAATAATAGATGCATCTTACTATGAGACACGAGTGATGGAGCATTTGAATGATGAGAACCTGTATATGCAAATGGACAATGACCCTACACAAGAAATAAAAAAACTTTGCAACAGATCGTACAGAAAGCGGTTGATAATGGCACCATACAAGAACGTACGAAAAGATATCTCATACAAGAACACCCGAAAAACCCCACTTTCTACATGGTGCCGAAAATTCACAAAGACCAAGAAAGACCTCCATGTAGACCAATTGTATCGACCAAGAACAGCTTACAAGAACCCATTGGAAAATTTGTAGATAAATATTTACAACCCAGCGCTATGGCAGCACAATCATTCATTAAGGATACTACAGACTTTCTAACAAAATTAAGAGAAATCAATATGGTGGGCAATACACCATTAACCTTAGCGACTATAGACGTAAAATCTCTATATACGTCCATACCCCACAACCTGGGTATAGAGGCTGTTGAAAAAGCACTACTGGAAAGTGAGTATGACACAGGAATGCAATTATTTTGTTGGAACTGGTACAATTTATCCTCATGCATAGCTATTTCAACTACAAAGGAAAATGGTTCCTACAGAAGAGTAGAACGTCCATGGGAAATCCAGCAGCTCCCACATACGCAAATATCTTTATGAAAAACTTTGAAGAAACACACATTCTACAAAAACCTACCTGGCAAAATCATCTCCGTCTGTACATCAGGTTTATAGACGATATCTTTATTGTATGGGAAGGAACGACAGAAACATTGGTTGAACAAATTGGAGCATTGAATGACATTGATGAAAGAATTCAGTTCTCATGGGAAATCAGTACAGAGAAGATCCACTTCTTGGATGTAGAAGTGCGAAACACCCCAACGGGTTTTAAAACCAATATATACCGCAAAGAGACAGACAGAAATAACACTTTACAGTTTAACAGTTTCCACCCTCCGTCACTCAAGAAACATTTACCATTTTCCCAACTAATGAGGGTCAAAAGGATAGTCTCGGAACCAGAACAACTGGAAGTTCAATCAGAATTGATGATGGAAAGATTCAAAAGTAGAGGATACCCAGACTTGGTATTTAGGGCCTGATTACGATTGCGGTTTTTCCGCATCCTCTGGGCCGGCGGAAGCCACCGCCGGCCCGGAGGATGCGGAAAAACTGCTGCGGACTGAAAAAGGCCCCCCGCCAGATTAGGATGGCTGGGGGATCGTTTTTCAGTCCGCAGCTTTTCCGCCGCGGTCGCCTTCCGACCGCGGCGGAAAAGCTTTAACATGGCTGGCGGTGTCTATCAGACACCGCCAGCCATATTAGGATGTCTGCGGAAAGATACCTTTACACGGCGGCATTTCCGCCGTGTAAAGGCATACGGATTTGTGTTTGGGGGCCCGTTTGCGGGCCCCCAGGGGTGAAGGGGGGGGTGAGGGTTGCACATGGGGGGTACCTATGGTACCCCCCTGCATTTGCCTGCACAAAGCGGCAGGCACCGCGGGGTGCCTGCCGCTTTGTGCATGCAAATGCACAACTTACATTTTTATGATTGCGGCGGGTGCTGCTTCAAGCAGCACCCTCCGCAAGGATAAAAATACAGGATGTGACCGCCAGGGTGGCGGTCACATCCTAATTTGCACGGAGGGACCGCCACAACCCCTGCAGACGGTCCCTCCTACTCTATGGTGGCGGACGGACTCAGGTCCGTCCGCCATCATAATCGGCCCCTAAATGAAGCAAAACAAAGGATTGCAGAAAAAAGTAGAGAAGAACTATTTACACCCAGGAGCACACAGGAAGATCAACGGATCACCTGCGTGAGTAAGTTTTCCACCATGAGTCATCAATTTAAAAAAATCATTAAAAGACATTGGATACTACTAGCTACAGAACCGGATTTTAAAGGGCTATTCAGTCAAGAACCACTTTTTGCTCACACAAGGTCAAAAAATATTGGTGAACTACTCAAACCTCAAATTAAAGAAGGATATCCTATCAAATACAAGGGAACCATTCCATGCTTAAACTGTCATAACTGTGGAAACATCATGAAAGGTGATCATATACCCCACGTACAAAATGGTAAATTGATAAAACTCAAAGTAAATGGAACATGTGACTCCACCAACATCATTTATCTTTTAACCTGTCCGTGTAATAAGCAATATGTGGGTCAAACAGAGAGGAAACTAAAAATAATACTTAATGAGCATAAAAGCAACATCAGAACCCAAATGATAAAATCTTCAGTAGCAACTCACTTTATGGAAGCGCAACATCAAATTGATGACTTGAAAGCGTGCATCTTGGAACAAGTGCACAAAGTATCAGGAAGAGATAACAGGAAAACTTTGATTAAAAGATAAAATCACTGGATTTATTTCCTGCAAACCATGAAACCTAAAGGGTTAAATGACAGGATTGAACTGGCTTGTTATTTGTGAATATATTATTGAATATAACTATATCTGACATGTTTAGAGGGTGAAAAAGTTGTAAATTCGTGAAATGTCGTAGTTATTAGCACACTGTGCCTTTAAGAGCAGGTTAAATGCATTCAGAGCTTCTGTTTTTTAAATACACGAACAACCCGCGCGCGTCACAAGCACAACGTCCAGCATGCTTAGCATGTAGTAACAATCCAACACGGTAAGCGTCTCTCTCCACGGAGGGTTTAATATACTATTTAGAGAGCAATTGTCTCTGGTATTAA
The DNA here is from genome assembly GCF_964263255.1 of Lissotriton vulgaris. Classification (NCBI taxonomy): domain Eukaryota; kingdom Metazoa; phylum Chordata; class Amphibia; order Caudata; family Salamandridae; genus Lissotriton; species Lissotriton vulgaris. The sequence goes on from NC_141698.1 coordinate 217,324,946, forward strand.
GTTATTAGACAGTGACATCCGCGTTGTGAAAGAAAAGCTATAACTGAAAACACGCAATGCGAGTAGGTTTTTAAACAGATAGTCAAACATGCATGTTATGTTTTTTGCAAAAAAGGCACACCGACTTAATTGTAATATACTACTTGTTAGATAAAGGAACACATAGAGCGTATGCATGTATTTTATTTTGAAAATTTTGAACGTCGAGTTAAACATTTGAGTAGAAACAATTACACTGATACGTATCGCATGTGTTTTCAACGGTGGCAAGAGAACAGTTGAATAATGAAATGTATTATCGTTTTTTCAGATAGATTTATCCCTTGACAAAGGCGAAACCCGCCGAAATGCATTGGGAATAAGGAAATATTTATCGTATTGGATTGTTTAAGCAATGTTTTTTTAAACGAAATAATGGATATGATATAAGATGTGAATGCAACATTTAAAGCAAACATGGAATCATTTGAATAAATATCCAACTATCAACTAAGTGACTCGATATATCTTCATAACATAATTTGTATGGAACTATAGCTGATGTTTCAGCATATCCTGATGCCCTAGGAGACAGAGCTAAAACGTACGTTCTGCAGATCAAGAAACATGTTGACCTCACATACAGCGGTGGGGGGACATTAATATCCCCATGACACCGATTACCTTATTTTAACTACCATATGGATGCCGACACCATTAAAACATAAGCTGACACCCATAATGGCTTTTTAAATCACTTTATATATTTCTTTGGGCCCCCACTTAGTTTAGAAGTGCATCCCTGTCGTCAGGTGTATGCCCACCCTCTATCAAACCAAGTTTTTGGAGGGCGAGGAGTGGTCAATGATGAAGCATGACACCCGGTGGTGTGTGAGACCAATCCTTCACTTTTTTGAGATGCCTGCACTCACAATCTAACACTGCACTAACACTAGTAACACTAAGACTGGGAGCGGCTCATTGTGGTACACAATGTCTATGAACAACCAATGACTTATATCCTATTCTTAAACCACATTTTGTACACCATTTTAGATGCCTATCATTATACTAACTGTCAAATTCAGCTACAGAGATCTTCTGAATCCTAGCACACCTGCCTTCAAAATGCTTACGGTATGGATTGTCGGTCACAGCTATGTTTCTGGGACAAAACCTAGGCTAGAGACACAGGTATTAACAAAGACAAGGGTTTGTATAATGTGGGTATTGCCTGGTTCACACAGAGAGGATTAAAGTGGCACCAAATGCTGGCGATCGTTAAAAGCATTTTGAATTTTCAACAACCTGACTTCATTAGTGTGCCCTGTGGTGGCAATGACCTAGGCACACTGACTGATGTAGGATTGTAAATACGAATGAAGGATAACTTTGCACAACTGAGTTGTTTTTCCCTTACATTGTCCTTGTGTACTCCAATATATGCCAAAGACAGGAAGCATGTTAATAAAGCTGTTTCTGCTTATCTCAGAGACCATATCATGGGTGCTATCTATGACAACAATCTGCTTTTTTGACAAGGATAACATCTACAGAAGTGATGGTGTTCACTTCACAGATGAAGGAAACAGGGTGTTCCTAAGCAAGCTGAAACTGTGCATCCACACTTACATGTAGCTGCAAAAAACTCCTCAGAGCCACGCTATAACCCAACACTGGAAAGTATATATTTTTTAAAACTATATTTCTGAAACATTTTTGGGGGACCCGCGTACCCATCGCGGATGTGCAAACCAAAAGCACAAATTCAATGCACAACCCATTTTACATTTTGTATTATATTTTAAACTATATATTTATTAAAATATTTTTCTACCTACCTGTGTAACTGTATACATGTCTGAGTAGCTTTATGATATCCTTCACCGGTGTCTCAGTAGGAATGTGAGTGGGTACATCAATGTATACGTAGCTCTGTGAATGAGCAAACCAGTATCTAAATGGGTTTTTGAGTGGGTGAATCAGTGTCTCACTGAATCTGTCACTAGGTACGTCACTCTCTGGCACAATCTCTAAGTACCTGTATGTATAGGTCAGTAAATGACTGTTTCATTGTTTGAATGAGTATGTAAGTGTGTGCATCAGTGTCTGACCTGGTCTGTGGGTTAATGCATCAATGTCTCACTAGGTCTATAAGTGGTTGTATCGGTGTCTCAGTGGGTCAGTGAATGAATATATTATGGTCTCTGTGATGTGGTCAATAGGAGCATCAGTGTCTGAACATGTCTGTCACTAGGTGCATCACTATGTAAGTGGATGAGTCAGTGTCAGTGTCTGACTGAGTCAGTAACTGGGTATGTTACTGTCTGAGACAATCTGTGAGGGAATGCATCAGTGTCTGAATGACTATGTAAGTGATTTTTACATTTGTGAATGGCTCTGTGAGTATCTTATCTCTTATCTTATCTTATGTTTATTATACACTTAATAAAAACTGCAGTGTACAAACAGAGCGACGCATGTTAGATTACATTTTTAAAATGTATAAAATCGTGATCAGGTTCTTAAAACTGAGCGTTTATGCAGTGCAGTTAGAATGATATTAACGAACTTCCCAGCTCTTGCTAAGGCCTGGGCTGAATTGTTAGTAAAACACAAAGTCGATGCTTCGCTGCAGTGTCTCAGCGATTGTTCCCGAAAGACGGGGATCAGTAGGCGACGTCGATCGGTGGCAAAGAATGGGCAACAGCTAAGCAGGTGGAGCCAGGACTCATGTATGTAATTGCTGATTAAGAACGCACCCAGAAGACTGTTTGTTTACTCCTGAGGCGGAAGCCGGGAGATTGCTTTGCTTTTAAAAATTGGAGTCACTTGTTAACTGTGTGTTTTTAACTCACTCGCCTATCTCCCTGAGCACCCCCACGCAGCGGACCCTAGCGCTGACGTAGGGAAAATTGCCTAATTGCTGCCACCTGGTCGAGCACTCAGGCCACGCCCACTTCGATGACCACGCCCCCTGTATCCAGTACAAAAGGCGCGCTGATTAAGAACGCGCCCAGACGACTGTTTGTTTACTCCTGAGGCGGAAGCCGGGAGATTGCTTTGCTTTTAAAAATTGGAGTCACTTGTTAACTGTGTGTTTTTAACTCACTCGCCTATCTCCCTGAGCACCCCCACGCAGCGGACCCTAGCGCTGACGTAGGGAAAATTGCCTAATTGCTGCCACCTGGTCGAGCACTCAGACCATGCCCACTTCGCTGACCACGCCCCCTGCATCCAGTACAAAAGGCGCACTGATTAAGAACGCGCCCAGAAGACTGTTTGTTTGTTTACTCCTGAGGCGGAAGCCGGGCGATTGCTTTGCTTTTAAAAATTGGAGTCACTTGTTAACTGTGTGTTTTTAACTCACTCGCCTATCTCCCTGAGCACCCCCACGCAGCGGACCCTAGCGCTGACGTAGGGAAAATTGCCTAATTGCTGCCACCTGGTCGAGCACTCAGGCCACGCCCACTTCGCTGACCACGCCCCCTGCATCCAGTACAAAAGGCGCGCTGATTAAGAACGCGCCCAGAAGACTGTTTGTTTGTTTACTCCTGAGGCGGATGCCGGGAGATTGCTTTGCTTTTAAAAATTGGAGTCACTTGTTAACTGTGTGTTTTTAACTCACTCGCCTATCTCCCTGAGCACCCCCACGCAGCGGACCCTAGCACTGACGTAGGGAAAATTTCCTAATTGCTGCCACCTGGTCGAGCACTCAGGCCACGCCCACTTAGCTGACCACACGCCCCCACACTACTAAAATGTGCCTATTCAGGAAGCGCAGTGGACGAGCGCAGCGGGAGCGCCTAAGGCAAGCCCGTCTGCGCCCATCCGCGCCAGACCGCGCCCAGAGCCCGGACCCCTGGTTCGCCCTTCCCAGGCCATCACTTACTCCAGGGACACTTTGCTGGGACTTCGAATCCCCCTAACCCCCCCCTGCAGCAACTCGATCTCACTCGCTGAAGGGAACTCTCGCTGCCGCTCATGCTCGTACAGTTTCAGCCCAGAGCCAACGCTGAAACCCAGCATCCTCAATATGGCCCTGCTAAACTGCAGATCCCTCCCAAAGCACCAAACGGAAATTAATCTGCTCCTGAAAGACTCCGATATTGAAATCTTATTCCTAACGGAAACATGGCTCACAGCAGGATCAGAGCCAGGCATCTTTCAGTCACTCCCACCGGAATACCTGATTAAATTCCACAACAGACCCGAAGGCATAGGCGGAGGAATCGCTGTCGTTTACAGAGACTACCTCTCATGTCAATTCAGAGATAGTCCTATACTTGACTGCGAAAATATCTTCTTCTCAGTGAGTCGTCCACCCTCGCTCACACTTTCGGGACTATTAGTTTATCGTCCCCCTGGACCAATTCGTCACTTTAGCGAGTCACTCATTGACTCTGTCTCTTCCCTAGCCTGTATAACACCGAATTTCACGATATTGGGAGATTTAAATCTCCATCTCGACGACCCCTCCAGCAAACCGGCGATGGATCTCAAAGCCGACCTTGGCTCACTCAGCCTCGAATTGCTTAACGACCTTCCCACTCACATCAAAGGGCATCTGTTGGATCCCGTGTTCTCCAACCTCCCGCGTCTCACAGCTAAGCCCCCCCATCCCCATTCCATGGTCAGACCACTTCTTGGTCCCCTTCGAGCTTCTGCTATCCACCAAGCCTCTTGGTAAACCTCCCCGGTCGCCCGTGGAAAAAACTGGACAACAACGCCTGGGCTCAGGCTCTATCCTCCACCTCCCCCCTCCTGGACGATGACCCTTCCATCGCAGAAACCCAGCTACAGGATTGGATCCATCAATCCTTAGAAACCATTTTGCCACTCAAACAACTGCCTAGCAGGAACAAAACGACCAAATCTCCCTGGTTCACCCAGGAACTCCGCACTCTAAAAAAGAGCTGTAAAAAACTAGAACGGCCTGGAGGAAAACCTGGTCCACAGCCTCCAAAAAAGAATACAGAGCCGCTATCAAGCTCTACAAAAATACAATTAAATCTACTCAGGCCACCTTCTTTGAAGGAAAGATTGCTGCAGCGGCTAACTCCGCGAAGGAAACTTACCGGATAGTACGGCTCCTCACCAAAATCCAGGACCCCCCCCCCCCAGACCCCGAAGGCGTGAGATGCAATCAAATGGCCAACTTCTTCTCCGCAAAAATTGATAAAATACTTACTTCACTCCCCGCACCCTCCGCTTCCCTCCATTCCATTTCACCTCCCCTTCATCCGGAGGCTCCGTACTTGCGAGCATTTGACCAGATCTCCACGGAGACATTTTTAGACACCCTGCAAACTGTAAAAAGTGGCTCACCCGCTGATCCTGCTCCCATCAGCAAGCTGAAACTGGTCGCCCCTATTGTAGCTCAACCCTTCACCAATCTAATAAACGCCTCCTTTAGGAAGGGCGCCGTTCCAGCCAACTGGAAAAAGTCTACTGTCAAAGCCCTCCTGAAAAAACCTCACCTAGACCCATCGGACCCCTCCAACTTCAGGCTGATTTCACTCCTACCTGGGATCAGTAAAGTGGCTGAACGAATAGCTAACCAACAGCTATCCTCCTTTTTGGAGTCCAACCACTTATTACGTGACTCCCAGACCGGCTTCAGACCGGGGCAAGGCACCGACACAGCCCTGCTTGCAGTTGTCGAAGAGGCGAGAGCCATCATAGACGCAGGAGGATCAGTGGCAGTGATCCTCCTCGATCTTAGTGCCGCCTTCGACACGGTGGACCACTCCATCTTGGTCCACCGGCTAAGTCAAGTAGGAATCACTGATTCAGCCCTCGCGTGGATTAAATCCTTCCTCGAGGGAAGATCATTCCAGGTATCAGACGGCTTTTCCACGTCCAAACCCCTGACCATGCAGTGTGGGGTCCCCCAGGGCTCCTCCCTCAGCCCCACACTTTTTAATGTTTATATGTCTCCCCTCGAAGACATTATCACTCCTTTTGGTGTCAAGACAGTGATATACGCTGATGACACCCAGCTGGTGGTGTCCATCAACCACTCAGACACTAGCTTAGGAAACCTCGCCAGTTGTCTCGAAGGGATCTCACAATGGATGTCGGACTCTAGACTTAAGCTCAACGGCGATAAATCCGAGATCCTCCTTCTGGGCAATCAAAACAAATTACCCGCAAACCTTTCTTGGCCACCCTGCATGGGCACCTACCCTACTCCCAAAACCGAAGTTAAAAGTCTAGGTATCTGGCTTGACCAGTACCTAAACTTCAAAACCCAGGCCAGGAAAACATCAGGGACCTGCTTTGGCCTAATCCGTATGGCCCGTAAGATCCTCCACCTGATCCCTTCCCATTCCAGGAAGTTACTGATGCAGGGACTGGTCAACTCAAGACTAAATTACGGTAACATCCTGTACTTGGGAGCCCCTGCATCAGTCATTCAAAAACTTCAGGTGGCCCAAAACGGCGCAGCTAGAGTCCTCACGGGCACCAAGGCATGGAGCTCGGCGAAACTGGCCCTCAAAAGCCTACCCTGGCTCCCAGTGAAGGAACGCATCACATTCAAGACGCTCTGTATAGCGCACAAAATCCTGCATGATAAGGGCCCCCCAATACTCAGATCCCTGATGAAACCACACAAATCTAACAAACACCTAAGATCTGATTCACTTGCCCTGGACTCCATCCCTAGAATAAAAAAGGCAAGATCTGGCGGCCGCAGGTTCAGTAAATTACATAAAGGAGAAGATAGATCTGCCCCGTATTTGATCAAGTATAGGCTCAGTTAGAGTCCAGAATCTTCAAAAGTCACCCATTTTAGCGCTCACCAATTACTCAAGACCGTATACAATTTAAGCAGAAGCACTTTTATAGAAAATATATAATTTTTATTCTTGATTGATTCATATATTTTTATACATAACATAATTGTACAAACTCATTTTTTTGAAAGATTTCATAATTATAAGGTAAAAACATCTATGTATATACACAACCCGTCATCCTTCCAACATTCAAACTTCAACAAATTCATACATCGCAACCAATCATACTCATAGAAGGCTCATTCAAACATTCTGCTCAGATGGACTTTGAGGTAAATTTCTCTGAGAACATCCTGAATATTCCTCTCAACCATGGGCCGGGGAGTAGTTAAAGTATGATTGAGGTTTCCCTTGATATATGATTCATTCAAAGCGGTGAAAAGTTTGTTTTTACATAGCCCGGCGACGTCTGTCTGTCTTTTCCACGTTAGCAGAGGGATAGTTGGGTTAGTGAGAGAGGTTGGTTCAATCTTTAATGTAGAGATGGCAAGGTGCAACTGTTTATGCCAAGGGGAGTGTTCGTCCTTAAACACAGCTTGTAGTTGCTCTTTCAAAGATTGTTCTGGTGCTCGTAAGGTGTGTATATAGTATTTGATTAGGTCTCCCAGGCAGTAGAGGTTTGCACATGTGAGGCCCAGCTCGAGTCTCATCCTGGGCCTCCTCACGTGCTGCGGAACAGAGAAGATTTTCTTATAAGCTTTTGTTTGTAGGTTTCCCAGAAATACGTCCATTTTCCCGGGAAAGGCCAAGTGGCCGTAGGTCACTGCAGGTAGTAGTTTGGCCCGTAGCACCCTTAGGATTGGTTCGGCTGAAGGGCTGTGCAGATGAGAATTCAGGCGCCTCAGGCTACGAATGATCCCCATACCTTTAGGCCTTAAGTGTCTAAGGTGTGCTGCTTGGTTTGCCCTAGCGTTGAACCAAACTCCTAGGTAGTTGTAGCTAGTACAGGTCACTATTTGTGATCCCCCTGCTCTCCAAGTAAGATTTTTCTTTTTGTAGCTCCCAAAGATCAAAATTTTGGTTTTTGATTCATTCATCACAAGATGGTTCTTTGTGTTGTATTTATTGAGAGCAGTGAGCGATCTTTGCAATCCTATTTTCGTATGGTCCATGATGATGATGCCGTCGGCATATTGCATTGTCTGTAGGCGTAGCCCGCCCAATTTTGGGGCAGCCAGGGCTGCGTCTGCCAGTTCCTTTGGTAGACAGCGGTGTAGAGGATGAATAGTAGCGGGGCAAGTACACAGCCTTGTTTTAGGCCGTTTTCAGTTGCAATTTTTTTGGATAATGTTTGTGCGCTAGTTTTAATCCTAACCCAGGTTTTGTGGTGCAAGGATATCAAGGCTTGAGAGAAGAGGAGATGGTATTCCCCAGCAATTTAGTTTATTCCACAGCATCCCTCGGTTGACCCGGTCGAAGGTTGCGCTGTAGTCCACAAAGCAGCAGAATAAAGGTAGTTGGCGAGCCAGGGTATCTTTCCGCGACAAGTAGGACAAGCCATTATGTTGTCCATCGTAGAGCAGCCTGCTCTAGAGCCTAACTGGGAGTGAGGAAGGATGTTGTTTTCCCTGGCCCAATTTTCAAGTTCCGCCAATAAAACCCGGGCGTATGCTTTGACTTCGATGTCCAGCATGGCTATTAGTTTATAATTGGTCGGGTTTGAGAAGTTGCCCTTTTTGTGGATTGGGTGTAGGATTGAGTCCTGGCAAGAAGGTGGTATTTTGGCTGTGAGAAAAGCATGCGCAAAAAGGGGTGAGAGGAGTTCTGCCCAAAACTGCCTGAATTCTTTAAAGACTGCTGCAGGTATTCCGTTTGGGCCCGGTGCGCCGTCGTTCTTCATGCGGCTGATGATCTTCCTTACTGCGTTATCAGGTAAGGCCAGACCAGAAGTATTTCCGTTGAGTGGGGCTAGAGGCATAGGGGTAGATGAACGCTCCCGTGCCCCGCCTTTATAAAGTTGATTAATGTGCTCCACCCATACGTTTTCAGGGACTCCGTTTTCTCCAGTGTGGCCGTTGTTACTAAGTTGGTTGATATACCTCCAGAAATGGCCCGGATTTCTTTCCTTTAAGAGGAAGAACATTTTTAACCAGGCTTCCTCTATACGTTTGTTCTGTTGGGCCCATGCACGTTTTTTGCGAGCTGCTCTGTATGGCCCTTTTATGGATAGCTGGGCAGCTCTTTCTGCTTTTTTCCTGCTGTTTAGGCCATTTTGCCTCTTTCTTTTATTTTCAGATATTTCCTCGTTAGAGGGTTGGCTCTGTGAGTACATGCATCAAAGTCCAAGTAGGATAGTGAGAAGGTGCATCAATGTCTCTGAGTGGAGTTCCTAAAGGATGGGTCAGTCTGTAAGTGGATCTGTAGATGGGTGGAACAGCCTTTGCGATGGCTTGACAATGGATGTGTCAGTATCTGAGAAAGTCTTTGAATGCCTCTGTCAGTATTTAAGTAGGTCTGTGACTGGTTATCTGAAACTCTCAGTAGATCTGCCAATAGTTACATCACTGTCAGAGTGGGTATGGCAGAGGGTGTGTGAATGGATGTATAAATGGATGCATTAGTGTCTCAGTGGGTTTTGCACTGACTTCATCAATAACCCAGTGGATCTCTCAAAGGGTGCATCGGTGTCTGTGCAAGTCTATGAGTGGTTGCATCAGTGTCTGAGTCAATACATCAATATTTGAGTGGGTTTGTCAGTGAGTGCATCAGAGTCGAAGTGGGTGGGTCAATGTCTAAGCATGTGTGAATAGGTGTATTTGTATCTGACTGGGTATCAGACTAGCTACATCAATAACTCAGTAGGTCTGTGAAAGGATGTGTCAGTGTCTGTATAAATCTCCAATTGGGTGCATCAGTGTGTTAGTTGGTTTGTCAGTGGGTGTTTTAGTGTGTGAGTGTGGGTGCATCAGTCTCTGTGTGGGTTAGTGAGTGGACCTGTTAGTAACTCAGAAGGTTTTTAAGTGGGTGCATCACTGCTGGTAAGTGGGTGCATCAGTATCTTCATTGGGTCTGTGAATGTGTACATACTCTATGAATTTATCTGTGAGTACGTGTCACTGTTTATATAAGTCTATGAGTCAATACATTATTGAGTAAATTAGTATTCAAATACTTTTTATTTATTTATTTTTGGTAGATCCACGACTCCGCAGTAACGTTACACAGGGGATGCACTGAGTGCCCCGATAAAGTCGCGACTCCAACCATGTGGGAAAAAAATATATACTTATTATTGACAGAAGGGGAGAGCATGGCCCTCCCTTCTCTGGTCCGATTTTGTACCTCGGGCCAGCCCTTTTCTATATTAAAAAAAAGCAAAGAATGGAAGGAGGGCTGTGCGGCCCCCTCCTGAGCCAATGTGTGCCCTGGGGACCCCAACCCCTGGGGCCAGGCCTGAAGTGTGGGTACCCAGGGCACCCGCATTCACCACATTGGGGCACCCGGATAGAGCCTGAAGGCCCCCATGGTCCAGTCCAGCTCCCCCCTCCTGCGGGAGCCGGCATTACTTTTTACACACAGGGAGATGCTGACATGCAGCCCGTGCACACGTGAGCCCATGCGCAGTCCTCGCAAGATGTACATCATAGGGGTTTGCGACTGTCGAGGACAGCAAGGAGGAGACTACGGCAAGGACGAGGGCAGCCCGGAGATGCCAGAGCAGGTAAGTGATTAATTCCTGCTCTGTTGGGTATTGGCACAGGGGCTAACTCAACTACGCCGCGGAGTCGGAGTTTTTGCTTGAACTCCGCTTTCCCAATGGAGTGCGGAGTTGGCAAAACTCTGCAAACCCCGCTAGCAGAGTGGAGTTCACCATCCAGGCTTAGTGATAATACCACAAATGTACACCAGACCAGTTTAGTAAAATAAGGTATCTGTATCTGAACCAACACAATACCAAAACAACAAAAATGCAGCAAACATGTAATAAGAATATGACTTTTAAAAGGTTTCAAGCATCTTGGTCCATGGACGTGTGGTTTTACACAAAGTACCAGAGGGTGCGTTAAAGTTCACAGGGCCAAACAGCTGCAGAGAAGGGAAGCGTTGAAAAACAAAGGGATGCAACAGTTTCTGAATCCTTGGGGAGGCAATGCCACAGTTCTGCTGCACACAGGAGAAGTAATGCGTCGAATCTGGACTGTAGGCGGGAGTGATGCATTGATTCCAAGATGGTTCTGGTCTGAGGGTGATGCGCCAGGAAACTTGCTGCACAGGTGCGATGCTTAGAAATCTGGGATGTGTTGGCAATTGATGCGTCAGCGACAAGCGGCACTGAGTTGGTTTCTTCGGTTGCGATACCACGATGTGTCAGTTCTTGCATCTGAGGCAGGTGGTGAGTCGTTTCTGCAGCAGCGTGGCAGCAGTGCATGGGGATTCTTTGGTGCCTGTCGATTCCGTCGCAGCATTGAGGTGCTGTGTAGGAAAAACAGCTGCAAGAAGGGTGATACGTCGATTTTCTTTGTTTCTTCAGTTTCTTCCGGCTATCAACAGAAGTAACATCCTCCAGAGGCCCAACACTGGAATAGGTACCCCCTGGCAGGTCAGAACTCTCAGTAGTAGAGTTCAGGGGAGCTGGGGGTGAGGTTTTGTGTCTCTGAGACTTCATAACAAGAGGAAAGCACACAAGCCCTTGGAGATTCTTCTTGAAGCAGATTCCCAGCAATGTTCTGGTCTTTGTCCTTTCTTTGGCAGAAATAGTAACTGCAGGCCAACCCCACACAGCACACAGCAAAGGGGCAGTACTCCTCCTCACAGCTTTCCAGCTCTTCTTCTTGGCAAAGGTTACACAAAATTTCTGGGGTTTAAGGTCCACTACTTATATCTCATTTTGTCTTTGCTCTACCAGTCCAAATCAATTCTGTCCTCACTGGTGCAGTATGACCGTAGGGGGTGGAGTCAGCGTTGTGCAAGGAAGACAGGCCCTATTCAGGTACAAGGAAAACTACTCCCACTACTCTAAAAGCAGCCAAGGCCTTTTCATTTCAGCTCTGAGTCATCCAGGAAGGAGCTAGGCAGACCTCAACCCCCCATGACTGTGTACATTGAATGCACTTCCCTAGCCACTGTCACTTCAAAGCAGTCAATCCACAAACAGGCTGAGGCACACAGAATGGTTAAACAAGAAAATAACTACTTTCTAAAAGTTGTATTTTCAAACACACAATTTAAAAACCATCTTTACTAAAATATGTGTTATTAAATCTTGACTTCAGAGAGCCTAAACATTCTTCCTCCATCTTGTCCCAATTGGAAATTATACTTGTAAGCTGTTACAAAGTATCTCACATGCTATCGTATGGGACAGATAGCCTTTCAATAGTGAAAAGCGAAATTGGCAGTATTTCACTATTAGGACATGTCACAAACACCAGTACATGTCCTGCATTTCACATACACTGCACCCTGCCCATGGGTGCAGTGTATTCCCTTTTCTTACATGTAAGAAAAGGGAAGGTTAGGGCCTGCAAGTGGGTGCACTTTCCAGGTCGACATGACAGGTCACAAATGCGTGCTCAGACACTACAGTGGTAGGTATGAGACAGACTTACAGGGATACTCATGTGGGTGGCACAATCAGTGCTGCAGGCCCACTAGTAGCATTTGATTTACAGGCCCTGGCACACTCAGTGCACTTTACTGGGCGCTTACTAGTAAATCAAGTATGCCAATCATGGATAGCCAATTATGTTCACAATTTACACAGGAAGCATATGCACTTTAGTGCTGATTAGCAGTGGTATCATGCCCAGAGTCATAAAGTCAACAGAAATAGGCCAGGAAAAAATAGGAGGAAGAAGCAAAAAAGTTTGGGGGTAACCCTGCAAAAAGGTCCAAGTCCGACAATGGGTACATATTCTTTTAAGTTAGAAGGCATTTAAACGTAGCAATATCTGTCACAGTAGTACTTTCAAGGAATTTCACAAGGTTTTGCGAAAACACCATGATACCTTGCTGTAAACTTATTAAAAAAAAATATATTTTTTAAATGCATTTCCCTACCTATTACCACTTCAATAAAGTGGCAAAAGGTAGGGACCTACTATTTCTATATCTAAGCCCCAAACACTTACTATTACACTCTACACCACTCCACTGTACAATACCCCTCTCAGCACCATTCCACTCTATGCCATTGCACAGTACTTAACTTCACTCTACACCACTTAAATGTACTTCACTCCACTGTATGCCATTCTGCTATCAGCTACTCCAATATATACTATGCCACTACGCCATTCCACTGTACGCCACTCTACTCTATGCTACTCCAGGGTATGCCACTTCACTGTGCAACACTCCACTGTATGCACTTTCACTGCATGCCACTCCACTGATTGCTGCTCTACTCTAAGCCACTGCAGTGCATGTCACTTCACTCTGTTTTATGCTATTCCACTGGATGCCACTTCAGTATGCGCCACTCTACTGTATGCTATTACACTATACCCCACTCCAGTCAAAACCACGTCACTGTACCCCACTGCACTGTATGCTACTCCACTATATGCTGTGACACTCTATGCCACTCCACTGTGCATCTCTCCACTCTCCACTATTACACTTTATGCTACGTCATTATATGTTACATCACAATATGCTACTTCAGTGTACACCACTCTATTCTATGCAAGTACATAATTTGACCCCTTTCCCCTATATGCTATTCACTCTACCCCACTCCACTCCACTCTGTACCACTCCAGTCTATACCATCCCACTAGAAGCCACTACCCTCTATGCTATTCCGCTGTACGCCACTCGACTCTATGCTATTACACTGTATGCAAATTCAACATTTGCCACTCTACAGCATGGTATTCAACACTAGTCCACTCTACTGTATGCCACTCCACTGTATGCTATTACAATCTTCCCCACCCCAATATACCACTCCATTCTACACTTCACTGTGCACCACTCCACCGTGCGCTACAACAATATATGCTATTACACTCTATGCCACTCCACTGTACGTCACTTCACTGTACACTACTCGACTCTATGCTATTCCACTCTACACCACGTTATTCAGCACTATTACACTTTATTCCACTCCACTCTAAGCTATTCCAATCTACGCCACTCCAGTGTACTTTCCTCCATTTTCTATAACTCCACTTTACAAATCTCTGCTACAATTATTGCTACTCCGTCAGACTCTATCCCACTCTATCCCCACACTTTCCACTGTCCAAGTTTGTATACAACTCTATAGCTGTATCCTCTATTGGACAACACTCCACTCTATGACAGTTTCCAATACTGTACAACACAGCACTCCACTCTACTGTATGAGGCACCACTCCAATTTACACCAGTTTCTTTGACTATATGCTACTCCATTTCAATGTATGCCACCCCGCTCTATGCTAATCCACTGTACCCTACTCTACTCTGCACTTCTCCACTGTAAACCCCTCCACTCTAAGCTAATGCACTCTGTGCCACCCCACTATTCCACACTCCAATGTTCAGTAGTGCACTGTATGCTACTGCACTTTACGGTAGTCCACTCTATGCCAATACAGTGTATGTCACTCCACTCTATTCTGGTCCACTGCATTACACTCTCCTCCACTCTACATAGCGCCTCTCTATAAATGTCTACTTTACTTTATGGCTCTCTACAACACTTTACATCACTCTATCCCTGTACACTCCACTCTCCAACTCTATGCTCCACTCTATGCCTATACATTCTATTGTACTACACTCTATTCCACTATTTGACACGTTTTTAAACGACATAGTACTCTATTCTACTGTACGAGACCCCACTCTGATTTATAACAATTTACTACCTATGCTACATTGCTACACTCCACTCTATGCCACTGTACTCTACGACAAACCAATTAACTCTATTGTGTTTTATTTCATACTACATTACACCACTCCATTGTACTAGACTTTACCTCACTCTACACTTCGCAGAGCCACCATTTGATACACTACTGTACTCTATCCAACTCAAATCTACAACACTCTACTACATATATGAAACTCTTTGAAACGTTACTCCTGTCTTTATGACTACACTCCACTGCTTAACACTGTACTATACCATATTCCACTGTAAAACCATCTACTTCACTATGAGCTGCTCTATGATACTCTAGTTGGCTATACAGCACTATCCACAACTATTTGTATGCCACTGCGCCCCACTTTACTACACTCTACTCTATGACACAGTACTCCAAGTTGCACCACTCCACTATACACCACTTTATTCCATTATACTCTATAAAACTGCATGCCAATCCACGTTATCACACTCTGCAACACTTTACTGAACTGTACACCAGTTTATTCTATTAAACTCAACTAGACAGTATGCCACTCTGCTCTACTGTAGTCTACATCACTTTTCAATACTATAAGACGCATCACTCCACTCCACTGTACAACGCAGTACACCAATTTATGACACTTATATTGACTGTATGCTAAACCATTCCACTGTACTGCACTCCACGCTACTATAGTTTATGACACACCACTCCACTTAATTATACTTTACTCTACTCTATACTACTCCAGTACAGCATATTCCACTCTACTACACTTTATTCCATTCTACGCCACTATACAATATTTCACACTACACCACTCCACTGTCCAACACTCTAGTCCACTATATGCAACTTCACTCTACAACACAGTACTTCACTCTATGACACTCTACTCTACTCTATGCCCATCCACTCTAGGCCACTGTACTAAACTGCATGACACTCCATGGAACACCACTCGATTTCTCGCTACCATTCATCACTCCACTTTATAACGCAGCATTCCACTCTACAACACTCTCCTCCACTCTCCAACACTCCATTTCATTATACACCACGACACTCAACTCCACCCTACTCCCCTCGAAAAAACACTCTACTCTACTCTATGAAAGTCTGTGATAAAGTACTTTACTGTTCAACATGCCAGTCCCTGGTACAACTCACTGCTCCAATCTACAATAGTTGACTACACTATATAAGGAGCCATACAAGTACACTAATAACACTTTACTACAATGTAGGACACACCACTACACTGTGCTCTACTCCACTCTATTCCAATCTACTTTGCTCTACTCCATGTCAAAAGACTTTACAACACTCTCCTACAATGTACTGTACAACAGTGCACATATCAACTCTCCATTCATGACACTGCACCCATTTTTATAAAACAAAAAAGAAAATTGAAAAAACAAAGGCTAAAGCTTAGTTATAGTTAGGAAAACATTTCCTCTCAATAGCTTAAACTACACAAACTTTAGAAATTCTACAGCTATGTTTATGATTTTCATTTATAATTTATCCACGACCTTCAAATTATTTTAAGTAGTGCATCTCGTTACGCACTCTTTTCAGCTTGCTAACCAAGCATTAACTATAACTTGCCACTCAACCATGCACTGTATTCTCACAAATAATGATATTCCACTGTACAACACTACACTTTATGATATTCTCTGCCACTCTACTGCAAAAAAACACTGCACTCAACAATATTGAACTCTAGGACAAAGCACTCCACTGAACTCCACTCTATGCCATTACACTCTACAATGCTCTGCTACATTCTATGCCACTCTATGATACTCAACTTTATGATACTGCAGCATACTTCAATTCATGACACATCAGTCAAAACACACTCCACTGTAAAACATTCAACTCTACTTTTACACTCCACTACACTATACAACACTCAGCCTAACTCTACAATACTCCACTCCATGATACGACATGCCACGTCACTCCACTGTATAACACTTTACTCCATTGTACACTACACCCCTCCACTCTACTTGACTCCACTCTATTTCACTTTACAATACAACACTGTCTGACACTAGACTCTACGACACTCTCCTTTACTGTACTGTAGAGCACTCCACTTTACGACACTCAAATGAATAACAGTACAAATTACGATTTGAAACACATTTCTATTAAAAAAAAATCATTAACATACAATGGAAAAAAAGGTTAAGGGTAATTTATAATTAGAAATACCCTATATATTCTTTCTATACAAAAGCAACTTAAAATACAGAAAAATTACAAATTACTAAGTTATAATGATAACTTCAAGTTATAATTTATGCACCATTTTAGATTACTATAAGTCACGCACAGCCAAAAACTCTCTTGTCATCTCACTCGCCACACTACATTAACTATACCTCATGCCTTTTCCATGCACTGGTTATCCCCTTCTATACTACATTACTTATACATGTGTAATATTAGCATACATAATACTGATGACTTTCAAATTACATCAGAGTGGAGAGCTCTAGTTAATGTTGTTGGTTAGCAAGCTGAAAAGAGTGCATAACAAGGTGCACTTCTTATATTAATTTGAAAGTGATGGATACATTGTTAATGAAACTTATAACTATAACTGTAGGAAAAGGATTCAGAAGGTCGTTGGATTTTGGCTAAGTCATTACTTAATTCTGTTCCCATAACTGTCTTTAATGTTTATGGCCCTACCCAACCCGAATGTTTGTTTTGTCCGGTCATCACCAGCAAATGTACACAACACAAAGATGATTTCTTCCTTTTAGGTGGTGATTGTAATCAAATTCTTGATCCGTTTCTGGATCGTAAGTCCTCTGTCCGCTTTCTTCCCCATAAGTCCCATAAACAATTTCTAGATACTATCTCCCAAACTAACCTTGCAGATTCCTGGTGCCTCACACATCCAAGTACTCTTGACTACTCTTTTTTCTCACACCCTCATGCATCCTCTTCTAGGCTGGACTACATTTTTCTTTCTCTACTTCTCACTCAGAATCTTCTATCTTCCTCTATTGAGCCTATTGTAATTTCAGATCACGCTCCCGTTATTACAGATATTGACCTGCTCCCCCCTCATCCCAATTCCTCCCGATGGCGTTTTAATTCTTCACTTCTTACCGATCCAAACTTCTCTTCTTCCTTCCGTACTTTCACCGACGACTTCTTTCTCACCAACTCCACCTCTGATATTCCCCTCCATACTCTTTGGGACTCTTTCA
The DNA here is from genome assembly GCF_964263255.1 of Lissotriton vulgaris. Classification (NCBI taxonomy): domain Eukaryota; kingdom Metazoa; phylum Chordata; class Amphibia; order Caudata; family Salamandridae; genus Lissotriton; species Lissotriton vulgaris. The sequence continues at coordinate 217,342,763 of NC_141698.1, forward strand.
AAGCCACGGCAAGAGGGTTTATTAATGACTTTGTTTCTCGGAAAAAGAAACAACTTCTTCAGAAACGGAAATCTTCTCTCGCCCATATTAAAAAGTTGGAACATCAATTTTATACTACTTCAGCTAAATGTATGTCACTGGATCCTCTGCGCGCCAAAATTTCCTTTAACAAACTTTCTACGGATAATACCAAACTTTTAGCCAATTATCTTAAATTCCGTAAGGAACGTACTTGTATTGAATCTATTTTCACAACTGATAATACTCTACTTCATGAAATTGACAAGATTCTTGAACAATTCCAGCTTTTCTACCAGCAGCTCTACACTCCAGAATCTCCTCCTTTTTCCTCTATGCTTCATTCTTATTTTGAAAATCTTCCTAAGCCATCTATGCCTCATCTTGATTTTACCTCCCTTGATCTTGATCTTACTCTCCATGAACTTTCTGCAGCACGCTCCTCCCCTACTAAAGGTAAACCCCTGGTCCTGATGGTTTTCCAGTGGAATTCTATTTACATTTTTCTGATCTTCTACTACCCAAGCTACTGACACATTTTCAATCTTTTGCTTCATCAGGCTCTGTTTCGGGCACTTTTCAAGATGCCACCATCTGTTTGATTCCGAAGGACGGCAGGGATCCGAAATTTTGTAAAAATTATCGTCCCATCTAATTGGTCAATGTTGACTACAAGCTTTTCGCCAAGCTCCTTGCCTTACGATTGGACTCTTTTATGCCGCATCTCGTTGGTAAAGAGCAATGTGGTTTTATCAAAGGTCGGCTTACCTCGGATAACTCTCGCCTTTTTCTCAATGTATTAAATAAAGCCCCCTCTCGGTCGTTCCCCTTGGCTGCTATTTCAGTTGACACTGAAAAAGCTTTTGATCGGGTAGATTGTTCCTTTTTATTTGCTTCTCTTCATTGGCATGGTTTTAGTCCCAAATTTATATCTCTTGTTTAATTATTATATTCTTCTCCCACGGCTTCTGTTCTTGTTAATGGTCATCTCTCTTCTTCTTTCACTCTTCAGAGAGGCGTTCGTCAAGGTTGTCCTCTTTTTCCACTCTTTTTAGTTTTGATCTTGAACCCTTTTTGTCCTCCATTCATCAAAATACTGCCATCTCCGGTTTCCCCTATGGAGAAAACCAGTTAAAACTCTCTGCATACGCTGACTATATCCTTTTGTTCATTTCAGACCCAGAATCTTCTATTCCCCTTTACTAGTCGAATTTGGTAGATTGTCACTTGTATCTGGATATAAAATCAATTCGGATAAGACAGAGATTCTTCCGTTAACAAAGTTTTGTCTCCCTCATTTTTTCTCTTCTACGGGTATTGCCTGGAATAGTACTAAAATTAAATATCTTGGGATTTGGTTCTCTAACTCTATAATTTCCTCTGTCAAATTGAATATGTCTGCTGTCCCCTCACGTATTGACCAGTTATTCTACTCTTGGAACCCGCTCTTTCTTTCATGGTGGGGTAGACTAGATTCTATTAAAATGATGATTGCTCCTATTCTCATCTACACGCTTTCTATGCTGCCTGTCCATATTCCTGAGAATAAGAACAGTTCCCAACAGGTATTATGTATAGACAGTTTCAAGAGTGTATGCAATATGCATTACAAGAAAGGAAAAACCAAGGAGTCAAGGATTTTGAGAAAGGGTAGTCTTATTTCCATAAGTAATAGGACAAAACAAGGGAAAACTTTTCAAGGTTGAAGGGAAAGCTTTTCAAGGTTCAATACAGTTAAGGCAGCACTGTACAGAGTGGATCTTGTGACAACCCGGTGACACTTGGTGCAGGTGCTATATACAAAAACTGTGACAAGTGAGTGTGCAAGTGTTTTAAAAAGCAACAGCATAAGCGACGCATCAATCAGTATATAAACATCAAATAATGGCCCCAACAGAGACAAGTAAGCATTACTTGAAACACATTAATTGATATGGGAGCACAAAACGTGAATTGCGTCGTGGAATTTGAGCTGTCTAGTCGACGGCGTTTCGATCCCGGTTGGTTGGGATCCTCATCAGGACTGGGTTGTCGATGAGAACAGTGACTTAGGCTCTGGGAGGACGATGTGATTTCAATCCTTGATAGAGACTCGGTCGTCATGGGGTACTTGGTGAGGCTTCCATCTGAGCAGCGTGAACCTGCAGCGTGAACCTGCAGGTTCCGCATTCATTGCCCGACCCACGCTGAGACAGCAGACTCCCGGTAACGGCATTAATTCCTGATTCATTCAGGTCTTGCCAGTGCCTCACGCTGCTCAGATGGAAGCCTCACCAAGTACCCCATGACGACCGAGTCTCTATCAAGGATTGAAATCACATCGTCCTCCCAGAGCCTAAGTCACTGTTCTCATCGACAACCCAGTCCTGATGAGGATCCCAACCAACCGGGATCGAAACGCCGTCGACTAGACAGCTCAAATTCCACGACGCAATTCACGTTTTGTGCTCCCATATCAATTAATGTGTTTCAAGTAATGCTTACTTGTCTCTGTTGGGGCCATTATTTGATGTTTATATACTGATTGATGCGTCGCTTATGCTGTTGCTTTTTAAAACACTTGCACACTCACTTGTCACAGTTTTTGTATATAGCACCTGCACCAAGTGTCACCGGGTTGTCACAAGATCCACTCTGTACAGTGCTGCCTTAACTGTATTGAACCTTGAAAAGCTTTCCCTTCAACCTTGAAAAGTTTTCCCTTGTTTTGTCCTATTACTTATGGAAATAAGACTACCCTTTCTAAAAATCCTTGACTCCTTGGTTTTTCCTTTCTTGTAATGCATATTGCATACACTCTTGAAACTGTCTATACATAATACCTGTTGGGAACTGTTCTTATTCTCATTACGCACCCATCCCAACGTGGTTTATGGGTTTTCTCCTGTTGTTCTCATACATGTCCATATTCCTGCCCTATATTTCAAACGTCTTGATTCTTCCATCTCAAAATTTCTTTGGCAAGGCAAAAAGTCGAGAATCTCATGCTTTTCTCTTCGTAGATCCAAATCCAACGGTGGAGTTAATTTCCCCGACTTTTGTCTATATCATAAATCCTTCTCCCTTCGTCAAGCTTCGCGTTGGCGCTCACGTGAAATCTCCCCTTTTTCTCCTCTCTGGCTCTCTAGTGAACATACCTTTCTTTCCCCTTTCTCCTTTGAAGAGCTACTCCTCTTTTCTTTGAAATCCCCTTATGAATCCTTTCTGCTATTTAAACACACTTCTTCCCTCTTACGTCCTTTATTCTCCCTCTCATCTACTTCACGTCACTCCTTTCTACAACAACCCATTTGGTACAATTCGCTTATTCTTGTCAATAATAGACCTATCTGTTGGGCCTCTTGGAGACGTAAGGGAATTATATGGATTCACCAAATCTTTGATGGTATCACTCCTTGTTCATTTCCGCTTTTTCAACTTCAATTTTCTTGCACTCATTCCTTCTTGCACAACTATACACTTCTTATGGGCGTGATTCTCGAGCGTTATTATTCTTTGCCTCCCACACTTTTCCGCGTTCCACCTTCTCCTCTCTTGACGTTACTTTCCACTCTTCCTAAAGCATCCCTCGTTTACAAATTCATTTCTTCTCCTAACCCGTATCATCCTAAATCTAAGATTGAGCTCTCCTGGGAAGCTGTTCTAGGCTGTGTGTGGCCCACTTCTCTTTGGGATAGACTCTGGCTCAAATCCTTGAAGGTTTCCCGCTCTGCCTCTCTCACTCAGTCTCTCTTTTTTCTATATCACAGGCTCTATCTTTCTCCTCTTTCCCTTTCTCGCTTTTCCTCTTCCTTTTCCTTTCTCGCTTTTCCTCTTCCTCTGCTTCTGCCTGTTGGACTTGTAACTCTCCTGTCGCTGATCTTTTACACATGTTCTTCTATTGTCCTGTGGTTTCTACTCTTTGGAAGCAAGTTTGGCATTGCATTTCTCAGATTTTCTCTCTTTCTATTCCATACTCACCTTCTATTCTTTTCCTAGGTAGTATTTCTGATGCACTTACTTTACCGTCACACTCTTGTGGTCTCTTTGATCTTATGCTTGTACTCGTCTTTCAGCATATCTCTTCCAATTGGAAATCCCTTGCAAATGTTTCCATGAGTCAGTGGTGGAATTCTATTTGTCACTTCCATAGACTTGATGTTTCTTTTGCCTCCTCCTGTAAACCTCTCCGTAATGTTGATCTTTATTGGCTTCTCCTCACTATTTATTTAGACCATTTAGCCACAAAAAAGAAACCATTACTTATCAACTCTGAGAATCTTAAACCCCCTTAGGTGATTTACTCTCTGTTGATAGGTGATTTACTTTCTGTGCTTTGGAAGAGGGACTTGCTCCCTCCTCTCTGCCCCTCGCCATAAACGAACCAGGTTGGGGAAGCACCAGCCTCCCCCGCCGACTAATGAGACCGGGTTTCTTATAAACGCGCGGTCCCTAGTTAAAAACAACTTCCCCTTCAGGGATTTTATTTCGGACAGAAACCCCGCCTGGTCATTTGTTACTGAGACCTGGGCCTCCGAGTTCTCAGGGCAGGAGCTTCTGAATGCTATCCCTGAGGGTTACTCACTGGCCAGAATGGATAGAAAGGGACAGAAGGGTGGTGGGCTGGGAATTCTACACAGAACCTCCATAAAATGTCACATCGAGCATCTGCCTTCTGCCTCCTTCCAGGCCATGTATTTTGCCCTTAACCCCGCTCCCATGGTCTCCTTTGCGGGCATCCTGATCTACAGGCCTCCGGGCCCCAGGTCCGCCTTCAACCTTGACCTGCTAAAAGTGCTGGAACCCTACATGGATAGGCCGAACCTGACTATTCTGGGTGATTTTAACTTTCATTTGGAGAATGACACTTCCGCAGACTCTATCCATCTGTTGGATTCCATGGCCTCCAGCGGGCTTACACAAAGAGTGACAGGGCCTACTCACTCTGCTGGACACACGTTGGATGGTGTCTTCTCTAACGATCCCAAAATAAGTCTAGGGACCCCCTTTCCTCTGTCCTGGTCAGAGCATATGGCTGTCCCTTTTGACTTCTCACCCCTTCATCCCTCTGCTGCGCTTGTAGACCCTAGCAGATGGGAATTAATAAGAAATTTCCAGGGGATAAATAATGATTCCCTAGCCCCACTTATGTCCAGCTCTAAGCCCATTTCATCAAGGGGCTCCGGCACTGCTGCTCTTGACCTTCATAATGCCATCATGAAGGCCGTTGACACTCTGGCCCCGCTTAAGCAGCATTATTCCGCAAGGAAACGCCCTACAGCACCCTGGTACTCTGACACTCTTAGGCTGCTTAGGAAGGGCTGCAGGAAGCAGGAGAGGCTTTGGAGACTTCACCTCGACTGTCATGAAAAAGATAAACACAAGACCCTTCTTAAGGAGTATAAAGCCGTGGTGTTGGTGGAAAATAAATCCCATTTCACCAAAGTAACTACCTCCCTTTGCTCTCCTAGAGAACTATTCGAAATCGTGGATTCCCTGTGTGCCCTTCAATTTCCCGACCCTATTGTTGCCTCACAGGATCTCTGTGACCAAATTTGCACCTTCTTTCATGTCAAAATAATGGACATTCACTCGGGTCTAGAAGCACTCAACCGAGACCTAGGGCCCCCTCCCGACTCAGCAGCATCCTCCTTGAATATGATTCCCGCTAGATCTCAGGGTTGCTATCTTACCAGCTTCCCCCTGCTAACCCTAGAGCAACTTAATTTGCACCTGGATGCCCTCAAATCGGGATCTCCTCTTGACCCCTGCCCTCTTAAGATCCTTAATGAGTGCAGGATTGTCTTACTCCCGCCCCTCCTGGAGGTCATCAATCTGGCAATCCATGAGGGTGTCTACCCGAAGCCATGGAAATTGGCTATTGTCAAGCCCCAAGAAAATAAAGTGAGGGGGGTCAAAGGGGAATATTTAACGACCACGGTAGCTCAAGCCCCTGCAACTTATAGAAAAAACAAAGAGGAGTTACCTGGTCCACAAGAGTGTTTGTGTGTTGTGTCGCGCAAAAAGGACCGTTAGACCAGCATGTCACCACTATGATAACACTGGGTTGGAAAGATTCCCATCAGCCCACCTTTATGATGGAGTATCGTCATGTGGGATACATATCATAAATCCAGATCTCACCCAGCACACCTGGTGGTGATGCAGAGATGGATTTTGAAAATACTCTTCCAGACCACAGTGTTTCAAGAGTAGTACTGATGGAGTGCAGTGCTTGTGTAAAGAAAGTGAAGTGTAGATAAAATTGGCTACTGAGACAAAAAATATGTTTATTAGGTATTATCTCAGGGTCAAGGTTTAAAAGCAACGCCTAATAGTCTTAAAAAATGACTATATGATGGCGCAGTGCATTGAGGTCGACATGTTTCAGCTATATGGACAGTGAGTCCGAGCTTTCTTCAGGACCAGATGGTATTAGCGACTGCAATTAGTGAAGAATAATAAGTGCATTGAAAACATGGATTACTCCTACCAGAAACTTTGAGCCCAAATGTTCTCTGGTGATTATCCAACTATTCGTTTTTCTCCCAGCATTCTGTGGGAGATCACCTCACCTCACCCGGCACCCACTCGGGGAGAAGGAGGCCCCGCTCTGTCCGTCGGTACCTCTTAGGCCAGCGTCGAGTGCCTGCAATGCACTGCTGATGACGTCACATATTACATCACTCATGACATGGTCAGTGACATCACTCATGACATCACTGATGGCACCATCCTTGTGACAGAGTGACAGACCTCCTTTCAGTGTAATGTAACCCTTGAAACACATATTCAAAAATAGAAACTAACATTTTCAAAAAAATAGAGATACCCATACCAGTTATAACAACCAATTCAGTAATACTACCATCTATATACACATCCACTCATTCACCAACAGTTCTATATAGTCACTCATACATATATTCACTCATCATATGTAGTGAAACACCTATACATCCTGTTACACACCGACAGTCATCCAAAAGTTACTCACACACATAATCACACATGCAAATAAACTATTTAACATCCATTTATTTGCATATACAGCTATACACACACTACCACCTTACTTCTAAGGAAACGTACACATACTTGCTCTCTTAAACAATCACTTATAGAAACACATACTTATTTAAACAATAACTCTTTCAATCTCTCACTCTCACATATACTCATTTATATTCATCAATACTCATATATACTAGATTAAAACATATGTAGTTACTGATAAAGACACTAGTGAGACAGTCATTCACTCACTAACACACACACATATACACACTCATCCACCCATACAGTCCTGCACATGTGCTGTCTTCAAAACACATGCAAACAGTGAATCAGTCATTGATGCATCTATGTGCTAAGTAATACCCCCACCAAACCATACAGACACTCATACTGATACAAAAAAAATCTAATAACCCATATACACACACATGTAGCTACTCACCAACCCATGCAGCCACTTATACACAAAGTGAAACACTGATACGAACATTTAAATATTTAAACAATACTCACTAATATATGTATTCACTAAGATACACTTAAAAAACCAGTTAACCAATCAATTAAAAAAAAAAAACATCCATTAAGACACTTATTTAAACATTTATTCTTCCATCGACCTTTACATATACATATATAAAACATATTTATTTTTCAGAAAGACACACATTCACTGGATGGTGTCATCAGTGATGTCATGAGTGATGTCACTGACCATGTCATGAATGATGTAATATGTGACGTCATCAGCAGTGCATTGCAGGCGCGCAAGTTATAGTGAGTCCAACTTACTATAACGTGGAAATTTCAATGGTTTTATGTCAGTAAAATATCCAGCTAACTATAAGTTTTGTCAAACCTATGGCTTTTTCAGTGAATTTAATAGTTTTTTAAATTATAATTCCTAACTATAACTGGTGTGAAACCTATGGTTTTTTTCTGTGAATATATATATATATACACACATATATATATAAACATATATAATCTATATATCTATATAAATACAAATATAAATGCATGCATACATATACATATATGCATACAGATGCATGTTATTTACATAAAAGTTTAAAAAACACTAATAAAAGCAAAGCTAAAAAGCCACCTCATTACAAACAGAATGGATTTAACTTAAACGAGGGCGAGATCTATTGAATTTTCAATGCTTGTTTACTTTGGTTCCATCAAGAAGGCATTCAGATGTGTCACACATTTGCCATAAATTCTGAATGTTAGCACTCTAGTTGCTCATTATATCACTGTAGTAAAGCTACTGCTCACCAGGGAAGTCTGCTGCTGGTATTCAAAGTGCATCTTTCAGTCTGCATGTCAGAATTTTTTTAATGAAATAGAAGAGGATTTAGAAGTCACTCAAAATGATCCCTAATTTTTTTTCTGACGCACTAATCATACTTTCTCTGGCAAAATGAACCCCCTCATTTTGTTCCTTTTTAAATTAAATGTTTTCAGACTTACCACTTCATTCCAATCAAGATGGCTTCTGGTGTGCCATACTTTTGTCCTAAGTAAGACTGTTAGCGCTCTAGTTGTTCTTTAGAACACTCTGGGACATTCTGTCATTGGGCTATACTTGGGCTACATCTGGGTGATATTTGGGTTACATTTAGGCTCTTTTGTCTCTGGTGGCCATCTTGGGAGACTGCATGTCAGAATTTTTTTATGAAATTGAAGAGGATTTGAGAAGTCACTCAAAATGTGCCCTATTTTTTCTTTCTGCAGCACTAATCATACTTTCTATGGCAAAATATACCCCTCATTTTGTTTCATTTTAAATTAAATGTTTTAAGAGTTACCACTTTATTCCAATCAAGATGGCTTCATGTGTGCCATACCTTTGTAATAAGTAGGACTGTTAGCGCTCTAGTTGTTCTTTAGAACACTCTGGGACATTCTGTCATTGGGCTATACTTGGGCTACATCTGGGTGATATTTGGGCTTCATTTGGGCTCTTTTGTCTCTGGTGGCCATCTTGGGAGACTGCATGTCAGAATTTTTTAATGAAATAGAAGAGGACTAGGTGTGTGAGATGTAGCCCAAGTATAGCCCAATGACAGAATGTCCCAGAGTGTTCTAAAGAACAACTAGAGCGCTAACAGTCCTACTTATTACAAAGGTATGGCACACCTGAAGCCATCTTGATTGGAATAAAGTGGTAACTCTTAAAACATTTAATTTAAAAAGAAACAACATGAGGGGGTATATTTTGCCATAGAAAGTATGATTAGTGCTGCAGAATGAAAAATGAGGGCACATTTTGAGTGACTTCTCAAATCCTTTTTTATTTCATTAAAACATTCTGACATGCAGTCTCCCAAAATGGCCACCAGAGACAAAAGAGCCCAAATGTAGCCCAAATATCACCCACATGTAGCCCAAGTATAGCCCAATGACAGAATGTCCCAGAGTGTTCTAAAGAACAACTAGAGCGCTAACAGTCCTACTTATTACAAAGGTATAGCACACCTGGAGCCATCGTGATGGGAATAAAGTGGTAACTCTTAAAACATTTAATTTAAAAAGGAACAAAATGAGGGGGTATATTATGCAATAGAAGGTATTATTAGTGCTGCAGAAAGAAAAATTAGGGCACATTTTGAGTGACTTTTCAAATCCTCTTCTATTTCATTAAATAATTCTGACATGCAGTCTCCCAAAATGGCCACCAGAGACAAAAGAGCCCAAATGTAGCCCAAATATCACCCAGATGTAGCCCAAGTATAGCCCAATGACAGAATGTCCCAGAGTGTTCTAAAGAACAACTAGAGCGCTAACAGTCCTACTTATTACAAAGGTATGGCACACCTGAAGCCATCTTGATTGGAATAAAGTGGTAACTCTTAAAACATTTAATTTAAAAAGGAACAAAATGAGGGGGTATATTTTGCCATATGAATTATGATTAGTGCTGCAGAAAGAAAAATTAGGGCACATTTTGAGTGACTTCTCAAACCCTCTTCAATTTCATTAAAAAATTCTGACATACAGTCTCCCAAGATGGCCACCAGAGACAAAAGAGCCTAAAGGTAGCCCAAATATCACCCAGATGTACCCCAAGTATAGCCCAATGACAGAATGTCCCAGAGTGTTCTAAAGAACAACTAGAGCGCTAACAGTCTTACTTATGACAAAAGTATGGCACACCAGAAGCCATCTTGATTGGAATGAAGTGGTAAGTCTGAAAACACTCAATTTAAAAAGGAACAACATGAGGGGGTTAATTTTGCCATAGAAAGTATGATTAGTGCTTCAGAAAGAAAAATTAGGGATCATTTTGAGTGACTTCTCAAATCCTCTTCTATTTCATTAAAAAAATTCTGACATGCAGACTGAAACATGCACTTTGAATACCAGCAGCAGACGTCCCTGGTGAGCAGTAGCTTTACTACAGTGATCTAATGTGCAACTAGAGTGCTAACATTCAGAATTTATGGCAAATGTGTGACACATCTGAATGCCTTCTTGATGGAACCAAAGTAAACAAGCATTGAAAATGCAATAGATCTCGCCCTCGTTTAAGTTAAAGCCATTCTGTTTGTAATGAGGTGGCTTTTTAGCTTTGCTTTTATTAGTGTTTTTTCAACTTTCATGTAAACAACATGCATCTGTATGCATATAAGTATATGTATGCATGCATTTATGTTTGTATTTATATAGATATACAGATGATATATGTTTATATATGTATGTATATATATATATATATATTCACTGAAAAACCATAGGCTATAGACCATATATAGTTAGGAATTAGCATTTACAAAACCTTGAAAATTCACTGAAAAAACCATAGGTTATAGACCATATATAGTTAGGAATTAGCATTTACAAAACCTTGAAAATTCACTGAAAAAACCATAGGTTATAGACCATATATAGTTAGGAATTCGCATTTACAAAACCTTATTTTACTCACACAAAACCATTGAAATTCCATATATAGTTAGTTGCACTAACTATATATCGCGCACCCGCAATCCACTGCTGATGATGTCACATATTACATCATTCATGACATGGTCAGTGACATCACTGATGACATCACTGATGACATCTCAAATGACATCACTGATGACATCACTGATGACAACATCCAGTGACTGTATGTTTCTGTAAAGTTAAAATATGTCTTACATATTGAAGAATGAGTGGATGTATAAGTGTCTGGATGAAGGATTTAGTAGGTGCATGACTGACTGTATGAGTGAGTGATTAAATGTGTCTCACTGAGTGCATGGGTTAGTGACTAAACTGTCTTAATTTGTGCATCATTATGTCTGTTGTTCTGTAAACTGTTGCATGTGTTGATAAGTAGCTATATGAGTAACTATATGGGTTATTGATTGGTTGCCCAAGTATTTGTATGGGAGACTGAGTGTGTGTGTGGGTGGCTGGGAGGTATATGACTCTGTGCATAGATGTGTGAGCAGTTGATTCACTAGATGTATGGTTTCAAAAGTGCATGTGGAAACAGCTGTATGGGCGGTTGACTGTGTGCATGAGTGTATTGGTGAGTGAATGGATATCTCAGTGCTACATGTCAAAGTAAGTACATATGTAAAACACAGTACATGTGAGAGTTGACATATATAAATAACTGTGCATAAGAGCCAGTGAATGTGTGAGTGGCTGTATGGATCATTGTGAACTTGTATCAGGGATTGTATAAGAGAGTAAATATGTGTTAGTATATGTTTGAATAAGTAAAGTTTGTATAACTGGATAGTTGAGGAAATGGAGGTGTGATTGATTCTTTGCATGACTGACTAGGTGTGTGAGTAACTCCATGGATGAGTGACAGTCTGTGAGTGTCTGTTTACACTGATTGTATCTAAGGTTATATTAGAGTCTGAAGAGGTTCATCGTATTATCACATGAATGATATCATCAGTGATGTGATCAGTAATGTCAAATGAGATGTCATCAGTGATGTCATCAGTGATGTCATTTGAGATGTCATCAGTGATGTCATTTGAGATGTCATCAGTGATGTCATTTGAGATGTCATCAGTGATGTCATCAGTGATGTCATTGACCATGTCATGAATGATGTAATATGTGACATCATCAGCAGTGGATTGCGGGTGCGCGATATATAGTTAGTGCAACTAACTATATATGGAATTTCAATGGTTTTGTGTGAGTAAAATAATGTTTTGTAAATGCGAATTCCTAACTATATATGGTCTATAACCTATGGTTTTTTCAGTGAATATATATATATATATATTACCTACTTGCGGTCGCCAGCAGGTATATATAGTTAGGATTTTTTTCCTATGGGATTTTTGAAAATTCTAGGTCGAATAACTTTGGCGTTTGTGGACGGAATTGGCTGAAATTTTCAGGAAAATTGCACATTTTGTTTCTGAGCAGCCCCTCAAAAATTTGGGGGGTTTTCGTCAAGGGGGGGCCGAGAAAAATGGGGGGTCCCAAAACGCCTTTTTAACATTGAGTTTTCCATAGGGCGGTTGGACTCACTTTTAGCTCAAACGGCTGAATGGATTTACACGAAACTTGGCAAAATTGTAGATATGGTTTGCCCGATGTGCCTTTGCTATGTCTCAATATATGTGCTCCAGTGGATTTTGAGAAATTAACGTTTTAAAAAACAGATATATCTGTGACAGCGCTCCGGTTAGTGCTCCGGTTCGCGTACCTGACGCGTAACGGAACTTCGCGAAGCGAAGCTGATTGGCTCTCCGGTGTCTGTAAACATTCTAAACAGTCCAGAGCGGCCGCCATCTTGTGTCTCGGTAGGATAGAGAGACAAGAGGAGGAGAAAAACGAAGGGGGAATTTAATGAAAGGGGGCAAGGTAGACCCTTCCTGACCCCCTAGGAATGATGTGGGGGCTATTAAAGGGTCCCGTGGGGCAAATAATAAAAAATTGATTTTTCGTGGTAGAAGCGCTTCCCGGTACGCGAACCGGGTCGCTCACCGGTAGTGTAACGGGAGTTCGCCATTTTGTGTTTCATTTGAATTAAATCACAAGATGGAGGGAAAACAATGTGGGAAATGGGTATAAGGGGGCACGGGAGACGTATCCTGACCCCCTAGGTTTTCTGAGGGTGGCTGAGGAGGCTCATATATGTTGATACATGTCTTCCAGCGGCTGCGCATGAGCGGAATTTTTTTTTGCTGCATGACGTCTGTTAACGTTCGATTCGAAGGAAATCAGGAAGTGTTGACCGCCATTTTGTCACTGCGAGTAAATATATTGTTCATTTCAAAGCGTTGGAACATGGAAAAGGGAGAAGGTAGAGATTGTCTTGCTGTGTAGTTTTTCTCACGGTGTGCAGTAAGGCCCCGGTTGTGCTTATACTCATGGTGGGGTCTTCGAACACTTTAGCAAATGATGATCCAAGCTGAGGCAAAGGAGGGTGTCAGTCGGGGGGGGGGAGCAATGGTGCAGTTTTCAATTCCATGTCTAAGTGTTAAAATCTGGTTTGCGATGTCAACATAATCAGCGCCACCTTGCCCCCACTCAGACACGTACGCTCTAGCAAGCAGCAGCCATTTTGAAAGCGCTATGGCCCCTCTGCCCCTCGCCGGTCCCCAGCGCGTCTCCCTGGCGCTATGAACACCCCCCCTCTCTGACCACCCCCGTTCTCTCTGTGGAAAATTATCCGTATTGATAAACATTGTCTGCGCCATCTTGACTTTTTTCCAATGCCACACTTTTGTCGTGCACGGCAGCCATTTTAGATGCCTTGACCAGACCCACTCTCTGCACGCCGCCGATCCTCAGCACGGCTCCCCACCCTCAAAAGCATCACCCCCATGCACTGGTCACCCCCGCTCTCTCTCTCATGCATGGGCCATAAACCTCCCCCCATCTGTGCTGCTCTTCCCTGAGAATCACACCCGTGCCCGCCCTACACCTCCCTTTCACCCTATTCACTACCGCACCCTCTGACACTCCTCTTCCTCTGTGTCCGATTGTCCAGGCCGGTCCCAGGCTATCACCTAGCCCTGCGGACGTAGTTTATGACCCCAACTGTAAAGAATCACCCCTCTTCAAAGGAGTTATAATAGATCAAGGCCCCCACCCCATGAGATCCGTCACACCACACGCATTCCGGGAATCGGCGGAATGTCCTGCTGTTCCTACTATACTGTATTGTGATTGGGGTGGGGATTCTCACTGTAAGGGTGTGTGGGACCGAGCCTGAAGCGGAAGATTCCAGGGATCCCTTGCTGTCTAAGCATGCCTGCCCTACCACCCACCCCGCCCAATAACCGACAAACCCTATACAAATGAAAGTCTGCTGATAACCACTATCGGCGTCACCAGATTGGACTAGATCACGCACAATTGGACTATGTCTTTTTCTGGTTATACAGTAACATCTTTGTGCTCGTTGCCACATTACAAATATATAGCACTCCAACAAAGTAGGAGGATTATAACACTTTAATAACTTATAAATATATACAATGCTCCAACAAAGTAAACACGTTAAAAAAAACATTTTAAACAACTATTTACATGGCAGCCTGCTGCAACATCCATCTCAAAGCATTCTCCGTCCGCTTGACACTGTCCCTGCCCCTCCCTCCCTGGAGTAGCAACAATGGGCTGCTATGGCCTGTCTTTTAGTCGGCTTTGGGCTATAAAAAGCCTACAAAATCCGTCGGCCTGTGAGGCGGCGTCAGTAGCGGACCGTTGTGCGAAAAGGCCGAAGGCAGCACAATGCGCCGAGATCCGGATGGCACCGAGGTGGTGTCCAGCAAGTTGCCGCACTGGTCTGGCCATCCTACAATGCTGTGCCAAAAAATGGCGTGGGGCGCCCGGGGGGGGGGAGGCGGCGCGAACGGGCCTCCCCCACCTCCCCAGGTGAAGGCTCCTCCGCTGCAGTGGGGCGCCCCTTGGCGTTTCATTTGCCATCCAGGTGAGTTGCGCCCGCTCTTGCAGCACAGTGCCTTATCCGCCATCCGGCTGAGTTGCGCCCGCTCTTGTGGCACAGTGCCTCACCCGCCATCCAGCTGAGTTGCGCCCGCTCTTGCGGCTACAGCGTCTCGCCCACCATCCAGCTGAATTGCGCCCATTCTTGCGGTGTTGCGATAGGCGGCTGCCACAGGACTCTCAAAATGGCGGCCGGCTCTTCGGATTTGGGCCTGGTCCACTAAAATGGCCCTGGGACACCTTGGAACTCGGAGGCTTGCCTGCTAGGGCATGGGCCACATTCCCGAAAGCGTCCCCTCAGCCTTGAAGATTCTACAAAAGTCACCGGGGCCCCCGACTCCCACAGGCTTCCGGTGGGGAGCGGCTGCCATGATTGCTTGCGGAATGGCCACAACGGAGCCACGAGATGGTGGTGCTCTCATGCTGACGCCAGCTTCAGTCTGAAACATCCAGAAACACTGTAGACTACCAATTCGATCAGTTCCGATGGAGCCCCAACGTGACCCGGTAGGGAAGAACTTGCCCTCCCCTCTTTTGACTGATTTTTCTTGTTGCCTATCTCTTCTGTTGTCATTTAACGGAACCTTTTTTGACTGCCGAAAGGGGTTCTGGTCCGACCGCTGGTTGGTGGAGACATTTTGACTATATCCTGGACCTGCCCGGCCTCGCCCAAAATGGCGCCGGTATAAATGGGACTCGCAACTCCTTGTTGTGTACTGGTTGCCCAGCCTTGATATCACGAGATACGTATGCAGTTTTGAAGCACATGGCGGGCGGGGACGAGTACTGATTGAACATTTGGACATCCCTATTGATATTAAGTTCTGATGTGTTATTGATTACTGTACTATTGAAAGTTCGAATTAACGTCACCCATGGTACTTGCCCGCAAATGTATATCTAGATAATTTTATTGTAACTGGCCCTGTCGTACTTTAATTAAAAAATTTACGTCCACCGATTCCGCAACTGTTAGACACCTTAGTTCTTCCAACCTAATGGCCCGCCCGTTACGTTCTTCTACAGTGTAAATGTCCCCTCATCATATACGATTACAGTTTGCTCCGTGGCCGGCCCACGTGGTTATAGGCCCTTATTTGTATACTGACATTTTCACAATAAAGGTTTTTAAAACAAAACATGGTAGTAGTACCTAGATTGGTAAAGTTTTGAATAATAGCCACTGTTTTTGAATCAGTAAAAGGCAAGTGAAATAAAGCAGCCCGATTACATGACGGTTAAAAGATATAATACGCAGGAATGCTGTAAAGATAAATGGTCAAGGGCTGTTGTGTTTTCCACTCCAGCAACATAAAGTGATCGATAAGAATCCGATATTCAGGCCTATCAGCGACTAAGACAGCAGGCCAAGCCTCTTTTGCTCATGGGACGAAGAAACGCCCTTTTTCTCGAAATAGGAATATTTTACTTGCAGGACAGTTGTAAATTTCCCGGGAAAATACATTAGCCTGGAACATTGTTAGTGATAAACTGTAAATGCATCTGGGTCCTTTGCTTTACAAGTCAGAGTGAGAAAAAAAAAGGTGGGGTTTTCATCATTTGGGAAAAAAAATGTTCTAAACCAATGAAAAGTGTTATTTTTAGGTCATATGACCAAGCCTTCCATCATTCGGAAACCAAAAGTAAAATGAACCAATGAAAAGTTTTATAAACAAGTCACATGACCTGTTATGCTTATGTTACGCGCTCCGCGCCGCGCCCCGGACCGCTTCCGGGGCGCTGCGCTTCGCGCCTCGGTACGCGTTCCGGAGCGCTTCCGGGTGCGCTAACGCGGCGCGTCATAAGACGCATTACGCGGTAACGTGATACGTCGCGCTTACGCGACGCGTCACAATGTTGATTTCTAATGCGGTAGTTGCGCTAACGGAACGTTTACCGGATCGCGGAACAAAATGAAGCTAACGGGAAGCTGCCCGGTTCGCGGACCGGCAGCGAAACAAAAAAAATAATAAAAAACAAGCATTTGCAATGCAATAGGTCTCGCATTAGGAAAGTTTGAGCTATTGGTATTGTAAATGACACATTTTTTATTTATGTGTTGGTTTTGAAAATAGCAAAATTAATAGCTTTGTCATTTACAATGCCAATAGTTACATCTTTTGCAAATGTGACACCTATAGCATTTGTAATGCAACATGTTTTGTATTTACGTGACTTAGATGTATTGATATTACAAATAACAATGGCTTTTATTTATTTTTTTATAATCAATACTTAAATAAAAGTTATTGTAATTTTTAATGGCAATACCTTAAACTTTTGTAAATAACTTTTGTGAAGATTATGTTCAGTGTATTTTATTGTGACGAAAATCCAAGACCAGAAGTGAAATATTAACATATTTTTGTGACATTTGTAATAAAGCTTGAAACATTGAGAGAACATATTTGAACCAGTTGTTGTTGAATGGTTGTGCAGCTGAGCCCCCCTCACCAAAAAAAACAAATAAGGCAACAGTCCACCACAATTAATCAACAGTGGGAGAAGCTTAACAGCAGCAACCCAAACAATGGGAACAACTCAAGCCAAAATGAAGGACTGTGGAAAAAGCTAAACAGGTGGGGTGGCTATAGCGACAGATGGGGGATGGGGCAAAGCTCCCAACTAACACATATGGGAGGACCTAAGAACCAATAGTTGCCTGGGATGAGGTCACAGGCCAAAAGTCGATAGCCAGGCAGGGCTCAACTAGAGTAATAGAGGCTGAAGACAGACTACAGAGAGAAGAGAAGTGCCACGAAAATAATTCAAGCTGGGATACATGCCCGGTAGTTTATTAGTGAGGCGCATGGTGGTCAAAGATGAGGTTAAAGCAGCCATCTCCTTGTAAACAGAAGCACCAACACGCAGGAAGCCTAGCAATCAAAATACTGTTTCTTTTGTAAACCTTTATTTCAGTTTTGGTGGGGTTTCTGTGTTCACACAGTGGGTCTTTCCAAGTAACTCTAAGGAGTATGTTACTGTTCATCTATATCACGTTCAAGTGTCTTATCAGGTGGCGTTTCTGTATTTAAAACAAACCCAAGAGACGCAACATGTTTGGGATTCTTCGTGTGCCCTCTTGAAATAAGTATAGCTTTGAGAAGAAAGTCTGATATAGTTTCTGCTTTCACCAGTGTTTCTGTGAAACTAAAACAAACCATTTTCATGTCAAAGGAGGACTCGTTTTCCCGCCTATTCCAGTTTCTTTAAGTATGCCAGGGTTTTGTTCCTGATCCCGGGTTCATAGGCGAAATGTAAACACTTTCTAGGACAAGTTCATATGATAGGGTGCCGCCGCGCTGCCCGCGGCGACCTGGAAGCTCTTGGCCAGCCGGCCAATCCGCTCGCGGCCGACCGGAAGTCCCGCCTCCCGAGGTCCGCGAGCTTCCGGCGCAAGGAGCGCCCTGACGGTCCAGGGTAACCCGGGTCCCCAGGAGGGGGCCGGGGAGAAGGAGGAGTGTGGCGCCTGTTGCGGGGCTCCTCTGACCTGAGGGAGCCCCGATTTAGAAGAGGAGACGCGAGGAGCGGAGCACGAGAGGAGCCCCGCCGGAAGAGCGCAGTCGGTGAGTGGGGCCCAGGGCTGATGTGAAGTGCGTGCGTGCCTGTGTGTATGCCTGTGGGGGAGGGGAAAGAAGGGGGGGAGTGTGTGCGCGCGTGTGTGCGTGTGTGCGCGAGGGAATGTGTGTGCGCATGCGTGACTGTGTGTGATTGAGAGAGAATGCGAGGCGGGGGATAGTGTGCCGTGTGCCTGTATGTGTGCCGTGTGCCTGCGTGTGCATGCGCTTGCCTGTGTGAGTGTGTGTGTGAGTGCGTGCGTGCATGCAGAGGGGTGGGGGCTGCCTGTGTCTGTGTGAGAGCCAGGGCTTGCACCGCGCATGCGCAGCTATCAGACGCGCGCTCCTGAGGTGAAATCTGACAATGGGAAAGCGCGCGTCTGATTGCTGTCCACTCTCCTAAATACGGGCAGCATAAGTTGTCGAGCTGATGCATTCATGCTTCGCATGAATGCCACATCAGCTCGACCTAAAAATATATATATTACAAAAATATAAAATATATTTTTCAATTAGAATAAGAATACATTTTACAGCTTTTGCTATTTGCTATTAAAAAACCATTGAAATTCACTGAAAAAACCATAGGTTATAGACCATATATAGTTAGGGATTAGCATTTACAAAACCTTATTTTACTCGCACAAAACCATTGAAATTCGCATATATAGTTAGTTGCACTAACTATATATCGCGCACCCGCAATCCACTGCTGATCATGTCACATATTAGATCATTCATGACATGGTCAGTGACATCACTGATGACATCACTGATGACATCGGGCATGTATCCCTGCGAGTAAAATAAGGTTTTGTAAATGCTGATCCCTAACTATATATGGTCTATAACCTATGGTTTTTTCAGTGAATATATATATATATATATATACATATATATATATTACCTACTGGCGGTAGCCAGTAGGTATATATAGTTAGGACGGTTTCCCATAGGAAATCCCCAATATTCTATTGGGAATAACTTTGGCCCTGGTTGATGAATCTTCGCAAATTTCTCAAAGAAGATGGCTCGCTCCGCTCCGCTCCTTCCCTGAAAGTTTGGGGGGGATTCGTCAAGTGGGGGCTGAAAAAAAAGGGGGGTCCCAAAACGTGTTTTCCCCATGTTAATTTCTATAGGACCTTTATACTCAGCTACAGCTTGAACCGCTGAAGGGAATTACACCTAACTTGTCAAAATGGTAGTGTCTGGTATGCAGATCACGCTTTTGGTAAAATTGTGTAAATCCCTCCAGTGGTTCCTGAGAAAATTAGAAGAGAAATCAAAGAGAAATCAATTATATATCTATAAGCGCGAACACGTGCGCGCACCCCGCGATTTTTCGTGATTTTTTTTGGGGGGGGGGTTTGGGGGCGGGGCTTGGGGGGCTTCTCTCTTTCATTTTATTGTTTTTAATGTAATTTCGAGGGTGCCCACCCCTCGTTTTGCCCCCCGAGATCACCGCCGCCGCCCGAGCTGCCTTAAGATGGCCGCCGCCTGGTTGTGGGCGGGGCCGGGAGGACATGGTTTCCGCTTCCCCCTGCCTGGGGGAAGCCTTTGCTGTGTCCGTCCGGCAACCCTAATGTTGAACCTGAGATTAAAATCGACATGTCCGCAACACCGACAGGAGACGTCGTCGTGAGCGGTGATTGGCTTCTCCTGCAGCCCTGCCTGCACAGGTGTGTGCTCTGATCGCTGCCGCCCCTCCCCCTGCCCAGTGTGTGCTGTGATCGCTGCGGCCCCTCCCTCTCCCCCGCCTGCTTGTGATCGCTGCCTTCTAACTAAATTCGCACTCCCATCGTTTTGTACACTCCCTACGCAGATTTCCAAACTTGTCAAAGACCATAGGGCAGCAACCAAGAGAAAGTAATGTGTAAGAAAAGCAGAATGGTAAAAATAGATGTTTTGAGGTAAAGGCAGGTTTACGAATCAGTGTTTAGTAACTATATAGGACACGTGTTTGAAATTAAAAAAAATTGTTATAGACAAAAAAACAACTAGCCTCGTGTGCAGCTGTCCTGCGGGGGCTCGTGCCTTCCTTTTAAGCGAGGGTCCATGCGAAGAATTGGTTTCTGCTGGTCTGCTGTGAGGGTCTTGAGCCTGGGGTTGCTGCGGGTTTGCTGCCGAGACAAGTGTCGAGGGTCTCGGGTGGGGGTCTAGTGGGGATTGCTTTCTGTGGGTCTTTTGCGTTGAAAGGAACTTGTGCCATGTTTTTGTTGTGTGTTACATTGAGGGGTTCAATGGTCTACTGCATGTTTTTGTGGGGGCGGGGAAGTTTGTTATGGGGTGCTGAGTGTGTTCTCTCTCTTCCGAGGCCTGGTACCCCCTTAGCGGGGTCTGGCAGTGTTCTGTGGGGGGGCTGCAGCTGGGGTGCCCCGGCAATGAAAGGCCCCGTCAGGGTGATTTGCACGATTTGTTCCGGACAGAAAGCTGCCTCGTCCTCCCCCGACACCCCCACCTGCACCCCTCCAGTCCGAGCCCCTCCTGCTGAACTGCACCTCCTCTCTGGCCGGGAAGGGGGGGCTCCTACGGAGGCCCTGGGACCCCCTCGTGTTCCCCTATATCCGCCATGTGCACCTCGAGTCTGACAGAGAGTTTGCACGGAAGGACACACGCTAACATGTGAGCACACTTAACAGAAAGCGATGGGGCATTACTTTCCAAAGTGTGGGGGGGAGGGGGCATTAAACAGGCTAGGGGAAACAAACGCTGTAGTCTTAAAGACGGAGCGAAAAAAATGTAGCCCAGCACATTGAGGGAAGAATTGTGTTGGCTAGCTGAGCCGGGGTCCCTTGGTGGCTAGTAGACTGGGGAAACGGAGTAGCCTTTTGGAAAAACAGGCATGGATGTCTGCAGCTAGAGGGTGAATGAGGCCGGTGCCTGTTGGCACCGTTGACTAGTGCGGGTTACAATGGAATTATTGGCCAGTAGGGCACGAAAAAGAGGTGCCTGGTGAAAGGGGGTGAAATGAAGTGATGGATAGTCCAGGAGAGAAACAAGCTAGTGCTGGGAGCAGGATAAGAAGGAACAGGGAAGGCATAGGAACGGGATATGAGTAGAGACCCGAGCTGCCGACTTTGGAACGGCGGATCCGGGTTTGAGTCTCGGCGTCGACTCAGCACCCTGTGAATCTGGGCGAATCACCTAAACTCCCCGTGCTACAGAAAACCAATGTGTCCTTGTGTGATGGAACTGGAACTCAGGTAAAGCACTTCCATACCTTCGGGTCAAGTTGCGCAGTAAATAAAACGGCATTGTTCACTAGTGGAAACAAGAATCGATGGTCTGTGCTAATAGAGAAAATGTGTTTTCCAGTAACAGGAGGTAAACAGAGTATTGTATAATGAAAGGAGCATAAAGCAGACCCAGCCTGTCAGCATCACACTCAGGATCCGCGTTTGTCTAGTAGACAATCCAAATAATATTCTCCACTTAAACGAGCAAAAGGCTTTGCTTGATTAAAAAAATAAAAGTGAACGGTCAGGCTCCCAAGTGAGGCAAATTGAGACACGCGAACAGAGGAAACTCCGGCATCTGTGAGCACGAGCTGCAGACACAAATTTTCATTTTACCCAGAGTTCTGCGAGCGCTAGGGGCTTTTTCTCGATAAAACAGATGCTAAGGTAAACATTCAAAACAACGAGGAGACCATTTGTGACTGTATCCGACTAAGTACGATGCATATGATATTGTGGTCGAAATTCTAATAAATGGAATTAGGAAAATATAAATATTTTTTTTAAGTTCTCTAGTAATATAGTTAATCCTCGATAATTTTTGCTAATGTATTTTGGGGCAGGTCTTAACTTAATTTCAAGGCATTTTATACGAAGATTGTTTGCCTGTGTAATTTATTTAACGCGGTCATCCTTGCTGAGGGTTTACTAGACTGGCTGCAACAAAGTGTTTTCACTGAGGATAACTGCTCTGTTGTTCTTGGATCTAGGGCATCCCATGTGTGAATTTATGAAACTCCCTCTGTGCCATTTATTGTTAGTAATTGCGCCTCCCCACCCGCCCGCTGATGCTTGCAACGTCTGTGATTTTATTAATCTGAATAATTACATTTTAATGGTAAATGTTACTGGGAAATCAAATGCCACAGCCCACATCCATCCATCCACCCACCCATCCATCCATCCTGCATCCATCCATCATTCATGCATCCATTCACCCATCTATCATGCATGCATCCATCCATGCATCCACCCAACAATCATTCATCCATCATGCATCCAACCATCGTTCATGCATCAAAAATCGGATCCCTAGGGCTGCTCAGGTGGTCCCACAAGGATAGTAACATATTTAAACGTTATCCGCTAATAGAATTAGCATTTTCAAAACCTCGCAAATTCACTGAAAAAACCATAGGTTTCTGCCCTTACATATCTATATATTAGCATTTAAAAAACTAATGAAATTCACTGAAAAAACCATAGGTTATACACTATATATAGTTAGGAATTAGCCTTTAAAAAACCAATGAAATTCACTAAAAAAAACATAGGTTTTAGACCTTATATAGTTAGGAATTAACATATAAAAAACCATTGAAATTCCTCCTATATAGTTAGCTGGACATTTTATTGACATAAAACCCAATGAAATTCCATATATAGTTAGTTGCAATAACTATATATCGCGCACCCGCAATCCACTGCTGATGATGTCACATATTACATCATTCATGACATGGTCAGTGACATCACTGATGACATCTCAAATGACATCACTGATGACATCATGACACACCAATACCAGTTACTACATACGCACTCTCTGATTCCTACGTCTACGCACACATTCACTCATTCACCCATACAATCACTCGTACATACAGTCACTCATTTTCACAACACTGTCATATGCACTCATACACCTATGCAGACACTCACACACTGCCACTCATCCATGGAGTTACTCACACACCTAGTCAGTCCTGTAAAGAATCAATCACACTTCGATTTCCTCATCTATACAGTTAAACACAGAACACCTTACTTTTCCAAACATATACTAACACATACTTACTCTCTTATACAATTACTGATACAAGTACACATTGATCTGCACATAGTCACTCGCCTCCCAGCCAGTTACACACACACTCAGTCTTCCATACAAATACTTGGGCAACCAATCAATAAGCTATATAGCCACTCATATAGCTACTGATCAACTCATGCAGCAGCTTGCACAACAACAGACATATTGATGCACACTTTCAGACAGTTTAGTCATTAACCCATGCATTCAGTAAGACACATTCATTCACTCGCTCAGTCAGTCACGCACCTACTAAATCCTTCATCCAGACACTTATACATCCACTCATTCTTCAATATGTAAAACATATTTAAACTTTACAGAAACACACAGTCACTGGATGATGTCATCAGTGATGTCACTGACCATGTCATGAATGATGTAATATGTGACATCATCAGCAGTGGATTGCGGGTGCGCGATATATAGTTATTGCAACTAACTATATGGAATTTCATTGGGTTTTATGTCAATAAAATGTCCAGCTAACTATATAGGAGGAATTTCAATGGTTTTTTATATGTTAATTCCTAACTATATAAGGTCTAAAACCTATGGTTTTTTTAGTGAATATATATATATATATATATATATATATATATATATTACCTACTGGCAATAGCCAGTAGGTATATATAGTTAGGATTAATTCCCTATGGGATTTCTGAAAATTCTATGTCTAATAACTTTGGCGTTTGAGGACGGAATCGGCTGAAATTTTCAGGAAAATGGCACATTTTGTTTCTGAGCAGCCCCTGAAAATTTGGTAGAGTTTCGTCAAGGGGGGGCTGAGAAAAAAGGGGGGTCCCAAAACGCGTTTTTCCCATTCATTTTTCCATAGGGCGGTTGGACTCACTTTTAGCTCGAACGGCTGAATGGATTTGCACGAAACTTGGCAAAATTGTAGGGACTGTTAGCCCGATGTGCCTTTGCTAGGTCTCAATATATGTGCTCCAGTAGTTTTTGAGAAATGAACGTTCAAACCAAGATATATATCTGTAACAGCGCTCTGGGCAGCGATCCGGTCCGCTTACTTTTCGCGAAACGGAACTTTGCGCGCAGAAAGCTGATTGGCTCTCCGGTGTCTGTCAACATTCTAAACAGTCCGGAGCGGCCACCATCTTATCTCTCGGTAGGATCGAGAGAGAAGAGGTGAAAAACGAAGGGGGAATTTATTGAAAGGGTGCAAGGTATACCCCTCTTGACCCCCTAGGATTGTTGTTGGGGTTATTAAAGGGTCCCGTGGGGAAAATAAAAAAAAAAAGATTTTTCACGGTAGAAGCGTTTCCCGGGCCGCGAACTGGGCCGCAAACTGGTAGCGAAACGGGAATTCGCCATTTTGTGCTTCGTTTTAATTGTTTAGAGACAAAAATTATCGCCGCACATCGGCCACAATGCATGAATATCGTTGAAAAGTCAGCGATATTCATGCATTATCCAGCAAATGCTCTTAGCCATGTTATCCACCTTCCATTGGATAACAGAAAGCTGATTGGCTCTCCGGTGTCTGTCAACATTCTAAATAGTCCGGAGCGGCCGCCATCTTATCTCTCGGTAGGATCGAGAGAGAAGAAGAGGTGAAAAACGAAGGGGGAATTTATTGAAAGGGGGCAAGGTATACCCCTCTTGACCCCCTAGGAATGTTGTTGGGGTTATTAAAGGGTCCCGTGGGGAAAATAAAAAAAAAAATATTTTTCACGGTAGAAGCGCTTCACGGGCCGCGAACTGGGCTGCAAACTGGTAGCGAAACGGGAATTCGCCATTTTGTGCTTCGTTTTAATTGTTTAGAGACAAAAATTATCGCCGCACATCGGCCACAATGCATGAATATCGCTGAAAAGTCAGCGATATTCATGCATTATCCAGCAAATGCTCTTAGCCATGTTATCCACCTTCCATTGGATAACAGAAAGCTGATTGGCTCTCCGGTGTCTGTCAACATTCTAAATAGTCCGGAGCGGCCGCCATCTTATCTCTCGGTAGGATCGAGAGAGAAGAAGAGGTGAAAAACGAAGGGGGAATTTATTGAAAGGGGGCAAGGTATACCCCTCTTGACCCCTAGGAATGTTGTTGGGGTTATTAAAGGGTCCCGTGGGGAAAATAAAAAAAAAATTATTTTTCACGGTAGAAGCGCTTCACGGGCCGCGAACTGGGCCGCAAACTGGTAGCGAAACGGGAATTCGCCATTTTGTGCTTCGTTTTAATTGTTTAGAGACAAAAATTATCGCCGCACATCGGCCACAATGCATGAATATCGCTGAAAAGTCAGCGATATTCATGCATTATCCAGCAAATGCTCTTAGCCATGTTATCCACCTTCCATTGGATAACATGGCTAAAAACCGCTCTGTGCGTGAGCTTTTTTTTTTTTGCTGCGTGACGTTTGTTAACGTTCGATTCGATGGAAATCAGGAAGTGTTGAACACCATTTTGTCACTGCGAGTAAATATTTTGTTATAAATGAATCCTTATTGATAAACATTGTCTGCGCCATCTTGCGTTTTTGTCCAATGCCACAATTTTGTCGTGCACAGCAGCCATTTTAGATGCCTTGACCAGGGCCACTCTCTGCACGCCGTCGATTCTCAGCATGGCTCCCCACCCTCGCACGCATCTCCCCCACGCAATGGTCACCCCCGCTCTCTCTCTCATGCATGGGCCATATACTTCCCCCATCTGCGCTGCTCTTCTCTGAGAATCACACCCTGTGCCCGTTCGACACCTCCCTTTCACCCTATTCACTACCGCACCCTCTGACACTTCTCTTCCTCTGTGTCCGATTGTCCAGGCCGGACCTAGGCTATCACCTAGCCCTGCGGATGTAGTGTATGGCTCCAGCTGTAGAGTATCCAGACATGCCAACCCTCCCGATTCAGGTGTGAGACTACTGATTTCAGTGCTAGTCTTTCGTTTCCCGATTCCTGCAAGGAAAAACCCGGGGGCATATTTCCAACAACTAGCGGTAATTTTTGTCTCTAACTTGTTTAGAGACAATAATTATCGCCGCACTTCGGCGAATTTTATCGCACATAAACCTTGCTATTAGCAAGGTTTATCGCAAATGCGATAAAAAACGGCTGCAATGCATGAATATCGCTGAAAAGTCAGCGATATTCATGCATTAGTCAGCAAATGCTCTTAGCCATGTTATCCACTTCCCATTGAACAAGCGCATGGTCTTTTAAAGATTTGTGAAGTACTCGGGGCGGCGGTGTGTGTGTGTCCTCTTTCAGGAGCGGGCGGGGGGGCACTGGCAGCAATTTGCAGGCCAGGCAGTGTTCAACACGTGCATCACCCTTTCTCTGCCTGCTATTGCGCTCCATGCTTCGGAAAGGTAAGAAAAAGAACGTGCATTTGAGTTTGAAATGTCCGATCTTGTAGCAGTACACTTGCAAAGCCCACACATGACAATAACCTGATTCAAGGCCCCATTCACCCGATTTTTTAAAAAAATATAGTACTCCAAGACAGTTACATTTTAAAACTTTATTAATATTTAAATATAACGAACGCAACAAAAACTGTAAATATATTTAACCATTTTTTGAAATTAACCAGAACTATAACGATAACAACAACAACAACAATAATATAACTTTTATGCCTAAATTACGCAAACATTTAGCTAATCTGCTAAAGGGGGGAGTCGCCATTTCTTTACAATAATCAATAATGAAAAATCCACATCAATAGGGTTGCCCGTTTTGTCGATGCAGCACTATAGTGCAATATACACAGCACCTGGGGTGTCAAGAGTGAACAGGTCTTTCTTTGTTCCTTAAGATGTTATCTCCGAGAATGCTGATGCATTGGTGTCTGTACACTTCTTTGTCAATTCTGTCAAGATGATAACTGCTTTATAAACAGACGATATCTTTGTTTCATCATTAGTGTTAAGTGTGTCTGAAACTACAGTGCCATTCTGTTTTTTTTTCTTCAGGCTCTACAGAGTTTTGTGTGTTGTTCTTTTGAGCGACAATTATTCCAGAGGTTTCAGGTTCACTTGTTTTGTTCTGCAGTGAGTTAACAGCTTTAGAGAGTTCATGTTTATTTGCTATGTCCTGCTGTTCGTGAACTGCTTCAGAGACGTCAGCCTCATTTTTTATGTTTCAGTAGATCCTGGACCTGCCCGGCCGCGCCCAAAATGGCGCCGGTGTAAATGGGACTCGTAACTGCTTGTTCTGTACTGGTTGCCCAACCTTGATATCACGAGATACATATGCAGTTTTGAAGCACATGGCGGAGGCTTGTCTGCTGTAGTGGGGCGCCCCTTTATCGTTTCAGTCGCCATTCCGCCCGCTTTTGCTACACTGTGCCTCATCCGCCATTCAGCTGTTTACCGCCCGCTCTTACGGCTACAGCGTCTCGCTCACCATGTAGTTGAGTTGCTCCCACTCTTGCGGTGCAGCGGTAGGCGGCTTCCACAGGACTCTTAAAATGGCGGCCGGCTCTTCGGATTTGGGCCTGGTCCAGTAAAATGGCCCTGGGACACCTTGGAACTCGGACGCTTGTCTGCCAGGGCTTGGGTTCCATTCTCGAAAGCGTCCCCTCAGCCTTGAAGATTGTACAAAAGTCTTGGGCGCCCTCGACTCCCGCAGGCTTCCGGTGGGGAGCGGCTGCCATGATTGCTTGCGGAATGGCCACGACGGAGCTACGAGATGGTGGTGCTCTCATGGTGACGCCAGCTTCAGTCTGAAACATCCAGAAACAAGGTGGGGCTTTCATCGTTTGGGAAAAAAAAAGTTTTAATCCAATGAAAAGTGTTATTTTTAGGTCACATGACCTAGTCTTACATAATTAGGAAAAGAAAAGTAAAATGAACCAATGAAAAGTTTTATTAACAAGTCACATGACCTGTTATGCTTACGTTACGCGCTGCGCGGCGCGCTCTGGATCGTTTCCGGGAAGCTGCGCCTTGCGCACCGGAGCACATCCGGGTGCGCTAACGCGTCGCGTCATATGACGCATTACGCGACAATGCAGGTGCAGAATATAGTCAAAATGTCTCCACCAACCAGCGGTCGGAATTCCACCGCTTTCAGCAGTCCAAAAAGTTCGGTCAAATCTTAAGAGCGGGAGCAACTCAACTACATGGTGAGCGAGACGTTGTAGTCGCAAGAGCGAGCGGTAAACAGCTGAATGGCGGAAGAGGCACAGAGTACCAAAAGCGGGCGGAATGGCAACTAAAACGGTAAAGGGGCGCCCTACGACAGCGTGTCTTCAGGTGAAACGGATTGTGGGACAAGGTCCAGAATGAAAGATTCTTCAAAAGGGAAAAAATTCCGCCGGACCCCGGGAGCCGGCCACCTATGCCGGGGGCGATCTCAGGCCTCACCAGGGCAACACGACTTGGGGAGGGGGCAGGAGCCAAGCGCCCCCTCTCAGTCCGCGCCATCTCACCGCCCCTCGGGAGCCTCCGTCAAGCGGTTTAGGGAGGCACCGTATCACATTGTTTTCCAATGCAGTCAGGTCCACAAATGGACCCCACTACTTTGAATAGTGAAGCTGCAGCAGGTGCAAATAAGGTTTAAACAGTGTTACAAGAACTGCTTAGAACTCTGAAGTATGGCACTCAATAACCAGGACTTATGCCATTTATGTAAGGCAGTGACATGGAAGCAACTCAGGGACAAAAAGCATGAACGAACATTCACGTATGAAAATCTTATTTGGAGAAGGGGTAGAATCCAAACGCCCCCTGCCAGTTCGCGCCACTACACTGTATGTGGAAAATCTGAAGCCATCATTCTACAAACTCTCAACGCTTGTTATCAGTGCATGACTTTCATGCTCGATCGATTGAGCTAGCCGGATCGGGCAATAAAAAGTATAAAATAGTTATGTAAATAGTTATTTAATAAAATGTTTTATTCTGTTTCTTTGGTGGTGTGTTGTGTATATTTATAATATTTGCATAGGGTTTGCCGTTATTTTGGGCGGTGTGGGTGGCGGAGTCGAGCTGTTTTGCAGCCCTCATGGTGTGGAGCTCAATTCATTTCACTATTTTCGTATTTCTCATGAAGGGTTATTCCTAATGTTTGTATTTTACCGAGGTTAAAAAGAGATCGAATTAGTGGTCTACTGATTTTGCTCGATTACTTTTATTTTTTTACACGATTTTTCACTATCTGCAAAGACTAAACAGAGTATTGCGACTTTGTGCTTGTTTGTAAATAGAGAATGATCCAAAGAGAACCAATTGTAAAACAGTAAATGCTTGGATAATAATCAATCAAATGGAGAGACAAGCAGGTACGACGGATTACAACAGGGGTAAAGGTCTGCGTTAACTACCCTTCACTATCTGCAAGGAGAGAGTACTACTAAGAGAAAAGAGGGGAGGGGGGGGGCAGCGTTCAAAGCACATCAGCGTGCATAAACACGAAAACGTTTTTACCTATCACGTACTTGACATTTGACAGCTTTTGATGTTTGCTATTAAAAAACCATTGAAATTCACAGAAAAAACCATAGGTTATACTCCATATATAGTTAGGAATTTGCATTTACAAAACCTTGAAAATTCAATGAAAAAACCATTGGTTTTAGGCCATATATAGTTAGGGATTTGCATTTAGAAAACCTTATTTTACTCGCATAAAACCATTGAAATTCCATATATAGTTATAAGCGCTAACTATATATCGCGCACCCGCAATCCACTGCTGATGATGTCACATATTACATCATTCATGACATGGTTAGTGACATCACTGATGACATCACTGATGACATCTCAAATGACATCACTGATGACATCACTGATAACATCTCATTTGACATGACTGATCACATCACTGATGATATCATTCATGGGATAATACCATGAACCTCTTCAGACTCTAATATAACCTTAGATACAATCAGTGTAAACAGACAGTCACTCATCCATGGAGTTACTCACACACCTAGTCAGTTATGCCAAAAATCAATCACACCTCCATTTTCTCAACTATACAGTTATACACACCTTACTTATTCAAACATATACTAACACATATTTACTTTACTCTCTTATACAATCTCTGATACATGTTCACAATGATCCATACAGCCACTCACACATTCACTAGCTCTTATGCACAGTTATTTATAGATGTCAACTCTCACATGTATTGTGTTTTACATATGTACTTAATATGACATGTAGCACTGAGATATCCATTCACTCACTAATACACTCATGCACAGTCAACCGCCCATACAGCTGTTTCCACATGCAGTTTTGAATCTATACATATAGTGAATCAACTACTCACACATCTATGTACAGAGTCACACACCTCCTAGCCACCCATACACACACACTCAGTTTCCCATACAAATACTTGGACAACCAATCAATAACCCATACAGTTACTCATATAGCTACTGATCAACATATGCAGCAGTTTGTAGAACAACAGATATAATGATGCACAAATTA
The DNA here is from genome assembly GCF_964263255.1 of Lissotriton vulgaris. NCBI lineage: Eukaryota > Metazoa > Chordata > Amphibia > Caudata > Salamandridae > Lissotriton > Lissotriton vulgaris. Next base: position 217,373,738 of record NC_141698.1, read on the forward strand.
AAACAGTTTAGTCACTAACCCATGCACTCAGTGAGACACATTTAATCACTCACTCATACAGTCAGTCTTGCACCTACTAAATCCTTCATCCAGACACTTATACATCCACTCATTCTTCAATATGTAAGACATGTTTTAACTTTACAGAAACATACAGTCACTGGATGTTGTCATCAGTGATGTCATCAGTGATGTCACTAACCATGTCATGAATGATGTAATATGTGACATCATCAGCAGTGGATTGCGGGTGCGCGATATATAGTTAGCGCTTATAACTATATATGGAATTTCAATGGTTTTATGCGAGTAAAATAAGGTTTTCTAAATGCAAATCCCTAACTATATATGGCCTAAAACCAATGGTTTTTTCATTGAATATATATATATATATATATATATACACACACACACACGTCCACACACATTAATGAACACGTGTGCTGCTTGATTTATTGATTTATTTGTAACATTCTCAACTCTGATTGACAAACAGTGAGTTAGGCGAAGTAAATGTTACCATCTGAGATGAAATACAAAAGAGGGGTTTAAGGACACATAATTATTTGTTTACAACTCTTCAGTTTAACCCATTGCGCACCAAGAACATTACTCAGCAACTCAAATAAGTTGAAAGATTCACATAACAAAGAAAATCCCTATTCATTCTAAAGATGGCAAATTCTTACCAACCTGAATCAGACTTCAGTCTGCAAAGGGATCTTCAATACTATTCGGAAAGTCACCTTCAAACCACCTGATGCCGTAGTAATAGCAGCTGATGCATTATATGACAACAAATCATAATATTTCAAACTATACGAAAATGACTATGGGGAATGCAACAACCTGACTGGGATTGAGAAACGCACGCTTGGCAGGCACTGTGACACACACTGAATATGTCAAAGTGAGAAGGCATGAAAATGTCAGTAAGGAAATGTGAGAAAGAAAAAAATAAAAAGGAAAGTGAAAAAATAAGAGTCAATAGAAATAACTTTTTAATGAATGTGACAGCCTCAAGGGAAATGGAATTGGTCCTTGTGAAATATGAGTGACAGAAATTAATTAAATGAATACATAACTGTAGGTAAAAGATGCATTCATCTTAAAACTTCACATGTACTTGGGAAGGTTGCTTAAATCCCACAGCCTTGCCTCTACAAGAGAAAGTTATTTTGAATTCTGATTCTTAAATGTGGCGAAGAAAATCACTTGAAGCTTTTAATTTAAATATAACAGTGCGGGTTACTTCAAGCCTAGAACCTTATATGGACTAGAGAAAATTATTTTAATCTCAAAGTTTTAAATGTACCAATGAGATTTAGTTCGTTCCAGAGCCTAAGATGTAATAGATTGTTGGTGATCATAATCACATAAAGTGAGCACTGTGAGTGCTAATCTAAGTCCCAGGGCTCTATCACATAAAGCAGGAACTGGGAGCACTAGGTTTAAACACAGTCTTTGCCATAGTTTTGGGCTGACTGCTGTTTTAAATATTCGAAGAACTGAAACGGCACAATTCTGCCATATTGGATAGTTGTAAACGGTTGTTTGTCACAGAAACATTTAAGACATATGCTGTTTTTACATGGAAATAAAGTAGCATTTACTGACACACATGTAAACAACAACCTTAAAGAACAGATGACAAGAGGCATTTGGAAAAACAGGAACAGTTTAGTTAATTAAACATTACGACCGGGAGGAAGGGGGCGTGGCTAGCAGAGCAGCATGGTGGACGTGAGCTGAGTTAGCTCCGTCCGAGAAAACCCCCAAAACACGCACAAAATATCCTGAAATGGCCCTATAAGCCTGCCATTATCTCCCCCCTACCGAGAAACCGAAGCTGTTGCACCTGAGATTGGGACGAGGCGTGGAGAGGCCGCCGGGAGTAAGAGGTGAAGATGGAGAGGCTGTGGCCTACAAGCGCGGAAAAGCCTCGGCCCACAGTGCTGGGCCCCGCGGACCAGAAGTGAGAGGTGACCGGAGTGAACATTGAGGCCCGGTCCGCCCGGAAAAATCATCCTGACCACGTCATAGCCCGGAACCCGGTATGAATCTCTGGGCCCCCTTGCTGTGAATGAATAACGACTGTGACCCCGAGCCAGTGCAGGAGAAGGCGGGTGCCCTCGGAAGCGACGTGGGGAGTGCGGAGGGGCCGAGGCCTACCACCAGCGAAAAGCCGCGGCCAACAGTGTCAGACAAGGCAGACCGGTCACGGGACACCACCGGAGTGCTGTGCGGTGTCCCGGACCGTCTGGGGGAATATCCTGGAAATGCTGCGAACGGGGGATTTGCCATAAGGTGCCGTGAACCCCCCCCTCCTCCCCCACTGAGGCGACCTGGCAGTGAAGATCCCAGGTCTTTGTGGAGGACGCCGAGGACCCCGGAGTACCGAGAACGGAGAAACGTGGCTGGGGCGTTCTATAACTGCGGCCCACAGTGTATGAAGCATCGGCACATGAGTGGGGTAAGCCGGAGTGGCGAGCAGGGACCTGGTCCACCCGGGAGTAGATACTACAAGTACTGGGGCCCGAGGCCTAGCGGTAGGCCACTATACCTCCCTGCAGCGGTGATATCGTGGTGGCAGAAGGGACTGCACACACGGCTTTGGCGGCCGCTGGAGGGCCGATGGACATAGACCGAACTTAGGGCCTGACGGAATCGGGAAGCCGCGGCCCACGGTACCCTGCACGATGGTCCGACTGCGGTGAACAGCCGAGGAGCCCGGCTATGGTCTGAACACCAGTGCTCGCACCCGGCCTGATCAGCGGACAGCTGTAGCAGGGTGCGCCATTATACCCCCCTGGCCTATGGACCTGAAGTGGCTGAGCTGGTCGACTGAGCGAGGCGTTGATGACACTCGGAGGAGTATGACACATGGGGTGAGTGTGGGAGCCTAACAGTATTAGAAACTCGCAGTCACGACACGAGGCATAGCAGTCCAGAAGCGGGGTGTGATCGGGGGTCCCCTGCGTGGCCAGTAGGATAACCTGTATACTCTCCACATCGCCGCTGCATACAACAACCGGCGCGACTTGATAATATGCTCCAAGGGACGAACCAAGAGCCCACAACCGGCAAATGCAGCGACCTATCTGAGGCAACACGCTGTAGGAATCAGAGACACGGGGTGGGCCCTGGCCACTAACATCTCAGATTTTACACGGGTGACCGGCAGTCAATACCCCGGTTGAGGCCACTGCAGTGTGAAAGCGCTGGTTGGGGTGAGAAGTGACGCCATTCGACACTGGGGTATAGAGGTGTGAGCATTATGACCAACAGAACTGACCACGCACTGTGCTGGAACTGAGCAGTGGCACACCGGAAGATCGTGTATTTGCAACGACTCAAGCCCTAGGATACAGCGCCGCACCATGGGCAGGAATAGGCTTCGCTCACAAGACCCAGAGAAGCGCAGGTTGCCACATTCCTCTGGCTCAGAAGATCCCTTGATCCACTCTGGTGACGATATGGTCCCCCCGACTGGTATGACCTCCCAAGAGGCCAAACTGGACCTTATCCTGACCGAAATTAGAGCCTCAATAGAGGCACTTGAAGCAAGGATGGACACTATGTCAACGGGCCTGTCGCTCCTGAAGGACGACCATAAGAAGCTGGCGGAAAAAGTGGCTGACCATAAGATTGCCCTGGCGGATCTGATCCCTCAACAAACGGAGCACTCTTCATGCCTTGAGGCACTGGAAAAACAGTTTAGGAATATGAGAGACAGGATTGATGATGCGGAGGGACGATCAAGACGCAACAATGTACGCATCCTAGGCGTTCCGGAACAAAGTGAGGGCAGGAACCCGACCCGGTTCATGGAGGAGTGGCTGAAAACTATAGTGGAACCCTCACTCCTCACTCCGATGTACATTGTGGAAAGAGCACATAGGGTGCCTCCCAGACCACCAAGACCGGGGGCCCCACCACGTCCACTGATAGCCCGGATACTACATTTTAAAGATTGGGATGCGATCCTGGAGGCGACTAGAGTGAAGGGACCACTGAAATTTGAAAATCAAACAGTATCTATATACCCGGACTTTACACAAGCAGTGAAAAAGGCTAGAGCTGCATTCTGGGGAGTGAAGAAAGCACTGAGAGACCGCAGACTGAAATACGCACTCTTCTTCCCTGCAAGACTGAGAATTATACACAACCAGAAGTCCCATTTCTTTGACACCCCCGGAGGAGGCCTCTGAATGGATGGAGGTAGCGCTTACACCGCTGCCGTCCCAAAATGACGGTCATTCGGAACGAGGAGGAACCGCGGAGGACAACCAGGATGCGGAAAGGACCGGAGCAGAGGACGCAGACACGGAGGCCGAAGGCAACACAATATATGGGGCATCAGGAGGTGAAGAAGGGACCCCCGAACTGGCAATGCCGACGACAAATGCACTGGCAGCGCACAACGCTAACTTGGGTTCCGCATCGAACAGCCACTCCAGCTCACAAACAGAGACTTCTGATGCGGGTGACAGCTTACAATTATTCCCACGCATCACGGCACAAATGGCTGAGAACTTCTGAGTAACGGTGCAGTCGCAACGGATTGGTAACGTAATAACTAATGACATTGAACTTTTGGCAGGTGGGAATGGGACCAGATAACATGATGTAGGTGGGGCTGCAGTAGCAGCGGCTACTGGGATCTGACTATTAAAAGTGCGACTGTTTGGGCACACGCCCCCAAGCGCAGGCAAGATTAAGTACTGTGCGTACCCCTGTTGGGTACACTGGTTTGGTCCCTCACGGTTTTGGGGTGGGGAGCTTCGAGTTGGGGGTTTACAGGCACTCGCTGATATGCTATATTGTTTACATTTGATAAAAGCACGAAAGCCGCAGACAATGTTTTGTAGAACAGGCATGTGGTGGTATGATGTCCCCTGATTGTTTTAAGATCTGCACTTGGGATGTGAGGGGTATGGGGTCTGTCCATAAGCGTCATAGAGTGCTAGCACAATTGAACAGGAGACAGGTCCACTTAGCGGATTTGCAGGAGACACACCTGAACGGGGCGGAGGGCGCAAAATTGTTAAAGAAATGGAGGGGACAGCTATATGCCACAACATACTCGGCATTCTCACGAGGGGCAGCAATCTGGGTACGCAACACTGTTCCCTTTAAAATTGTAGAATCACGAATAGACAAGGATGGCAGGGTTGTGTTCATAAAGGGGTTACTGAACGGTTCCTATATAGTACTAGGCAGCATATATGCCCCGAATACGGACCAGTCAAGATTTTTTGCTGAGCTTAGTAGGGTTCTAGCGGACTGGCCGGACTGCGTCTGGGTAATTGGAGGAGATTGTAACGCAGTACTGGACCTTACTCTGGATAGATCTCACCCACCTTTACATGCAACGGAGAGTAGGAAACAAGCGGCTGCACTTACACACTGGATGTCTCATTGGGAGCTAGATGATGCCTGGAGGGTGTTACACACTACAGATAGGGAGTACACGTTTTATCCCCCCCCATAATTTACACACCAGGATAGATAGACTATTCTGTTCCAGGACTATGATACCTATGATCACATCTGCGACACACATGGGTAAAACACTGTCGGATCACAACCCTGTGGAGTTGTCTTTACAATGGGGGAGAACGACAACACCCATTCCGAATTGGCGCCTACCTCCAGGTCTTCTGGAAGACACTACATTCAGGTCAACCTTACTAGAGGCGGGGGAGTGATACTTCGCCGAAAATGAGAATACGGCCAGCAGTAGGCAAGCGGAGTGGGACACCTTATAGGTGGTACTGAGAGGGGTAGCGATGGGCACGATAGTGGGGGGTAAAACATCTGATACTCGATAGACTGAAAGTGGTGGAGGGAAGTCTGGCAGCACTAGAAAATGAGGCCGCCGGTACGGACGGCATTCTCACACAATTACAGGAGGCCAATATAGAACATGCGGAACTACGGGTAGTGGATTTCAGGGAATACACAATCAGACAGCACGCACAAGCAGATAGGGCAGGATTGCTCCTTGCACGGCTGACACGGAACGCCCTAGAGAATGCCCCTATCACGGAAATACTAAACAGAAACGGGACACTCACACAAACTCAAACAGTTTTCAAACGAGTGTTCCAGCACTATTACATGGCTCTGTACAGCACGCATGCCCAACTGTCGATGCACGATTTGGATTTGTTTTTATCGACTCTGAGTGTACCATGACTGACTGCGGCACAGCAAAAGGCCCTCGCGGGCCCTATAACGCTGGCGGAATTCAGACAAGCAATAAAGGCTCTACCGCGCAACAAAGCACCGGGGATAGACGGACTACCGGCTGAATTTTATCTCACATATATAGATCTGTTGGCTCCCCGCCTGCTAAAGGTATACACAGAGGCACTAGTCAGTAATGGACTGCCAGAGTCGACATTGCAGGCGCTAATAGTGTCCATGTTGAAACCCGGTAGGGAAGCCCTACATTTAGAGAATTATAGGCCCCTGTCACTCCTAAATACGGATTACAAAATCCTCAGTAAAATATTAGCAGCCCGGCTCGCTCCCTGTATCCCGGACATCATACATCCGGATCAATGCGGATTTGTACCGGGCAGGTGCACCGCTCTAAATCTTCGAAGATTGAATCAGCTGATGCTAGAGGACGCTATAGGGCCAGACACAGAGGGATGCATAGCCCTGGATTTGCGACCGGCCTTTGACTCGCTGTGATGGGACTACATGTTCACGGTCATGAAAAACTTCGGGATACCACAGGCATACATAACTTGGGTAGAATTGCTATATCATAATCCTACTGCTCGGGTAAGGACCAATACGTATATTTCTGCACAATTTGAAATATCGAGGGGCACCCGGCAGGGCTGTCCGCTCTCTCCATTACTCTTTATAATTGCACTGGAACCTCTGTTGATTAAGGTGAGAACTAAGGCTGCCTCACTTGGGATCGCCCGCCCTAATTCCCATCATATTGTCTCGGTATACGCGGATGACATACTGTTATTCCTCAATGATGTGCGTGCCCCCTTGCAAACGCTGTCTGACATTTTTCTGGACTTCCACGGCCTGTCGGGATTAGAGATCAATGAATTCAAATCCTATGGATATAGCTTCCGTGGGATTTTGATGGACCCGCACATCCAGTTCGAGCCGTACCACTTTGTCATGGCTCCTACAACATTCAAGTACTTGGGTATACAGATCTTTAGAGAAGAGGCAGACATGCTGGATGGTAATTTGGGAAGAGCCCTAGCGTCCCTGAGGTCACAGGGGAAGTTCTGGATCACTTTACCCTTGTCGGTGGCGGGTAGAGTGGCGATCACTAAAATGGTGGTGTTCCCATGGTTGTTGTATTATTTCACGAACCTTTCGTTGATTATACCCATGTCCTTCTATAAAGCCTTGAATGCGTTACTAACGGAATTAGTCTGGGGGTACGGCAGGAGACGCATTAGCCTAGCTAAGCTACAACTCCCAACGGACAAAGGTGGTATGGGGGTAGCCGATCTGATCGCATATGGATATGCATGGCAACTGCAATGGTTGGCTTTCTGGCTGGCAGGCTGTAATCTGCAAGAACTAAACATGACAGAGATAGATAGAGGTAAGGGAGCGATACATAGTCTTATGCTCCCAAGGGCACGTGTACCGGCCTCAGCCCCCCCGCTACTCAAGCTGGCGATCCAATGCTGGAAGAAGGCGGTGGGTTACACGAACAAACACACGAAATATGCACCTACGATACCATTGCTAGGCATACCGCGAGGGACGGGGATATTGACGGAGCGCAGACTACAGCTGTGGCATGACGCAGGGGTGACGAACATACTAGACTTCTTCTCGGAGGGCAGGTTACTGGGGAACGAGGACTTTACTCGTTTACACCAAACGCCAAGGACACTGTTCATTTTGCACGCACAGGTCTCAAACTACATTACCACCCATTGGCCTGCGGCCGGCATGGAGCCAGACACAAACGCACTTATTACAATGCAACATCCCATGGGGTCGGGAAGTCACCTCAGTAAATGGCTGTCGGAGGGTATCAGAGCTGGTAGAACTGTCCAACTACAACACACACAAGACAGGTGGATAGGGGACCTGGGCAAAAATATCAGCGATAAGGAATGGGACAAGATCCTGAAACAGCGAAAGAAAGTATCACGAAATCCCAAGTTTAAGTTCATACAGCTTATGATAGTACACAGAGCCTACCTGACCCTACACAGGATACATGCAATGTTCCCGGAGGCAGGGGACAACTGCCCTAGATGTCAGCAGGATGATGCAGGGCTCCTTCACATGTTCTGGGATTGCCCTAAACTGGGGTATTACTGGACTATGATCCGGCAGATCCTAAACACAGTAGCACCGAACAGGCCCTACGAGACACTGCTGTATAGCATACTGGGCTTGGGACATAAGGAGAAGAAACGCAGTGTGTCCACTAGATTCGTAGACTTAGCACTGCTACTGGCGAAACGATCAATAGCCATGAGATGGAAGGTAGCGAGGCTGCCAGACATAGAGTCCTGGAGTAGTGAAGTGCTGAGGTGGGGGAAGGCTGAAGGGCAGGAGTTGCACAGAGAAGAGCGTAGGGGGCTGCAAAAGATACCGACCTCCCCTGAGTGGAACACAATAATAGCGGAATATGAAGCATGCATGGAGACACATTTGGCCTAAAAGGCACACAGAAGTAGCACATGTTGTGAAGGGTGTCGGGGATAGTAACGTGGAAGGCACCAGCCCTAAATCCAAGATGCAAGATGGAGTAGATATGATATGTCACTAGCGAATGGTCATGGGGAACGACAAGTTACACCAAGTGTACATACGTTTGAGATGAGGAGAACCATTGTGAGGCTGAAAATACTGGAGAGACTGATGAGTGCCGGGCGGGAGGGGGGGAGGGGGGATGAGGGAGAATGCATAGAAGAGGAATGTTCAATGTTAGTATAACAGAAAATTGGAAAATTGTAATGTTGGAGCTATGACATATGCACTGCAGTTCGAGATGTAAATGACGTATTATTGAATGCTAACTGCAACTGAGTGCTATTGATTTCATGCACTAATAAAAATATTTAAAAAAAAAAAACATTACGACCGGAGAACAGTTACAGGCACAGGACTGAGGATTGTCTCAATTTACAATCAGTATGTGTCCTTCGTTTATACAAAACATGATTGGTTATAAAAGTTTACAGCGTACCATATCTGGTAAAGAATGTTAGTTGCTGCCTTTGGAGTCATGAATCAATTGTCTAATGGTTACCACAGGTGGTTCACGATCTTGTGTGGATACAACGTGGCCAGTGGACAATGTGTCCAGCATAGGAGAGTGGGATCACTGCATGCGCTAGGTCATGATTGGCACTGTTTTTTTAACTTGTGGCATACACATTTTGTATAGTGTTTTAGGAGCGCATGTACCCCCTCTGGCTAGCTGTACTTTATTGGGGCAATCACCCTTGTTCATTGTAATGTTGCTGTGCCTATACATAGGATTGATCAAGAGTTTCCTGCCGGAGTGGTTGCCTGCTAGCTACACACTCTCCCACCTGTGGCCTATCAATCAGCAACATAAAAGAAAAACTAATCACATCACCACCAGAACAAATACTGTATAGCACATTTGAATACAATTTCTTGTGACACATTATCCCCTTCAGAATTATGTTTCCCTATCTCAATGGAATACAGTGCTTAGATCAATCACTATCTCAATTTGCCCCTGGGTATCACAACCCAAAAATGCTTTTTAATCTGTCCCAAAGTTACTTCAACTTTAACTACCAGTTCAGACCACAATAAGGACAATAAGGAGCACAGAAAAATACTTCACATTTAGAGCCTCATTTTCAATTTGGCAAGTGGCCTGACATTTGCTTGGGTGATTGAGGCAAGTTCTTCTGCCACCCTGGTGGTCTACCAGCTGTCATATTTAGTTGTATCAGCAGGCCAGGCTTCAAAGCAGCCACCTCCACAGTGACCCCTCATAAGGCATGGAGAGTTTGCTCAGTGGCCTCTATGTTTCATCTGGCCGATCAGCACATTTTTTTTGTTTTAGAATTCCCCAAAGTGTGTGTTTGTTTTTGTAAAACACAGTTGTAATAACCTGAGGTTTGAAGGGTCATTTGCGTTTTTTTCTATTTGGGACTGCCATCCTTTACCCGGCAGTCCAGAACATAAATTACATTAACTTATCCACTCTAAAATGGGTAGATGGCCTGATGCACTTACATCAACAAGTGCATATATATTTTAAATAATGACTTTTTAAAAATGATCTTCTACGTGTTAAAATATGCACTCATGTAATCCATAGGTTTACGTCATTTTTTAAATACCATGTCTTATATAATATGTCTCCAATTATGTAAATTTGATAAATATACACATTTAAAAGATTCTAAACTCGATAGACTCATTTTCACATCCTTAAACATATCAATATAATAATATATTTTTTTGTATTTTCCTAAAAAGACAGCAAACAAGTTTTTTAAATCAATCATGTTTTATTTCCATATTGCTGATATGATGCACATATATAATTATTCACTAGATAATAAGGTTGCCAAACAAATAGTATACCATCCAATTGAAAAATGAATGTATTGACCTATTTTTGTTTGTAAAAGTATGTTATTTTACTTTAGATTACTAATGTTGTAACATACCTGTGCCCATAAGTCTGTAATAAGAGCATATTATAAGTGTAATTAACAGTCCATACTGATAGGTTACTTAAGAAACATTGGGGTCCATTATGATAAAGGGCAGATCGGTGGCGATCTGCCCTACATCATACCCCGTCCACCACCCATTTCCCCCTGCCATATTAGTATGGCGGGGGAGCCCTGGTGGACAGAAAGACCTCCCGCCGGTTTTCCTCTGGTCACCCCGGGAGGAAAATGGGCCTGATATGGTCATGGTGTCCGATAGATACCGCCATCCATATTAGGAAGGCAGTGGGAAGCAGCCATTCCATGGCGGCATTGCCGACATTGAAAGGCATGCAGTTACTGATTTGGGGTCCCGTTGCGGGCCCCCAGGATATTGGGGGGGTGAGGGGGCAAATGGACTTCCATGGATGACATGGCAGGCACCGTGTGTTGCCTGCCACGTTATGCATGCAAATGCACACATGTCTTTTTTGTATTGTGGCGGGAGCTGCTGAGAGTACTGCCCGCCGCAATTCAAAAAATGCGGGATGCGCCCGCCAGTGTGGCGGAGGCATCCTTATTGTGCAGGCGGGAACGCCGCACCCTTAGCGGGCGGGCCCATTTCCTGGGGCGAATTTTCCTCCCGCCATCATAGTAGACCCCATTATATCTGGCTGCAAATTGTTTTGTTCCTACTCTTCAGATGTAGTCATTGATGCATAATGTTGTTATAAAAAAACGAATTCTAAATTTATTAAGAAATAAACCATTTTAGGGACAGGCAGAATTCAATATTTGTCCTAAAGTGTGGTCTAGAAACTAGAGTGTCTGACTTGAAATCCTGGGGAAACCTGGCTTGGGGCTTAACTAACCATCATGTGATTCTGGGCAAATCACGTGATCACCTTCTGCCTAAAAATATGAAATATAAAACAATGTGTGTGTAATTACCACTTAGTGTTCACGATCTTCTTGATTTCTCTCGACACCTGAAGTCAATTAAAGTGCTTCAATACTTCATAGCAAGCTTTAGGATATATAAACAGCAATACATACATATTTTCATAAAAACATTATATCCATAATTAATCATATGTGCCTGTTACATGATGAATGATACCTGTGTTTGAAATTTTTGATTAAACATTTAAGAATATGCAAATATAGGGCCTGATTCACAAACATGAACTTAGATTGTTGGTCTAAACGTAGACCAAATGTTTGCATTTATGACTTTGGGACTTCAAAAAGGACATTTATGAGTACTATGTTTATGTCCGCACTCGGGGCGGCAATCCCGCCTAAGTGCAGACATAAAGAAAGTACTTATAAATGCCCTTTGTGAATTCCCAGAGTTGTGAACTTAGACATTTGGTCTAAGTTTAAACCAAATGTCAAGTTTAACTTTGTGAATCAGGCCCATAGTTCATTGTTTCACCTATAATACTAAAATTGACATTTTAGCTGGTGATAATACATTGTATCATAATAATATATATGTTTAGGTAACAGCATATCACTAGAAAAGCTGTCCAGTCAAGAAGAATATCTGAAGAATTTGAAAACATCTTTACAATGTATTGATGATGATACATTGCATGTGCAGCTTTGCGATTTAGATGCTCAAACACCAAGAAATCATAGCCAAACAGATTTGGAGACACAAGTCTCAACACAAAAAACCCACTAATACTTCTTCATCCACAAGAAGAAACACCGTACATTCTACTGTGAATGTAGAGATAAACTCATACATTTGTGAAAGATGGTCCTTTGAAAGTCAATGTGGGTATAAAGAAGGCTACAGAATGTTTAAAGTCCAGCATGTTTGTGCTTGGAAAAAGTTGTAGGATTATAGAACTTTTGCATGAAATAGATACTTAACGATTGGACATTCATTAAGAGGTGCAGAAACTTGTAAAATGTAAAGAATCAAAATTACTTAATCCTTCCAATACTTATGTGAAAAATAAAACACCAATGAAGTTGCTCAGTTGAACAATGTAGAAATTACAAGCTTATTGAAATATTTAGTAAATAATGTCACTGGCCTATGAAATGACTTTAAGTACCTCAATGCTTAACATGACTTACTTTTATGCTTTCATGAAAAGGCAGCATCTGCACTTGAACATATTGCTGTTGCACAGGAGACACATTTAGAATAACAAAAGAAATCTGATTAAAGCAAAATGCAAGCTGAACAAGTGGAAAGTAAAATTACTTCTTCATTTAAAGAAAAAATATCCGTCTTGCGAAGATGAATTACCACATCACAATGTGTACAATGTGTATCTTTATCTAACATTATGATAATTATTTCACATTTGCTAAAATCATATTTACATGTTTCTAATAATTGAAGTATTTTCTGAACAGTCTTTCTTCCATACCATTTTATTAGCAAATATGGTTATTTTATGTAACACCAATTGAAATAATGATTAAAAAATGCAAAACTATTTCAAAACAAAATAAAGGTTTTACAAATATATTGAAAAAAGCAATTTCTAATTTCATAAACTGATGTCATATTTATTTTCTTTGAAACATTTCTCTAAACACAAATTTTTGAATTGCAATTACAACAATTCTAAATAAAAACAAAATACCAATACTAATTGGAAAAATGCAACAGTGTTAAAGTACATTACTAAAAAATGTAATTTTAACAATACATGACCTACAATCTTCTACTCTTAATGTTTGTCAGATACCTCATTTCTGTTCTTAATATTCTAAGTTCAAGTAAAAATGTTCTCTGAATTTCATAAATTAATTTACTTATATCAGTTACACAGTTATGTTTAAAGCATTTGATTTTGAGAGTTAACCCCTATTCACAAATTCTGCTTTCAGTTGCTCGTGGTACTGATACTTGATTTATAGGTAACAGGATGTTGGATGCAGCAGCCTTCTGCGACTTTTATTTTCAGTTCTATACATTGTGTGCCTAAAATGTTTTGCTATCTCCTCCAAATGTTACAGTATGATGTTTGTTTTTTTCCACTCTGTTAACAGTTTAGCAGAATCAATAATGACTTTGTAAAAATAAAAAAAGGCTTACTAAAGTAGTGATATCTTAAATCCCTTTAAAAAGTTGCTAACGTTTAAAAATGTAATAGAAAAAATGGCATGGAATTAAAATGTCTCCTGTGGATTGCAGCACATAGTATGCCATCCTCTAGGCTTACATGTGTAGCCGGCTGCTCCAGCTTTGGAATCTGCTAGCTTACCTGTCAGCATATAATTTTTTCTTACATGGGAGACCGACTTAAAAAAAATATTGTCACACCTTGACAGACCTTGCAGATCCCAAGGTAGGCTGTCTAGTTGTAAAAATGTGGGGCTACACAGAATGGAGTTGACCCAGACATGTCACTAGGACCTGGGTGAATTGCGGTACAATAAGGAGGGTGGTTCCAGTGGAAACACAATATCATATACACATCAACATCATCTCATTAATCAATTGCAAACGATTTTTAGGCATATTGAAAATATTTAATCATGCTGAACATATCATGCATCATGTTCAAAACATAGCACATTTATCAAAAAAGTTTGTGGATAGGTGACTCAGAAGAGGAAGGGAGGAGTTGGTGCATCAATGAGCAGAAGTGAGGGTGAGTGACAGCAGTGAACAGTGTGTACATCTAAACACATAAAAGGCCTGTCCAGCCTTAGCCAAGGCTAAATTATTTATAGAAATAGAATGTCAAAAAAGGGACACAGTAAGTCTATCACATCAGTCTATCAATACAGAGAATATTGAGCTGTCAACGTTTTGACCCAAGGTTAGTGTAGGAAATTCCACTCCTTACATAAGGGTCTTCATCAGGACCATGGGGGGTACCCTTGGTCCACCTTGTGATTTGGTGTAAAGAACAATAATGGGCCCTGAGGTTCCAGGGGCAGATAGGGTCGGACTCTTGGTGATAGAATGTAAGTATGTTTAACTTATTCCAATGATTTAGGTGGTAGTTGCATGAAAAATCAAATTGTTTCATCCGTCTAGTTAAGCGACTTTATGTTTCTCAAAACATCCGTCTGCTGGCTGTTCAGAACATACCACTGACTGACAAAGAGGTTGCCTGCTTTGTACTTTTCTGTGGGGTAAGGAATTGGCGAACCCATGAAGGGGGTCATATAGTGCTTGATTGATAATGTTTGCATTGTACTTTGATTTGGATGCTGTTATGACCTGCTTGTGTGTTGCAAGGAGAAACTTCAGTATCATAGGATCAATGGGAGTCCTGTTTTCATTCCATTATCTTTCCAGCATATCAACGGATTGTTTATTGTCAGCAAGGTCTATAGAGTATAAAGATGCTAAAGGCATTTGCTTGCATATGCATTTTTCATTTCAGGCATGTTCACGTAGATTTTTTTTAAGTGTTACAATTGTTTAGAGGGTTGTTGGGCTGTTACGTTGTTGATGGGGTGTGAGAGGAGTTGAAGCATTAGGCTAGCTATGGGGAAGTCTTTGAAGGGTCGGAAGGTTTGGTCTTCTCTCGTGGGTTGACCTTGGTTTGTTGGTAGGCTGCTGAGAAGAGAGATACATATGGAGAAATTGTCAGACCAATTCCTGGGTATGGGTGGTTTGCTTCAATGTTGTGAGACCAAGGTAAAGAATGTAGTCAATAAGGTTGACAAAGGTGTCTCTTGTGGTTTTTTAGCTTGTGTTGTCTGAGCAGTGAAAATCACTCTAGAGGGTGGTGTGGATATGGCGGATGGACAAGATGGGGAAGAGGTCTAAGTTGTTTGTCCAGCTTGGAGGTTGCTATCTGAGTTGAAAGGTGGTAATCTGGTTTGCAGAGAATGTGACATGCTATAATAGCAGCTTCATGGTAATGAGTGTTACCTTCTTACCTACAATGAAGGACCAGGAGGACTTATGGATGAGAGCAACGCCTCCACCCTTCAAATGTTCATGATCAACATAATGGATGCTATAGCCTGTGGGAAGATAAATGTCAAAGTTGTTTATTGATGTGGAGGAAAACCATGTTTCTATAATGAAGAAGGTTTCCAACTTGTGATAGGTTACGAGTTCTGCACTGTCAATAATGAGTATTGCACAGCAGGCCCTAATGACCATGGGTTGGAATGCATGTTCTGTAGTTTGTGGAAGTGTGAAAGAGAGATGTGTTTGAGGGAATTTGAATGCTATGTGGGTGCTTGAGTCACCCAGGTCTGAATGTGATTGTGGGGTTTGATTGTATTTGGTGCTACTTGAGAAATATGATTATAGCAAGGTTTCTGTAGGACAACGGTTCCAACACAAGACCCTTCCCAGCATAAATAGGTCAAACAGAAGAAGTAATTCTCATTTTCAATTTATCAATTTTCATAATACAATTTTATAATTCAGTTACAATAAAACAAAATCCAGTTATTGATAAACATGATCTACCTAGAGTGAAAATTGTTGAAATATCTGGCCTTCACCTAAAACCTTCTCGAGATTCTATATCTCTACTTTCTTGAGTATTATAATAATCTTTTAAAACAAAATCACTGCTAGAAAGTTCTTAAACCTCTCACAGCAATTTTGTATAATGTACAACATGCCGCTATCTTGTTACACACAATTTGTGGTTTATACAAACTTGGACCACCTGATCAATCATCGGAATATTGATGTTAGTATCCCAAAGTTGCACACAGTTATAGCATTGTCCCTATAATGTGCTGCATTATAAACTTCTTCAGAAGATTTCGTTTATTAAATCTTGTTAATATCCAGGGTTTGAGGGCATTTTCCATATCATCTCTGATGCATAGTCAATGCATAGTCAATATACGTATGACATTGGCTTTAATAAATGTTTGTTATTTCAGAATATGTTTTAAGAATGTATAAATACAGGGCGTGGCCAAGCCAGCGACTAAAATGGCTGCTTGACTCAGAGCCACGGAGCTGCTGCCACCTAATTTCCACCGCCCTGCGTTTTTATGCGCTGAAACGGGTGCCCGATGCACTGCGGGAGAGGACCCTCTTTTGTAAATATGTGTATTGATGAAAATGGTGGTGCCACAGTGCCAGAACAGAGCCAGCTGGATGGCACTGCAGACATTATGTCCGAACTTAAAGAGGGTTTCAAATCTATTGACGCCCGCTTGGACACGCTCACTAACCGCCTTGATGACATGTACAGCTAATTAGATGCACATGCTGCCCGAATTGGATATCGGAGCTGGAGGACACTCAACCCTATATGCTGAAATGCTTGGACAGAGCTGAGGGACTGCTCAAACAGGTTGCAACTAAGGCCGAGGATTTAGAGGTCTCGAATCGACCAAATCGGGTGTCATGCCCAGATATATTGAATCCATCCTAGTAGATCTGTTTGGTAGGGAATCCTTCTTAGCTACATTTGCTGTAGAGCATGCACACTGGTCACTTGGTCCCCCTCCTCCACCTGGGGTGACCCCAAAGATCATTACTGTTAAACTTCTAAACTATAATGACCATGATACTGTGCTCCAGTTGTCCAGGGAACGAGACTCGCTATCGTATCAGGGCTCGAATATTTCATTGTTTCCTGATTTCAAGCATTTAGTGCAAGATGCCCGCCGCAAGTGTACTGATGTGAAATGCATGCTCCAGAAAGATAATGGTCACTATGCTATGTTGTATCCAGCTAGACTCAAAATACAGATGAGGAATAGGTCACATATCTTTGACACTCCCGATGCAGTCGCCAAGTACTGATAAAATCAAGAGCAGATGGCACAACGGCAAGACAATGAAGGACATTCCAGTCTGGACTCTTGACTCATCACTTCATGAAAAGCTGAAGTTTCCATACTGATCAGTAGCATTGCCTAATCTATTGCGTTCCTGTGCTGAGACATTCAGGTGGATGTACGAATGCTGTGATTTCAGCCCTGCAATAATTATTACACTGAATGACTTGGTTTTGCACCCCCATCTCATCAACATGCGAGGTGGACACTTTTACAACAATGACTATCTGTCAACGTGATGGCTCCTATGGAGTGTCGTCATCCCACCCAGGAGAAGTTTGTGCCTTGTAACCCTCCCCCTTCCCTCTCCCACCCCCTCCTTTTCCTTCCATTACTTGTATTCACTTTGGGATTCCCCGGGTGCTGTCTCTTTGTGTAGCTGATAGGGGTGCAGGTGGGGCTGACATTGGATGTTTGTTTTTGTTTGGTTTTCGTTCAGATATTTACATGTTTAAGAGCATATTACTCAGTACAAAATGGCCAGGTGCAGCTACACCTTCCACGTTTTTTTGAGCCTAGATAAGCCCTGGGGATTCACACAGCAATAGTTTGCGCCTCAAATGCTTATCTTGGAATGTACGAGGCCTTTCGTGCCCCAAAAAGGGCAGGCAGGTAACGGCCTACTTGACAAGACATTGCATTCAGATAGCTTTTCTACAGGAAACACATTATGCTCCACAGCCTGCCCATGGATCTGCTGCCTCGTAGGGACAGAATCACTTTTTCTCCTGCTCTGGCTCCTATTCCAGAGGGGTGTGCATTTTAATACACCACACCCTTCCCTTTCAGACCCTATCAGTGATAGCGGACTCAGAGGGCAGGTTTCTATTGGTTCATGGCTCGCTTGGTGGTGTACCAGTGCTGCTTGTTAATGTATATGCCCCAAACATTAATACATCCGAGTTCTTCTCCACAATAGCGTCTCATACGGACTGATTCAATACCAACACCATATTAATGGTTGGAGATTTCAATCTCACATCGAACCCCACCACTGACACCACCAGGCTGGGAAGCATGACAAAACCACATGTCACTAATTACCTCTTTTACCTTTTGCACGCGAACATGTTGACAGATCCCTGATGCGTTAATTACCTTGACTCACAGAATTATTCCTTTCATTCTGCCCTACACGGGGCTAGGTCCAGAACAGACCATTGGTATCTTACTCATCAACTCCTTTTAGAGTTGCGGAAAGTTGAATACTTATCCCCACACTCTCTCTGACCATTCCACGGTTCTACTGGATATTGGCTTCTCCTCTATCTCTGCGCAATGCCCTTTTGGCGATTCCTGACTAATGCTTTATTGGATTCAGTATTCCGCTCCGAGGTGGCTGATGCTATCTCAGAATTCTTCAGGTTGAATGTGAGCACTGTTGACTCACAGCTGGTACTTTGGGATGCCTTTAAGGCCTTTATGCACGGAGTCTTCATCTCCAAACAAACTGGTGTGTTGCGCTTTATCCAGGACGAATTGGGGAAAATAGAAGGTAAACTAAAAGATATTGACAGTGCTGCACAGACTTCCCTGACCCCGATATCCCTACAAGATCGCTCCCAATTAATGATTGAATTCAATGATGCAGCTGCCCATGAGGTTAAATATATGTGCAAATATACCTGTGCCTGAGTGTACGGTGAAGGGGAAAAACCCGGCAGAATGCTCGCACATCTGCGACCGCAGTATCAATCATCGTTCATGACCCAACTAGACACAGATGCAGGAGTATCACTCAAGACATGGTCGAACATCGCTACATCTTTTCTTGATTACTATACCACATTATATCAGACCCACTGCCCACCCGCGGGTCAGGCTCTGCCTGACTATTTACAAGAAATAGCTATGATGTGGTTGGAGGAGGGACAGCAGGAGTTCGTAGCCTCCACAACAGACACGGATGAAATCAAGCAGGCCATCAAGGATTTGGCCAGCAGCCGCGCCCCGGGTTCTGACAGACTCTGGTCATTTTTATAAATCCTATCAACACAAACTCGCCCCCTACCTTTTTGAAGTCTATGATGAGGCTCTGCATTGCGAATTGCTTTTGCCAACAATGCACAAAGCTATTGTTATGCTACTGCTTAAACCGGACAAATCCCCCCGTAAATGTCAATCCTACAGACCATTGTCCCTACTCAACCATGATTATAAAATACTTGCTAAGGTACTGGCTACCCGTCTGCCATTGCTGGTTAATACCACTCTATACCCTTTCCAGGCAGGGTTCATTTCGGGGCAGTCTACAACGATTAACCTCTGCACAATCTTTTCAGTGATAAACCAAATAGAGCCTTCTCTGCCGGCGGCAGCAGTTATGCTGGATGCGGAAAAAGCCTTTGACACCCTGGAGTGGTCCTTTTTGTACACAGTAATGCAAAAAATAGGCATTCCTATCGGCTTCCTAAATCTTGTTTTCTTACTATATTCCAATCTGGTTGCTGGACTTAAATTAAATAGTATGATTACATCCCAATTTGCTTTAACAAGGGGGCACTAGGCAGGTGTGCCCATTGTCATCCCTGCTATTATATCAAGGGTGTCACTTACATTGAGGACTGCAGCTGCACACAGGTCCACTTGTTGCATCATTTTATGCTGATGATGTGATGCTATTTATACGTAAAGCAGTAGATAACTTGCTCCTGCTTCTACGATAGGTGGTCAGCTTTGGAGTACATTCTGGCCTAGTCATCAATTGGACCAAGTCTGAAATATTGCCATTGATGCCTGCCACTGTTCCGAGTGACTTTGAATTCCCCCTGAGATGGTGCACTGACTCACCTAAATAAAATATCTGGGTATCTATCTGCAGTGCAGTACCACAGAGGTTATCCGTCTGAATTATGGCCCGCAATAAGCCGGTTGGAGACAAAAATTGATAAATGGACAAAACTTCAGCTGTCCATCGCTGGTAGGATCACCATCATTAAAATGGTAGTATTAGCACGTTTTTTATATATTTTTAAAATTATCCCTATTCCTCTGATGCTGTCTATGTTTGTTTGTTTTTTGACTTATTAGAGTGTTGTTGGGGTCTGGCCATCTGGGTGAGGGCCATTTTGAGGCCTGGTCCAGGCAGGGCCTGGCCATGTGGCTGGGGGTCAAGGGGCCATTTTGAATCCAGGCAGTGTGCTCAGGCCTGCACCCAGTTTGCTTTCCTTTCAACCATTATGCCCAGGGGTTCTCAGGGGTGCATGAACCAAGTCTTTCTGTGGAGGGTCTTGAATTTAAACATCATTGAGGGCATGGATGGCATTGGATTGTGGTGATTTTTGTGTGATTTTCGACATTTTAGGGTGTTGTTGGGGCCTGGCCATGTGGGTTGGTGCCATTTTGAGGCCTGGTCCAGGCGGGGCCTGGCCATGTGGCTGGGGGTCAAGGGGCCATTTTGAAGCCAGGCAGTGTGCTCAGACCTGCACCCAGTTTGCCCTACTTTCGTCCATTATGCCCAGGGGTACTCAGTGGTGCATGGACCAAGGCTTTCTGTGGGGTGTCTTGAATTTAAACATCATTGAGGGCATGGATGGCATTGGATTGTGGTGATTTTTGTATGTTTTTCGACATTTTGGGGTGTTGTTGGGGCCTGGTACTGTGGGTGGGTCCCATTTTGAGGCCTGGTCCAGGCTGGTCCAGGCCATGTGGCTGGGGGTCATGGGGCCATTTTGAAGCCAGGCAGTGTGCTTTGTGCCATAGGCCGGCACCCAGTCTGCCCTGCTTTCATCCATTATGCCCAGGGGTTCTCAGTGGTGCATGGACAAGGCTTTCTGTGGGGTGTCTTGAATTTAAACATCATTGAGGGCATGGATGTCATTGGATTGTGGTGATTTTTGTATGTTTTTCGACTTTTTTGGGGTGGTGTTTAACTGATGTTCCTCTGGCTTCCTTTGCTTTTAGGTGCACAAGAGAACCACCAGTGCCAGAGAAGAAGTCCTGCAGCGGTGTGTGCAGCACAACGTCACGTGAAGTCACGCGTGGCCACAGACAACTCTGCAACTCGTACAACTGCGGCCTGCTGTTCTGACATCTGAAGAAGATGGGCCCAAAGAAAGGTGGCCGTAGCTCCTCTAACTAGCAGTTTTACTTTGAATACTTTAGCATTTGTTAGGCTAAATTATGGCACTGTTCTTGTGTACTGTGCTATCTATCATACTGTTCTAATGCTCCGCTCAGGCCACTCAAGGTTTCATTTTCTTTTTTTTCATATGCTGCTACTGCCACTGTGTACCACCACTACTACCACCACAACGATGCCATTGCATCCGCCCAGGATTGCCAACCTTAATTGCCATTTGCCATGCAGCCAGCCGCGTGCCTAGCCCTATTCTCCATCAGGAATCACAGGTAAGATAAGCATTTGGGGGAGGATGAATAATGGAGTAGGAGGAGAGAGGAGAGACTGACGGTAATACTAGTAAAGTAGTAGGATGATTGAATTCACTAACTCTGTGAGTGGCACTTACTTTTGTAAACATTTGGGTGATTACTTAGACAATTTGAATCAAACAGCCAGTTAAGTTTCAGGAAAACAAACTTACAGTTACCCCCCGCCTCCCCGCAAAACAATAAAAATGCATATGCAATGTTTAAGTGGAAAGTAAGCAATTATTTGTATCCCTAACAAAAATAAACTCCCCCGCAAGACCCAACCCACCCCCTCCCTAACCCCAAAGAATGTCCGTGAAATAAAAAGTCCCCAAAGTCCAAAAAACCCAACGCCCAATACCACCCCCCAAAAGTCTTTAAAAAAGGGGCAAGGGACAGTCTCTCCTCCTCTACTGCCGCCGGCGGAGTCCTTTGGCCAGGAGGTCCCGTTGCTCCCTGCGGAAGTTCTTGAGCAGGGTTTTAACTCTCTCCATCTCCTGCTCAAGGTTGGACACCCTGAGGGTTAGGCAGTGGATGCGTGCCTTAAACCTGCTGTGGGGGGCAGCAGAATTTTTCGCTGCTTAGCGGTGGCGTGTGCCTGCGGTACCACGGCTCCGTACCGCTGGAGGCTTGCGCCGACTGGCTGACCCAGGGTGCGCGGAGGAGGATGCAGCTGTCATGATGGATGTTGTGAACTGAGACTGCGTGTCCTCCTCTTCCTGGGCCACCAGCTGCCGATATTCGGCGACAATCGCCTCCAGCTTCCTTTACCGGGCTCGTCTAGCCAGCTCCTTCCGTGTTGGTTTGGAAGGAGCATCTATATGAAGAAAGAAAAACATACTGTAACCAATGCTCTTTAAGATTAACACAAAATAATTAAGCAGGAAGTTGTGTCACAGTAGCACTAGCGACTTGCAAGCACAGTACATAACATTTGTGGTCTGTATCTATCTAACTTCCCACCTCGTCTGCCTCTGCTCTAACATTAGTGGGAGTTTCAGGAATCAATTCTACTAGAACTATATGGATTCACTACATTAGACTCAGACAGTACACCAGTCTTCTTCTTCTTCTTCTCTCTTGTTTAGCGAAATTGGTATGTAAACTTCTGGAAGCCGGCATAATGCCAGCGCAGTCAACTTGCACCCGAGAAAAACAGATGCAAGCCATGATGACACAGACTTGCGTTACTGTACCACTCTAATACAGGCAGGTGGTGAAGCTCTTACTTTTCTATTATGGGTGGCACTGGCCATACTCTGTTACAAGGGCTACTGCTTCATTAATTTAACTTTCATCCTGCAGTGCCAATGACTAATAGAAAAGGAAAATAAAGAAGATAAATACATTTATGATTATCTATCCCTTCACAGGATATTTGCTTACATATGGATGACTTTAGGTGCTTTGTTTTTTATTGAGTGAACACTGATAGGCCACACATAAATGACAGAGTTGTAATAAACTTATTAACAGAGGTAGTGAGTGGCCCCCGTAATTGCAGGATATATGCTGTGCTTGCAAACTACTGTTACTAGTCATGGTAGTATTCTGAAAAATTACACCTTCTTTTCCTCGCCTTTGCTACACTGGAACACATGTGCTGGTGCGGTGTTACATGCTCTTCAAAGTAACACTTACTTCATCCAGTGACCGTTTACTCTGTCTACATACACCTATGCTATCTATGAGTAAGATAGTACCATGATCCAGGCATTCAAAGTAAATGTCAATATTTCTTCTTAATGTCTCAACTGGACAAACCTTAGTTTTTCTCAAGGAAAAACAACCTTTTTGTTTTATTATGGAAACCTCCAGCCATGCATCCGTGCTTGACTTGCATTTGAATTTGAGCCAAAGGATATATTGCGCACATATACAGTTTCTGTTTCACCAACCCAGGCATTGTTCAGGCATTGTTCTTCCCTTTCTCCTTCCACCCATCCTTGCTTCAGCCTTCAACCGGCCATGCATCATATTCCCAGCCACCTCGGGCAGCATTCAAAAACACATATCATTCTTTGCCAGTCATTACTTTTAACTCGCTTGTCCTTCCTTACACCCTTCTTTCCCTTTTCGTTCATCCCATCCATCAACTCCGTCTCTGATCTGACTTGGCTTCTCGATAAAACTTTCACAGCTGAGTTGAAGTCAAATTTAGAGGAGGCCACTGGTTACTCGTCAACTACTGCTATTGCTAATGCGAAGTCAAGGGTGAATGTCTTCTACCTGGTTGACAAAAACTTAGTTCTAAATTTGTAAGTCTTCTTAACAGTAAAGTTTACTTGTACTGTACAACATATACACCCGTGCAGAGAGCACACTCTGCAATCTCAATAAGTAAGGAAAATAATAGCTTACCACTGCCCGCTACTCCCGTGGCATCCCCCACAGCAGTTCCTGATGGCTGTTGCACCGCCTCCGCCCCAGGAGTGCCCACCTCCGTGCTGGCCCCGGCACTGGTGGATGGCTGTGCCGATGTTCCGCCTAGAAAATACATTTCATATTCTTAGATGCCATATACACCACTCCCTATTTTGTCCATGAATGAAAAAATGTTACTAGTACTACATTAACAAATTTTATAATTTGTGAATCGCCAGTCTCTAAACTACAAATTTCCCTTTCTTCAGGGAAAGTTTTTTTTATTATTTATGCTTAGCCGTAGCATGTCTTGCTGCACTTTTTGGCGCAACTGATGAATGCTTGCTTTTTAACACGCACCATTTTTCTCATAACAGACAGAAGCTTCCCTTCTAGGAACAAGAGCAAGATCAGATCATCATCACTTGGATGGAGTCAGCAACGATTCATCCCCACAAAGAAGACTTGAAGTTCCAACCAGGTGAGGGCTCTACCACAATTAATGTGTGAAATCAGCCACTTTTCAGTTTTGAATCCTTCACCGTTTATCTTATATGATGAAGTTGATTTTAATAAATGTTTTTACTTTTAATAAAGCTTTAAAACTTACATAGACTCTGTAGTTTTTGGTCATGAGTGAGCGAAAGGGTTTGCAATTTGCAAGCATGAGTCTGTGGCTCAGAGAGGTCGGGACTCTGACTCCGTAGTCTTATGTCCTGGGTTGTATAATCATTGGGGATCAATCATCACTGCATTCGGGAGCTAAATAATGACTCTGACACACTAGCTAGTCAGTAAGGAGATTGGGGGTTCAACTTCTTTTATGACTGGGGTATGTGGAAAGTCTAACTGCGCCTATTATAATTTATAACCAATGGCCTATTTTTGTCCATAGTTCTGTTTGTGGAGAATAGTCCCTGCAACAGTAGTAGTATGGATTGTCTTCCTATCCAATCAAAAAATAAACTAGTATCTTATTCTTGGTGGCCATTGACATTTTATTGTTGGGAATTGTCAAAGCATAAACATTTAGTAGAGTTCAATAGACATTATGGACAACCCAGAGGAATGCACTCTGCATAGAGCTATTGCTGAATAGAATAGGAGTTTTGTTTAACACCTTTTGCCAACTGTGCAAGCTTAGTTAGCTACACAGACAGACTAATAATAATCTAGTAGTACCACAGGGAGTCATACTAGAGGCAGGATAAGAATTTAGAAATAGTCTACAAAAGAGAACAAGACGATTTAGGGAAAAATAGAATGAGGAACATTAGGAAAAATACAGGTGCTGTAAAAGATAGGGAAGTATAATTATTAATATAACAGGAAAACTTACTGGGGCCAGCAGAGGAGCCCTTGCCTGACCGATCCTGGCCTTCCTGCTGTTGTCCTTGCTCCGCCGGCACCGCTATCTCCTCCTGTGTCCCCTTGCCCCTGGGGGGAGCTGAAAGACACAAACATGGATGCTTGTTGTCAACCACATCAAACATTTCAAAAAAACAATAACAAATTATTTCGGGGAAATAGACAACAATTGCACTAAATATATTGACCCACATCTGATGTGGTCTACTAGGATATAGTATTGCTGGATTCGCAGACCGCCTACTTGGAAAGTTATGTAACTCACTAAACCAACTACAAAAAGGTTCTACTAGGACTGGCAGGCAGCACTACGCAGCACGCGAAGTGACAGACACAGTCCGTCATGATCACCACCACTATCTCTTCTTAGTGGCAGGAGTACAAAGGAAGGACTGGACTTGAGTCTCTAATGTCTAGCATTACGCAGTTCTGTAAAGTACACTGATACATAATCATCACCAGGGCCAAATGAGCACAAAATTGAAAACAAGTAAGCATAGAGCATCGCCAGTGAGCAGGCGAGCACCTGCAATCACAGAAGCTTTTGAAACATAATTTACCTGCAATGTAATCAGCAGCATTCTTGCTCTTTGGAAAAAACAAATATGTGCAATATTATAATAACACAGAGCAGGAGAAAACTAAGTAGTGATTAAATAGCTACTACTACTCACCAAGCCCAGGAATCTACACGCCAAGCAGGTCGAGCAGGTCGTGTTCCCGGTCCAGGATGTCGGACCACCGGTGCGTCGACTGGTTGTAGGTCCGCCGGACCCCAGACTCCCGATACATGGCCTGGCACACCTTCCCCATAGCTTGCGACGCTCCCGGAGCCCGTACCCGGCACCGAGCTTGCCGCCTGCCGCGACGGTCCACTGTGCTGAAAATCTCCCAGGCTATTACTGCCTCCCCCCCTTAAGCGCCCGCATGGGAGCCGGGTACGGGGTGCGGGACCCTTCCCTTTGGTGTTCTTCCCGGCTCTCTTTACCATGGTCCTGGACAGGAAAGTTAAAATAAAAATCGGAAAGAATAGGGAAAAAGTAAATAAAAGAAAAGAGTTAAAAAAAGTAGTTTAAAATAACCAAAAGTTGAAAAAAACGCAAAATATAGATGTAGAAAAAGAGAGGGATAGATAATCATAAAAAAGATCAAAAAAAGTTCAAAGAAACAAAGGATTGCAAAGATTAGGGTAGGATTGAAAAAGCATGCCCAGAACCATAGCAATAAATGAAAAACAAGATGGCCGCGCCCATTGACGACCGTGTGGGTAAGTTTGCGCGATATTTCTCCGGCGACCATGCAAAAAGGCACGTAACCACGTAATTGCGCCCGCGCACAACGCGAGCATGCAATTAGCGCCCCGAAATGGAAATACGAAACGCGGACAAGATGGCAGCGTCCATGTACGACCGCATGGGTAACTTCGCCGTCGGTGCGCTGCAAAAGGCCCGCGAACACGCAAAGCGCCCTGCGAACACGCATAAAAAATCAGCAAATTCACACAAATTCGTGGATTATGCGGAACGCGAATTCACGCATTTTGCCAATACTTACTTATTTATCATTTATCGCTCTCTCTTCGTCCACCCTTGGGCATTAAAGCACGCACGGTCTGGGAGCGAGACCTCAAACTCATGATTACTGATGACATTTGGCATTACTGCTGTTCCCAGACACGCTACATCTCCGGAAACTATAGGCATAAACTGCTACATTTTAAGTATCTTCATAGAGCGTATGTCACCCCTAAGCTGCTAGCAAAAACGAATCCTACAGTATCCTAAGCATGTGGGAGATGTGGGGCTCTGGATGCTGACTTTTCACACTTAGCGTGGCATTGCACACCAGTGAACACATGCTGGGGGGAGGTATTCCGATAGGTGTCCATTATGGTAGAACACCCTATATCCCCGAATCCATTAACAGTCCTTCTGGGGTATGTGAAGCCATTGAAGAAGTGCGTTAGAAGATTTTCGGCAATGGCGTCTAAACGTCTACATTGGGATAGAACACAAACACCGATGATACGAGAATGGATCCGAGATCTCACTTACTGTGACACCATGATTGACACATATACCACGCTGCTACCTGTCACTTCCCGTCCCCGTGACTACTGGCAACCACTCAAAAATGATTTACAAACTCACTGCACTGACAACGATTGATACGGTTATTCCCTTATATGGGTGATGTATTGCCCTCCTCTGAGCCTGGGACTAGCTACATAGTGATAGGCACGGAATCTGCATGACTGCCAAAGAGTGCCCAGCAGCTGAATATTATGATAGTGGTCCGAGAGATCACTGTGCTATGTTTACTGCTAGACTATTTTTCTATTTGCTTGCTGCTCTTTGTAATTTTTTTTTTGTGTTGAGTTGATTGCAAGAGAAATGTAATCTATTCGACATACCCTCGTGCATTGTCCGGCTATGCCCGGAACACAGCTATGTTTACTCCCAACATGGTTGTAATATCTCTTTGAAAAATGCAATACATCTGTAATTTTATTTAGCACTTCAAAAACAATACATAACAAAAAAACATTTAAATGAGCACCAGACACACTTTATAACCATTAAGCCGTCTCCACAAAATCCACTTTCAAAATGATGATTTATGGAACAGCTTTTGAAGATGTAAGAATCATGTGGACTTCGACGACAGCGTCAACATTTGTAAAGCAGTTCTTGCCATCACTGATAGGGTTGGCATAAGTAGAATATGCAGCAGAATATGCATGTGTCCAATTCTTACAGAGATGCACGGTAGCAGCAGCTATCGCCCAATTTTATCTGCTAAAGATATACAGCCTGATTCATCAAGCTGAATTGCGCTCGCAAAGGGCCAGATTCTGAGAATCTGGCCCTTTGCGAGTGCGATTTTTGCATTTGGGATTCATCATCCCAAATGCAAAAATCGGTAATAGCGATTTCGCTATTTTGCGAGGAATTACATTTAAGGAATCTCTATTTGAGATTCCTTAAATGCAATTCATCATCCATTTTTAAATTGCGAATTCGCAATTTCGGCCCGCTATTTACCGTGAGGTCAAACCTCGTGGTAAATAGCGAAAACTTAGAAAAATGCTTTTAAAAGCATTTTTCTAAGTTGCATGTTGCACACACACACATGTCCTTTGGACATGTGTGTGCGCAACACCTGTTTAAATTTGCATTTAAGGGGTGCTACAGGGTGTCCTTTGGACACCCCCCTGGCACCCTTTAAATCGCTATCTTATTTGCGATTAGCTAATTGCTAATCGCAAATAAGGAATACTCCCCATTCATTAAATGGGGAGTTATTCCTTATTT
Source organism: Lissotriton vulgaris (assembly GCF_964263255.1). Classification (NCBI taxonomy): domain Eukaryota; kingdom Metazoa; phylum Chordata; class Amphibia; order Caudata; family Salamandridae; genus Lissotriton; species Lissotriton vulgaris. Next base: position 217,402,569 of record NC_141698.1, read on the forward strand.
GCGATTCGCAATTTGCTAATTGCAAATAAGGAATAAGTAGGAATCGCATTTTATTTTGCGATTCCTACATGAATCCCGTTTTGCGAGTCTGTAATAGCGATTCCTTATGAATCGCTATTAAAGACTCACAAAACGGGTCTTTGATGAATCAAGCTGATAATCATTTCCCTGCTGCAGCAGTATTTCTTTATAATATTTTCTTTTTACTAATCGCTGCTTGTCGATTTTTTCTTTACACTGACATCTTCTTGTCAGGCCAAGGAGGTGTTGCTGGTGTCTTCAGAAAACAACCTCCCTTTCATAGTGTCTCAAGTAACTTTGCATCAGTTTTGCAACTAGTTTTTCTTGTGCTATTTAACATTTTTTGTGGGATCCACCCGAACACTCACACAATGCTACAATAGCGTAATTCTGAAGCAGAATTCCGTTATTGCTTTTTATGTTCTGCAAAACTTCAAACCTGACGCAAACAATATGGCTTGAGAAAGTAAATATGTGCGAGCGTTTGAGTCACGCGAGCACCAGCACTAAACATTGTAAATCTGACCATACATATTTTGCTAGAGTTGTAAGAGAAAGCATGCTGCCAACAATCAGATGGCAAGATTTCTTTTTGATTTCAGAATATTTTATTACATTTTTTACAGGCAAGTACATTCGCTTTATCGTTAGGGGTACCAGCCAAGCTTGGTTGGTGTTGCCATGGTTACAGGTAGTTGTTGTGCACGTTAGGATGCCCCCCTTTACACTGTCTTGCTAGGAGATTAGGATAGATGAAAGAAAGAGAGAGTAGAAAAGAAAAAGGGAGGAGATAGGTCACAAGAAGAGGTCTATAGCGATGAGCTATTCTGGGTTTATAGCGTTTTGTTTTGTGGACAGCCTAATCGGAGACAAACATTGTTGTATTATGGCATAGAAGAATCAACCACTGAAGGTGCACAGCCTTTGAGGTCCTGGTAAAGATGCCAAAATAGAAAATGTACACATACAGCATTTTAGGAAACACTTACTTAAACATCTCTCTGCCAATATCCAAATGGGGTCCTTAGCTATTATACTGAATAAAAGCTACAATATTTGAAACATGCATGAGTGTGAACCATCTTAAAGTCTGGAATAAGGCTCTTTGTTTGATGCTGGGTTTAGTTTAGCAAGGCAAAGATAAAAGGGCGGGATTAATTTCAAGCTAAACAGCCAATGTGTTGAAATATTCTTTGATGGTCACATTGCTCACAGATATTAATACTACTATTCTGTCCTTATTATAGTCGCAATTCATGATGTGAGCACGTAGGACAGTATTTTCATAAAAAAAAATCTTTAAATGCATCCACTGTTTCCTTCAGTGTGCCTTTCTATCATGACAGAGGGTTTCGGTTCTATCAATAATCATTTTGATATGTCACAGAATTGATTGTTACCTGAAATGAATGTCACACAAGGTACTGCTCAGTGGGCTGTAAAGTGATTGTAGTACACATGTTTTTCGGCCTTGACAAAGTCCTTAGTGCGGATTGAGCTAGAACGCCTAAATACGGGGTAATGTTCTAGACAATCTTAGATGTATGAGCTCCCCATGTGATGAATTAGGAGAGGGTGAAGTGATTGAGGTGTAGGTCGGGGCATTTCATGGCTGAAGCTGGAAGCACCCAGGGCTACCTCTACAGGTGATGCTGCTGCGTGTTACAAATGAGGTGTCCCGGAGGCTAGGCAAGTCTCTTAGGTTAGGGCTGACACTTCCCATGACCTGAACAATCTGTTTGAATGTGACACATGTGCTTCTATTCACCTGTGCAAGCCACCAAATAGATGACTGCCTCACCAACAATTAGCTATTATATATTTTGGCGTAGAAAAAAAGGGGGGGGGGGCAGGAAAATCAAGGAGAGCAGATGACAACTCAAATAAAGGGAGGGCTTCTATTGATTACCCTACTTGATATCCATTGATAGACTACCATCTCTGATTCTAATACAGCCCTTTAAATATCTCTCAGTCTTCAATGTTCTCTTTCCAAAACCAGCAAGTGGGCCTCAAACTCCCCTATTTCGTGAAAGAAGTTTTTACTGCCTACATTGAGGTTACAATGAAACACAGATGTTGACTAAATTTGCTCATCCAAATTTTTCAATGAAAAAATGGGCAAAATGTGACCAGAGAAAACTGCTAAAGAGAAGGCTGAATTTGCTATCAGTGCGCAGTTTACACATTTTGATTGCTATGCATCAATTTAATTTGAAATCAATCAATCAAAGACATTTATAGAGCGCACTACTTACCCGTAGGGTCTCAAGGCGCTGGGGAGAGGGGGGTGCCGTTAGTGCTCGAACAGCCAGGTCTTCAGCTGCTTCCTGAAGGAGAGGTGGTCTTGGGTCAGGCGCAGGTAGGTCGGGAGGGAGTTCCAGGTCTTGGCGGCCAGGTAGGAGAAGGACCTTCCTCCTGTCGTTGCTCTTCGGTTGCGGGGGACGGCGGCGAGGGCGTGGTTGGCTGATCGGAGGTGGCGTTTGGGAGCGTAGAAGTTGATTCAGTTGTTGAGGTAGCTCGGGCCTTGGTCGTGTAGGGCTTTGTGTGCGTGGGTGAGGAGGCGGAAGGTGATTCTTTTGTTGACGGGGAGCCAATGCAGGTCTCTCAGATGTCCTGAGATGTGGCTGGTTCGTGGGACGTCGAGGATGAGTCTGGCTGAGGCGTTCTGGATCCGCTGGAGTCTCTTCTGGAGCTTGGCGGTGGTACCGGCGCAGAGGGCATTGCCGTAGTCCAGTCGGCTGGTGACAAGGGCCTGGGTGACGGTCTTCCTGGTCTCGGTGGGGATCCACCAGAAGATCTTTCGTAGCATGCGTAGGAGGTTGAAGCATGCCGAGGAGACGTTGTTGACTTGCCTGGTCATGGAGAGGGAGGAGTCCAGGATGAAGCCCAGGTTCCGTGCGTGGTCTGTCGGTTTGGGTGCGGTGCCCAGGGCTGGAGGCCACCAGGAGTCGTCCCAGGCGGAGGGGGAGGAGCCCAGGATGAGGACCTCCGTCTTGTCTGAGTTCAATTTCAGGCGGCTGGTCGTCATCCACTCGGCTACCTCTTTCATCCCTTCGTGCAGGTTGGCTCTGGCGGCGGCGGGGTCGTTGGTCAGGGAGAGGATCAGCTGGGTGTCGTCGGCGTAGGAGATTATGTTCAGGTTGTGTTGGCGTGCAATGGCCGCGAGGGGGCTCATGTAGACGTTGAAGAGGGTGGGGCTCAGCGAGGATCCTTGAGGGACGCCGCAGATGACTTCGGTGGCCTCTGACTTGTGTGGTGGTAGGCGGACTCTCTGTGTTCTTCCATCGAGGAAGGAGATGATCCATTCCAGAGCCTTCTCCTGGATTCCGACGTTGCTGAGACGCTAAACTAGGGTGCGGTGGCAGACAGTGTCGAATGCCGCGGAGAGGTCCAGGAGGATGAGGGCCGCTGTTTCTCCGTTGTCCATCAGGGCTCGGATGTCATCGGTGGCGGCGATGAGGGCGGTCTCGGTGCTGTGGTTGGCTCGGAAGCCAGACTGTGAGGGGTCGAGGGATCCATTCGTCTCAAGGAAGGCGGCCAGCTGCTTGTTGACGGTCTTCTCAATGACTTTGGCTGGAAACGGGAGAAGTGAGATGGGGCGGTAATTCTTGAGTTCGGTGGGGTCCGCTGTGGGTTTCTTGAGTAGAGCGCTGAGTTCGGTGTGCTTCCAGCTCTCAGGGAAGGTGGCGGTGTTGAAGGATGTGTTGATGATGTCTCGCAGGTGGGGTGCGATGACAGCGTTGGCCTTGTTGAAGATGTGGTGGGTGCAAGGGTCGGTCGGAGATCCGGAGTGGATGGAGTTCATCGTGCGGACGGTGTCTTCGGTGCTGATCGGGGTCCAGGCGCGGAGGGTGGTGGTGGGGGGTGGTGGTTCGGTCGTGGTGAGCGTTGGTTGGTTGTTGAAGCTGTTGTGTATGTCCGCGATCTTGTTGTGGAAGTATGAGGCTAGGGAGTCGCAGAGGTCTTGCGATGGGGTGATGTTGATGTTTCCTGCGCTGGGGTTGGATAGCTCTTTCACGATGTTGAAGAGTTCCTTGCAGTTGTGTGCGTTGTTGTCCAGCCGGTCCATGAATGCAGTTTTCTTGGCGGCGCGGATCAGCTGGTGGTGTTTCCGGGTGGCAGGCTTGAAGGTGGTCATGTTGTCCGGTGTTGGTTCCCTTCTCCAGACTTTCTCGAGGGCTCGGCAGTTCTTCTTGGAGCTCTTGAGTTCGTCGGTGAACCATGGGGCTTTCTTGCTGCCGGGTCTGCTGGGCGGGGTCCTCAGCGGGGCGAGCTCGTCCGCGCAGTTGCTGATCCACTTCGTGAGGTTGTCGGCGGCCTGGCTGGGGTTTGCTGAGCTGGCAGGAGGGTGCTGGCTCAGGGAGGTGGTGAGCTGGTCGGCTGTGATCTTGTTCCAGCTTCTGCGGGCAGCCTGTTGCTGGTGGTGGTGAGTCATCGTTCTTTTGAAGGTGAAGTGGACGCAGTTGTGGCCCGTCCATTGAAGCTCTGTGGCGTGGCTGAAGGCGATGTCTTTGCTGGATGAGAAGACTACGTCGAGTGTGTGTCCGGCGAGGTGGGTGGGGGTGGACACCACCTGCTTGAGTCCAAGGTTGGCGAGGTTGTCGAGCAGGGTGCTGGTGTTGCGGTCGTTGTTGTTCTCCAGGTGGAAGTTGAGGTCTCCCAGGAGGATGTAGTCAGCGGAGGGGAGGGCGTGCGGACTGACGAAGTCGGCGATGTCCTCGCTGATTTGGGTGCGTGGTCCCGGAGGTCGGTAGATCAGAGTGCCTGAGGGTGGTCTTCGGGTCGGTGTGGATCTGGAAGTGCAGGTGTTCGGCGGTGGTAAGGGTGTTGTCGGTGCTGGTCGTGATACGGATGGTGTTCCTGTGGATGATGGCGATGCCTCCTCCCATCTGGTTGGCTGTGCGGTCCCTCCGGGTGATCTTGTAGCCCTCTGGGATGGCGATGGCGATGTCGGGAGCTGAAGAGGCGTTCATCCAGGTCTCCGTGAGGAAGGCAACGTCAGGGGCTGTGTTGTCGAGGAGGTTCCAGAGTTCGATGGCGTGTCTGTGGACGGAGCGGGTGTTGAGCAGGATGCACTTGAGGTGGGTGCTGCTGGAGTTTGACTTGGCGGGTGCTGGTGTGGGGCAGGTCCGGATGCAGGTGAACTTGCAGACGTGGCAGCTGAAGGGTCCGTGGGTGCGTTGTGGTGTGGCGTGGTAGCACCCTGGGAGTCGACCGGCGTTGAGTGCGCTGAGGTAGGCGGCGGTGTACGTCAGGCGGGTCGGGCGGGGTCCTCGGGGGCCAGGGGTCCTGGCACTGGGCGCGGTCCAGGCGCGGACGGGCGTAGACGGGCTTACCTTTGGCGCGCCTTCGGCGCACAATCGGCGCGCCCGCTGCGCGTTCGCACGGTCGCCATATATGGCGAAGTGCGCGGGTGGGCGGAGCAGCTGGGAGGCGGGAGCGGGGAGGGTACCGAAGGCAAAGTGGGCGGGGTTATCGGAGGTGGCGGGAACCGGGGAGCGGGGACGAAGGGGCTAAGGCACAAGCAATAACAGAAGGCAAAAAGCAGGTTAAAGGGGGACAGGCTACAAAAAAAAACACAAAACAGCAGCAATGACGACGGGGGCAGGTCGCGGACCACGCCGCTAGAGGCAGGGGGCGTGGTCACGCGTCCGAAGCTCGGCTAGCGAAGCAGCAGGCAGCAGGCAGGGAACACGCACACAGCAGCTGGTGGCCATGCGGCGCGGGGGTGTCCTAGGGCTAGGTCACACTCACCTGCGCCGCACGGTCGCCATATATGGCCAAGTGCGCGGGTGGGCGGAGCAGCTGGGAGGGGGGAGCGGGGAGGGTACAGGAAGCAAAGTGGGCGGGGTTATCGGCGGTGGCGGGAACCGGGGAGCGGGGACGAAGGGGCTAAGGCACAAGCAATAACAGAAGGCAAAAAGCAGGTTAAAGGGGGACAGGCTAAAAAAAAACACTAAACAGCAGCAATGACGACAGTGGCAGGTCGCGGACCACGCCGCTAGAGGCAGGGGGCGTGGTCACGCGTCCGAAGCTTGGCTAGCGAGGCAGCAGGCAGCAGGCAGGGAACACGCACACAGCAGCTGGTGGCCGTGCGGCGCGGGGTGTCCTAGGGACCTTGAAATAATGGAGTAATACGACACCTGATAGTTAACACACCACGTGATACAGGTAATACCGGCTGAGGTAGCGTTGCGACATTTCACTGGGAAACTCATAATGAGCCCTAAGTGAGTTAACACTTGCTATGGCATTACTAAAACCTGCACGTCACAAATGTTACAGCTAGGTCAACTTAGCTTCCTGTCAACCCAAAGTCAGCAGATTGAATGCCATTAAAGTAGATCGTACGTATGATTTATAACTCGTAGAATGGCGGAAGAATAAAGCACCACAGCTGAACAAGGTATTATTCAACAACTCCCTCACCCCTCTCTTTCACTGACTGGCTTTCTCTTTGGGTTTCCATTCCTTCTTAATCCCACCACCGCTTCAATCCACAGTTTATTTGTTGCCACTTGACTTCTCACTCTTTTACCATGCCATCCATGACTATATCAGTTACTGTTTTCGTTTTTCACTCCAGAGGTGCCTGGTTGTTCATATTATAACACTTCCCAAGAGTAATGGAGGCAACACACTATTAAAACGTTCAAAAACATACATCTTGGCATCTACTGAAACGCTGTGCCCTTGTGTGGACTATAGAAACAATTTTTGTGGAAAATATCAGGTTGCTGGTCTTACAAAATAAGGCTAGGGTTGAAAATATTTACTATTAAAATGCTGTGCTGGGGGGGAGGAGCCAAGCTCGACATCATGATGGCCGCACGGTAGCTCGGCTCCGCCGGCCTCCCTGCCCAAACTCGACTATCCTGTCACCCATCCTGCCCAAAAAGGATAACAATTTATATACGAAGTCCTGCTGACACTTACCATCCATCCTGGTGGATCCGGCGCTCAGTGGGTCCGCAGCGGCGTCCTCCCAGGAAGTGCGGCCTCCTTGGAATGGAGACCGGGGCCTTGCCTTCAGCGAGTTGCCGGCGAGACGGTGTCGGCGGCGGCCTCGGGTGGAGGATTGGGGCCGGCCGGAAGATGCCGATGTGCGAAGAGCCCGGAGGCAACTGAACGCGCCTGGGACTACCGTCCGGTGTTCCAGAGGTGAGGTGCGGCAAGCTGTGTGTGGGGGATGCCGTGTTGGTGGCCACCCCCTTTGTTGCCTTGTCCGGCCATTCCGGACCTCATCGCTCGGTGGCGGAGAGTGATTCCAGCGGAGCGGTGGTGCTGGCGGGTCCCCCTCTTTTGGTGGATCTCATTTCTGCACCGCGGGTGCTGTTTGTGCGCTTGAGGGGGATCCCGCTGGGGCCCTGCTGGTGAGCCCACCCCTGGAGTTGGTTCCGAAGGGACGGTGCTGTATTCGCAAAATGGTGGCTGATGCCGTATACTGTGAAACGCCCCGGGATGCCGATGCCTTGCCTCTGTGCTATGCTGGGGCCTGCACTGGTGAGCGCGAACCCACAATTGGTGACGTCCTACAAGCGCTGAAGATTTGGCAACTGACCTTGGCCCAGGATTCTTGTGAACAAGACAATGTGATGACCGCCATTGCTCCTAGGCCGTCCCTTGGGGACGCGGATGGGCCCAAGGTGGTCGCTGATTGTTCCCCGCTTTCTGGTGGGGGTAGCGATGTTCCGATACGTAAGCGGGAGGAACTGCTGGTGATCATTGACACTGGTATACATGACTGCAGTAAACAACTTTTGCATTGCCATCGGCGGAGGAGGTCCCATGGGTTGCTTCCATTGACCGTCCAGCGGCTTCTCCATGGCCTTTTCTCATCGCTTTGTTTTATGCCCACTACATCGACGAACATCGCGGCGATAGCTAAGAAAGGACTGGGGTGAGCCCGGTTCTTACTCCGGAGGACTACTATTCGGTGCACGGAGCTATGGACAGCCCCAAATTGTGATAATTTCTCGATTCCTCAATATGTATGGATACCTGAAAACTTGCCAGTTTCGTTTTGGGCCATGCTAATTGTTTGTATGGGCGGGGGGTGGGGGCCGTGCTCCCTGTTACATGGTATCCTCTCCCATGGCTTTCCTTTTTCTCTTTCTCTTTCTTTTTCCCTATATTGTCTCATTCTATATTTCGGGTTCATATTTAGGGTGACAGGCACGCTGCTGGGGGGGGTAGGCCATGGCCTTGTGCAGGGGTGCAGGGTGGGGTGGGTGGATTAGGGTCTATTAGATAGTTATTTGTTTCTATAGCTCTTTTGTGTCCTTTTCTTGGGTCTCCATGACTGTGCGTGATTCCCGCTGGGTGAGTTACTGGGGGGGAGGATTAGGTATTATATATAATACGGTACTTTAGGTTCTGTTTATCCTGACTTAGTTGCCCCGCCCCTAAGGACGTTTGCTATCTGGATTATTGATCGCCATTATTGCCGTGGGGCGGGTACAGTAACGTGGAGTCCCCCTTTTCCATTTTTCTAGTATTTTTGTTTTCTTTATTTTCCGGGTTGGGTTGTATAATGATTGCAACTTTATCTGTCTCCCTGATGGTTTGACTGTTATGGGAGTGATGTTCTGTTTGTCTCTGGGCACATGAGGTTGCGAGTGGACACTACCAAAGAAGAACTGCAAGGGCATCAATGGTTTGCATGCTTTGGACCTTTCTGATTGCGGATCTATGGATTTACTATTGTGATGTAGTTGGTTTTGTTCCCGCCATGTGCACCAGGTCGCTTCTTATACAACCGATCCTTTATTCTCTTAACATATAAAAATTAACCTTCTCTGATCCTATGCCGAGTGGTTCCACTTAGTTAGCATCATGTACTCGCAGCGTTAGGTAGTATCGCTTAACCACTCCGTACTTTTAATTGATAATGGTGGTTTCCAGTTGTTTCCGTGGCCGGCCCCTGGGTTGTAGGCCCGTATTTGTATGCATCCATCTACACAAATAAATGTTTTCAAAAATTAAAAAAAATGCTGGGCTGGGAAAAGTAAAATAAACCATTTACCAGCAAGGCTACGTCTTATGAAAATGAAAAAAATATATATCTGGAGGCTTAACTCTGACTGAAAAGACTAGAAAATCTTGGAAAATGGCTTGACAATAGAAATGTATTTAACAGCAGTTCCAGAGTAATCTGGCTCTAAAGCGGAGTTCTTCAAAAAATATCAAATGAGTTGGCTTTGTAAAAATTGAAGTCTGGTAAATAACAATAGTGATGTTGTATTCAACTGTTATCTTAAAAGAAATTGAAAACAAACTGCAGTTACACGTGACTTTACTGGTTTACAGCTGGTTCATCTGGATTAACCGTAGGCTTCTGAGTCACTTGGGGATAGGAAAGAGATTTGGTGAGAATATATAAGTTATCTAGCCTACATATATAAAAGTTCCTTGAAGACAAAGAATTAATGTATGACAGTCAAAATATAGGTATGAAGCAATTTCTTCTTGTGAGTTTGTCAACTATTTCCTCAATGAATGATAGTCATGTGTCTGTAAATAAACTAAGGTCGGATGTGGTGTAATAGTGAAGAAACAGACAACAGTGCTCTAACCAGACCAATTTAAAAGTTCAATCATGGAATATCTTTTGCCTAAATAGGCAAAAGAAAATCCTTGGAATGCCTTGCTTTAATATTGGAAAAGATATAATCTTGTTATGAGAGAAGTGGGATATCGATCAGTATTTTCATGATGGATTTATATCTTTTATCATACCACCAACTCACACTCAAATATAATAAATGAAGGGTTGTTCTTTGGGAGGCTAAGGGCCAGATGTAGGTCGCCAATTACCGGTCGGTAACGGCTGATTTCGGCCGTTACAGACCGGTAATTGGTTTTTGAGATGTAGGGGGCCCGAATTTTACCGAATCTGTAAATTTACCGATTCGGTAAATTTACAGATTCAGTAAAATACCGACTCGTTATATTTACCGAATCGGTAATTACAGATGTAGGTGGATCTTAAAATAGTGCCACAGGCCCTTAAGAATTTGTTATTTACCATGAGATACTATCTCATGGTAAATACCGAATTCCTGTGTACATGCACATCTGTGCATGTACACCTGTGCCATGTGGCACACATACATGCCCTAAGGGCATGTATGTGTGTCACATTGCACACAAGCCAGAATCAGGGGTGCATCAGGGTGTCAAAGTGACACCCTGTCCCCCTTGTAATTTGGTAATTTTACCAAATCGGTATTTACCGATTCGGTAATTGACATTGATTCCTATGGGCCGAATCAATGGCAATTACCGAATCGGTAAATACCAATTCGGTAATTACCGAATCGATTCAGTAAATATACCTACATCCCGATTGCCAGTTCTTAAATACCGAATCGGTATGATTCGGTATTTAAGAATCGGTAATCGGTCTGAGGTTCTGTAAATTACGAATTTGTTCATGCTCAGCCTCCATTTTGAGATCGCCACCATTTTGTGTTGCCCTCACTCAGGCAGCTCGGCGAACGCGGTGTTTTTGTCGTTTCTGCTTTGCGTGTCAGGTGGCTTCCTCACCTATGTTTACTAATGAGTGTCAGGGTCTGGCCGAGTACACTAATTCCTGTCTGAGCTGATTAATCCCCGTCCGGACTACATGTCATTTCACACCATTGTTTCTTTTAAGTTATCTTATCTGCTGTCCTTCGCTACACGTCTCATGCATTCTCCGGTTTCTCGACTGTCCTTCTACAACACACAGCTGTGTTTTCTCTGCTTGTAAATCGAATTGTGTGGATTCACTTGTGACTTACTTAAGGGGTCGAATGACAAACAGAACCGGGAACTTGAGTTGCTTTGGTCTTAAAACATTGTCTATAACATTTGCCTATAGCTCATGCTCGTGTGTGATTGCATTTTTGCATTGTATTGTATTGTATATAAACCTGTGCGCCACTGAGTTAAGTGGCAGTCTCTTTTAAACCTCGTTGTACTGACGACTTCTAAGACCACTGTACTAGCTGCAGCTAATAAATATCATCTTCTACGCCAGACGAAGAGTCTGTGTCTCTGTTTTGACAAGGCAGGTGAATCCCGGGGATTTAGGCGTACCCTGCGCCACCGGGCCTTAAGGCTGCGGTTCTCCAACTGGCGCCCAACGTGGGGCGACTTCAGCGGTTGAGCCAGAGGGTCATGAGGAGCCCCGCAAGAAAACTCCAGAGGAAGTGCATCACATGATCGACCCCTGTAGGTCAGAAGTGGACCGAAGGTCTTTGACTGCGCGGCTACTCCTCTCCGACCGCTGCTGATGACTGCTGCCTTGACTGTCGCCCTGCCTTGGACCCTTCTGAGGTTTGGTAGAGCGAGACGATAGATGGACCTTCGCTGGAGCAGAACGATTCTTAGTTAAGTATTTGGTGGGTCGCTCCCACAGACCTTTGTTTTGTTTTGTTTTTAGTCTCTGGTCAGATATTGCAATAGCTGAAGCCAAGGGTTAAGTTTGATTGTACTGTCTCACTGATCTATACCCCTTGTTGTTTGTGATCAGTCTAGAGAAGTGACGATGCCTGGGCTGAGTAAGTTCAAAAGATTTTGTTGTTTGGGTTGTACGAGTGATTTCCAGTTGGAGGAATCATGTCCGACCCCTCCGGTTGGAACTCCCACTTATGAGCTCTATTCGAAACATGGTATTGGTCCCATTACCTTTAACGAGACATGGGACTGATATACGAAAAATAGTGGAGTTTTAAGATGGCCTCAGAATGGTAGCTTTGACCCTGCTATATTTGATAATTTGGAAACAATTCTGTTTAGAAGAAAAGTCCGGCCAGCTATGTTGGACTCCTTTCGCCTTTGGCGTAAATAAGCCAAACAAAAAGAAATCAAACAAGTGAAAAAGGATAGAAAAGCACAAGACATGTCAGTCCTACAGGCTGCCCAGCAGTTTAAGGACAATGAAGCAGATGATTCGAAGGAGGTATCGGAGAGACAACATCATATGGCGATAGATAGATGCTATCCGATGTTGCCTACTTCCTCTTCAGATAAAAGTAAGGAATTAGAAGAAGATTACCTAATGTCATGTTTATTGAATTCACCTCCACCCTATGTTCAGAATACGAATGCACCTCCGTTACCCCCTCCCGTTCCTCAACAAGTAGTTGCTCAATTATCGATTGTCCAGCAAACGTCTCAGCCCCTTAATGCTCCCTTGCCTGCTTCTGCTCCGCCCTCGCAGCTCGTACTTCAGCCCCCAAATTCTCCAGCTCCCACTCTTCAGTCTGCTACGTTTTAGTCTCCGTTGCCTTCTACATCTGTAATACCTCCTATCCTTTCGAGGGATTCTCCTATTTCACAGAGGAGGATAGCAGATGCTGTTTCAAGTTTCTTTTCTCCTTTTGTCAGGCCTATAAAAATGTCTCCAGCTTTCTCTAGATGACAATCTTGTGGTCAACTTCCTCTTGCAGATGAGAAAGTAGTTCTGGGTTCTCTTGCTCGTAAATGGATTGAGCATGGACCAGAATATAGTACCGATGATATTATGAGTTGTTTTCATCAATGGGGGGGGGCCACGCTGAGATATGTTTTCAACATTGTGTGTCAAACTCTTATTAGAGGTTGGGAAGATATGGAGCTAGATACAGTTCCTTCGGACCTCCTGAAATTACAAGGTGATTTTGATAAAGGTTTTATTGTAGGACACCGAGTTGAAGAGGCAGTGAATAAACTCATTGCGTTTCGAACAATGTTTTTGTCCCTGTCCTTTTCCGAGACTGATCCCGCCAATAGAAAAGGTAGCAAGAATTATCCGATGCGTGAAGTTCCTCCCGTATAAAGAGAAGAGGTGATTGGTCCACCTCAAGTCCCTGCTCATTTCCAGCGCATATGGGTTCACGAACCCTGGAAGAGGTCTGAAGTATTGGCGCTTAAGCAAAGTCTTCCCGACCCCCATAGAAATCCTGCTGGATATTACAAAGAATTGTCCCAAACAGTTGACGCCTGTATTATGAATTTAGCCGACATTGATATGTTATTCGGAAATGTTGTTCCGCAAGGTATATGGGCATGGATTCGTAGGGAAAATCATTTGGCTGAATTGGGTGGTGATTGGGCTGCTATTAGAGCTGCGGATGGGAATCAAGTGGGTGATTCAAAACCCAAGGATTTTATTACGGCTCTTCCAGGTAGAATAATTGAATTAATGAAGACAATGATGCCTGCAGTGCGAGTAAATTGGGATAAGCTGGCCGCATGCAAGCAGAAGAAAGATGAAAGTGTTTCGGATTTCTTCACACGCTTTGAAGAAACATTTATCGACCACAGTGGTCAGGATTTGAGTGTAGAGGGTGGTCAGCGGTTGTTTGTGGACAAGTTTGTATATAATTTGCTTTATGAACTTTCAAATAAATTAAAGAGTCCTGAAAGTGCATGGGCTGTCTCTTCTCCTGCTAAAATATTGGCCACTGCCCAGTATTACGAGAATAGGGATAAGGAGGAGAAAGAGAAGCAAGAGAAGAAAAATAAAGACTTAAAAACTAAAGTTCTTTTACAGCAGGCGTATCCACCTCGCTCGAATCAGCATCAGCATAACTCAGTTTCAGCAGCCTCCGCAGTTCCAGAGACTGTTACAGAAGCCTGAATATTTCACGCCATGACCTTCATTAGGTCCTAATCAATGTGCATATTGTAGGGAAGTAGGACATTTCAAGAATAGTTGTCCGGTCCTATTACAGCGTAATAATGGGATGTCTGCTCCCCGAGGTCGTGGTCATTTTCAGACAGGATCTAGAGGTAGAGGACGAGGTGCGTCCTCTCAAAAGCAGCGCTCTCTTGTCCCATTTACTTCGAATTACTTTGACCAGCAGACGGTCCCGTCTACGCAGTATTACAATGATGATTATTACGTTGAAGAGAGGGCTAACAATTTTCAGACTGAATAGGATAGCCATGGACGAAGTGAGGGAGTTGTGTCGATTCCAGTAGATCAAAATGGGCCGTATGTCACTGTCAACGCAATGGGTGTTTCAGAACCATTTCTTTTGGATACTGGTGCGTTGAGAAGTTCTATCATTTATTCTAAACTCCCTGGGGCACCTTTGTCTGGCTTAATAAATACATCTGTGGGATTTTCTGGCGCTCCAGTCCCTAATCCGGTTTATTGCCCCTTACCTGTTTCAATTGGTCCTTATGATTTGGAAGCTCCACTTATCTTGACGACTGGTTGTGGTGAGAATTTATTGGGTTTGGATTTGTTGAAAAGACTGCATGCAACATTATACTGTTCCCCTTCTGGTGTGCATCTTATGTTGGGAAAAAGATTGATGCCCCCCATGTATTTATCTCGGGACCAGTTTTCACCTGAGTTACTTTCTCTCCCAGAAAGTCTTTGGGCCACAGGCCCGAATGACGTGGGTCGTCTTGCGATTCCACGGTATGTTGTCACAATCAAAGATAATGTTAGAATGCCACGTATTCCCCAATATCGTATCTCTAGTGATGGGGAAAGAGCATTATTGGCTATTGTTGATGATTTCATTCAGAAAGGTGTGGTCGAAGAGACCAGAGGCAATGTTTGTAATAGTCCTGTTCTTCCGATCCTTAAGAGGACGGATCCTTCACAGCCTCCTGTCTATAGATTTGTTATTGACCTAAGGTAAGTCAATAAAATAGTGGTACCACAGTTTCCTGTTGTTCCGGACATTACAGCATTACTGACCATGATTCCTGCTTCAGCGGCTTGGTTCTCGGTGATAGACCTTAAGAACGCTTTCTTTAGCATTCCCATTGCTGAAGAAAGTAGGGATATCTTTGGTTTCTCTTTGGGTGCCCGAAGTTTTCGATTTAAGAGAGCTCCTCAAGGCTATTGTGAAAGTCCCTCTATTTATAGCAAAGCTCTTAAATGTCAACTAGATACTTTCTTTTTGCCTCCAGGTGCTACGCTTGTTCAGTATGTGGATGATTTGCTGGTGGCTGCTGATACGGAAGATGTGTGTAGGAATGTGACTGTTGTGTTGTTGCATCATCTGGCTGTATTGAATCATAAAGTATCGCCCTCCAAGTTGCAGTATGTCCGACAAGAAGTGACCTATTTAGGTCATCTCTTGTCGAAGGAGGGAAAGCGATTGACCCCAGAGCGTATGCATGCTATTTCACAGATGTCTGTACCCACCACACAGAGAGAAGTGCGTGCCTTTTTGGGTATTACTTCCTATTGTAGAGAATGGATTCCCAATTTTTCACTTTTGGCGAAACCATTGGTGGCATATACATATCAAAAGATGTAACACGTTAAATCCAGATACACTGTTGCCACTCCTAGATGAGAAAGGCGATCAGGAAAAGCATGATTGTTTTCTTTGTACTGAAGAAGAAACGAAGGGGAGGATTGATTTAAAGGACACTCCGCTCAAGGACCCGCGCGGGATCCTATGGGTGGACGGTTCTTGTTTTAAGCTTCCAAATGGAGAAACCACTTCTGCCTATGCTGTTACCACCTTATGCACAATTGTCGAGACGGCACGTATTGGACATAATTCAGCCCAAGCAGCTGAATTGTTAGCTTTGACTAGAGCGTGTGTGCTGTCGAAGGGAAAGAGAGTGAATGTGTACACAGATAGTCAGACTGATCTTCTTGAGTCCCTTACTTTACCAGCACAGATAGCGATCATAAAGTGTAGCGCGCACAAGAAAATTACAGATGATGTGGGTCGTGGACTCATGCCACACAATACACAAAAGGGAATGCCATATTTGGTTCTTCCTTCCTCATACGAAGGTTCAGCTTGGGCCTATTTGACAATGTTTTCAGCCGCATACCACAACAAAATTAGAAGCCCTGTGAGAACTTCTGGGAACTGACTAGATTTAAGCCACAGCTCCTTGATCAAAAGTATAGTGGTAATGGCCAAGATTGTAGAGAAGAGTAAGATTCCATTGGATGAAAAAAAAGCTTATGATGGATGGAATGTTACTCACTATGTCTCCCTTCTCAGTGACAAAACTAGAAAAGGCGAGTCTTCCCCAGTATGGACTGTGCCCCATAAAGGTAATCTTTGTCTCCAAATCATCAGCAAGAAAATTGATGACCACCAGAAATGTACATACACATATGTTTTCACATCTCTTGATTTCCCTCTGTTAGTTCCGTCTCAAGGAACGTATTTTGTTTGTAATGATCGAGCTTATACTTGGTTACCTTCCAACTTTTCTGGAACCTGATACATAGCTTTCCTCCTTCCCCCTACATATACGGCTTCGCCAGACCATCATAGAGTTAGACATAGCAGAGGCGTATTCAATGCCAAAGATACGGCAGAACAAGAGGTATGAGATTTCCTAAAAGGATTCCTCCCCTTTTGGGGTCCAATGGTCAACAGTAGACCCATCAGGCAACTGGTTCGAGTGGTTGAGACCACTATTAATGTTACTGCAGGTGCGATAGGTAGCATTGCAGCAGAACTTCAAGCTGACCGTCTTATGACGCTGCAAAATCGAATTGCGTTAGACGTGATCTTAGCAGACCGAGGAGGTGTCTGTAAATTGATCGGATCTAGTTGCTGCTTTTATATTCCAGATGATGCTCCAGCAGTATACCAAGCCATTTCCAAATTGCACAGTGTCTCCGAGTCGATTCATCAGGATGAAGGAGATTAGCCTTTTATGGGATGGTTTGGGGGAATATTGTCAACTTGGGGATGGAAGATCTTAACGTTCCTTGGAGCAATTTTAGCCGTCATATTCTCTTGTTGCTTATGTATTCAGTGTGGTCCTGCAGTTTGTGGCTTGTTGGCTACTTTATGTGTTCCACGCTCTGCTGCTCAGAAGACAGAGAATATTCGAATGATGGTGCAGCAACAGCTTGAAGATCGCATGAACATCAGTGTTGATTCTCACTCAGATTAGCATGAGTTGGTTTGTCTTTGCCTGAGTAATGGCAAAAGGAGGGTCTGCGGTTCTGTAAATTACGAATTTGTTCGTGCTCAGCCAATTCGGTAATTACCGAATCGATTCAGTAAATATACCTACATCCTGATTGCCAGTTCTTAAATACCGAATCGGTATGATTCGGTATTTAAGAATCGGTAATCGGTCTGAGGTTCTGTAAATTACGAATTTGTTCATGCTCAGCCTCCATTTTGAGATCGCCACCATTTTGTGTTGCCCTCACTCAGGCAGCTCGGCTAATGCGCTGTTTTTGTCGTTTCTGCTTTGCGTGTCAGGTGCCTTCCTCGCCTATGTTTACTAACGAGTGTCAGGGTCTGGCCGAGTGCACTAATTCCTGTCTGAGCTGATTAATCCCCGTCCGGACTACATGTCATTTCACACCATTGTTTCCTTTAAGTTATCTTATCTGATGTCCTTCGCTACATGTCTCATGCATTCTCCTGTTTCTCGACTGTCCTTCTACAACACACAGCTGTGTTTTCTCTGCTTGTAAATCGAATTGTGTGGATTCACTTGTGATTTACTTAAGGGGTCGAATGACAAACAGAACCGGGAACTTGAGTTGCTTTGGTCTTAAAACATTGTCTATAACATTTGCCTATAGCTCATGCTCGTGTGTGATTGCATTTTTGCATTGTATTGTATTGTATATAAACCTGTGTGCCACGGAGTTAAGTGGCAGTCTCTTTTGAACCTCGTTGTACTGACGACTTCTAAGACCACTGTACTAGCTGCAGCTAATAAATATCATCTACTACGCCAGACGAAGAGTCTGTGTCTCTGTTTTGACAAGGCAGGTGAATCCCGGGGATTTAGGCATACCCTGCGCCACCGGGCCTTAAGGCTGCAGTTCTCCAGGATTACCTACATCTGGCCCTTAGTGACTGCTTTCTATGGAATAAAATACAAAGCTAGAGAGATTGGTCATGGAGTCACCCCAGACCCCATGTTTTCTAATTGATATTATAGATTTGAATAGTATTTATATCTACTGATCTGATCTCAATGTAAAATTTGATGTTCAATAACTAGAAGACCTGTCTTGGGAATACTGTCAGTCTATGCTACACCCCAAGGGGGGGGGGGGGGTAGCAGAATGTGAGTGCAACCACAAAGCTCAACAATTTGAGAAAGTGCTATTTGAATTGCATGAGGTTTTAATGACCAGCCTGCTGGTTAAACATTTAAATAAGTGGAAACTATAGGCCTTTGTGTGACTTTGCATTTGGTATTTGGTCTCCCAAAGTATCCTCCTTAGTTTAAGACCTCTAGTTATTTGATTATGATGTGATTGATTTTTTGGCAATTGTAATACCCTTTTTATGTTATTCGGGGGGAATATATATTCTGGAGATACAGAGATAATTTTTAATATAGCTTACAACATTCTATTCTGAATCTACTTTTAATTAACAGCATTCCAGGATCAGAAAGAAAGATACCTAGTTGGAGAGCAAGAGAGTCCCTTATGTTGGAACAAACATATATAGCTAGATAGATTCCAGACTGCTTCCAGATAAAGATGAATTTAGATAAAATTATTCATAACATGAGACCGACATAAGCGAAGAAAGGCAAACTCTGCTTAATTTAATTTGAAGAGGGAAAACTGAATTAAATATAATATTGTATAAATGAAGGAAACAGATATACGTTTATAAAATTGGGTTCTGTCATAAAAACTAGGAAGAGATCTTAACAATAATTAAGCATGGGCGAATTTTGGGAATTCGTGATTCAACAATTTGCGTATTTACGAATTTGCAATCCGTAAAATTTGCAAATTTGCTTTTTTTTGCACGTTCTCGAGGGTTTTTGCCAGTTTGCGAGGGTTGTTTACAAGTTCGGGAACGCAAACTTACTAATGTGGTCGCAACGGTTGCGACCATGTTGTTTCTACGTGTCCAGCCTGTTTGCGACCCTGTGGTTCATCACGGCCACCCTCTGGTTCTTCATTGCCACCCTCTGGTTCACCAATTCCACCCTCTGGACCATCACTGTCCCCCTCTGGTTTATCACAGCACCCTCTGGTTCATCACAGCACCCTCTGGTTGCTCACTGCCATCCTCTGGTAAATCCCTGCCACCCTCTGGTTCATCATTGCCACCCTCTGGTTTGCCACTGCCACCCTCTGGATCATCACTGTTCCCCTCTGGTTTATCACAGCACCCTCTGGTTCATCACAGCACCCTCTGGCTGATCACTGCCATCCTCTAGTTCATCCCTGCCACCCTCTGGTTCATCACTGCCACCCTCTGGTTTGCCACTGCCACCCTCTGGATCATCACTGCCACTCTCTGGTTCATCACTGCCATCCTCTGGTTTATCCCTGCCACCCTCTGGTTCATCACTGCCACCCTCTGGTTTGCCACTGCCACCCTGTGGATCATCACTGCCACCCTCTGCTTCACCAGTGCCACCCTCTGGTTCATCACTGCCACCCTCTGGTTCATCACTGCCACCCTCTGGTTCATCACTGCCACCCTCTGGTTCAAGGCAGTGGATTGAGGCAGGGAAGGCTGAACGAAACTAGACACTGCCTGGGGCACACTAGGTGTCCCATGCAAAGTCCAGTTCAAACCGATGCTAGGGCTCTCCAGCCCCAGCTCTGGCACAAAACTGGTCAATGGGAAAGGGGTGTAACCACCCCCTTCCTGGGTCCCACCCATAGGAGGGACCTAGCAGGAGATCCAACCCCTAGATTTTGAATAAAGGTAGGAGCTGTGCCAATGCAAACCAGATCATCATGACTGAAACTTTGAAACAAAACTTTGGACCCTTCGACATCCCACTCGACGTGGAAGACTGAAAGCAGGCACCATCAGCGCATCAAGACTTTCTTTGCCTTTGCTCCCGCTGGAGCTCGAAAAACAGAGATCAACAAGACCCAGACTCCCAGACATCCAACAGCCCGATCCACAGTCCTTGCAAAGCTGAGACCCGTGGAGGCAACGAGAGACGTGGGACTGGCCATCTTGAAAAGTCGACAAAGTGCTTCCTGTGCAGCTTCCGAGGTTCCCTTGATGCTGTGCTTTGTGGTTTGAGAAGCCCCAGCCCGGAGCAGCCTGTGCTCCAAAGATCACTCCTCCACACTCACCGAGTGCTGCGTGGGGCCCTTTTGCACTTTTCCTACTTGACACGTTGTCCGGTCACTTGCCCGTTGGCTAGTGGCCTCTGTGGCGACGATCCATCAAAACTACACTGCTGGTCTGGTTGCTCCAGACTGGCCCTAGCTCCCCTGAAAAGGAGCCATCGATCTGACCTTCCCGGTCTGATCCAGAAGACACTTCGAGTCCTGCTTGGGTTGCATTTGCCAAGGTTTGGTGACTCCAATTCGAGAACCGACACCGCCGACAGCAAGAGCCTTTGTGGGACAGCTCGTGTCCACCAGCTGGTCATCTTCGATCCTTCCTGGTCCACGTGGCAGAGGAGACAAACAACTCAACAGCACCTGATCGCAACACGACACTGCCTCGTTCCTTCCGTCCTGGTTCCATCCTGGTCACTGGCTAGTGACCTAGACTCTGTCCCCTCTGCTTTCAGGTACTCTACATCTTCGATCCACCCTTGGATCCAACCGGACTCTTCTCTCCTGGCCGCCTGCAGCATCTTTACCTCTAGGCTCCATAGAACTCCACGAAGAAACCCAATGCACTTTGGCACCTATGCGCCTGCTTCCTGTGGGTGAGGTAACGAGATTACACCGGTGCTCCTATAGTGGTTTACACCTCTAGTGTCCTAGTTTTTAGTGGCTAAGTTCTAGTCCAGTCGGAAGACTCCTAAACCTATAACTTTCTGATCTTTACGCACCATTGACTTGTATGGTAAACGTGGTTGCCTATAGACACTGCACCCGCATCATGTGGGCCTCCTATGTCCTAACCTTCGTTAGTCCAGTGTAGGCCCAGCGATTCCCTAGGCCCTAGGCCTGTTCATTGTTCGTGATGTGGTACTTATACCACTTTCTTAATATATGGTTTGAGTGGCCACCCGGCCTATCCATAATTGTGCATCCTATTTTATGTTATACTGTGTTCTTTGTTTAACGCTTATGCTCCTGTGCTCATAAAGAGTCAAGGGGATTATTCTAGAAATAAATACATATATTTTATAATATATAACTTGTGTGGCGTCCTTTCATTTGGTATTTAAAGGATTGCATATGGTAAAACAGCTAGCTTCACATGCCCTCTTAAGTTTAGCCTAAGACTGCTTTTGTCCATGCTACCACTAGGATAGCTGGTCTATAAGGTTGACTTAAAACCAATCACCATAAGGGTCATTTGGACTGGTGCAAGGTGCTCACTAGAATAGTGATCATCATATACCAGGCCAACTTCTCACATACAGCACCCTCTGGTTCACCACGGCCACCCTTTGGGTCATCACCTCCACCCTCTGGTTCACCACTGCCACCCTCTGGTTCATCACTGCTATCCTCTGGTTTATTACCTTGTGGTTCACCACTGCCACCCTCTGGTTCATCACTGCCACCCTCTGGTTCATTACTGCCACCCTCTGGTTCTCTACTGCCACCCTCTGGATCATCACTGCCACCATCTGGTTCATCACTGCAACCCTCTGGTTTGCCACTGCCACCCTCTGGTTCATCACTGCCACCCTCTCGTTCATCCCTGCCACCCTCTGGTTCATCACTGACACCCTCTGGTTGATCACTGACATCCTCTGGTTCATCCCTGCCACCCTCTGGTTCATCACTGCCACCCTCTGGTTTGCCACTGCCACCCTCTGGATCATCACTGTCCCCCTCTGGTTCACCACTACCACCCTCTTGTTCACCACTGTAGATTATGGGGGGAAAGCAAAGCACACCTTCCCAGCCTCAACTGAGATGAATTCATTTGGGGCTGGTTAATGTGTCACTGAATTTGTGCTTCAAGTCTGGCACCTGCTTCCTTAGCTGTAAGACCTTCCTGTTGCAGTTTTTTTTTTTACAGGAGCATTGTGCCATACTTGTAACTATTCGCTGACCCTGCTTTGAGGTTCAGAGCAGGGTCAGAGAATAGTTGGAAGTAGGCAACTAAACTCTGGAGGGGCCCCTCAGGAAGCACTACAGGGAATGGTTACAAATTAGCTTGAACTTTTTCACCTGCTAATTGCTTTCGGTTTTCCAAAATTCATTTTTCTGCCATTTCGCGAGGTTCGCGGGGCACGAATTAGTGCGAAATCGAACGTGCAATCCGCAAATTCGTACTAATTTGCTGATTTCTTTTTTTTACATGTTCGCGCGTTTTTTTGCTAATTCGCGGACCACTTGCAGCGCACTGACCCCGAGGTTGCCCATGCGGTCGTGTATGGGCGCGGCCATCTTGTTTGTGTGACGTGTTTCCGTTTCCGGGCGCTAGTTGTATGCTTGCGTCGTATGCGGCTCGCGATTACGTGTTCATGGGCGTTTTTGCGTGCTCGCGGGGGAAATATCGCGCAAACTTACCCACGCGGTCCTCTATGGGGGCGGCCATCTTGTTTTTCATTCACTGCTATGGTTTTGGGCATGCTACCTTTCTATCCATCTTACATCTTTGTAATGCTATGTTTTTCTGAACTTTTTTTGTTTTTTTTGCTTATTATCGCTCTCTTCAATTTCCTACATCTATATTTTGTGTTTTTTTTTTACTTTTAGTTACTTTATTACCTACTTTACTTCTTTCGCTCTCTCTCTTATTTTTTTCACACCTATTCTTCTTTCCTTCTTCTTGTGCCCAGGACCATGGCTAAGGGAGGCGACAAGGGCAAGGGGAAGGGCCCAGCACCCTGTACCCGTCTCCCTTGCAGGCGTTGGAGGGGGGAGGAAGTCCAGCCCAGGGAGATCTTCTCTGCAGTGGAGGTGGCCGCCTTGTTGGTTTTTGTACAGGTCCACCTCCCTAAGACCGTGGCAGCAGGTGGGCAGATTGCTTCCAGCGGTTACGGCCTCCGGGAGCGTCGCCAGCTGTGGGAGAAGGTGTGCCAGCGCATGTATAAGGAGTCTGGGGTCCGGCGCACTTACCAGCAAGTGACGCACCGGTGGAGTGACATCTTAGACCGGGAGCATGGCATGCTCGACCTGCTCGGTGTGGAGATCACTGGGCTTGGTAAGTAGCTATTTAAGAACTACTTTTTTTCCTTCTGCTCTGTTATATTGCTAATCTATTTTTTCCCTGAAGAGTACGAAGGCTGCTGATTCGATTACATTGCAGGTAAATTAATGTTTAAATAGCTTCTGTCATTGCAGGTGCTCGCCATATATTGGTGTTGCTACTATGCTTACTTGTTTGCAACTTTTTAGTCATTGGAGAGCATTACTGCGTAATGCTAGAGACAGTACACTCAAGTCTAGTCCTTCTTTGTACTCCTGCTGCTGCCACTTTTAAGAGATAGTGGTGGATTGATACGTTGAGTATATTATTTATTACTTGTTATAGAACATTTGTTAGTGGTCTGCAATCATTATTACGGAATGTGTCTGTCACGCGACGTCTCGTGCTGCTGAGTGATGGCAGTCGTAGTAGAACCTTTTTGGTTTTGATGTAGTTAGTGAATTACATAACTTTCCTATTGGACGGTCTGTGAATCCTGCAATACTGTACTACTATCCTCCTAGTTGACCAGATCAGATGCAATTGATGTTAATTTGTTTCCCCAACATAATTTTAGATTGAGTACAAAGAAATCAAATATTTCCAAAAAAACAATCATCCATGTTGTGTTTCTTTATTTCATGATCACCAGGACTGCCCAGGGTCAAGGCGACGGCGGAGACAGAGACTCCGGTGGCAGAAGGTGCAGAGCAGTCCCTTGCAGGCTCTTCTGCTGGCCCCAGTAAGTTGTTCTATTGTTATATTATACTTATACTGCCCTAACTTTTACAGCTCTTATTCATTACAAACTGGTTCCTAATAATTCTATGTTTTACAAAATAGTCTTTGATCTTCTTCTAACGTAGACTACTTTCTACATTCTTATCCTGCATCTACCATCACTCTCTGTGCTTCTACTATTTACAATTATGAGTCGGTCTGTGTAAATCTGATACAGCAATAGCTCTAGGCACTGAGTGCAGTCCTCTGGGTTGCCCTTGCTGTCTATTCCAGTCTATGTAAGTGCTTTGACAATTTCCAACAACAAAATGTCACTGTTTACACCAAGTAAAAGGTAGCAGTGTCCTTTTTGATTTGAGAGGAGCACATCCCATACCGCTAGTGTTTCAGTGACTATTCTGCACACAAAGAAGTATGGACAAGATGATAGGTGCAGTTCGACTTTCGACATACCTCTGTCCGAACAGAAGTTGAACCCCCAATCCCCTGACCGACTATCTAGAATGTCTGACTAATGATTTTATGACCCAGAAGAACAGAAGAAGACTACCTCCGAGTCC
This sequence comes from Lissotriton vulgaris, assembly GCF_964263255.1. Taxonomy (NCBI): domain Eukaryota; kingdom Metazoa; phylum Chordata; class Amphibia; order Caudata; family Salamandridae; genus Lissotriton; species Lissotriton vulgaris. The sequence goes on from NC_141698.1 coordinate 217,426,882, forward strand.
CGGCCTATCTGAGTCACTGAAACATGACTGCCAAGTGCAGTAGTTCAAACCTTTCCACTCACTCACTCGTAAACAAAAACCACATAGTGTTTGTTTGTTTTAAAGTTTTAGTTTCAATTAAGAAATGAAAACATTATTTCTTTATTTTTAATAGTGTAGTATTCTATGGATGAAGATGACGTTAAAGTTGAAACAACATTCCCATGAATGAAATTAGTATGACTCAAACTTAATAATAGTTAACAGACACATGAAATTATTAGAATAACTGTGCGGGAGCCCCCACCTTCTTTAAAGTTCTTGAAGTACTGCTGGTGATGACTTAGTAGTTGGTGAATCGTCTGGCAGAAGGGCAATGGAATCTTCTTTCTGTAATGAGAAAAATGGTGCCCGTTAAGCAAGCATTCATCAGTTGTCATAAGAAGAAGTGAAGCATTTAATGGAATACGCATATAAAAGGTTAACACCCTCCCCAAAACCGTTACTTTTTTTCAATCCCAGTGATAAAAAAATGTGTTATGTAACATTTTCTTCCATTACGAGACAAAATAGGGGGTTGTGTATGGCATCTGAAAATATGACATGTTTTTCCTAGACGTCACAACATCTGATGCGGCACAGATGACCAGCAGTGCGGAGGGGTCCACTCAGGATGCGGCAGCGCCAACAGGAGGAGCTGGGGGGGAAGACTCAGCGGCGACGGACGGTGGTAAGTTATTATACTCCTTACTTATTGAAATTTTTTGAGTAGGCTCACAAAGGAGTGTATGATGTACTGTACAGTAGTACACAGTACACTAGTATAAGTACACTGTACTGTCAAGAACATTTACTAATTTAGAACTACTTAATGGGCTATCACGGAGAAGACAGTCAACCTTGACTTTTAATAACATTAGCGGAGGTACTTCTCTGGTAACCAATGGCCCCCTCTATTTCGCTTCAACTCAGCTGGCAAATTTTTATTGTGAAGCCAAGTCATATCAGATGAAGTTTAGGGATGTGAAGAACGAAAAGTTAAAGAAGGGTGAAACGAAGGACGAGCAAGTCTTAATATTTATGACTGTAAAGAATGGTTTTGTTGAATGCAATTCAACATAAGAAGACAGTGGTTTCCAAAATATAATGAAAAGGGTGTTAGTTGGTTTTTGACAAAAAGAAATTTTGGTACATTTGAGACATTAAGAAGAATCATAGACGTACCTTTGAAGCCTCGATGTTATCTTCTTTATACTTCTCGTCGATAGCAGAGGTGTATGATTTAGTGAAGCAGACGCTGAGTGGTTGAAGTATGGCCAGTGGCAGTGCCCCCCATAGAAAACTAAGACATTCAGATCCCCACTTGCATGTACTGCTTAAAGTACTGCGAGTCTGCATCATCATGGCCTGTGTCTGTATTTCTTTGGTGAAAGCGGAGTGAGCTGCCATTATGGAAGCTGTACAAAAGGGGGTGGTGATGGATGGAGCATCTGAATCAATCAAACACTCACACCCAGTCAAAAGATCTGGGTTTATTCCATCACCGTTCTTTAGCCCACTCTGCTACCCCAGTTCAGACATGGCTATATGCAAATCAGTCTGACCCTGTGCCTCATGAGAACAGTTCAGCCAGAACTGCAAAGCCATGACTTCCCTGGACCGGAAACAAGCTTCCGAGGACCGGTTTCTGGCATTCCAGCCGTCTTCAGCCCGGCTTGCTTGAATCCAGTGGCAAAGTGAGCAAGGGACTCACGTCTGAGCATACCCTGCCACACTAATGGCGGCCAAAAGCGGTACAAAAGGGGTGGTGATGGATGGAGCATCTGAATCAATCAAACACTCACACCCAGTCAAAATATCTGGGTTTAATCCATCACCGTTCTTTAGTTCACTCTGCCACCCCAGTTCAGACATGGCTATATGCAAATCAGTCTGACCCTGTGCCTCATGAGAACAGTCCAGCCAGAACTGCCAAGCCATGACTTCCCTGGACCGGAAACAAGCTTCCGAGGACCGGTTTCTGGCATTCCAGCCGTCTTCAACCCGGCTTGCTTGAATCCAGTGGCAAAGTGAGCAAGGGACTCACGTCTGAGCATACCCTGCCACACTTATGGCTGCCAAAAGTGGTACAAAAGGGGGTGGTGATGGATGGAGCATCTGAATCAATCAAACACTCACACCCAGTCAAAAGATCTAGGTTTAAACCATCACCGTTCTTTAGCCCACTCTGCCACCCCAGTTCAGACATGGCTATATGCAAATCAGTCTGACCCTGTGCCTTATGAGAACATGTGGTTCATCACCACCCCCTTTCCTGAATCGTTTTTGGCCACTATAGGTGTGGCAGGGTATACTCAGACATGAGTCCCTTTCTCACTGCACCATCAGGATTCAAGCAAGCCGGGCCGAAGACGGCTGAAATGCCAGAAACCGGTCCCTGGTAGCTTGTCTCCTTTCTGGTGAAGAATTGGCTTGGTACTTTAGTCTGCCCTGTTCCCATGATGCACTGGGCCAGGGACAGACTGATTTGCATATAGCCAGGTTCTGAGCTGGGATGGTGCAGTGAGGTAAATAACGGTGATGGATCAAGCCCTGATCTTTGGACTGGGTAAGAGTGGTCTGCTTAATTCAGACACTCTGTTCATCACCACCCCCTTTTCTGAATCATTATGGAGGCTAGCACAAGTTCACGTACCAGTGATCTCTTTTGCAACCCAAGAGAAAAAAAGTAAAAAAGGCCTTTTTTTAGTACTCTCTGACTATGTATGTAGTAGTGAGTCCACCCATAGTTCTGCTAGTGGAATTCCTGAAACTCCCAGTAATGTCACAGGCTTACAAAGACGGCGGAAAGATACATGCCAAAATGTTATACTGTTACAACAGGTATCTGTCCACACGGCGCCTTTTACAGAGTAAATGCTGTAGGTAATCAAACAACACAACCAATAGTCAAACAATGTGGAAGTAGTCTTGATAGAACTTTTTCTTCAATTCAGAGTTTATCCACCACGCCCAGCCAACACGTGTTTCGTCAGGGCTAGTAGCCCGCGACTTCATCAGGGCTCCCGCAGGCAGCGGTTCCAAAGCTTTTGCCACAATTGCTATGTGCTCTCAGCCGGTTCTAACTCCGACCCGGCTACTGGGTACTGTCGAGGTTCTCGCTGATTCATCTCAGCCATCTCAGCTTTCCAGCATCTCCGCGTGTAAACTATAAATGACTTCCGCATTTACACGCGGAGACGCTGGAAAGCAGTACGGCTTAACCTGCCGCTCATATGGATACTCCTATGGTGTGTCGCATCTTTGGTATTAACCATCACACGGACGGCTGAGACGAATCAGCGAGAACCTCGACAGTACAATAGATAGTACGGTACAGAACAGTGCCCTAAATTGTAGCCTAAGCAGTGCCAACGTAAGGTAAGCATTAAGCGTTTTGATTGTTCACGTCGTGTAGGAGGAGGATGTTCTTGTCAATCCACGATGGAGCACATGAACTTCTGGTTGCTTTGACCTTATCCTCCCCAGCAAGTGTGTGGAATTTATTGTTTTTGTCAGTCACACCTCAATGAAATACCACACAGCCCGGGGGAAGAGGGTTAGGGTTTGAAAATTGGATGGGAATGGGGGTTTTTGGGAAAGTTTGGTAGAGAGGAAAAAGCACAGCATGGACAGTCAAACAACAAATGAAGAGAAACAAATCTTTGAATTAGAAGATATTGAAAAATCTTTAAAGGGACATAAAGGAAGTGCACTACTGTATGCCAGAAGTGCTAAATGGATGGTTAGGTTACTGAAAAGTAGTACTACTACTTACTGCTACTTACTAGTACCTACGAAAAAACAAGTTGACAGTACAGGGCTACAGTCATTACGCAATTTCACTTGCCTCTCTGCCCTCAGAGAGAATAAACACTTAGAACATTAAATTAGTGTTAAACATAGCGAAGACGTATCAAATAGCTGGAGGGAAGAAATTGAAGCAGAGATTAAACAAATGCACAGAGTCACACTCGTAGAAGTGAGTTCAAGTTCACAACAATATCATTTAAAAGATAAGGAGAATTCTGGATACTGTTACTGTTTTTTGTAGTTGTCCCGTTGAATTTGTGAAGTTGATACATCCAGCCAATCCTCTTATTGGGGGTACTCCTTCATTCCATCGGATTCTCCGTCGATCAATCTTGGTGACCAGACACACTGTCCACTGCCTGTCTGATCCGGATTTGCAGATCGCTAATTGTAAACCTGAGTAGTAAATCGATGACACAGGGTAAAAGCCTGCCTGTAATTGATGATGGAAAAACACAACAGTAAGTGTTAAAGACACCTCGGAGAAAAAAATATGTAAGGCACCCTGTGTAGTGCAAAAATTATACTGTCACTTTCAGAGATGACAATCCCCAAAATCTAGAACACCCACATTACCCTCCCAAAAATGTGCAGAATACTGCTGCTATCTCGCAGAGGCCTAATTTCAAATTGTGTCAAAAAGCACTCAGAAAGTATGCCCAAAACCCCCCTTTCCCACCATGGATTATCTTAAAACGATTTGCAATCAAAATTAGACATTACAACTAGTTTTCCAAGACCCCACCCAGTGGTAAAAATCTAGAACCCTCGCCCAAACACATGCAATACAATACAGCTAACCCTAACGAGCCCTAAGTTAAGAATAGTGGCAAACGCTTTCTTTAACTAGGCCAAATCCCCCCTTTCCCACCATGGATTTTCTTCAAACCACTTGCAACCAAAATTGCACATTCCCACGAGTGCTCTAAGACCCCAGAACCCAGTTGCAAAAATCTAGAACACCCCCAAACACATGCAATACTGCTGCTAACCCTAATGAACCCTAAGTTACAAAAAGTGCTAAAACGCTTTTCAGCATGAATTTTCTCCAAACCACTTTTATCCGGTATTAGACCTTCCCAGCAATGCCCCAAGAACTGCCAACCCACCCGCAAAAAGCACAACACCCCCAAACAGGCAAAAAGCAAAAATGGAAAATCTCATACTTAAAATATTTTCGGCCTACTTTCAATTCTGTCCAAACGCGCTGTGCAGCTAGGTCATAACTCCACTTTTCCACCATGGATGCCCTGAAAAACAAATGCAATCAACATTAGACTTTGCCAGCAGTGCTCCCAGTCCCCCAAACCTACCCCAAACACTAGGAACCCCCCAAACAGCACCCCAAAGACAAGCAAGTGAGAAAAACGCAAACACTTTTTTACCTCCAATTTTATCTAAACCACTTTTATCTGGTGTTAGACCTTCCCAGCAATGGCCCCTGAGCCGTCAACCCAGGCGAAAACAAGTAGAAGACCCCCAAACAGCCAAAAAGCAAAACTACAAAAATGTGGACTTAGACATTTTCAGGCAAATTTCCAAAATCACTCCACGAGCGCTCTGCAGCTAGGCCCTAACTCCCCTTTGCCACCATGGATTTGCTTTAAACCTCTTGCAATCAAAAGTATCCATACCCAGCGTTGCTCCAAGACCCCAAAACCCACCCACAAAAACCTGGAAGCCCCCCAAACAGCACCCCAAGAACAGGCAAGTGAGCAAATACGCAAAAATCAATTTCACCATGGATTTGGTCCAAAACACTTGATTCCAATATTAGACCTTCCGAGCTATGCCCCCAGACCCCTGCAGCCACCCGCAAAAAAGCAGAACACCCCCAAACAGGCAAAAAGCAAAAATGGGCCTACCTTCAATTCAGTCCAAATACGCTGTGCAGCTAGGCCCTAACTCCCCTTTTCCACCATGGATTTCCTGAAAAACAAATGCAATCAAAATTAGACTGTGCCAGCAGTGCTCCCAGACCCCAAAACCCACCCACAAACACCAGGAATCCCCCCAAATAGGCCGCCAAAAACGCTAAAGTGAGCGAAATGTCAGAAAATGCAAAAACTTTTTCCTAATGGATTTTCTCCAAAACACTTTTTTCCGGTATTAGACCTTCCCAGCAATGGCCCCAGAGCCGTCAACCCAGGCGGAAACAAGTAGAAGACCCCAAAACAGCCAAAAAGCAAAACTACAAAAATGGGGATTAAGAAATTTTCAGGCAAATTTCCAAAATCACTCCACGAGCACTCTGCAGCTAGGCCCTAACTCCCCTTTGCCACCATGGACTTTCTTCAAACCACTTGCAATCAAAAGTATCCATACCCAGCGTTGCTCCAAGACCCCAAAATCCACCCACAAACACCAGGAAGCCCCCCAAACAGGCCCCCAAAAACGCTAAAGTGAGCGAAATGTCAGAAAATGCAAAAACTTTTTCCTCATGGATTTTCTCCATAACACTTTTTTACGGTATTAGACCTTCCCAGCAATGGCCCCAGAGCCGTCAACCCAGGCGAAGACCCCCAAACAGCCAAAAAGCAAAACTACAAAAATGGGGACTTCGAAATTTTCAGGCAAATTTCCAAAATCACTCCACGAGCGCTCTGCAGCTAGGCCCTAACTCCCCTTTGCCACCATGGATTTGCTTCAAACCTCTTGCGTTCAAAATTATCCATACCCAGCATTGATCCAAGACCCCAAAACCCACCCACAAAAACCTGGAAGCCCCCCAAACAGCACCCCAAAGACAGGCAAGTGAGCAAAAATGCAAACAAATTTTCACCATGGATTTGGTCCAAAAAACTTGATTCCGATATTAGACCTTCCGAGCTATGCCCCCAGACCCCTGCAGCCACCCACAAAAAAGCCACCCACAAAAAAGCAGAACACCCCCAAACAGGCAACAAGCCAAAATGGGCCTACTACCTTCAATTCAGTCCAAATACGCTGTGCAGCTAGACACTAACTCCCCTTTTCCACCATGGATTTCCTGAAAAACAAATGCAATCAACATTAGACTGTGCCAGCAGTGCTCCCAGACCCCAAACCCCACCCACAAAAACCTGGAAGCCCCCAAACAGCACCCCAAAGATAGACAAGTGAGCAAAAACGCAAAAACTTTTTCACCATGGATTTGGTCCAAGACACTTGATTCCGATAAGAGACATTCCGAGCTATGCCCCCAGACCCCTGCAGCCACCCGCAAAAAAGCAGAACACCCTCAAACAGGCAAAAAGCAAAATTGGGCCTACCTTCAATTCAGTCCAAATAGGCTGTGCAGCTAGGCCCTAACTCCCCTTTTCCACCATGGATTTCCAGAAAAACAAATGCAATCAACATTAGACTGTGCCAGCAGTGCTCCCAGACCCCAAAACCCACCCCCAACAACCTAAAAGCCCCCAAACAGCACTCCAAAGACAGGCAAGTTGTAGCGATCGCTACCATCGGCAAGGCCAAATGTAAAAGATTCCGTATTGACAGTCCCTTGCGGAAGTACTACAAGTCCCAGAAGGCCATCCGGCGCTGGGGGTTGGCTCAATGGGAGGACCTTATATAAGCTCCACCTCCGGAACACAACGGGGCTTGTCAATCGTGTTCCGTAATTGCTCATAGCAGATGAGCATCCTCTCTTCGAGTGGTATTCTGGAGGACGACACTGAGGAAAAGCCTGCGTGGTCATTACCCTGTTCTGCACGTCGCCGAAGAAGAGCCAGCGTGGTCATTACTCTGATCTGCACGACGCTGAGGAAGAGCCAGCGTGGTCATTACTCTGATCTGCACGACGCCGAGGAAGAGCCAGCGTGGTCAATCAACGTTGGAGCATCCAACGCCGATGAAGAGCCAGCGTGGCCAAGAATCCTGGAGAGTCCCTGTTCCAAGCCATATTCAGTCGTGCAAGTATCCCTGAGGAGTGCGGGCTCGCCTCCTGTTCTTTTGTATACTTCTACTGTTTGAAGCGGTACCAAGGCTGCCGCCATTTCTTGTTTACATTGCTGTGAAGTTCTGTGTTCTCTGTCAGTGGTTGCTGACTTTACCTGATACTTGGTCTACACATTTCCACAAGGAGCATTGTGGTTCTTGAAAGCGTGGCGCTTTAACGCTTGTATTTCGTAGTCCTACAGATCTACTTTGTGCCTACTTCAGCGGTAGGTAGAGGAGTGAAGTTAACTTCTCCTTACTTCTGGTAAACAGTTCTTCGTGTGCCTTGCGTATGCTTGGATTTCCTTCAAGGATACATGGGGTGGATAAACTGGTGAGTGTGGAATCCAAGGGGGGAATTCTTGGTTCATATAGTTACCTCTGCGGTACTAATCTCTTGCTCTCTGTCCCCTCCTCTACCTGCAGTGTCCCAGTACCAGTAACCTCATGGTGTAGCGACCAGACGATACCAGAAGTACCTTTTCCCCGATGCCAATCTACCTCCCGGCCCCTATCTGTACAGGCTCAAACAGTGGGTAGATTCCATTGTTGGGGTTTGTGTGGTGCGGAGTTGGAAGGACTATCGTCTATTGTCTCTGCTGGCCATCAGAGTAAGGTTAGTGGCGCTTGCGTATTCTTGCGCTGCTCTCAATCCCGACACAAGTGATCAAAAGCGCAAAAACGTTTTCCGCTCCGATTTTCTCCAAACCACTTTTATTCGGTATTAGACCTTCACAGCAATGCCCCAGACCCGTCAACTCACCCGCAAAGAAGTAGAACACCCCCACAAGTGCAGAGTCTTTCTTCATTGGGCGTAATCCAGCCATCTGCTTTGAGGGAAATAGGAGTCTGGAAGAGGATAGAGGAGCATGTTCTTGTGAACTTGTGAACCTAAGGAATGCAGACTGCGGCACCTTCAAATCAATAAGCAAATAAGTGAAGACAGTTCTGCTGATGGGCTTGTTTTTGTGATTAGGTGATTAAAGTTTTTTATATAGATTTTGCAAAACAAAGAAAGACAGACACACAGGAATAAAAGTGAATAAGGACGAAAAAGAAAGTTAGTGATTCATTTACTCATTTTCAGGGCTCGGTGTCAGGGAAGAAGAGCTCGTCCTCAAACTCTGCGAATTCAGATGGGAGTAGGTCAGTTAACAGAGAAGAACTTCCCTCATCTAAGTTGATGTCCTCCTCATCTTCTTCCTGCATGCATTCTTGTATTTTTTAATCTGGTGGTATGAGGTGCTGATTCATCTTGATCATTGTTAACCTCTCCACATTTTTGGGCGAGAGGCGGGTCCTTTTGGAAGTTACAATGCCACCAGCAGCACTGAAAACACGTTCCGAAGACACGCTTGCGAGTGGGCAAGACAAGTAATTTATAGCCAGGTTGGTGATCTCTGGCCACACATTTATTTTCCCATGCCAAAACGCAATGGTTCATCATGAACATAGACCTCTGTTGAGTCATTCAGATAGTCCTGCACCATCGTCCCAAGGTTCTCCAGGGTTCCTCCACTTTGCTTACTTTTTTTCTGGGACCTTTTGAGAAGCAAACCCAAGCTGAGTTGGTACTCTAGCATGCCCAACAATGGGATAGCTTTTCCCAAATTACAGTCCTCCCTGCTGACTGCATGTGTGAAGACCTCAAAAGGAAGAAGCATGTCTGTCAGGCTTTTAACTAGCTGCCATTGCTCCACTTGTATCCTCAGGTCAATCATAGGTGTACCCAGTGAAACGAAATACTGATCGACTACCGCATACTGCTCATACAGACGCTCAAGCATGTAGAAGGTTGAGTTCCAACGTGTTACCACCTCCTGGATCAGTGCTTTCACTGGCACTTTACGTTCATATTGCAGGCCCCTCAGCTGCTTCCGGGCCTTAAAAGAATGGTTGAAATGTGTGCACATTCTTCGGCAAGTGGTCAGTAACTCGCACACTGGACTTTCTTCATTCAAGAATTTTTTAACAACCAGGTTTATACAGTGCGCCAAACACGGCACTCTGAAATAGTTACCCTTATCCATGGCATTAACTAAATTGGCGCCATTATCCGTGGAAACATAACCACTCATGCGTTTTCTTGGGGACAGCCATTGATAGACCTTTGTGTTAAACTCATGCAAAATGTTTTCTCCTGTATGATTTTTCTCCATGGCAAACATGGCTAGTGTTGCATGTTTCCGAGCAGCTTTATAAACTTTTTCCGTGTCAACACCTGCGGTTACCTTTGCTTTAACCCCTCAAAAAGAGACCCAGTGTGCAGTGATGCACATGTAATCAACCGCTTGGCAACTAGCCCACATGTCTATTGTTAGATGTATAGTGTGAACCACACTCTTCTGCAAAGCTTCCCCAATCACCTCCAGCACATCTTCATGTAGTGCTGGAACCGCAACTCTGACAAAATAGAACCGGCTAGGAACCTTACATTTAGGGCAGAGCGTTGCCACTAATTCAAGAAAACCCACCCCTTCCACAAAAGAAAAAGGGAGAAGGTCCACCGCTAGCATTTTAGCCAGCTTAGTGTTATACAGACGCGCCGTTGGGTGGTTGTGTTCAAATGGTGCTTCTGAAAACAACATGCTTCTAATGGTGGGCTGGACCATTGGGGCAGCAGAGCATTTTCCATCGTTGCCCCATGGTTGTGGAATTCACTCCCACTGGAGATTAAGGCCCTACCTTCCTTGTCCCTCTTCAAAAAAGCGCTCAAAACTTGGTGCTTTATCAAGGCCTACCAGTAAGAGAGTATATTTGCTCCAGCTAGCTTCTTTTTGGTTAAGCGCCTTGACACCCACTGGTAGTGCTATATAAATCTGTTTTCATTTCATTTCATTTTATGACGACTTCTTCAACCCAGTTACGCTCGGTGATGATGAACTTTTTCGCAATGGTGTCTCACTCTCTCCCACACTCTTAGTGTGGCTCATATATCTTGCAGGGGGTGTGCTGCTGACAGGGGTACTGGGTGTAAGTGACAAAATGTTTGAAGCTTCTTCCTCCTCGTCATCATCAGATGAAACATCAACGGATACAATTTGTTGCCTTGCAAATCGGGCTGCCTTGATCTCCTTTAGGTGTGCATGCCTTTTGACAGTGTACTGTCTCTCAAGATGACCTCTCTGGCCTGCGGTACCATAGTTGGTACCAAGCTTACCACGACTAACTCGAAGCTTACAAATGGTACAAATGGCTGTGTTTTCCCTTGTTGGGCTAACACTAAAGAAGCCCCAAACTGCGGACTTCAAATGTCTGTGGGGGGCGGAGAAGGCGATACTGGCAATGCTAATGCCAGATGAAGTGGAGGATGTGTGTTGCCGAAATTTACTACGTTGTGCACTTACAGCACCACTAATTGAGGAAATGGAGGTCAAGGTGGATGGAGGTCTCTTCTGGTGAGAAAATATGGAAGCGGTAGGTGGTGGTGTACTAGTTCACTGCATTGGTGGTGGTCCCATTCCCACGTCGCCAACATCACGCTCAGCAGCCTTTCGGGATAGGGTAAAAATGTCTGTTTGCTGCATGCCCGCTGAGCCTGGAGTGACGTTTATGATGACTGCGTCATCGTTGTGAGAGTCTTCATCAGCAGGAGTATACGCCACTTCTTGTTCAGCGTCATCATCACACTCCATAACTATGAGACTTTTGGGGACCTTCCATTTACGCTTAGCTACCTTTGTCAGATCATGGTGTGCCTCACTCTCAGACGGCGCTGGTGGTTCTCAATTTTCATCCATATCATCAGAAGGAAGGGGGCTTGAAGAAGATGTAGACACCATCTTTGATCTTTTCCTTGCTGGGGATCTGAAAGACAATGAATCATCAGGAAGAGTGGCTCCCTCAGATGATACCTCGGCTTGAATTTCGATTTCCTGATCTGCCCCTACTTCGGGAGGAACAACTATTGTGGGCACTTGTGCCACTCCATGCATCTCTGCTTGCACCTCTCCTTGCGCCGCCTCTCCTTCCACATATACTTGGGCTTGTACTTGCAGCACTTGTGGTTGTTGCGGCTGTGGTTGTTGAACACTCGTCAGATGAGTTACAACAACCTGTGTTGATCGAGGGATGCTGCTACTTTCTTGCGATGAGCCAACATCACTGGTCGATGGTGATTAAACAACTATACTGGCTGCCTCTGCAGCATTCAAGGGCCTGGACCTAAGTTGGCGTGGTGGTGGTGGCACTGAGCCCAATGGAGCGGAGGTGCTGCTCCCAACTTGGTCCCCAGCAGACCCCGCTGCTGCTGCAGGCGTACTTTTTTCCCGAAAAATGCGGCGGTCAGCACACCATTCTCTTTGGTAAGTGGCGCCACTTTCTACTTATGCTCCTTACTGGCAACTTTCTTGCTAGAGGAGCTAAGTGCAACTTTTTTTGGGGCCATCTTCTTCAAATGTCAGAACAGCAGGCCACAGTTGCACAAGTTGCAGAGTTGTCTGTGGCCACACGTGACGTTGTGCTGCACACACCGCAGCAGGACTTGTTCCTGGCACTGATGAGGAACGATGAGGCTGATGATTTGTCTTTCTGCACCTAAAAGCAAATGAAGCCAGAGGAACATCAGTTAAATAAATGTTGCATATGTAGCTCTTCAATTAATAGTTTGCAAGTAAGCATTTTTATTATATCCACCCCCCAAAATGGAAAGACCAATAAAATGCACCACTGACAGAGTACCCCTGGGCATAATGGATGAAAGCATGGCAGACTGGGTGCAGGCCTATGGCACAACAAAGCACACTGCCTGGCGTCCTTCAAAATGGCCCCTAGGCCCCCACCCACATGGCCAGGCCCTGCCTGGACCAGGTCTCAAAATGGCCCCCACCCACATGGACAGGCCCCAACAACAGCCAAAAAAATCAAAAAACACATAAAAATCACCACAATCCAATGCCATCCATGCCCTCCATGATGTATCCATTCAAGAGACCCCACAGAAAGACTCAGTCCATGCACCACTGAGTACCCCTGGGCAAAAGACCCCAACAACAGCCAAAACATCGAAAAACACACAAAAATCACCACAATCCAATGCCATCCATGCCCTCAATCATGTTGAAATTCAAGACACCCCACAGAAAGACTTGGTCCATGCACCACTGAGTACCCCTGGGCATAATGGATGAAAGCATGGCAGACTGGGTCTAGGCCTATGGCACAACAAAGCACACTGCCTGGCTTCAAAATGGCCCCTAGACCCCCACCCACATGGCCAGCCCCTGCCTGGACCAGGCCTCAAAATGGCCCCCACCCACATGGACAGGCCCCAACAACAGCCAAAAAATCGATAAACACACAAAAATCACCACAATCCAATGCCATCCATGCCCTCCATGATGTTTCCATTCAAGAGACCCCACAGAAAGACTCAGTCCATGCACCACTGAGTACCCCTGGGCAAAAGGCCCCAACAACAGCTAAAAAATCGAAAAACACACAAAAATCACCACAATCCAATGCCATCCATGCCCTCCATGATGTATCAATTCAAGAGACCCCACAGAAAGATTCAGTCCATGCACCACTGAGTACCCCTGGGCAAAAGGCCCCAACAACAGCCAAAAAAATCGAAAAACACACAAAAATCACCACAATCCAATGCCATCCATGCCCTCAATCATGTTGAAATTCAAGACACCCCACAGAAAGACTCAGTCCATGCACCACTGAGTACCCCTGGGCAAAAGGGCCAACAACAGCCAAAAAATCGAAAAACACACACAAATCACCATCCATGCCCCCAAACAAACAACATCAACTTACTTGTGAAATTTCTAATCCAAAAGTGATCCAAAGAAAGTCAAAAAAGGCCTCAAATCCAAATATCCAGCAACATCCACAAAAAGTAATCCTTCCAGGCCAAGATCCAAATCAAAGTGACCAGGACATGAACAAAGCACTGGGAGGAGCCTGCTGGACAGGATCAGGAAGTTGAAGACTGTGGGGCACTTCCTTCCTCCCCCCCCCCCGCAAAATGGACTCCTTGCAAAAAAAAGTGCAGGCAAATGTCAACCTGAGGAGTTATTCTGATAAAAATGAAAAATCATTTTCAGAAGGTTTATGCTGCCTGCTGGTGTATTTCTTGTGCAGAATTGCAAATTTTGCAATTTCGCGAGTGCGAGATTGTTGCTTCCCGCCGCATCTACGAGTGCGCAATTGTTTACTCCCGCGATACTTGATCACGAGCCTTTATGACGTACTCGCAATCACAAACTCGCTGTGCAAGGTGGCGAGCCACGATAACGTAATCGCGGTCGACAAACTCCTGCGGGATCACGCAGCAAGATCCAAAATGGCGCAGCACATGCAAACATGGAGAAAAACAACTCTTCAAACGCTGGATGACGGTAAGTGAACGCCGTGCGCCACAATATTGTATTTGTTAAGCGCGACCAAGCAAAAAAATCCGCTGCGTGCTAATTTGCAAATTTTCGGCAAATTCGTGAGAATTCACGGATTGCGAATTTGCCGAAAATCCGCAAATTCCGCGAGCGGATCAGATTTTACGCTCATACTTAACAATAATCCAGTTTCATCTAAGGGCTTGGTAATAGTGATAGTGGGTAATATTTTGTGCATGGTACATTATGGGTGTAAAATGTTAATGTTAAATGACAATCTAACATTTTCTGAAGTTGAAAGTGTAGTGTTGAAATAAGCCCCTTCCCTTCCAAAATATTAGAACTTAGTTGGATTATAATGTTCAAGGGATCTACTGCCCAAATGCTGAGTGCTACATTTCTTTAAAAGTGTAAAAAATTGAAGGACTTCAGCTTTTTAAAATGTGTCTTTCAGACACTCATGAGGACACTAGAATAGTTAATGACCCGGAACATGAAAATATTCATTTCTTCTGTGATTGGCTGCATTACCAATGGATATGTCTTCTACTTTGAGGAAAAGTGGATTTAAAAAGAAAAATTTCATGAATAAGCAGATCACATATATTTATTGAGTCTGATTAAATGAGAACTCCTCTGTACTGTTAACTCAAGAGTATTTGGGTTCACCAAGTGCTCTAAAATCTATGACTTTCTTTCCAAATCCATCTGTTGAAGCTGAAAAAATAAAGGATAAATGACAACACTGAAATAAACAATTCTCTCTCAGCACACAACTTTGCAAGGTTTATTGGGAACTCAATCAGAATGTAATCAGAATGCAAATAAACGTGCAGCACGGAGACCTCAGCAAAGCTTACTGAGTGCCCAATAGGTATGACAATCCAGAGACATTTTATAGGTACAAGCCTCAGAGGGTAGGCCATAACAAAATACGTAACACAGATCAGACTATGTCCTGCTGGACCAATCAGTGAGGGCCAACCCTGGTGTGATACCTTCTAAGGACCAAAAACACGCCTATGGTCTGGTGTTGCTGACTACGTGTCATCGGCAAAGGCAGACCTGTTTGTTTTCCCATAAAGGTGAAATATATGTTTTCTCGTATACGTGGGCATGGCACGGACGTGACCGGTCAGGTCATGCTGACACTGATGGGAAATGTGAAGTTTTGCAATAGCTAGCTGGAAGCTGGCACGCTTGTTCTCGGAAAGCCTTGCATTGCTTTGCACGTTGCAGCCGACTGACACACAAAATGGAATCGTGCAACCATTTTGTGAATTCTTGCTGGTGTCAATTCTTACGTAGCTCAAAGAAAACTATAGAACTGGAAACAAATGTATTTGGTATCATAGAAATATCTGCTTCATCACATCCACAAGAAATTCCTTCATTAGAGAAATAGTGAAAGTTAATCTTGGGTGGCACATTGGTGAGTTACTGTTGTTTATTAAAGACAGTGATAGTACATGTTTTTGTTTGTTAATGCTTTTTTTACATGAATCTATATTTGTTGGACAGTGTATTTTAAAAAATTCAGCACACATTTTTTGACCCTTGTTTTTAAATTTGAATTATCTAACCCACTCACCAGGTATGGATTTGGTGGGTGAAATGAAATAAAATGATGTAGCATTTGCCCTAGGAAATTTTGTTTGCACAATTCTTTTTTTTTCCATTTTTAGGATTTTGTAAATGCTACATGTTGTTAAGAGCTGAAATGCAGGGCAAACCATCAGGTGTACACCCTGTAAGATAGAGGACAAACACTAGTGCCATATCAAAGGAACAGAATAAAAAGAGTAGAACACTAGAAGATCATGGGGTTGGAAGAGAAGACCAGAGTCAAGGGTGAATGATTTATAATCGTCCTGAAGAGTATGATCCTAAGTGTGTTTCCCAAATCTCAAGTAGCTTCTCAGATGGTAAGTGGTTAAGGGCCAGATGTACAACCCTTTTAGCGGCTGCAAATGGGAGAATGGCCCGTTTGCGACCGCAAAAAAAGTTCCAGGCATGTAAAAATGCTATTTTGCACATCACTGACTAGCAAAATAACATTTGTGACTCTTGCTATTAGTAAGGGACGTCCCTTCCCAATAGCGAGTCACCATGCCATTTACTGTTGTTTTGCGACCACATTTGTGATTGCAAAACACTTGCAGTTTAACACCCTTTTCAAAAGGGTGGTAAGCCACTCGCAAATGGGAAGGGGTCCCCAGTGAATGGGTTTGCAAATATTTTTTAAGAGCAGGCAGTTGTCCCAGGGACCACTGCCTGTGCTTAAAAAATTAAACTGAAAAGTTTCATTTTTATTTTTTAAATGCATCCTGTTTTCCTTTAAGGAAAACAGGCAGCATTTTTTTTTTAAAAAACAGCTTTATTGAAAAAGCTGTCACAGACATGGTGGTCTGCTGGCCCCAGCTGGCCACCATCCCAGGGAGTGCTAACAATTCCCAATGGGGTAGCAAATTGTGACAGCCTCAGTAATTTACATGAGGCATGAAATTTGCAACCCCATTGGGAATCGCAAACAGTGTCTGAGACACTGTTGTACATTAAGTTTAGCGAGTCCCTAATTGCGAGCCTCAATTTTGCGCAATTTGCGCGCTAAACTTAATGGTCGTACATCTGGCCCTAAGTCTGTTCAAGATATGTGTTCTGATTGAGTTTATGTCCTTCTGACATATTTAATTCAATTCATGGTGGGAGGGAGGATCAGGACAGATGGGTAGGGATTTAATAGGACGATGGTGGAGTATGAGTTAATGAATATACACAGATTCATTTGCCTACAATGCCCTATCTCAAGAAGGAGTGGAGGATATGCAGCTCAGACATTTATTTGTCCTATTTTCCCAAGTGAATGTTCTGTTTTTTAATCCTCTGGAGATTTGTAATATGATACTGGGAAGAACTTTAGTAAATGGTGTTAGAGTATTCCAAATGTTGGAGATACGTGACTCCTATTGACTTCCCACAGTTGTCTGTTTGAGCATGGACGATAAATAACTGGAAATGGTTAGCTGGTAGTTTATTTCGCCCATACCCTGATAGATTTGTGGTTTGGTCAAGAGATGATGGTTGAAGAGAATAACCTGTTTCCTTATTGTTTCAGGTGAGTTTGCTACCAAGGTGGTTGGGCCCTGAGGATGAACCCTGCATGTCACACAACCAAGAGAATCTCCTTTTTGGGAGTCAGTGAGTTGTGAGTGGCAGAAAAATACTAGTGTGGTGCAATCTTTGGGATCTAATGACCAGTATATTTCTATTGGGGACAGAGCAAAAGTATTCAGGGAGATAAAAGAGTCTTTGTATAGGCGGGGGTCATAATTTTGAAATTAAATTACATTTTGCTTGATATTGAGAGGTATACATATTATTTTAGATGTGAGGCTGACATATAGACCGTTGATAATCTGCGTGCTGTTTTGTGGGTATTAGCTTTTACGTCCAATGTTGGATTGTTGCAATGTTTGGATTTTATTGAAGTATAGCTATGTCCAAATTCAAAGGTTGTCATTCTATAGGGAGAAACTGCACCATGAGTGGTAGATTAAGATATTTCAACAGAGTCTGTAAGAATTAAAAGCAAAGAGAAGGAAAAGTAATAATCCTAAATTGTTGACCTCCTTAATTGGTAAGCCAAACAAAATGTGATAGTGAAGGTATAATCCTTTCAAAAAACCTCTAGTAGATCTACAATACAATGAATGCAAAAAATGGGTGAGCACAAACCAACCTATGACTCCATCAGAAATGCAGATCTTTTGTGTCAAACCTCAGTGGAAATGTATTCAAACTTTCACTCACCTATGAAAATGAAATGAAAATAAGTGTTATAATGAGCTTGATTGCCTGAGGACGTCTTGGCTCTAGCAAAACGCGGTACATAAACAGAGTGAACCTGGCTAGGGATCTATAGGTTAAAAAGCCAAGTTTTGAGATTCTTTCTAAAAACAGACAGGAATGGACTGGTATTTAAGTGAAGAGGTAGGGCATTCAACCATTTAGTTGTGCCATAAATAAGGCCGCCCCCCCCCCGGCCGGAACTCATCTAAAATTGGGCACTGTGAGGTTGTCTGCTGAAGAGGACTGAAGTGGCCTTGAAGGAGTGTTTTTAATAAATTTCTTTTTTAAGTGGTCTGGACCTTCATCGTGTAAGGCTTTATAGGCGTTGCCAAGTGCCTTAAAGATTTTCCTCTTCTTTACTGGCAGTCAGTGGAGCTCCAATAATGCCTTAGAGACAGAATTTTGTCTTGGTATTCCAAACAATAAGTGTGCCACCGAATTCTGCAGGATCTGTAACTTATTGAGGAGCTGTTTCTGTAGATTGATGTACAGACCATGTAGTAATCTATTACTGTATAAATCTCAAATTGCACGAAGAATTGGGCACCCTTGGAGGTTCCTTTTGCTCTAAACAAAACAATACATCACCTTTCTTTGTCAAAACCTTCTGCCTAATTAATACATCCGCATAGCATATGTGGTTCATGCTTTAATGATGCTTTTTTACCAATGCATTATTTACATATACAGTATACCACTTCCCCTATCCACACAACGTGTTAATCACGTTCTGTCACTCCCACATATGTAGCCCTATGCAGTAGATGTCATAACGTTTTTATTCTACTCGCCACTCGTTCCCTAAGGGCATATTATATCTCCCCATTGTGGACTGTATTAAAGTTTAAATTGATATGCAGGCAGATCAGCTGTAAATGAATGTGGAATCGTGGATGTTTTATCAATAATGGAAAATATACATTTTAGTTGTTTTTACTTACAATATCGAACTTACCATAGGTTGAGTACGTACATGTTTTTTTTAAATTTCGAATGCATAAATGTGTTCAGACCATTGCAATCAGACATGATACAGAATGACAAGACTGTACTGAAAACGTATTTATAATACATAACAATATGTATTTTAATTTTTATTGGAAACATTATTATGAGAAATTGACAATAAACATGGTTTAAAAAATATTATTTCTGCTTCCCACTTTTTATGAAAAAACACTTTATCTAAGCAAAAAAGACTTGGACCTCCTGAGGCGAATAGCCGGGAGTCACGCACCTTAAAATTTGCAAAAACTGTTTTTAAACTTGTGTGAATTTGATTTTTAATCCACTTGCAAACAACTCCCCAGCACTCACTTGAACACCCCAAACAGCCGATATAAACGCTGTTCAGGGGCACAATTCGCTCGCTAGCCGCCATCACCGGCCTCGAGGAGCCACGGGACACGCCCACTCCTGTTGGCCACGCCCACCCTCCACCAAGCATAAATACGAGCACTGATTGATAGCGCCGCATTTAGACTTGGAACTCCTGAGGCGAATAGCCGGGAATCATCCACCTTAAAATTTGCCAAAAACTGCTTTTAAACTTGTGTGAATTTGATTTTTAATCCACTTGCAAACAACTCCCCAGCACTCACTTCAACACCCCAAACAGCCGATATAAACGCTGTTCAGGGGCACAATTCGCTCGCTAGCCGCCATCACCGGCCTCGAGGAGCCACGGGACACGCCCACTCCTGTTGGCCACGCCCACCATCCACCAAGCATAAATACGAGCACTGATTGATAGCGCCGCATTTAGACTTGGACCTCCTGAGGCGAATAGCCGGGAGTCACGCACCTTAAAATTTGCAAAAACTGCTTTTAAACTTGTGTGAATTTGATTTTTAATCCACTTACAAACAACTCCCCAGCACTCACTTGAACACCCCAAACAGCCGATATAAACGCTGTTCAGGGGCACAATTCGCTCGCTAGCCGCCATCACCGGCCTCGAGGAGCCACGGGACACGCCCACTCCTGTTGGCCACGCCCACCCTCCACCAAGCATAAATACGAGCACTGATTGATAGCGCCGCATTTAGACTTGGACCTCCTGAGGCGAATAGCCGGGAGTCACGCACCTTAAAATTTGCAAAAACTGCTTTTAAACTTGTGTGAATTTGATTTTTAATCCACTTGCAAACAACTCCCCAGCACTCACTTGAACACCCCAAACAGCCGATATAAACGCTGTTCAGGGGCACAATTCGCTCGCTAGCCGCCATCACCGGCCTCGAGGAGCCACGGGACACGCCCACTCCTGTTGGCCACGCCCACCCTCCACCAAGCATAAATACGAGCACTGATTGATAGCGCCGAATTTAGACTTGGACCTCCTGAGGCGAATAGCCGGGAGTCACGCACCTTAAAATTTGCAAAAACTGCTTTTAAACTTGTGTGAATTTGATTTTTAATCCACTTACAAACAACTCCCCATCACTCACTTGAACACCCCAAACAGCCGATATAAACGCTGTTCAGGGGCACAATTCGCTCGCTAGCCGCCATCACCGGCCTCGAGGAGCCACGGGACACGCCCACTCCTGTTGGCCACGCCCACCCTCCACCAAGCATAAATACGAGCACTGATTGATAGCGCCGCATTTAGACTTGGACCTCCTGAGGCGAATAGCCGGGAGTCACGCACCTTAAAATTTGCAAAAACTGCTTTTAAACTTGTGTGAATTTGATTTTTAATCCACTTGCAAACAACTCCCCAGCACTCACTTGAACACCCCAAACAGCCGATATAAACGCTGTTCAGGGGCACAATTCGCTCGCTAGCCGCCATCACCGGCCTCGAGGAGCCACGGGACACGCCCACTCCTGTTGGCCACGCCCACCCTCCACCAAGCATAAATACGAGCACTGATTGATAGCGCCGAATTTAGACTTGGACCTCCTGAGGCGAATAGCCGGGAGTCACGCACCTTAAAATTTGCAAAAACTGCTTTTAAACTTGTGTGAATTTGATTTTTAATCCACTTGCAAACAACTCCCCAGCACTCACTTGAACACCCCAAACAGCCGATATAAACGCTGTTCAGGGGCACAATTCGCTCGCTAGCCGCCATCACCGGCCTCGAGGAGCCACGGGACACGCCCACTCCTGTTGGCCACGCCCACCCTCCACCAAGCATAAATACGAGCACTGATTGATAGCGCCGCATTTAGACTTGGACCTCCTGAGGCGAATAGCCGGGAGTCACGCACCTTAAAATTTGCAAAAACTGCTTTTAAACTTGTGTGAATTTGATTTTTAATCCACTTGCAAACAACTCCCCAGCACTCACTTGAACACCCCAAACAGCCGATATAAACGCTGTTCAGGGGCACAATTCGCTCGCTAGCCGCCATCACCGGCCTCGAGGAGCCACGGGACACGCCCACTTCTGTTGGCCACGCCCACCCTTCTAACGCCCCGACCCCCACCTATAAATCATGTGTCAGTTCAGGCAGCGCAGCGGACGAGCGCAGCAGGCGCGACGATGGCGCGCCGAAGGTGCGCTTAAGGCAAGCTCGTCTGCGCTCGTCCGCGCTAGGCAGAGCGCAGAGCCAAGCCATACCACCAAATCCAGCAACCAGACATGGAGATATGGAAAAGACGACTTGCTCCACCTTAATAAAAAGGTACATGACTCATGCCTACATGGCATATCCGCTGACCACCCCTCTACCCGATGTTCCCACTGCCCATACAGACTCACCCCTACTGTACCTAAACTGCCTTCCCCTATCCCGATACGTATGGCCCTCATCAACTGCAGATCTCTCCCCAAGCACTCGACGGAAATCCATCTTCTACTGGAAAATTACAACTTAGAAGTGCTCTTCCTAACCGAAACGTGGCTAGGACCTGACTCGGACCCCGACATTTTCAACTCCCTTCCCCCGGGCTTCCTCATTCATCGTATGGATCGTCCGAAGGGAAAGGGTGGGGGCATTGCCATAATTCATAAAGACCAGCTGTCATTCCGTTTCAAAGGCAGCCCCCTCGTCGACTGCGAAAATGTCATGTTTGCTATCCAGGTCTCCCCGTGCCAATCCATATCAGGCTTCCTCATCTACCGCCCCCCAGGACCATTAGGTCAGTTCTGCGAATCCCTAACGGAGCACTCCTATACTCTGACCGCTACCAACTCCTCATGTTTGATCCTGGGTGATCTAAACATCCATTTTGATAAAAAGGAAGTCAAACATACCGCCGACCTGATAGCAGACCTCGAAACCCTTCAATTGAAACTACTAGGCCATCTACCCACTCACACCTTGGGACATCTGTTGGACCCAGTCTTTACCAATATTCACGACCTTACTATCCTTGACCCCATTCCAGTCCCTTGGTCTGACCATCTCCTCGTCCCTTTAAACTGGCAGATCACCCACGCCCCCCGTCCCACTGCCCCTCCTAGCAAGCCTTCACGATCCTGGTCTAAACTAGATGCAGAAATCTGGAAACAACATCTAGAGAGCTCCCCACCTGCACTCAACAACAACCCCATTAGCGCTGATGCAGAATTCTCAGCATGGATAGGCAACACCCTAGACAAAACTCTCCCCAAAAAAATCTCCTGTAATCCACGGAACAAAGCCACCTTCCCCTGGTTCACTGATGAATTGCGACTCCTAAAAAAAGCCTGCAAAAGATCAGAAAGAGAATGGAGGAAAACTTTCGACCACGCCAGGAAGATCGAATATAAGACTACTCTTCTCACCTACAAAAAAGCAATCAAAGCCGCACAAATCAATCACTTTGAGGAGAAAATTAAATCATCTCTCAACTCAGCCCGAGAAACGTATCAAATAGCTAGGAAACTCCTCAAAACACCGGAGCCCCCCCCACAGGTGGAACCCTCAGTTACCCGCTGCAATGAACTTGCAGAATTTTTTAACTCAAAAATTGTTAACATCATCAATTCACTTCCCCCTACCCCCCTGGACGCCCTTATTGCCCCCCCGGACGTCAACCTGCCCACCAATCAACTGTCAGCTTTCACCCCGCTTACAACTGACACCACCCTCCGCATACTCAGTTCTATTAAAAGTGGTAGCCCCACTGACCCTGCTCCACTTAATATTTTGAAACTAGTCGGATCCACTATTCTACCTTATCTGACAAAAGTTATCAACAATTCACTCTCCCTAGGCATCGTCCCTCCCAGCTGGAAAAGAGCAATGGTGAAAGCATTGCTCAAAAAATCCCACCTTGATCCACTGGAACTCAGCAACTACAGGCCGATCTCCCTACTCCCAGGTATCAGCAAAATAGCTGAGAAACATGTCAACCAAAATCTCTCCCAATACCTCGAATCTAACAAACTACTGGAACCCTCCCAAACGGGATTCAGGCCAGGCCAGAGCACCGAGACCGCAATATTGGCGGTAGTCGAAGAGGCAAGGAAGATCATAGACTCAGGGGGATCAGTGGCAGTGGTCCTCCTGGATCTCAGCGCTGCATTCGACACCGTCAACCACTCAATCTTGATCCAAAGACTCAAACACCTTGGAATCACAGGAACGGCTCTGGCCTGGTTAGAATCCTTCCTCAAAAACAGATCCTTCCAGGTGACAGAGGGCACCTTTACGTCCAGACCCACAGCCATCAACTGCGGGGTACCCCAGTGCTTGTCTCTGAGCCCAACCCTTTTTAATGTTTACATGTCCCCCCTCGAGAAAGTCGTCGCCCCTTACGGCATCAAACTACTGACCTATGCTGACGACACTCAACTGGTGGTCTCCCTTAACCAGCAAGACCTCTCCATTCCCAACCTTCACACCTGTTTGATCGAAATAACGAAATGGATGAGTAGCTCCCACCTCAAGTTGAACAACGAAAAAACCGAGATAATGTTTTTAGGCAACAAATCTCTATACAGCTCCATCTCCGTATGGCCGTCAGCCATGGGCCCTCCTCCTGTGCCCAAACCAGAAATTAAGAGCCTGGGCATCTGGTTAGACGAAGAGCTCAACTTCTCAGCCCAAGCGCGGAAAACTGCTGGAAATTGTCACGGCCTGCTAAGATCAGCAAGAAAAATACTACCCTTGCTTCCGGCACAATCCCGCAAACTCCTCATCCACGGCCTTGTACTATCTCGACTGGACTATGGCAACATCCTATACCTGGGGGCCCCTAAAACAGTTCTAGCAAGACTTCAAACGGCTCAAAATGCGGCAGTCCGCATTCTTACAGGAACCCATCGTCGTTGCTCAACCAAACCGTCCTTGAAGGCCCTACATTGGATCCCTATTCAAGAGAGAATCCAATTCAAGGCACTCTGCACAACCCATAAGTTTCTGCACGGCAAGGCCCCTCCCATACTCCAAAACCTCATCTCACCCCACACCACCTTAAGAACGCTCCGCTCTTCCAACTGCAATTTAGCCTCGGTACCCAGGATCAGAAAAGCCCACTCAGGCGGCCGACTATTTTCATTCAACGCGGCTAAACTCTGGAACTCGCTCCCCCCAAACCTCAGAGCCCAACCTAACCTTCTCTCATTCCGCAGAGCTCTTAAAACATGGCTTTTCCCATAAAGCATTTTCTCACTAGGTTCTTGTCTATCAGCGCTGGGACGCCCATGGGCAGCCATGCGCTCTATAAGTCTGTAAAAAAAAAAGAAAAAAAACACACATTTCAATGTGTACCTACGGTTACTATCTCTAAGTTTCTGCCTGTCTTCAGTGACGTTTAATTAAGTAGAACAGTTAGTAGAAGCAAAGGATGAAAGCAATACGCATCCTAATTGTAAAACAGAATACTTCAAAGGCCATCTGGGCCACAATTCTGCAATGACTTAAATTACTTTAAACCGCCTTTCATAGATTTCTCAATTATTGACCAACCAAACACGGATTAATGATTTATTCAGCCATCTTAATCTCTTTATTCAATTAAAGGTTCCTAAAACATTAGTTCAGTGATGTTGCCTTGAATAATTTCACCTAAAATGAACCTGTGGAACTGACACTTTATAATAAAAGTATCAACACCTAGTAGCGGACTTTTTTTAATGCACCCTCTAGCAATGGTGGCAGAACACAACATGGTGCCCAGTAATGAATTTTTCTTCAGAATGCAAGTCAGTGATCAGTAGGTAGTTATACAATCAACTATGATGTTACTCGCTAAATCATTGTCCAGAAGGCTTTGGCCATTGGTTCAATGAAAGATGCTGTGTTGGAAAACATTTTGGGGGTGTCAAATGCATAGATAGGAGCAATAGGGTATCATTACTATGGGTCAGATCACAAAACATTTTTGACTGGTGTTATTTCATTGGAGGTAAATTAAGGCAGTTTTTGCACCAAATGGGTTTTGTCACCATATTATGAAAACATGATTCAGGAAGTCTTAATGTTTGACAATAACAATTGTGCATTTTTGTTGTGTGGCATTCAAATGTGCTGATGATATGTTCTTTTGTATTTGTGCTACAGAGTTTTTGTGCTGCCTTAATGCAATGTGATTGTGTTATGTTGTACTTTAATTCTGGTGTTGTATTCTGTTTTGACCCTTTTGTTGTGATGTGCTCTGGTAGGTTAAATTGTGTTATGTTGCTTTGTGTGTTTTGTTGTGTTTTGCTTTGTTGCTCATATTTGATATGCCAACCAAAGCTGCTCCATTTCCAACCAAAAACAGCACATGGCTTCAGGGTCGGCTTTAGCACTGGTGGAGCCCAGTGCGACAAAGATTTTTGGCACCCCCCATGACCACTTCCGCATTGGATTCCAACACTACCACCCTTTAACAGTCTACATACCCATTCTCTCTCAGATGCATTTAATTCGTTTTATAGTATTACTCATAAAAGTGAAGGGTGTCAGAGTACTTTACATTGCATGCACATTACAGAGACAATCAATCATATATGTGTAAATTAATGTATAGGAATCGTTACATAAGACAGAGGATTACAAGGGGTAGGATTTATATGTCATCCATACTGGTAGGCAGTACAGTTTATGGGGGCTTGGTCTGGAGAAGCACAAACTCAGAATTTTGAAATGTAACACCATGGTTGGGGGGTTCTCTTTAATAATAGAAATTATTTCTACCCAAATGAACCCTTTGTGAAACCTTAGGATAGTGAAAGTCTAGGGAAAAATCAATGCGCTTTAATCTCTACTTGAAGTTTGCATTTCAGTGTATTGATGACAGTTAATGGTTCACTGTTTTATATTTGTAGTTTAACTTGTAAACTGCAAGTAAGAAAAAGGAAGTCTCTGAGGAAAGCCGTAACCCACTGACCTCTTTATGTTATATTCACTTTGTGATTTCCATGGTACACATTCTTTGCAGCAGGCATATTAACGCTCTGCACTACCTTATGAAGAATCAAAACGTCCACCAGTAAAAAACTCCTACTAAACAAAACCTGGTCTCCCTCCTGGAAGAACATTAATCAAAGGAGTTAACTTGACATTTTTATTATTGGTTGAAAATTGCTGGAGGCCAGGAATTCGGCAGGTGGTGCTTTAAAAAACAATACATAAAGTAGCAAACAGGCGCCCCCATGCGAAGTCTGCACTCGGTGCAATGGTACCGGTCGCACCGCCCTAGAGCCGGCCCTGCATGGCTTCAAAGCTGCTGTGACAAGAAACCGTTCATCACTGTCTAATGTTGTAAAATAGTGGTTATCCAACTTTAAGGACTATTTACCATACCAGGTAGCACAAAGTTGTGGCAGAGAATGAGTTTTAACTTACCACTCCTATTGTTTGCTTTATGTGATCCAGCCCCATTAGTATTAATGTTAAAGCAAGACTCTTAGAGTCTGGTAAAAACTATAGCAGTGATATAAAGTTCAAATCATCAAGCTGTACGGAAGTGGGGATCAGCACTGAATTAGTTCAGCAACAGAAGATGGTTTCTGGGCAAGGTTTCAAAAGAGTTTGGGTCTGCTCCTTCAAGAAGAGTTAAAATTTCCGAAGGAAAACCTATTTCTGACTGTTAATTTAGGCCTCCCATTGTACAACCATATGTGTAACACACCAGTGCTATAACACCATGCTAGCAAAGAGGAAGTACTACAATAGGATGATCCAAAATGTAAATGATTCTTTTATCAAGCCCGGGCTGAAAGGTGCTGTTGCACGCCGCTAAAGCTTCTCTCTCTATATCATTAATTGCTCGCATGAACTCCAGCAAGCAGAAAAAAGCTTTTGTCTAGCCAGATCTAAAAATGGGCCTTCATTGCTTGTAAGAGAGAGTGATGCTTCTAAAGGGATGCACACCTCATACAGGCTTGACCCTAAGGTAACTTTTTCAGACAATCTGACAGATTGCTGTAGCAGAAACCACATTTAATTTGCAGGGATGCATTATATTCACACTTGTAGAGCGCACCCATATATAATCCTTTGTTGCATTAACATGAAGTGTTAGGATTGTGAAATGTAATAACGTGAACTGGGATGTGTTTAGTCTATTGTATGGTAACGTGTAGAATTAATTTAGGAATGTGAATGTAACTGGCAGCACCCATTAAAGCAGAGTACTCGTATTGTGCAAATGACAATTTTTCATCCATTAAAAGTTTTTATGAATGTGTCATTTTACATATAAGCAGGGATATTAATGGATGTGCAATTTCGGAAAGCTCATATGCCATTGTCCTTATGCTGGCTGAATCTGTAGGCTTGAAATGCATTTCCCTGAAGGCTCTCACTTTAGAATTAACAGTTATTCGCAGATTTGGCTTTATGCTTCCCATGTATTTGTATACTCTCGTCTTCAGGTGTCTTTATGTCCAGTTATTTTTGGCTTTGTAATAAATTAACTAACCTTACCTAGTTGTCTGTGGTTAATATATGTCCAGAGATATTCTGATTGCACTGATTAGCATTATTAATGACTTTCTCCCCTCCATGTTTACATGCTGCTAAAAGGAACCATCGGATTGTGATTCTAGAATAGGTCCAGAACGTTTGGGCCCGGCCCTTTCAAGTGGTTACCTAATAATGTATTCGAACTGTTGGGAACGTACACATGCTCACATGAGCTGTCACGAGCGTTCAGGTGTGTCTGGCTGCTCGTGACAAGCTCGTGTTGTGGGGACACTATGTTATTGTTTGAACATATCGAATGTGGGCAGTTATGGCTGTGATCTGTTGTCTGCATTACTAGCTTGGATTTGAAGGCGAGAGCATATCAATAAACTCCGTCTACCAACTACAACCTTCTGGTGTTATTTCCGACTTCCCTACACTGGCGACGAGGATGGGATGGTGTGTTGGGAACGTACACATGCTCACATGAGCTGTCACGAGCGTTCAGGTGTGTCTGGCTGCTCGTGACAAGCTCGTGTTGTGGGGACACTATGTTATGGTTTGAACATATCGAATGTGGGCAGTTATGGCTGTGATCTGTTGTCTGCATTACTAGCTTGGATTTGAAGGCGAGAGCATATCAATAAACTCCGTCTACCAACTACAACCTTCTGGTGTTATTTCCGACTTCCCTACACGAACATTTCATTTTCTCTGGATTTACAAGCTGAAAGTAGAACTCTTCTGTGGACATGCAAAGCAAGGCATGTTAGAGTGTAATTTCTGGCTTACTTCTGGCATAGTTATGGCAACATCCTGCATACGTTCACCTATGAATCTGTTCTCCTGTTTAACCCCTTAAGTGCTGCCTCGGTGCATTGGCCGACAGCAGCACTACCTCCCCAGTGCTGCGCATGACCATTGAACGTCCATTCAGCACTAGTTCTAATGGACAGCGCAGCACTGGGGAGGAATGTTTAATAGCAGCTATGAGGTTAAATATGGAGAGAATATCAGAGCAAGGTCAGTGAGTAACACATTGTTGCTCAATTTTATTGAGAAGAAAAAGTTTCAAAACTACTAGACTGTCATAGTCAAGAACTGAACTTTGACACAGTGGCAAATGCAGAGTCTGCCATGCTAACATAATCAGAAATATTTAGACTGTAATACCAACTAAGTCATCATTACTGTGGCGAGAGTACAATTGATATACAGTAACACAGTGCCAAATGCAGAGTACACTGTTCTAAAATGTCTCTAATATATTTAGGCAATGTAATACCAACTAAGATATTATGGCTATGGTGATGTACAACTGATGTTCAATATTAATTTCTGCATGGATTTTCAATAAGGGTTTGCCAAAATGATGTGGTTAAAGCTACCAACTGTAAATTTCATTGACATCACCCTACCTGCTGCAGGCCCAAAACCTACTTTCCAACATGTTGAGACAGAACACTCAGGAAGGCTATATGTTACTCTTCACATCAATGGATTTTCCCTTAAGTAACAATGTCCCACAAACGTGCATGCTCTTTTAAGTGTGTGTGCCACTTCCCTTTGTAATTCCTCTGGATATTTAAGATTTTTAGTGAGGAACCCACTTCTGTACAGGTCTTCTTTAAGGTTTGATGACAAAGATAATTTATCTATTGTAGAATTAACTACAATAATCATGTTAAAAAAAAGACTACTAACATTACGAATCAGAAATCGTACATTAAAATTTTAAAAGTTGGGGGACTGACTCACAAAGGCACGTAAGAGGATGGAAAAGAGTACTCCAATAATACTACTTGCAGTACTCATAAAGACTTTTACTGAATCACCCTCAGACGGACAAAATCGCTCCTCATCTTCGCAAGAAACCTCAAAACCTGACTATTCGACAGACCCCCTCCTTGATGGACCGGAACCTACACTCCACCCCCAGCGGCTTGAGACCCTCACGGGTGAGTAGTCACGCTCTAAAAAAACCTGATTGATGGATTGACCCCCAATATCTTATAAAAATAATATTAAAAATAGGGAAGTATTTGATGAAAGGAATACTATAATCATTTGAGTATGTAGTGCACTAAAACCTTATAATTCAATAACCTTCATAGGTAGTTCTAATGTTAAGACACTAGAAGAATAAGAGAGGCAGGCGATGGAAAAAAGGTACTTTGGAGAGAACCACTAAATGTATCAGTATATACGCTGTAGTTCCACTACTGAAGGCATATTATATATTGAAATAAATATGTCACAACCATTAGGTTAAATTTAAATCTATGATAATGTAAATAGAGTTTTGAATGCTTGGTACTGAGTTCCTTAATATATTCAAAACATTCCTCCTGTAATAGAATTGAATGGTTTAACAGTGTTTTTGATTGCATATTTCACTAATAAAACCTTTTCATAATATCTGCCGGTTTAAAAAAAATCACATTTGAAGATGCCATGAAGTGGCCTCTTCACCAGTGGAAAAAAGGTGCTCCTCTGAAAAATAGACAGCCGCCTCCATAAAGTTCATTGGACACCTGAACACCAACACAAATTGACATAAAAAAGGGCACTGGACAAATTACTTTTGGAAATCTCTCTTTCGATAGTCAGTATATATATACTAATTGTAGTCTGTGACTGCACGGAAGGATAAGGCTCACTGCACTCGAATCCCCAATCCTCAAAAATCCTGTCGCTTGCGGTGAGACGTCGATAGGGGCCAGGGAGAGAAACATCTGACTATATGGACACAGGGCTATTCAAAAACTGCACCACACACGCGTTTTTACCGATCAACAGCACTCACTACGAAATTTCATGAGGCAACAAGAAACGCTTGCCTGAGGGCCGTAGTCTTCCAATGGAGACTACGAAAGGGCGTTCCAACCATCAATTGCCTTGCTGGATTTCCACCAATGGAAGCCAAATGGCTCATTTAAAAGAGCGGCGGTGACAGTTTACAGTGTATAGGCATCTGAAGAAGACATTTTGTTGAAACGCGTCATGCCTGCTGTGCGGAATTAAAGGTGTTCTTCCGGGTCCCCTGTTGTGTCCCCACGGGTTCTTTTGGAATGGTGAGAAGCCCTTCTGTGGATATAAATATATATATTGCTTTCACTCCGTTCGACGCTGCCGCATCTTAGTCACACTGTCAGGACTCTTTAAAACGAATAAGCCAGACCCAGATTCGGTGCAAAATTAGTGATTTATTCCGTAAAGCAGAATAACACCCAGCAAGCCCGCATGACGCGTTTCGCCTCTAGCCAGAGGCTTGATCATATATATATATATTCACTGAAAAAACCATAGGTTATAGACCATATATAGTTAGGAATTTGCATTTACAAAACCTTGAAAATTCACTGAAAAAACCATAGGTTAGAGACCATATATAGTTAGCTGGACATTTTATTGACATAAAACCAATGAAATTCCATATATAGTTAGTTGCACTAACTATATATCGCGCACCCGCAATCCACTGCTGATGATGTCACATATTACATCATTCATGACATGGTCAGTGACATCACTGATGACATCACTGATGACATCTCAAATGACATCACTGATGACATCACTGATGACATCTCAAATGACATCACTGATGACATCACTGATGACATCTCAAATGACATCACTGATGACATCACTGATGACATCTCAAATGACATCACTGATGACATCATCTAGTGTCTGTGTGTTTTTGTAAAGTTTAAATATGTTTTACATATTGAAGAATGAGTGGATGTATGGAAGACTGAGTGTGTGTGTGGCTGGCTGGGAGGTGTGTGACTCTGTGCATATCAATGTGTACTTGTATCAGTGATTGTATAAGAGAGTAAGTATGTGTTAGTATATGTGTGAAAAGTATGGTGTTCTGTGTTTAACTGTATAGATGAGGAAATCGAAGTGTGATTGATTCTTCACAGGACTGACTAGGTGTATGAGTGCATATGATAGTCTTGTAATAATGAGTGACTGTATGTATGAGTGATTGTATGGGTGAATGAGTGAATGTGTGTGTAGATGTAGGAATCAGTGAGTGCGTATGTAGTAACTGGTATTGGTGTGTCATGATGTCATCAGTGATGTCATTTGAGATGTCATCAGTGATGTCATTTGAGATGTCATCAGTGATGTCATCAGTGATGTCACTGAAGTATGGTGTTCTGTGTTTAACTGTATAGATGAGGAAATGGAAGTGTGATTGATTCTTTACAGGACTGACTAGATGTGTGAGTAACTCCATGGATGAGTGGCAGTGTGTGAGTGTCTGCATAGGTGTATGAGTGCATATGATAGTGTTGTAATAATGAGTGACTGTATGTATGAGTGATTGTATGGGTGAATGAGTGAATGTGTGTGTAGACGTAGGAATCAGTGAGTGCGTATGTAGTAACTGGTATTGGTGTGTCATGATGTCATCAGTGATGTCATTTGAGATGTCATCAGTGATGTCATCAGTGATGTCATTTGAGATGTCATCAGTGATGTCATCAGTGATGTCACTGACCATGTCATGAATGATGTAATATGTGACATCATCAGCAGTGGATTGCGGGTGCGCGATATATAGTTAGTGCAACTAACTATATATGGAATTTCATTGGTTTTATGTCAATAAAATGTCCAGCTAACTATATATGGTCTCTAACCTATGGTTTTTTCAGTGAATTTTCAAGGTTTTGTAAATGCAAATTCCTAACTATATATGGTCTATAACCTATGGTTTTTTCAGTGAATTTCATTGGTTTTTTAAAAGCTAATATCTATAGCTGTAAAATATATTCTTTATTACGTGACGTATCACGTAGCCACGTGAGACGCCTCATGACGCGTCGCATAACCGTGACGTATCGGCTCTGCAGCGCAAACAAAACCCGTAACGTAAGCGTGCCGGAGCACGCTTACAGATATATATATATTTTTTAACCTTAATTAGACAAAATCCACACGTGCACATATCTTGAGGCCTTGCAAAGGCACATCAAACAAACAGTCCCTACAATTTTGTCAAGTTTGCTGGAAATCTATTCCCTTAATTTTTTTTTTACTGTTTCTCTTGGTTTTCCCCTTGTTACGCTTACCGGGACGCTACCCGGTACGCGAACCGGACGCTCCAAAAACACAAGATGGCGGACTGCCGGTTAGCTGCCCGGTTCGCGTACCGGGAAGCGCCTCTACTGCGAAAAATCGCGGGGGACTTTAATATCCCCCTCATCAATCCTAGGGGGTCAGGAGGGTTTTACCTTGCCCCCTTTCCTTCATTTCCCCCTTCTTTTTTCACCACATCTTGTCTCTCGAACCTACCGAGAGACAAGATGGCGGCCGCTCCGGACTGTTTACAATGTTGACAGCTACGCTGCCGGTTGGCTGCCCGGTTAGCTGCCCGGTGAGCTGCCCGGTTCGCGTACCGGGACGCGCCTCTACGGCGTAAAATCGCAAAAAAATTATTTTATTTTTTTTGCCCCGCGGGGCACTTTAATATCCCCCTCAAAAATCCTAGGGGGTCAGGAGTGGTCTACCTTGCCCCCTTTCCCTCATTTCCCCCTTCGTTTTTCACCACATCTTGTCTCTCGATCGTACCGAGAGACAAGATGGCGGCCGCTCCGGACTGTTTAGAATGTTGACAGACACCGGAGAGCCAATCAGCTTCGCTTCGCGAAGTTCCGTTACGCGTCAGGTAAGCAAACCGGGGCGCTAACAGAAGCGCTGTCACAGATATATATTTTTTTTTAAACGTTAATTTCTCAAAATCCACTGGAGCACATATATTGAGACATAGCAAAGGCACGTCGGGCAAACCATATCTACAATTTTGCCAAGTTTCATGTAAATCTATTCAGCCGTTCGAGCTAAAAGTGAGTCCAACCGCCCTATGGAAAAATGAATGGGAAAAACGTGTTTTGGGACCCCCCTTGTTTCTCGGCCCCCCCCTTGACGAAACCCCCCAGATTTTCAGGGGCTGCTCAGGAACGAAATGTGCCATTTTCCTGAAAATTTCAGCCAATTCCGTCCACAAACGCCAAAGTTATTAGACATAGAATTTTCAGAAATCCCATAGAGAAAAAATCCTAACTATATATACCCACTGGCTATCGCCAGTAGGTAATATACATATATAAAACATATATAATCTGCATATCTATATAAATATAAATGCATGCATACATATACATATATGCATACATATGCATGTTATTTACATGAAAGTTTTAAAAACACTAATAAAAGCAAAGCTAAAAAGCCACCTCATTACAAACAGAATGGCTTTAACTTAAACGAGGGCGAGATCTATTGCATTTTCAATGCTTGTTTACTTTGGTTCTATCAAGAAGGCATTCAGATGTTTCACACATTTGCCATAAATTCTGAATGTTAGCACTCTAGTTGCTCATTAGATCACTGTAGTAAAGCTAGTGCTCACCAGGGAAGTCTGCTGCTAATCATGGTTTGCAGCCATTTTCCCGCATTTTTTATCCCGCAGACTTTCAGTCCGCATACCATTATCCCGCAAGGTCATTGACCTCGCATACCATTATCCCGCATTTTTTCAAAACGCATGTGCATTTATCGCGCATGCCTTTACAAAGAATTACGTTTTAAAGGCATGTATGGTAAATGCATTTGCGTTGTGAAAACCACGATGACGAGAGAGGTCAGTGGGTTTGTGTTAATTTTTTCGTGGGTTAGTGATTGTGTAGTGTAGTGTAGTGTTGTGTAGTGTAGTGTTGTGTTAGTGTAGTGTAGAGTTGTGGTGGTTGTTTAGTGTAGGGTCATGCTGGGGGTAGTGTTTTAGGGTTTAGGGTTGTGTTGTAGTGTTTGCGTAGTGTAGGGTCATGCTGAGGGTAGTGTTTTAGGGTTTAGGGTAGTGTTGTAGTGTTTGCGTAGTGTAGGGTCATGCTGGGCGTAGTGTTTTAGGGTTTAGGATAGTGTTGTAGTGTTTGCGTAGTGTAGGGTCATTCTGGGGGTAGTGTTTTAGGGTTTTGGGTAGTGTTGTAGTGTTTGCGTAGTGTAGGGTCATGCTGGGGTGTAGTATTTTAGGGTTTAGAGTAGTGTTGTAGTGTTTGTGTGTTTGCGTAGTGTAGGGTCATGCTGGGGGTAGTGTTTTAGGGTTTTGGGTAGTGTTGTAGTGTTTGCGTAGTGTAGGGTCATGCTGGGGTGTAGTATTTTAGGGTTTAGGGTAGTGTTGTAGTGTTTGTGTAGTGTAGCGTCATGCTGGGGGTAGTGTTTTAGGGTTTTGGGTAGTGTTGTAGTGTTTGCGTAGTGTAGGGTCATGCTGGGGGTTGTGTTTTAGGGTTTTGGGTAGTGTTGTAGTGTTTGCGTAGTGTAGGGTCATGCTGGGGTGTAGTGTTTTAGTGTTTTGGGTAGTGTTGTAGTGTTTGCGTAGTGAAGGGTCATGCTGGGGGTAGTGTTTTAGGGTTTTGGGTAGTGTTGTAGTGTTTGCGTAGTGTAGGATCATGCTGGGGGTAGTGTTTTAGGGTTTTGGGTAGTGTTGTAGTGTTTGCGTAGTGTAGGGTCATGCTGGGGGGTAGTGTTTTAGGGTTTTGGGTAGTGTCGTAGTGTTTACGTAGTGTAGGGTCATGCTGGGGGTAGGGTTTTAGGGTTTAGGGTAGTGTTGTAGTGTTTGCGTAGTGTAGGGTCATGCTGGGGGTAGTGTTTTAGGGTTTAGGGTAGTGTTGTAGTGTTTGCGTAGTGTAGGGTCATGCTGGGGGTAGTGTTTTAGGGTTTAGGGTAGTGTTGTAGTGTTTGCGTAGTGTAGGGTCATGCTGGGGGTAGTGTTTTAGGGTTTAGGGTAGTGTTGCAGTGTTTGCGTAGTGTAGGGTCATTCTGGGGTGTAGTGTTTTAGGGTTTTGGGTAGTGTTGTAGTGTTTGCGTAGTGTAGGGTCATGCTGGGGGTAGTGTTTTAGGGTTTAGGGTAGTGTTGTAGTGTTTGCGTAGTGTAGGGTCATGCTGGGGTGTAGTGTTTTAGGGTTTTGGGTAGTGGTGTAGTGTTTGCGTAGTGTAGGGTCATGCTGGGGGTAGTGTTTTAGGGTTTAGGGTAGTGTTGTAGTGTTTGCGTAGTGTAGGGTCATGCTGAGGGTAGTGTTTTAGGGTTTAGGGTTGTGTTGTAGTGTTTGCGTAGTGTAGGGTCATGCTGGGGGTAGTGTTTTAGGGTTTAGGGTTGTGTTGTAGTGTTTGTGTAGTGTAGGGTCATGCTGGGGGTAGTGTTTTAGGGTTTAGGATAGTGTTGTAGTGTTTGCGTAGTGTAGGGTCATGCTGGGGTGTAGTGTTTTAGGGTTTTGGGTAGTGTTGTAGTGTTTGCGTAGTGTAGGGTCATGCTGGGGGTCGTGTTTTAGGGTTTAGGGTAGTGTTGTACTGTTTGTGTAGTGTAGGGTCATGCTGGGGGTAGTGTTTTAGGGTTTAGGGTAGTTTAGTTGTTTAGTGTATGCTAAAGGCATATTCGTTCTAAAAGTTTTCGTTATTTTAATTTGCGGCCTAATAGTACATGCGGGATTTTTTTTGCGGACTGATGGTATGCGGGATTTCGTCATATATTCACTAATCATACTTTCTATGGCAAAATGAACCCCCTCATTTTGTTCCTTTTTAAATTAAATGTTTTAAGAGTTACCACTTTATTCCAATCAAGATGGCTTCAGGTGTGCCATACCTTTGTAATAAGTAGGACTGTTAGCACTCTAGTTGTTCTTTAGAACACTCTGGGACATTCTGTCATTGGGCTATAGTTGGGCTACATCTGGCTGATATTTGGGCTACATTTGTTTTTTTTGTCTCTGGTGGCCATCTTTGGGCTACATTGGGCTACATTGGGCTACATTGGGCTACATTTGGGCTCCAACATATATATAGCCCAATGTAGCCCAATTTATATTTTTCAAAGTTAATTTTCGTAAAAACCACTGGAGCCTATATCTTGAGACATAGCAAAGGCACATCGGGCTACCAGTCCCTACAATTTTGCCAAGTTTGGTGTAAATCCATTCAGCCGTTCAGGCTAAAAGTGAGGCCAACCGCCCTATGGAAAATTGCATGGGAAAAACACGTTTTGGGACCCCCCTTTTTTCTCGGCCCCCCCTTGACGAAACCCCCCCAAATTTTTAGGGGCTGCTCAGAAACAAAATGTTCCATTTTCCTGAAAATTTCAGCCAATTCTGTCCTCAAACGCTAAAGTTATTCGACATAGAATTTTCAAAAATCCCATAGGAAAAAAATCCTAACTATATATACCTACTGGCTATCGCCAGTAGGTAATATATTTATATATATATATATATATATATATATATATATATATTCACTGAAAAGACCATATATAGTTAGGGATTAGCATTTACAAAACCAAGAAAATTCACTGAAAAAACGATAGGTTATAGACTATATATAGTTAGGGATTAGCATTTACAAAACCTTAATTTACTCGCACAAAACCATAGAAATTCGCATATATAGTTAGTTGCAATAACTATATATCGTGCACCCGCAATCCACTGCTGATGATGTCACATTTTACATCATTCATGACATGGTCAGTGACATCAATGATGACATCACTGATGACATCTCAAATGACATCACTGATGACATCACTGATGACATCTCAAATGACATCACTGATGACATCTCAAATGACATCACTGATGACATCTCAAATGACATCACTGATGACATCACTGATGACATCTCATTTGATATCAATGGTCACATCACTGATGATATCATTCATGTGATAATACAATGCATCTCCTCACACTTTAATATAACCTCTGTTACATCAAGTGTGAAATACAGAATATAATTTTTTAAACCATTGACACACCAATACTAGTTACTACATACGCACTCACTGATTTCTATGTCTACACACACATTCACTCATTCACCCATACAATCATTCATACATACTCATCTTTATAACACTATCATATGCACTCATACACCTATACAGACACTCACACTTTGCCACTCATCCATGGAGTTACTCACACACCTAGTCAGTCCTGTAAAGAATCAATCACACTTCCATTTTCTAATCAATACAGTTAAACATAGAGTACCTTACATTTTCAAACATATACTAACACATACTTATTCTTGTATACAATCAATGATACAAGAACACATTGATCTGCACAGAGTCACACATCTCCCAACCAGCCACACACACACTCAGTCTTCTATACAAATACTTGGACAATCAATCAATAACTCATATAGTTACTCATATAGCTACTGATCAACACATGCAGCAGTTTACAGAACAACAGACATAATGATGCACAAATTAAGACAGTTTAGTCACTAACCCATGCACTCAGTGAGACACATTTAATCACTGACTCACTCATGCACCTACTAAATCCTTCATCCAGACACTTATACATCCACTCATTCTTCAATATGTAAGACATATTTTAACTTTACAGAAACAGACAGTCACTGGATGATGTCATCAGTGATGTCATCAGTCATGTCACTGACCATGTCATGAATGATGTAATATGTGACATCATCAGCAGTGGATTGCGGGTGCGCGATATATAGTTATTGCAACTAACTATATATGCGAATTTCTATGGTTTTGTGCGAGTAAATTAAGGTTTTGTAAATGCTAATCCCTAACTATATATAGTCTATAACCTATGGTTTTTTCAGCGAATATATATATATATATATATATATATATATATATATATATATATATATATATATATATATTACCTACTGGCGGTCGCCAGTAGGTATATATAGTTAGGATTTTTTCTCTATGGGATTTTTGAAAATTCTATGTCTAATAACTTTGGCGTTTGTGGACGGAATTGGCTGAAATTTTCAGGAAAATGGAACATTTTGTTTCTGAGCAGCCCCTGACAATTTGGGGGGGTTTCATCAAGGGGGGGCGAGAAAAAAGGGGGGTCCCAAAACGCTTTTTTCCCATGTTAATTTCCATAGGGCGGTTGGCCTCACTTTTAGCTCGAACGGCTGAATGGATTTGCACGAAACTTGGCAAAATTGTAGGGACTGTTAGCCCGATGTGCCTTTGCTAGGTCTCAATATATGTGCTCCAGTGGATTTTGAGTAATTTAGGTTCAAAAAAAGATATATATCTGGGCGGAGCCTAACCACACATCTGATCTGATTGGCTGTCAGCACTTCATCCAAGAAGTGTTGGCAGCCATCTTGGGACCAATATACATGATAGCACCTCATTAAAAAGCATTGTAGTTAATAGAGGGTTTTAGGACTTTAGTTACATTATAAATCATTTGTTGATGGTACCATACTCGTTTTAGGAATTGTGGTGGGTTCTAAGGTGATTTTACCATGTGAAAAAACCTTCTGCTGTGATATCATGAATATTGTTTGAAAGAAAACTAATATCTCATGATTTTCCCACAGTGGTTTGGAAGGGGATCTATAAGCTAAACTGAAAGCATATTTTCTGTAAATTCACATTATCTTTCTCAGTCATGTGAAAATGAAGTCTGACATTCTCAGTAAAACATGTACATCCAACAAGGACAGAGACTGTCAGTTGATTCCTTTGTGTTCTACTGCAGCCTCCTAGAGTGTTCTAAAGAACAACTAGAGCGCTAACAGTCCTACTTATTACAAAGGTATGGCACACCTGAAGCCATCTTGATTGGAATAAAGTGGTAACTCTTAAAACATTTAATTTAAAAAGAAACAACATGAGGGGGTATATTTTGCCATAGAAAGTATGATTAGTGCTGCAGAATGAAAAATTAGGGCACATTTTGAGTGACTTCTCAAATCCTTTTCTATTTCATTAAAACATTCTGACATGCAGTCTCCCAAAATGGCCTCCAGAGACAAAAGAGCCCAAATGTAGCCCAAATATCACCCAGATGTAGCCCAAGTATAGCCCAATGACAGAATGTCCCAGAGTGTTCTAAAGAACAACTAGAGCGCTAACAGTCCTACTTATTACAAAGGTATGGCACACCTGAAGCCATCTTGATTGGAATAAAGTGGTAACTCTTAAAAATTTTAATTTAAAAAGAAACAACATGAGGGGGTATATTTTGCCATAGAAAGTATGATTAGTGCTGCAGAATGAAAAATTAGGGCACATTTTGAGTGACTTCTCAAATCCTTTTCTATTTCATTAAAACATTCTGACATGCAGTCTCCCAAAATGGCCACCAGAGACAAAAGAGCCCAAATGTAGCCCAAATATCACCCAGATGTAGCCCAAGTATAGCCCAATGACAGAATGTCCCAGAGTGTTCTAAAGAACAACTAGAGCGCTAACAGTCCTACTTATTACAAAGGTATAGCACACCTGGAGCCATCATGATGGGAATAAAGTGGTAACTCTTAAAACATTTCATTTAAAAAGGAACAAAATGAGGGGGTATATTATGCAATAGAAGGTATTATTAGTGCTGCAGAAAGAAAAATTAGGGCACATTTTGAGTGACTTTTCAAATCCTCTTCTATTTCATTAAAAAATTCTGACATGCAGTCTCCCAAAATGGCCACCAGAGACAAAAGAGCCCAAATGTAGCCCAAATATCACCCAGATGTAGCCCAAGTATAGCCCAATGACAGAATGTCCCTGAGTGTTATAAAGAACAACTAGAGCGCTAACAGTCCTACTTATTACAGAGGTATGGCACACCTGAAGCCATCTTGATTGGAATAAAGTGGTAACTCTTAAAACATTTAATTTAAAAAGGGACACAATGAGGGGGTATATTTTGCCATATGAATTATGATTAGTGCTGCAGAAAGAAAAATTAGGGCACATTTTGAGTGACTTCTCAAACCCTCTTCAATTTCATTAAACAATTCTGACATACAGTCTCCCAAGATGGCCACCAGAGACAAAAGAGCCTAAATGTAGCCCAAATATCACCCAGATGTACCCCAAGTATAGCCCAATGACAGAATGTCCCAGAGTGTTCTAAAGAACAACTAGAGCACTAACAGTCTTACTTATGACAAAAGTATGGCACACCAGAAGCCATCTTGATTGGAATGAAGTGGTA
Organism: Lissotriton vulgaris; assembly: GCF_964263255.1. Taxonomy (NCBI): domain Eukaryota; kingdom Metazoa; phylum Chordata; class Amphibia; order Caudata; family Salamandridae; genus Lissotriton; species Lissotriton vulgaris. The sequence goes on from NC_141698.1 coordinate 217,467,617, forward strand.
AGTCTGAAAACACTCAATTTAAAAAGGAACAACATGAGGGGGTTAATTTTGCCATAGAAAGTATGATTAGTGCTTCAGAAAGAAAAATTAGGGATCATTTTGAGTGACTTCTCAAATCCTCTTCTATTTCATTAAAAAAATTCTGACATGCAGACTGAAACATGCACTTTGAATACCAGCAGCAGACGTCCCTGGTGAGCAGTAGCTTTACTACAGTGATCTAATGTGCAACTAGAGTGCTAACATTCAGAATTTATGGCAAATGTGTGACACATCTGAATGCCTTCTTGATGGAACCAAAGTAAACAAGCATTGAAAATGCAATGGATCTCGCCCTCGTTTAAGTTAAAGCCATTCTGTTTGTAATGAGGTGGCTTTTTAGCTTTGCTTTTATTAGTGTTTTTTCAACTTTCATGTAAATAACATGCATCTGTATGCATATAAGTATATGTATGCATGCATTTATGTTTGTATTTATATAGATATACAGATGATATATGTTTATATATGTATGTATATATATATATTCACTGAAAAAACCATAGGCTATAGACCATATATAGTTAGGAATTAGCATTTACAAAACCTTGAAAATTCACTGAAAAAACCATAGGTTATAGACCATATATAGTTAGGAATTAGCATTTACAAAACCTTGAAAATTCACTGAAAAAACCATAGGTTATACACCATATATAGTTAGGAATTCGCATTTACAAAACCTTATTTTACTCACACAAAACCATTGAAATTCCATATATAGTTAGTTGCACTAACTATATATCGCGCACCTGCAATCCACTGCTGATGATGTCACATATTACATCATTCATGACATGGTCAGTGACATCACTGATGACATCACTGATGACATCTATCGCCAGTAGGTATATATAGTTAGGATTTTTTCTCTATGGGATTTTTGAAAATTCTATGTCTAATAACTTTGGCGTTTGTGGACGGAATCGGCTGAAATTTTCAGGAAAATGGCACATTTTGTTTCTGAGCAGCCCTTGAAAATTTGGGGGGGTTTTGTCGAGGGGGGGCCGAGAAAAAAGGGGGGTCCCAAAACGCGTTTTTCCCATGTTAATTTCCATAGGGCGGTTGGACTCACTTTTAGCTCGAACGGCTGAATGGATTTGCACGAAACTTGGCAAAATTGTAGGGACTGTTAGCCCGATGTGCCTTTGCTAGGTCTCAATATATGTGCTCCAGTAGTTTTTGAGAAATTAACGTTCAAAACAAGATATATATCTGTAACAGCGCTCCGGGCTGCGCTCCGGTTCGCTTACTTTTCGCGAAACGGAACTTTGAGCGCAGAAAGCTGATTGGCTCCCCGGTGTCTGTCAACATTCTAAACAGTCCGGAGCGGCCGCCATCTTATCTCTCGGTAGGATCGAGAGAGAAGAAGAGGTGAAAAACGAAGGGGGAATTTAATGAAAGGGGGCAAGGTATACCCCTCTTGACCCCCTAGGAATGTTGTTGGGGTTATTAAAGGGTCCCGTGGGGAAAATAAAAAAAAAATGATTTTTCACGGTAGAAGCGCTTCACGGGCCGCGAACTGGGCTGCAAACTGGTAGCGAAACGGGAATTCGCCATTTTGTGCTTCGTTTTAATTAAATTACTAGGTATAAGGGGGTGCGGGAGACGTATCCTAATCCCCTATGTTTCATGAGGGTGGCTGAGGAGGCTGATATATGTTGATACATCTCTTCCAGCGGCTGTGCGTGAGCTTTTTATTTTTTTTGCTGCGTGACGTCTGTTAACGTTCGATTCGATGGAAATCAGGAAGTGTTGACCGCCAATTTGTCACTGCGATAAAATATTTTGTTATAAATGAATCCTTATTGATAAACATTGTCTGCGCCATCTTGCCTTTTTTCCAATGCCACAATTTTGTCGTGCACGGCAGCCATTTTAGATGCCAGGCTGGTCCCAGGCTATCACCTACCCCTGCGGATGTAGTTTATGGCCCCAGCTGTAGAGAATCCAGACATGCCAACCCTCCCGATTCAGGCGTGAGACTACTGATTTCAGTGCTAGTGTCCCGCCTCCCGATTTCTGCAAGCAAAAACCCGGGGGCATATTACCAACAACTAGCGATAATTTTTGTCTCTAACTTGTTTAGAGACAAAAATTATCGCCGCACATCGGCGATTTTTATCGCAGATAAACCTTGCTATTAGCAAGGTTTATCGCAAATGCGATAAAAAACGGCCGCAATGCATGAATATCGCTGAAAAGTCAGCGATATTCATGTATTATCGAACAAATGCTCTTAGCCATGTTATCCACCTCCCATTGGATAACATGGCTAAGAACTGCTCAGGGCACTATCACTGACATGCAAAGCGGGGCCCACGATGGTCGCTATCTCCTTTTAGCTGTCACTAACTGGTGTTAGCGACAGCTTGGTAATAGGGAGATAATTTTATCTCCGCTTTCTTGGCTTTTAAAGCCAAAAAAGCGGAGATAAACCCCCTTGATAATATGCCCCATGATTCCTCGGGGGTTTCAGCTGACAGGGCTTGGTATTGTGTTACGTGGTAATTCTTCCAGGAAACGTCAGAGGGTCGATGCAGGGGCTCTAGAAGGGGTGATAAACCATTTAAGCCTCATGAACAAGCGCATGGTCTTTTAAAGATCTGTGAAGTACTCGGGGCGGCGGCGTGTGTGTGTCCTCTTTCAGGAGCGGGCGGGGGGGGGGCACTGCCAGCAACTTCCAGGCTAGGCAGTGTTCAACACTTGCATCCCCCTTTCTCTGCCTGCTATTGCGCTCCATGCTTCGGAAAGGTAAGAAAAAGAACGTGCATTTGAGTTTGAAATGTCCGATCCTGTAGCAGTACACTTGCAAAGCCCACACATGACAATAACCCGATTCAAGGCCCCATTCACCCGTTTTTAAAAAAATTATAACACTCCAACAAAGTAACATTATAAAACTTTATTAACTTTTAAATATAATGAACGGAACAAAAACTGTAAAAACATTTAAATATTTTTCACCAAAAAAAGCAACAATTGTCAGAAGCTGTCTTTTGTGCGAATAGTCCCAAGGCAGCACAACGTGCTGAGTTCTGGACGGCACCCAGGTGATGTCGCCTGGGTGCCGCACTGGTTTTGGTATCCTACAATGCTGCTCCGAAAATTGGCGTGGGGCGTCCCGGGTGGTGGCCTCGTCAGTAGCGGTCTGTTGTGCGAATAGTCCCAAGACAGCAGAACGCGCTGAGATGTTGATGGCACCCAGGTGATGTCCAGTAAACTGCTGCACTGGTTTTGGTATCCTACAATGCTGCTCCGAAAATTGGCGTGGGGCGGCCCGGGGGGGGGGGCTTGGGGGAGGCGGCGTGAACGGGCCTCCCCAGGTGGCGGCCATCCAGCTGAGTTGCGCCCGCTCTTGCGGCTACAGCGTCTCGCTCACCATGTTGTTGAGTTGCTCCCACTCTTGCAGTGCAGCGATAGGCGGCTGCCACATGACTCTTAAAATGGCGGACGGCTCTTCGGTTTTGGGCCTGGTCCACTAAAATGGCCCTGGGACACCTTGGAACTCGGACGCTTGCCTGCTAGGGCTTGGGCTCCATTCTCGAAAAGCGTCCACTCAGCCGTGAAGATTCTACAAAAGTCTTGGGGGCCCTCGACTCCCGCAGGCTTCCGGTGGGGAGCGGCTGCCATGATTGCTCGCGGAATGACCACGACGGAGCCACGAGATGGTGGTGCTCTCATGCTGACGCCAGCTTCAGTCTGAAACATCCAGAAACAAGGTGGGGCTTTCATCGTTTGGGAAAAAAAAATGTTGTAAACCAATGAAAAGTGTTATTTTTAGGTCATATGACCAAGCCTTCCATCTTTAGGAAACCAAAAGTAAAATGAACCAATGAAAAGTTTTATAAACAAGTCACATGACCTGTTATGCGGCATAGGGCTACAAAAAGCGTAGAAAATCCGTTGGCACGTGAGTCAGCGTCAGTAGCGGACCGATGTGCGAATAGGCCGAAGGCAGCACAACGCGCTGAGATCCGGATGGCAACGAGGTGGTGTCCAGCAAATTGCCGCACTGGTGTGGCCATCCTACAATGCTGCGCCGAAAGTCGGCGTGGGGCGCCCCGTTGGCCTGTGAGGTCGCGTCAGTCAGTGGGGGCTGTGCGTCTCCCCCAAGATGGAGGCTCCTCGGCTGCAGTGCGGCGCCCCTTAGCGTTTCACTCGCCGTCCAACTGAGTTGCGTCCGCACTTGCGGCTACAGTAGGCCGAAGGCAGCACAACGCACCGAGATCCGGATGGCACCGAGGTGGTGTCCAGCAGATTGCCGCACTGGTGTGGCCATCCTACAATGCTGCGCCGAAAGACGGCGTGTCCAGCTGAGTTGCGGTCACTCTTGCGGTACAGTGACTCGAATGCGCCGAGATCCGGATGGCACCGAGGTGGTGTCCAGCAAGTTGCCGCACTGGTGTGGCCATCCTACAATGCTGCGCCGAAAGTCGGCATGGGGTGCCCCGTTGGCTTATGAGGTGATGTCAGTAGTGGACCGATGTGTGAATAGGTCGGAACCAGCACAAGGCGCCAAGATCCGAATGGCAAGTCCTGGATGTTGAGTGCCATAGTTGAGAGTTCTGAGCAGTGCTTGTAAGACTGTCTGAAGCTTATTTGCACCTGCTGCAGCTTCACTATTGCCCTGGTGTGGCCAAAGGTCGCACATGACATAGGCGGCCGGCTCCCGAGGTCCGGCGGAACTTTTTTCCTTTTCTTTTCTGCTTCTTGTCCTACAATCCGTTTCATCTGAAAACACGACCAGGTCCCTGAATGTGTGCAGGGGGACGCTATTGAGTGAATGAAAATGGCGGCTTGACACAAAGCTGACTCACGCGTTGCTGTTGATGCTATACAGACAAAAATTGGTTTTCAGTTTGTACATTCTTCAGGATTTTTTTTCCATCCAAGGCTGATTGAGAGTTTGTAGAAAAATGGCTTCAGATTTTCCACATACTACTCTTCAACATTCTTCCTAAATGTAACAATGTGAAACTCACTAGGAGAACGGCTGTTTATGTTTCCTTTCAAAATGCTGCCAATAATATTTTCTGAATGGAAGACACCATCTTGTAGCATAAAGGGCCGAAAGGGGTTCTGGTCTGGCCGATGGTTGGTGGAGACATTTTGACTATATCTTGGACCTGCCCGGCCTCGCCCAAAATGGCGCCGGTATAAATGGGACTCGTAACTCCTTGTTGTGTACTGGTTGAACAACCTTGATATCACGAGATATGAATGCAGTTTTGATGCTCATGGCGGGCGGGGACGAGAATTGATTGAATATTTCGACATCCCTATTGATATTAAGTTCTGATGTGTTATTGATTACTGTACTATTGAAAGTTCGAATTAACGTCACCCATGGTACTTGCACGCAAATGTATATAAGTGGCCCTGTCGTATTTTAATTACAAAATGTACGTCCACCGATTCCGCAACTGTTAGACACCTTAGTTCTTGCAACCTAATGGCTCGTTCGTTACGTTCCTCCATAATGTAAATGTCTCCTCATCATATACGATTCCAGTTTGCTCCGTGGCCGGCCCACGTGGTTATAGGCCCGTATTTGTATACTGACATTTTCACAATAAAGGTTTTTAAAACAAAACATGGTAGTAGTATTTACATTGGTAAAGTTTTTACTTTTAGTCACTGTTTTCGAATCAGTAAAAGGCAAGTGAAATAAAGTAGTCCAATTACATGACGGATAAAAGGTATAATATGTAGGAACGCAGTAAAGATAAATGGTCAAGGGCAGTTGTGTTTTTCATTTCTGCAACATAAAGTGATCGATAAGAATCTGATAATCAGGCGTATCGGCGACTAAAACAGCAGGCCGAGTCTCTTTTACTCAACGGCTCCGTCATGGAACGAAGAAACGCCCTTTTTCTCGAAAAAGGAATATATTTTACTTGCAGGACAGTTGTAAATTTTCCGGGAAAGTACATTAGCCTGGAATATTATAACATATGTTTAAAAAAAAATAATGTTCGAAAACAATAAAAAGCGTAATTTTTAGGTCATATGACCAAGCTTTTCATCATTAAAATAACAAAAGTAAAATGAACCAATGAAAAGTTTTATTAACAAGTCACATGACCTGTTATGCTTACGTTACGCGCTGCGCGCCGCGCCTCGGATCACTTCCGGGTGCGCTAACGCGGCGTGTCATATAACGCATTACGCGACAACGTAGGTCAAGAATATAGTCAAAATGTCTCCACCAACCAGCGTTCGGAACACAACCCCTTTCAGCAGTCCAAAAAGTTCTGTTAAATGACAACAGAGGGGACAGGCAACAAGAACCATCAGTCAAAGAGGGGAGGGCAAGTTCTTCTCTTCCGGGTTATGTTGGGGCGCTACCGGAACTGATCGAATTGGTAGTCTACAGTGTTTCTGGATGTTTCAGACTAAAGCTGGCGTCAGCATGAGAGCACTACCATCTCGTAGCTCCGTCGTGGCCATTCCACGAGCAGACATGGCAGCCGCTCCCCACCAGAAGCTTGCGGGAGTCGGGGGCCCCCAAGACTTTTGTAGAATCTTCACGGCTGAGGGGACGCTTTCGAGAAGCCCTATCAGGGAAGCGTCCGAGTTCAAAGGTGTCCCAGGGCCATTTTAGTGGACCAGGCCCAAAACCGAAGAGCCGGCCGCCATTTTGAGAGTCCTGTGGCAGCCGCCTATCGCTGCACCGCAAGAGCGGGAGCAACTCAACTACATGGTGAGCGAGACGCTGTAGTCGCAAGAGCGGGCGGTAAACAGCTGAATGGCGGAAGAGGCACAGTGTAGCAAAAGCGGGCGGAATGGCAACTGAAACGGTAAAGGGGCGCCCCACTACAGCGTGTCTTCAGGTCAAACGGATTGTGGGACAAGGTCCAGAATAGAAGAGTCATCAAAAGGCAAAAAGTTCCGCCGGACCCCGAGAGCCGGCCGCCTATGTCGGGGGCGATCTCAGGCTACACCGGTGCTATAAGACTTGGGGAGGGGGTCGGAGCCAAGTGTCTTCTTCGAGTCCATGGCCATCACACCGCCCCTCGGGGGCCTCCGTCAAGCTGTTTAGGAAGGTTTCATATCACATTGTTTTCAAATGCAGTCAGGTTCACAAACGACACTCACTTACTTTGAGAATAGTGAAGCTGCAGTAGGTGGAAATAAGCTTCAGACAGTGTTACAAGCGCTGCTCAGAACTCTGAACTATGGCACCCAACATCCAGAACTTATGCCATTTGAGAATGGCAGTGACATTGAAGCAACTCAGGGACCAAAACCATTAACGTACTTTCACGTATGAAAATCTTACTTGGGGAGGGGGCAGGAGCGAAGCGCCCCCTCCCAGTCCGCGCCACCACACCATATGTTGAAAATCTGAAGCCATCGTTCTACAAAGTCAACCAACCTTGGATTGAAAAATCTAGAAAAATGTACAAACTGAAAACCAGTTTTGGTCTGCATAGCATCAGTAGCAACGCTTGCTATCAGAGTGCATGAGTTTCATGCTCGATCGATTGAGCTAGCCGGATCGGGCAATAAAAAGTATAAAATAGTTATGTAAATAGTTATTTAATAAAATGTTTTACCCTGTTTCTTTGCTGGTGTGTTGTCTATATTTTTAATATTTGCATAGGGTTTGTCGTTATTTTGGGCGGGGTGGGTGACGGAGTCGAGCTGTCTTGCAGCCCTCATGGTGTGGAGCTCAGTTCATCTCACTATTTTCGTATTTCTCATGAAGGGTTGTTCCTAATATTTCTATTTTAGCGAGGTCAAAAACAGATCCAATTAGTGGCCTACTGATTTTGCTCGATTACTTTTATTTTTTTACACGATTTTTCACTATCTGCAAAGACTAAACAGAGTATTGCGACGTTGTGCTTGTTTGTAAATAGAGAATGAACCAAAGAGAATCAATTGTAAAACAGTAAATGCTTGGATAACAATCAATCAAATGGAGAGACAAGCAGGTACGACGGATTACAATGGGGGTAAAGGTCTGCGTTAACTACCGTTCACCATCTGCAAAGAGAGAGTACTACTAAGAGAAAAGAGGGGAGGGGGGGGTGCAGCGTTCAAAGCACATCAGCGTGCATAAATACGAAAATGTTTTTATCTATCACGTACTTGACATTTTAAAGCTTTTCATATTTGCTATTAAAAAACCATTGAAATTCACTGAAAAAACCATAGGTTATAGTCGATATATAGTTAGGAATTTGCATTTACAAAACCTTGAAAATTCAATGAAAAAACCATTGGTTTTAGGCCATATATAGTTAGGGATTTGCATTTACAAAACCTTATTTTACTCGCATAAAACCATTGAAATTCCATATATAGTTAGATGCGCTAACTATATATCGCGCACCCGCAATCCACTGCTGATGATGTCACATATTACATCATTCATGACATGGTCAGTGACATCACTGATGACATCACTGACGACAACTCAAATGACATCACTGATGACATCTCAAATGACATCACTGGTGACATCACTGATGACAACTCAAATGACATCACTGACAACATCACAGATGACATCATTCATGTGTTAATACGATGAACCTCTACAGACTCTGATATATCCTTAGATACACTCAGTGAAAACAGACACTCACAGACTGTCACTCATCCATGGAGTTACTCATACACCTAGACAGTCGTGCAAAGAATCAAACACACCTCCAATTCCTCAACTATACAGTTATACACACCTTACTTATTGAAACATATTCTAACACATATTTACTCTCTTATACAATCCTTGATACATGTTCACAATGATCCATACAGCCACTCACACATTCACTGGCTCTTATGCACAGTTATTTATATATGTTAACTCTCACATGTACTGTGTTTTACATATGTACTTACTTTGACATGTAGCACTTTTGAAACCATACATCTAGTGAATCAACTGCTTACACATCTATGCACCGAGTCACACACCTCCCAGCCACCCACACACATACTCAGTCTCCCATACAAATACTTGAGCAACCAATCAATAACCCATATAGTTATTCATATAGCTACTGATCAACACATGCAGCAGTTTACAGAACAACAGATATAATGATGCACAAATTAATACAGTTTAATCACTAACCCATGCACTCAGTGAGACACATTTAATCACTCCCTCATACAATCAGTCATGCACCTACTAAATCCTTCATCCAGACATTTATACATCTACTCATTCTTCAATATGTAAGACATATTTTAACTTTACAGAAACATACAGTCACTGGATGTTGTCATCAGTGATGTCATCAGTGATGTCATTTGAGTTGTCATCAGTGATGTCATCAGTGATGTCATTTGAGATGTCATCAGTGATGTCATTTGAGTTGTCATCAGTGATGTCATCAGTGATGTCACTGACCATGTCATGAATGATGTAATATGTGACATCATCAGCAGTGGATTGCGGGTGCGCGATATATAGTTAGCGCATCTAACTATATATGGAATTTCAATGGTTTTATGCGAGTAAAATAAGGTTTTGTAAATGCAAATCCCTAACTATATATGGCCTAAAACCAATGGTTTTTTCATTGAATATATATATATATATATATATTCACAGAAAAAACCATAGGTTATAGACCATATATAGTTAGGAATTTGCATTTACAAAACCTTGAAAATTCACTGAAAAAACCATAGGTTATAGACCATATATAGTTAGGGATTTGCATTTACAAAACCTTATTTTACTCGCATAAAACCATTGAAATTCCATATATAGTTAGTTGCGCTAACTATATATCGCGCACCCGCAATCCACTGCTGATGATGTCACATATTACATCATTCATGACATGGTCAGTGACATCACTGATGACATCACTGATGACATCTCAAATGACATCACTGATGACATCTCAAATGACATCACTGATGACATCACTGATGACATCTCATTTGACATTACTGATCACATCACTGATGATATCATTCATGTGATAATACGATGAACCTCTTCAGACTCTAATATAACCTTAGATACAATCAGTGTAAACAGACACTCACAGACTGTCACTCATCCATGGAGTTACTCACACACCTAGTCAGTCATGCAAAGAATCAATCACACCTCCATTTCCTCAACTATACAGTTATACAAACTTTACTTATTCAAACATATACTAACACATATTTACTCTCTTATACAATCCCTGATACAAGTTCACAATGATCCATACAGCCACTCACACATTCACTGGCTCTTATGCACAGTTATTTATATATGTCAACTCTCACATGTACTGTGTTTTACATATGTACTTACTTTGACATGTAGCACTGAGATATCCATTCACTCACCAATACACTCGTGCACACAGTCAACCGCCCATACAGCTGTTTCCACATGCACTTTTGAAACCATACATCTAGTGAATCCACTGCTCACACATCTATGCACAGAGTCATACACCTCCCAGCCACCCACACACACACTCAGTCTCCCATACAAATACCTGGGCTACCAATCAATAACCCATATAGTTACTCATATAGCTACTTATCAACACATGCAGCAGTTTACAGAACAACAGACATAATGATGCACAAATTAAGACAGTTTAGTCACTAACCCATGCACTCAGTGAGACATATTTAATCACTCACTCATACAGTCAGTCATGCACCTACTAAATCCTTCATCCAGACACTTATACATCCACTCATTCTTCAATATGTAAGACATATTTACACTTTACAGAAACATACAGTCACTGGATGTTGTCATCAGTGATGTCATCAGTGATGTCACTGACCATGTCATGAATGATGTAATATGTGACATCATCAGCAGTGGATTGCGGGTGCGCGATATATAGTTAGCGCAACTAACTATATATGGAATTTCAATGGTTTTATCCGAGTAAAATAAGGTTTTGTAAATGCAAATCCCTAACTATATATGGTCTATAACCTATGGTTTTTTCAGTGAATTTTCAAGGTTTTGTAAATGCAAATTCCTAACTATATATGGTCTATAACCTATGGTTTTTTCTGTGAATTTCATTGGTTTTTTAAAAGCTAACATCTGTAGCTGTAAAATGTATTCTTCTTTAAATCTTAAAATATATTTTAGATGTTTATAATAATTTTTTTTTTTATATTTTTTTTCTTCGCTTCTAGTTCGCGAACCGGGAAGCTTTCCGTTAGCTCATCTTGATGCCGCGACCTAGTCCGCGAACCGGTCAACGTTACGTTAGCGGAACTGTGACGCGTCGCGGAAGCGCGACGTATCACGTTGTCGCGTAATGCGTCTAATGACGCGCTGCGTTAGCGCTCCCGGAAGTGCTCCGGACCGCGAACCGGAAGCGATCCGGGACGCGGCGCGCACCGCGTAACGTAAGCGGAACAGGTCATGTGACTTGTTTATCAAACTTTTCATTGGTTCATTTCACTTTTGGTTTCCAAATGATGTATGACTAGGTCATGTGACCTAAAAATAACACTTTTCATTGGTTTAGAACTTTTGCTTTTCCCAAATCATGTAAACCCCTCCTTCTTTCCTCACTCTGACTTTCATCTTGGTGAGAGAAAGACCATTTACCTATAATTGAGCAATGGCTTCTGTACTTGCTGCAGCTGGTGGACCCCCACCACCACCTCAACCTCCTCATAAGAAGAGAGGACCACCAAGTCAATTTATCTCCAACAGAGAGGAGGAAGAGGAGGAAGAAGAAGAAGAGGATACAGATCAACCACAATTTATCCCGGAGTTGCCCCGTGTTTCTAAGAGAAAAACAAGTTTCATCTGGCAGTTTTTTTCCATCCCTCCAGGGGAGAAGAAGGTGAATGCGAAATATGCCACCTGCCTCATCTGTGATTACAGATTGTCTAGAGGCACAGAGAAGAAATATAGTATGGGCAACTATACTATGCATCGACATATGACCAGGTGGCATCCCTTAAACTACAGCCGGGCTGAGTTAAGGGACCTACAAGACAATCTCCCGACAACTCCTGTGGCCAGATCTACCTCAACAATGTCTTTGACAGGAAGAGAGGCACAGGAAACTGTGCCAAACATTCAACCAAATTTTAAACATATGAGGTTAACTTGTATATATTGTGGTGCAATGCTGTCGTATGGGAACATGAGCATCAACTTGATTAATATGGTGTTCGAAAACCATAAGTGCCCTAATGCACCCAAGCAGTAATTTTTTTTTTGCTCCTGTTGAGCCGTTTTCAATGCCTGTTTTTTTGTTGTTTCCCCTCCATAAAAAACACAAAAAAAACATAAAACTGTTCTAAAAATACAAAAAAATCAAAAAATGTTCAGAAAAAAAAAATATATATATAAAACAACAAAAACAAAAAAAAAAAGTTCTTTTCAGAACTACCTCCCCTTTCAAATAAAATTGCTAGAATGTTTATCACTCTGGCAAGCTCTATTTCTTTTGGTTCGCTTCAAGTTCGCTGACCGGTTCGCGAACTGTAAGCGAACTAAAAAAATATTTTTTTAAAAAAAAGAAGAGTTAGTATAAGGGAAGTAAACAGAGAATAATGTAAAAAGAAAGACAGCTATAGAGAGTAAATGAGAGATAGTGTCAGTGACATCATCAGCAGTGCATTGCGGGTAAAAAGAGTAGAAAACATTTACCTTATAATTCTTGTTACCTTTTTAAAATATTTTTTCATACTTTAAATCTGTAAAACAGAGAACAAACATTTCCAAACATATTAAAACATGTATTTAAAAATTAGAAAAGACAAGGGAAAAGGTTCAAGAACAAACAGTTTTTCAACAACTTTGACATTTACAGAAGTCTCTGCTTCTCTACGTCCCCTACACAATCCTAAATATATATATTTTAAAAAAACTGTATCTTGATGTTGATGAACTGAGGCCTATTTTGGAACATGGTGCTTTTTTTGCACTGCTAATGTCTCACAATAGTGATGCAATTGCAGCGCAAAAAAGATGTAAAGCCATCATAAAATTGTGTCTAACATTTTAAATGATTGTTTCAGGATGCAAATAAGATGTGTGCTTTCAACAGCTTTCTTTGAGGTGAGGCCTATTCATTTTTTTTTTTAAAAAAACAGTACCCAGAAGTACAGCACTGTAAGGATTAAAATTGACACTTACAGAAGACTCAGTTTCTCCATATCTACTTCACATTTCTAAATGTATATCATAAGTACAAAAAGCAAAACATTAATTATACATGTTAAATGGTTTATTTTTGCTGTTCTCAGAATGTATCAAATTTCACTTAAATCAGTGACTTGAAGGTATTCATCATTAACAGCGGGGAAAAAAAAACACAATCAAAATGATTGTGTTTAAAAAACCCATTCAACATAAGAAATCTGAATTCAAAACTCCTTAAAATTAACTTACTTTCAATGACGTCGAAGGATGTCCTATGAACAGCGTCCACTGTGTTGTGCTATAAATATTGTCAGCCCGCCACTTTCTGAAAGAAAACCTCCAACGATTCGAAAAATATGCTACATACAAGAAAAGACTTCTCACATTCTACCACATGTTTCCACTTGGCCAAATCATGTTGCAGCTATTCACAAGTCTTGTAATTCTTCCAATCAAATCCCGTCATTTTCTATATTCGCAACTTTCAAAAAGAAAACATTTAAGATAATTTTCACAATCCTGGACTACTAATATCTTACCCTTCTTTGTCACTCATGTTCTCCTTTTCCTATGACACTGATACTGCTTACTATGAAGCAGACTTACTTGCATCAGGTTTATATAGTCGGATTTTACAAAATAACATTACAATTAAAAGTTTTGGACCAATAATCTAGACAGCATTGCAGACTTACATTCCCTCAACTTGATGAACCTTTTCCAATTCTTCATAGGAAATCTCGAGATTCTTTCTTTAAAATTTTGGTTTTAAAAACACCAGGTAAGAATTTTTAAGGTCAAACGGCAATTTTTTTTTGAAACTTACAACGGAATCATTGCAGAATGACCAGCCGTTTCGAGACTTTAAATAAGCTGTATAATGTCCTGAAGTAGTTGAAGGACCATCGTGATAGATAATTGCTACAGTTACAAAAGTCCTTCCTGATATTGAAAGCTGAGAAGCCACAAATTTTTTTATTAAAGTTGACAATTTTGATCCATCAGGCCTACATCGTTGCATCATTAAAATGACATACTGGCCATATCTACGTATAAGTAATGTTGACATCATTTCAGATTTACATTGGCTACACTCCATGTTGTGATCAGCTGCATTTACTAGCTTATTAAAGGAGACTGATTTACTGTCTGGCAAAGTTAAATATATAAATCTTTCTGAGTCTACACTAGTAGTACTTGATACCCTACAATTCTCGCAGTCATGCTGCCATTGATAAGAAAGCCCAAACAGTTGATCTACATCTACACCCTCATCTTGCAATATATCAAGCATATACATTAAAAACTCCTGACAATCTTGCTGACTATTTTCAGAGAAGTCTGTTTGACCTGAACATTCATCTAACAGATAACGAACTTCAGACACACTTTCTACTTTTGTTCGATCAGTGCTACATTTCTCGAAAACAGAATTCAACAAACTGCATAAAATTTGTTCTGAATTCAACAGAATCTGTTCTTTTAAACTCTCTAGTGAAAAGAGAACATTAACCACTACATTTGCATAGCAGTTGACACCAGAACTGTTTTCAAATTGAAAACCAACAACATCTTCAACAGAATCCACTTTCTTTCTGCTAACAATTTTCGGTTCATTGACTTTTAGTCTTTTTGCAACAACCTCCCTACTATTACTGCTATTTCTACGTTTCCGGCCTACCACACGTTTCTCAAACAAAGGATATTGAGGCAAATGTGGCGCATACTCTCTTCTTAACCTATTGTATTCCTTAACACAATCTAGATCCGCACAAATGTTTCTGACATCACAGTCAATTAAGTACAATCCCGATAAAGTTCTAACTCGTGACAATGCCACATATGCCATACCCTCCTTGAACACAGAACTGCCAATATTCACCAATGCACAGTCTACACTTAAACCTTGCGATTTATGGATTGTCACCGCATATGCCAAGCAAACAGGAAACTGTTTACGGCGAACATATAAGTCTTTAACAAGCAAAAACCTAGCAGAACAACGACCAATTTGCTGTACTTCCTCAATGCCATCAAATTTAATTCTTAAAAATTCTATTCCATCTCTATTTCTGAATTTCTCAAAATCAACAACATTACCCATTGATCCATTTACCAGACCTCTTTCTACATGTAAATTCCTTCTCAAAATGATTCGGCAATTTAAACACACATTCAAAGTCTTTTCAAAACCCGCTGTTTTAGATATAGTCTTCTCTAATGAATCCAATTTTGATTTCAAATTGTCTGACAAAATAATTGTTGATCCCATATGCTCTAATTTGTCAATAGCTTCAAGTTTCACAATCTCTTGCTTTTCTAAATTCAACATTTTGTTGTTGAAGATGGCACATTCTGCCAGAGTTGGCATGAGACATATCCCGGATTTCTTCTCAGTAATTTTCTGAAAAATATTCTCAGGCACAATCTCTTGTTTGGGATATAAATTTGACAGTAATCGTGCATTTAAAGCTTCTTTCCCATGCTCAGTCACTTTTCCACTTCTAATATCTTGTAGAATATTCTTATAATCTTCATCCTTTGCCTGACGCATATTTTGATGCAGTTCTGCATAATTGAAGTTTAACCATATATTGACGTTGCCAATGCTCCCTAGGCACTTCCTGGTATCTTCATGCGTGAGTATTTTGAACACAGGTTGACCTTTTACTGGTGTCAGCTGCAGAAGATCTCCGAAAACAATGATGTGTTTCCCACCAAATAACACATCATATTCAGTTTTAAGTACTTCTTGCATTCTCAAATGCACAAAGGCAAGCATGACATTGGAAACCATGCTTACTTCGTCAATGATAAGTAGTTTCATTTTCCTCAAGACTCTTGAAACTTCACAGCAAGCATCTCCAGATAACTTGTTGTATTGTAATTTGTTGTCATGCTCCACCGGCAGCATCAGTAGACGATGCAAAGTAATACCTTTAATGTTATGTGCCGCCAGTCCAGTAGGAGCGGTGACAACACAAGACAGCGATGACTCAGTCCTTTCCTGCAAATAACAAGAGATTGCTTTAATGAGGAAACTTTTTCCAGTTCCCGCTTCTCCACTCACGTACAGTCGGACAGGCTTCAACGATGTACATGAGCACTTGTTCTTCTCATGACTTAATCCGTGCTCAATTTCCTTGGTAACTTCATCATATATTTTCCTCTGCTCAACGTTGAGTTGTTTTTCCAAGTCTTCTAAGTTAACTGAATCCTCCTGAGCATGTGCCATGGCTCTTTCTACTTCATTCATAGCAGTGGCAGCTTCATTTTCGATAATAGGTCCTCCAAGTGGATCTTGACTCAATGAAACAGAACTCTGACTGTCCTGAGAACTGTCTCTGGCAATCTCGGCTGCAATCGTTGCTTCCTGCTCAATTTCCAAAGTTAGCATTTCTTGATATTTAGAAAAAGCAGGACATTCTATGGACTCCTTGACTGCATTGAAAGAGTCTTCGTAACAGAGGAAATCTCCAAGCAGTTCCTCTTCTGCACGCCAAGGCTTGAAAAGTTGCAAAAGTGCTAAATAGAAAAACTCCTTTTTTTCTGGAGATTCACCACTCAATTTTCGATGGTTTACTAATTGGCATTTTCTTTGCTTGACCAGGCATCCCTCACTTCCAATTACAGCATACACTCCTTTCTCAATATCTTCTTTGATGTTCCTCTTGAATATATAATTTTGGAGAACCTCATATAGACAAACATTCTCAAGGTGACTGCTTCGATTTGGATAATATGTATCCAACATGTTGGTCTTCAAAATGTCGGTACTGTTTGGTTCCTTTTCTGCCAAATACTCAATTTCCCGGACAGGTTTTAGAACTCGATTTCGCGTTGCAGCAAGACCAAGACTCGCCCAAACGAGACTCCTGGATTTGGCATAGAGACTTGCTGAAGACAATCGGTCAGAACATTCGTAAGCTCCGATTTCTCGATGCGACAACATCTTCAGACTGAAACTGTACAACTTCTTGCTGAGGCTCTTTTCATGGGAAATGTCCTCCCACATATCCTTCAGTTCGGTCTTTTCTTTTTTGGTGATGTAAGATGTCACATACCGAGCCACAGCCATACAGTTGTCAGCCACAAACTGTATATCCATGTTAGCATTCCACATGGACAAAATCACTGGGTTGTAGTCATTGATGTACTTGGACTCTTCGTTCCTTTTCAAATTGTATGTATTCTTGGGTGATTTTCTCGTCACATTATGTCGCAGCGAAGACATCAAACTGTTCACTCTTCCTTTAGAAATCACCGGTCGTGGAAAGTTGAAACGACATTTGGTGTAGAACTTGTCCTTGTTTCTGAATTTACGACGACAGTACTTTCCACAACGATGGCTTTGGAAACGTAGAACTTGTTCTCTTAGACTTTTCTTCTCCGTTGCGTTTGGAACAGCACACGTAGAATACTGTTCGATGAAATTCATCACTAAGTCATCCGGATCTGTTCCAAATTTAGGTGCATCCTTGATCCACAACAACATATGTATATGAGGGGCACCTCTTGCTTGGTACTCCTTTCTCCAGAAGAAATCCAACACCTCTCCAAGAGGTGGATTCTTTTTATTTGTGATGAAAGACATCATAGCTTCAAATCTATGATTGAAGTACCTGCATACATTCACTGGATCCAAAGAACACAGTTCTCCAGGTGTCTTGAATTCAATGTTTTCAATATTTCCATTTGCCTCTCGTAGAAATTCAAGTAAGTCTTCCCAGCCATACTCGGCACAGCTCAGAGTGAGGAACCATGTTGGAGTTCCTAAGTTCCTCAGCATACATTTTAAATCACCATGACGACGGTACCAGTACTCATTAGTACCACGCTGACACGCCATGAGATTAATTAAGTGAGAATCCAAAATACTGTCTTGGACATTGACTTTATGCATAAAGTCACTTGCCGAGATGTTTCGCATCTGTATACCACTTTTTAAGATGTGGTTCACTGCATATGACAGTCCAGACAGATCGCTTTCAAACAGGAGATGAAACAAATAGGGAATGCATTGCCGAAACCTAGGATCTTCTGCATACAATCGTAAAGTCCGGTATTCAGACGCAGGAATTTGATGAGGTCGCTCATCATATCTTCCTCCTTGACCTGTGGGAAATAGCTGTGGGAAACACCGAGCTTCCAAACTTTCCTCCCAAACACTAATGGGACTCCCTTTGGCTTGTTTCATTTGAAACAACTCAATAGCATTCCCCATGACTTCCTTGGAATGCAAAGGATGAACACTATAATGTTCATATATTTCTTCACTTTTAGAGGTCTCTACTTTCTCAATTTGGCCAGCACACAAATCGCTATCCTCTTCATCACTTACTTCCTCTTCTGCAACATATACATTCTTATAGTACTTATTATTTTTCTTCAAATACACTGTTGCCTTTTTGACTTTCCTAACATCCACTAAATCTTGCCATATTTTCTTATTCTTTGTCGGAACCCCATTAACCAAGATAACCAGAGGTTCCTCTTCCACTTTTTCTATTCCAATTGTGTTAATGTTTTTGTTCAAATCTAGAGGCAAATAAACAACTCTTCCCTTTAATCCTCTCTGTAAATCTGCTGGAGGCAACTTCCCTGTCTTTGGCTCCATTCTTACAATAGCCTGAAAGGGATGGATACTTTGAATCAAAATAGATTCATAAGTATTTAAATCCTTCAATTCAGAAGGAATCTCAACCAATTCCAGATTATTATGAACTGCCCTAGCAGGCATCTGGTTTTGGTTTAATTTATTACAACAATAAGTACACACACGTTGATCCGATCCCAAATCAAAATAATTCTCTACCATCAAGTATGTGGCAAAATCCTTCCATTCACTATTATTTTCCCTTTCACTTTTTGCATATAAATCCACTACCTTAGTCTGATTCTTATAATAAGTGCGTCGACAACATACACAAGTGAAATTAGGCCTCTCACTTGATTTCATCTGAAACGTGGCAATTTCCTTCTGAAAATTATCTGTACTGGAAACCTGTACATTATCTTCCACATTACCCTCTACTTCAGGGTCAATTTGAACATTCTCATCTTTACTACCAAAGTAACAAAACTCAATTTCTTCACAAATATTCTTCACATCTATTTCAGAACCATGCAAAAGAGCAGCACATAATTGTTTAAGCATAATTGCTGGACTCTTAGCATAATACAACATTCTCACTAATTTTCTCACTTTATTATGATGCACTGCTAGCATCCTGAAATGATGAAAAACACTCTGGCATACTCTCCTGGAAAGACAAGCCAGTGAATGACCACGCAAACCTGTCATTTGTCTCACTCTGCAAGGATCTAAATCTTGCAACAACCTTATTTTCTGCTTCAAACTTTTCTTATTAAATGTCCGTATAAAATCAGAAAGCAAATTGATGGAAACCTGTCGCACACTGCAAATAGAACTACACTTCCAAATGTACACAGGACCCTTAGGACGTCTTCCTAAAACCTCATCACTTAGCGCCTCTTCTGTCTCTGTTGTCACAAGTTGTTCTTTTTCAACTGGACAACCATCCTTCACTTCATAAGCTCGACCACTGATGTCAACTGCATGCACCAAATCATTATCCTGAAAATAAGTCTCCTCATTAAAAAATGCCTCAGAACTTGAACTATGCATCCATTCTCCGGAAAAAACTTCACAAAAGTTAGTACGATTTACTACTCTCTTCCATCTACTTTTTGTTTTGAAATCAGAAATTACCTTGCTTAGTTTCCTAATTCTATTGATTACCAAAATAAACAACTTTCGCTTAATTTCAAAAGCATGATCAATAATTTTCTCTACATTTTTCTTCTTCTTATAAAATGCCGCTTTCTGTTGGCCTTTCTTTTTAATATTTTTCAATAAATTAACTAATATCCTATTACGGAACATTCGATTTCGAATGTCCCTAAACTGTTGTTTCCTTCTACTATCATGCACAGAGTTATCTCTTCCTCTACCAGTAACATTTGTGATGGGTCTCTCCTTTCCATTTAAATTACTTTTCTTTTTGTGAACTGAAACATTTTTTTGAGCAAAACTTTTTTTACTACAAATATTTCTTAAGAATGATTTCGTGCTCTTACCCGGACCTTTCTTGGTGTTTTGACAAGTATTTGGGGAAGAGGACTGCTGCAATAAAACATCATCCTGCTGTCTTTGACGTTTTCTAGCCTTTCTTATTCTACTTTTGGAAGGCATTTTACAAACTATGAAAGAATCTGCAGTTGAATCTGTGGAAAAATATAATATAAAATGTTATTAACCACTATTACCAAACAGTAAATAAATAACAGTCATCTAAAACTTAATGCCGTACTAATTATTTAACATAGCAAATATTTTCCACCAGCACTGCATCACAAAAATGACACTCAATGGTACAAAACAGGCATACAACACTCATAAATCACTCCCTAATATTTTAAATCATTAATTCAGGATGACGATAAGATGTAGCCTATCTAAAGATTTGTTTAGGCCCAGATCTTTAGACTGGGGTGAATGTGTGTCATTGATCCACATTCAGTCCATCACCTGTTTTGTTTATTTGAGGTGAGGCCAACACATGGTTGCAGATAAGATTATCACTGAAAAAAACCAAGGTAAAAAAACATGTGAAGGCCTACCAATGAAGTAAATCATTAAATGAAAACCAATACATTTCTGGAAATATGCACTACTAGTGCTTCATAAGATGTTTTGGGTCATATTTATAAGGCATTTGAGTGTCTAGTATGCTATTTTACGTTCTTCATGGTGCAAATTTATTGTAAATACGCTCCCACCTGCGGTTGGCAAATTTAGATTTTGATTATGGGAGTTAGATAGGCATGTTAATAATTTCCCAAAAATGGTGTATAACCCCAAACAACCTTTGAAGCAAATGCTCTTAGCCATGTTATCCACCTCCCATTGGATAACATGGCTAAGAAGTGCTTGCAAATGTGAAAAAAAACGGCCGCAATGCATGAATATCGCAGAAAAATCTGCGATATTCATGCATTTTCCAGCAAATGCTCTTAGCCATGTTATCCACTTCCTATTAAATAACATGGCTAAGAACTGCTCAGGGCCCCATGAGGAACGCTTTCCATTTAAAAAGGGAAAAATAACATCAAAAACACTAAAATGCCTTCTAAATATGACCCCAAACAACCTATGAAGCTCTAACAGTACATATCCTGAAATTTAATTGATTTCAAAATTCGTTTTTAAACACAGCATATAAATCAATTGTATACCTGCATTCATGAAGAAATGACTAAAAATGTCCTTGAGACACATGATTGTGTTTTCTGGAATGCCCTAGCACCATTTTTGAGACACTATTAACATGGCTAGGTAACTCCCATAATCAAAATCTAAATTTGCCAAGCGCAAGTGGGAGCGTATTTACAAGACACTTGCCCCAAGAGGAACGCTTTCCATTTAAAAAGGTAAACATAACATCAAAGACACTAAAATGCCTTCTAAATATGGCCCCAAACAACCTATGAAGCTCTAAAAGTACATATCAAGAAATGTAATTGTTTATCACAAATGCGATTAAAAACAGCCGCAATGCATGAATATCGCTGAAAAGTCAACGATATTCATACATTATCCAGCAAATGCTCTTAGCCATGTTATCCACCTCCCATTGGATAACATGGCTAAGAACTGCTCGCAAATGCGAAAAAAAACGGCCGCAATACATGAATATCGCAGAAAAGTCAGCGATATTCATGCATTTTCCAGCAAATGCTCTTAGCCATGTTATCCACTTCCTATTAAATAACATGGCTAAGAACTGCTCAGGGCCCCATGAGGAACGCTTTCCATTTAAAAAGGGAAAAATAACATCAAAGACACTAAAATGCCTTCTAAATATGACCCCAAACAACCTATGAAGCTCTAACAGTACATATCCTGAAATTTAATTGATTTCAAAATTCGTTTGTAAACACAGCATATAAATCAATTGTATACCTGCATTCATGAAGAAATGACTAAAAATGTCCTTGAGACACATGAAAGTGTTTTCTGGAATGCCCTAGCACCATTTTTGAGACACTATTAACATGGCTAGGTAACTCCCATAATCAAAATCTAAATTTGCCAAGCGCAAGTGGGAGCGTATTTACAAGACACTTGCCCCAAGAGGAACGCTTTCCATTTAAAAAGGTAAACATAACATCGCAGAAAAGTCAGCGATATTCATGCATTTTCCAGCAAATGCTCTTAGCCATGTTATCCACTTCCTATTAAATAACATGGCTAAGAACTGCTCAGGGCCCCATGAGGAACGCTTTCCATTTAAAAAGGGAAAAATAACATCAAAGACACTAAAATGCCTTCTAAATATGACCCCAAACAACCTATGAAGCTCTAACAGTACATATCCTGAAATGTAATTGATTTCAAAATTCGTTTTTAAACACAGCATATAAATCAATTGTATACCTGCATTCATGAAGAAATGACTAAAAATGTCCTTGAGACACATGAAAGTGTTTTCTGCAATTCCCTAGCACCATTTTTGGGACACTATTAACATGGCTAGGTAACTCCCATAATCAAAATCTAAATTTGCCAAACACAAGTGGGAGCGTATTTACAAGACACTTGCCCCATGAGGAACACTTTACATTTTAAAAGGAAAACATAACATCTTAGACACTCAAATACCTTATAAATATGGCTCAAAACAACCTATGAAGCTCTAGCAGTACATATCCAGAAATGTAATTGATTTCTTAAATCGTTTTTAAAAGCAACATATCTGTTTCAGCTTACATAACAGACCATGGAATGGGCTCCATGTACCACAATAACTTGTGTTACTGCATGCCAGAATGTTACACCAAATATGCAGTTACAATTTCTCTATGAAACTAATTCTATTACTATATCACTAGAGACAAAACCACATTTTAAAAACACAGCTTTCTTCATCATTTTCTCCTTAAATCATACTATTCTCTATCTAAATTAAATAAAATTTTTCTCACCTTAGCAAATATTTTTTGAGTTTTGAAAACAGTCTAAGAAATACACCAAATTGTCTTCAGCAGAAGAAAAAGGATGCACTCCAAAGGCTGCAGCTATTGAAAGCACAGAAATACAGATATTCATTTCACATATCTCTCATATTAGCCAATCATACCTCTTCCCTCACTTTTTTCAAATCAAAACCCTTCCCCCCTCTGCCCTGTCTGCCTTGTTTCCATAGCAACCACCTCCTGGAAGACCTCTCATGTTTGCAAATTCACACAACAATGTTTCAATTGAACTCTGAACTCTCAGTGCACCTGCGTATCCAGTGCAATCTTTCATTAAATGTTTCTTCCTTGACCATTCAAATTACATGTTTCAAAGAACACATCCATGCACCCTAACTTTCTGTTTTCAGAAATGGAAATGCACCAATCACTGCTAATGAATCATTAGCATTGTAAATCCACAGTTTTTTTTCTTTAGAAACTCCTACTGTTTCAACTGCCCTTTCATTACCACACTTCATCTGACTGCAGAACAACCTTCTCCCACCATGTTTAAGGTCTGGATTGTTGGACATAGTTACATCCACTGGGCTCAAAGGTATGCTGAGAACAGACATTTACCTAACCTCAATTTACAAGATGTGGAAATTAAGTGGTTGGGCCAAAGAGGATTAAAATGTCACCAATTGATACCATTGGTGAAAACCTTTATGCATTTGCCAAAACCTGACCTGTTAATTGTGCACTGTGGAGGTAATGATTTGGGCACTTTGACAGGGGTAGGTCTGGAAATGCTTTTAAAGGACACCTTTGAGCAATTAATGGCACTTTTTCCTCAAACTGCCTTGGTATATTCCAATATATGCCAAAGACAGAAATGGAGGTGGTCCAACCAATTTTGTCCACAAATTGAGAAAGCGAGGAAGCATGTAAACAAATCTGTTTCAGCTTTCATGAGAGACCATGGAATGGGCTCTCTGTACAACAATAACTTGCGTTACTACATGCAAGATATCTACAGAGGAGATGGAGTTCACTTCTCAGATGAGGGCAACAGAATTTTCATTCTGAATTTAAGACTGTGCATTGGTACCTACTTATAAGTACCTAAATGTACCATAAACCCAAAAGCTCTTCTCAGAGCTACCCTTCATCTGATCACTCACAATTATTATTTTTTTCTAACTTTTTTCATTAATTTTCCACAAAATTCGCTCCCCGGGGCGCTACCCGGTTCGCGAACCGAAAGCTAACCTCGCGGAATTTTTAAAAAAAATGTTTTTTTCCGCACATATAAACCTCCTCAGCCACCCTCAGAAAACCTAGAGGGTCAAGGTAAGTCTACCATGACCCCTTCTACCCATTCTAAACATTATTTGCCCTCCATCTTGTATCTTAATGCGACCGAAACACAAAATGGTGGACTCCCGTGACGCTTAAGGTTCGCGAACCGGGCCGCTTCCCGGAAAGCGGTCCAAAAAAAAGGTGGGAAAGTAATTTACAGAAAAACGACTAGAGTCACTCTCACCAAATATAGATTAGCTCATACTACATAACAATCCCTTTCATTTTCACAAATTTGATTGAAATTCCATTTAGCCATGAAGCCTGTAGACCTCTCTAAGTACCGTGAGGTAAATTACTTCACAAAACACATCTGAAGTGTTGGAATTGACAACCAATGAAAATGTTACTTTCATTTTCTACTTTTATTACCTGACATTTGATTGGTTATATACCTGAATATATATAAAGGAAGAGAAGGAAACACAGCCATTTTGACTACTACTTGTTGTTGTATATATCATTTAGAATATCACTAATAACATCAACTTGTTTCTAAAGGTAAGTTGTTATTTTTAAAACTGAAGTATATTGTGCACTATAAGTAAATATGGTAAACTTTTTCAGATAGTTATATACTATCCCTCTGTAAGAGTTAGACATTGAGAAAGGCTTCTTTATTATAATTATGGACTGATTTAGGTTTCTGTGGTATAATTATGAATTTACTTAGGCTTCTTCACAGGCACTTTTTAATAGTACTACTTCACGCCTGAAACCATACAGTGCCCATAGATTACTTCTCTGTTATAAACTCACAAGTGCCTGTCTGAACTTAAACCCAACAGTGCCCTATCTCTACTGATATATTTATTTTTTATGCAAATTACAGCAATAAAATGGAAGGTGAGCAAAATGTTTCCTTCGAAATTGTTCTGGAGAACAACACAGAAAAAGTTATTGAGGACAATGATGACTCAGATTTCATGGATGAATCACGGGACCATGAATTAGTTCAATGTGTAGAATCTGTGGATCATTTACTTCATTATGATGACGGTCAAATGTTGGAACTTATGTTCACTGAACAAGAACACATATCAGACAGTGAAATGCTAGACGTTGTATTAAATTTTGAAAAACAATCCGAAAAATAAAATTGTATGTAATATTAAAAAATTGTTTGAGTCTTTAATCATTTTTATATGTAATTCATAAACTAGTTAAATGTTAGAAATGTTATTAAATTTTGAAACACAATCACAATAATAAATAATTGCTTAAAAAATAAAAAAATTAAAAAATAATCAACAAAACCAACAAATAATTAACATACAGTATTAGAAAAGTCTTTCATTCTTTTATCCATAAAGTTCGCTGCCCAGAACGCTTTCCGGTTCGCGAACTTGGCGCTTACCACGCAAAAAAAAAATTTTTTTTTTTTTTTTTTGGACCCTCCTAGGCCCTTTTAAAACCTCCACATAAAACCTAGGGGGTCAACGAGGATCTACTATGCCCCCTTATGGTAATTTCCCCCTTTGTTTTGGCCTCCTCTTGTCTCTCGATCCTACCGAGAGACAAGATAGCGGCCGCTCCGGACTGTTTAGAATGTTGACAGACACCGGAGGGCCAATCAGCTTCGCATCGCAAAGTTCCGATACGCGAAAGGTTCGCTAACCGGATCGCTGCCCGGAGCGCTGTTACAGATATATATCTTGATTTAAACGTTAATTTCTCAAAATCCACTGAAGCACATATATTGAGACCTAGCAAAGGCACATCGGGCTAACAGTCCCTACAATTTTGCCAAGTTTCGTGAAAATCCATTCAGCCGTTCGGGCTAAAAGTGAGTCCAACCGCCCTATGGAAATTAACATGGGAAAAAGGCGTTTTGGGACCCCCCTTTTTTCTCGGCCCCCCCTTGACGAACCCCCCCCAAATTTCCAGGAGCTGCTCAGAAACAAAATGTGCCATTTTCCTGAAAATTTCAGCCGCCAGTAGGTAATATATATATATATATATATATATGCTTTAGGTTCCCCCCAGGGAAAATGAAAACGCACTCACTCGTCTTGGTGTAGTTTACAGCGGTTTATTTTTCAACCTAAACAGAACGCGTTTTGCTTCTTACAAAGCTTGTTCACAGATGTTGAGCCAGTTTCTAAGTCCTTCTTTTAATACCGTAACACATGTGACTTCCTGTATTAAAATTAGGTGCATGCTGGTCAATGTAGTCTCCACTACATCGACTTCGCCAGGATGCTCGTGGTGTGTTTCCCTTTAATTTCAAAGAAAGAAGAGAGCTTTTCTGTCGAGTTGCAGATAACATTTTACTTTTTGGTGAGTTCAATTCACGATGTATCTCTAGTGAGATAAGTCATGAAGTCTTATTGCGTCATCCAGTGCAGTTCGCAATTGTTCTGTAATGCGGTCATATATATATAAATATATAAATATATATTCAGAATATCCAGTTCAACGCCAGGTAGGACGCCAAAGAATCACCAGAACACAGACCAATTTGGTGCAAATCGTTTTAATTACTGCAGAGTATGCCGCATGACGTTTCGGCTCCTTGGACCCTTGCTCATATATATATATATATATATATATATATATATATATATATATATATATATATGTATCATCCTGGTCGAAACGCCTAAACAAGTGTCACTAATAGCTTCACAATACAAAAGTTACTTTAAAAAAATACCTTTGTGCTGTTTACCTTTGATAAGGACTGTGGCTTCATTTCAAACATAGAAACTACTGCCATCGCTGAAAACGCAAATAAAAAAAAATAGGGAAATGTTTTTGATGTTTGTTTTAGGCTGTAGGAGGTGAAAACACCAGCTGTTCTTGTTATTATGCATTACACATTTCAAAATGCCGCAGCACTTTGCATTAATTACTCAAATCCATATTTATTAGCCGGTTTTGTTCTATAATTACAACACTGTATATGTAACTTAAATCCGCTCTGTTTTCGTTTTTAAACACAGCATATAAATCAATTGTATACCTGCATTCATGAAGAAATGACTAAAAATGTCCTTGAGACACATGAAAGTGTTTTCTGCAATTCCCTAGCACCATTTTTGGGACACTATTAACATGGCTAGGTAACTCCCATAATCAAAATCTAAATTTGCCAAACACAAGTGGGAGCGTATTTACAAGACACTTGCCCCATGAGGAACACTTTACATTTTAAAAGGAAAACATAACATCTTAGACACTCAAATACCTTATAAATATGGCTCAAAACAACCTATGAAGCTCTAGCAG
Source organism: Lissotriton vulgaris (assembly GCF_964263255.1). Taxonomy (NCBI): domain Eukaryota; kingdom Metazoa; phylum Chordata; class Amphibia; order Caudata; family Salamandridae; genus Lissotriton; species Lissotriton vulgaris. The sequence goes on from NC_141698.1 coordinate 217,495,341, forward strand.
TACATATCCAGAAATGTAATTGATTTCTTAAATCGTTTTTAAAAGCAACATATCTGTTTCAGCTTACATAACAGACCATGGAATGGGCTCCATGTACCACAATAACTTGTGTTACTGCATGCCAGAATGTTACACAAAATATGCAGTTACAATTTCTCTATGAAACTAATTCTATTACTATATCACTAGAGACAAAACCACATTTTAAAAACACAGCTTTCTTCATCATTTTCTCCTTAAATCATACTATTCTCTATCTAAATTAAATAAATTTTTTCTCACCTTAGCAAATATTTTTTGAGTTTTGAAAACAGTCTAAGAAATACACCAAATTGTCTTCAGCAGAAGAAAAAGGATGCACTCCAAAGGCTGCAGCTATTGAAAGCACAGAAATACAGATATTCATTTCACATATCTCTCATATTAGCCAATCATACCTCTTCCCTCACTTTTTTCAAATCAAAACCCTTCCCCCCTCTGCCCTGTCTGCCTTGTTTCCATAGCAACCACCTCCTGGAAGACCTCTCATGTTTGCAAATTCACACAACAATGTTTCAATTGAACTCTGAACTCTCAGTGCACCTGCGTATCCAGTGCAATCTTTCATTAAATGTTTCTTCCTTGACCATTCAAATTACATGTTTCAAAGAACACATCCATGCACCCTAACTTTCTGTTTTCAGAAATGGAAATGCACCAATCACTGCTAATGAATCATTAGCATTGTAAATCCACAGTTTTTTTTCTTTAGAAACTCCTACTGTTTCAACTGCCCTTTCATTACCACACTTCATCTGACTGCAGAACAACCTTCTCCCACCATGTTTAAGGTCTGGATTGTTGGACATAGTTACATCCACTGGGCTCAAAGGTATGCTGAGAACAGAAATTTACCTAACCTCAATTTACAAGATGTGGAAATTAAGTGGTTGGGCCAAAGAGGATTAAAATGTCACCAATTGATACCATTGGTGAAAACCTTTATGCATTTGCCAAAACCTGACCTGTTAATTGTGCACTGTGGAGGTAATGATTTGGGCACTTTGACAGGGGTAGGTCTGGAAATGCTTTTAAAGGACACCTTTGAGCAATTAATGGCACTTTTTCCTCAAACTGCCTTGGTATATTCCAATATATGCCAAAGACAGAAATGGAGGTGGTCCAACCAATTTTGTCCACAAATTGAGAAAGCGAGGAAGCATGTAAACAAATGTGTTTCAGCTTTCATGAGAGACCATGGAATGGGCTCTCTGTACAACAATAACTTGCGTTACTACATGCAAGATATCTACAGAGGAGATGGAGTTCACTTCTCAGATGAGGGCAACAGAATTTTCATTCTGAATTTAAGACTGTGCATTGGTACCTACTTATAAGTACCTAAATGTACCATAAACCCAAAAGCTCTTCTCAGAGCTACCCTTCATCTGATCACTCACAATTATTATTTTTTTCTAACTTTTTTCATTAATTTTCCACAAAATTCGCTCCCCGGGGCGCTACCCGGTTCGCGAACCGAAAGCTAACCTCGCGGAATTTTTAAAAAAAATGTTTTTTTCCGCACATATAAACCTCCTCAGCCACCCTCAGAAAACCTAGAGGGTCAAGGTAAGTCTACCATGACCCCTTCTACCCATTCTAAACATTATTTGCCCTCCATCTTGTATCTTAATGCGACCGAAACACAAAATGGTGGACTCCCGTGACGCTTAAGGTTCGCGAACCGGGCCGCTTCCCGGAAAGCGGTCCAAAAAAAAGGTGGGAAAGTAATTTACAGAAAAACGACTAGAGTCACTCTCACCAAATATAGATTAGCTCATACTACATAACAATCCCTTTCATTTTCACAAATTTGATTGAAATTCCATTTAGCCATGAAGCCTGTAGACCTCTCTAAGTACCGTGAGGTAAATTACTTCACAAAACACATCTGAAGTGTTGGAATTGACAACCAATGAAAATGTTACTTTCATTTTCTACTTTTATTACCTGACATTTGATTGGTTATATACCTGAATATATATAAAGGAAGAGAAGGAAACACAGCCATTTTGACTACTACTTGTTGTTGTATATATCATTTAGAATATCACTAATAACATCAACTTGTTTCTAAAGGTAAGTTGTTATTTTTAAAACTGAAGTATATTGTGCACTATAAGTAAATATGGTAAACTTTTTCAGATAGTTATATACTATCCCTCTGTAAGAGTTAGACATTGAGAAAGGCTTCTTTATTATAATTATGGACTGATTTAGGTTTCTGTGGTATAATTATGAATTTACTTAGGCTTCTTCACAGGCACTTTTTAATAGTACTACTTCACGCCTGAAACCATACAGTGCCCATAGATTTCTTCTCTGTTATAAACTCACAAGTGCCTGTCTGAACTTAAACCCAACAGTGCCCTATCTCTACTGATATATTTATTTTTTATGCAAATTACAGCAATAAAATGGAAGGTGAGCAAAATGTTTCCTTCGAAATTGTTCTGGAGAACAACACAGAAAAAGTTATTGAGGACAATGATGACTCAGATTTCATGGATGAATCACGGGACCATGAATTAGTTCAATGTGTAGAATCTGTGGATCATTTACTTCATTATGATGACGGTCAAATGTTGGAACTTATGTTCACTGAACAAGAACACATATCAGACAGTGAAATGCTAGACGTTGTATTAAATTTTGAAAAACAATCCGAAAAATAAAATTGTATGTAATATTAAAAAATTGTTTGAGTCTTTAATCATTTTTATATGTAATTCATAAACTAGTTAAATGTTAGAAATGTTATTAAATTTTGAAACACAATCACAATAATAAATAATTGCTTAAAAAATAAAAAAATTAAAAAATAATCAACAAAACCAACAAATAATTAACATACAGTATTAGAAAAGTCTTTCATTCTTTTATCCATAAAGTTCGCTGCCCAGAACGCTTTCCGGTTCGCAAACTTGGCGCTTACCACGCAAAAAAAAAATTTTTTTTTTTTTTTTTTTGGACCCTCCTAGGCCCTTTTAAAACCTCCACATAAAACCTAGGGGGTCAACGAGGATCTACTATGCCCCCTTATGGTAATTTCCCCCTTTGTTTTGGCCTCCTCTTGTCTCTCGATCCTACCGAGAGACAAGATGGCGGCCGCTCCGGACTGTTTAGAATGTTGACAGACACCGGAGGGCCAATCAGCTTCGCATCGCAAAGTTCCGATACGCGAAAGGTTCGCTAACCGGATCGCTGCCCGGAGCGCTGTTACAGATATATATCTTGATTTAAATGTTAATTTCTCAAAATCCACTGAAGCACATATATTGAGACCTAGCAAAGGCACATCGGGCTAACAGTCCCTACAATTTTGCCAAGTTTCGTGAAAATCCATTCAGCCGTTCGGGCTAAAAGTGAGTCCAACCGCCCTATGGAAATTAACATGGGAAAAAGGCGTTTTGGGACCCCCCTTTTTTCTCGGCCCCCCCTTGACGAACCCCCCCCAAATTTCCAGGAGCTGCTCAGAAACAAAATGTGCCATTTTCCTGAAAATTTCAGCCGCCAGTAGGTAATATATATATATATATATATGCTTTAGGTTCCCCCCAGGGAAAATGAAAACGCACTCACTCGTCTTGGTGTAGTTTACAGCGGTTTATTTTTCAACCTAAACAGAACGCGTTTTGCTTCTTACAAAGCTTGTTCACAGATGTTGAGCCAGTTTCTAAGTCCTTCTTTTAATACCGTAACACATGTGACTTCCTGTATTAAAATTAGGTGCATGCTGGTCAATGTAGTCTCCACTACATCGACTTCGCCAGGATGCTCGTGGTGTGTTTCCCTTTAATTTCAAAGAAAGAAGAGAGCTTTTCTGTCGAGTTGCAGATAACATTTTACTTTTTGGTGAGTTCAATTCACGATGTATCTCTAGTGAGATAAGTCATGAAGTCTTATTGCGTCATCCAGTGCAGTTCGCAATTGTTCTGTAATGCGGTCATATATATATAAATATATAAATATATATTCAGAATATCCAGTTCAACGCCAGGTAGGACGCCAAAGAATCACCAGAACACAGACCAATTTGGTGCAAATCGTTTTAATTACTGCAGAGTATGCCGCATGACGTTTCGGCTCCTTGGACCCTTGCTCATATATATATATATATATATATATATATATATATATATATATGTATCGTCCTGGTCGAAACGCCTAAACAAGTGTCACTAATAGCTTCACAATACAAAAGTTACTTTAAAAAAATACCTTTGTGCTGTTTACCTTTGATAAGGACTGTGGCTTCATTTCAAACATAGAAACTACTGCCATCGCTGAAAACGCAAATAAAAAAAAATAGGGAAATGTTTTTGATGTTTGTTTTAGGCTGTAGGAGGTGAAAACACCAGCTGTTCTTGTTATTATGCATTACACATTTCAAAATGCCGCAGCACTTTGCATTTTGTTCTATAATTACAACACTGTATATGTAACTTAAATCCGCTCTGTTTTTGAGAGATAATAACACCTCTTGAAAATCTAAATGAATTCCTTATTACAGCTTGCCTTCCACTCGTTGCCTGGAGCTTTCAATCTTTTACATTTGGCATCGCTCAGAAATAAAAAATGTATACCTCTCGAACTTCAGTTATTCACAGAACGTCTTTACTCAGATGTTTTTACTTTCTGCATTTTGAACTTTGAAAAGCTTTACCCGTGAACTGTATTTGGATTTTAAAATAGACTTAAAGCGATATTTGACTGCTTTAGTTTGAATTCATGAAGCTTAAGATGGAATTAAAACACTTACTTCTTGAGCATACAGATTTAACTAAAGCAGCAGTCTATTTTGGTATGCTGCATTTAGACACACACACGAATCAGCTGCAGGAACTGTGGCGCTTGACCAGTCGCTGTCAGTTTTTCCACACTTGATTTAAGCCGGTGAATGAATAAAGTCTTTATTGCTTCATTAAAAAAAATCGTTGCAATTAAAACATCTTTGTAATCAGACAGTAAAAAAAAAAACATTATGACATGTAGTTACAGGCCATACCATAACAGAAAAACGATTTGTGAACATCTTTTTAAAACAAGCATTTGCAATGGAATAGGTCTCGCATTAGGAAAGTTTGAGTTATTGGTATTGTAAATGACAAATTTTGTATTTATGTGTTGGTTTTGAAAATAGCTAAATTAATAGCTTTGTCATTTACAATGCCAATAGCTTTAACTTTCGCAAATGTGACACCTATAGCATTTGTAATGCAATATGTGTTGTATTTACGTGACTTAGATGTATTGCTATTACAAATAACAATGGCTTTTTTATGTATTTTTTAATAATTAATACTTAAATAAAAGTTATTGTAATTTATAATGGTAATAGCTTAAACTTTTGTAAATAACTTTTGTGAAGATTATGTTCAGTGTATTTTATTGTGACGAAAATCCAAGAACAGAAGTGAAATATTAACATCTTTTTGTGAAATTTGTAATAAAGCTTGAAACATTGAGAGAACATATTTGAACCAGTTATTGTTGAATGATTGCACAGATTGATGCTGTGGTGGCGCTGAGTGATGTTGTGGTGGCGACGAGTGATGCTGTGGCGTTCATTAATTGCTTGCAAACTAACGAGGATCAGCTGAAAACAGAAGCACTATTTAAACAAAGACACAACTTTTTTCCCCCAAGTAGAGTTATTATATTGGGGGCTGCTTAGCTTACACGCGTCCTGGGGAAGTTCACAGGTCCTTCCTTTTCCTCCTCCCCTCGTCCATGGCCAAGCAGCAGCCTCAAAGTGAAGAAGGCGGGTGTTGAGCAGGAGCACTGGCTGCAACCGGAGTTGAGGTAGCGCCTCTGTGTGCTGCAGCCTGCAGAGGCAGATGTTGTGAGGGCTGCCCAATTATTGAAAAAGACCCCGAAAAAACCGCAAACAGTATAAAGATGACACTGCGTCCAGTGAAGAAAAAAATAAGCTCTCACGTCATAGTTCGGCCGAAAGTCTTATCAGAAACACTTTAAGTTCCTCACACGTGTCCCTACACTAGTCACTTTCGTCAGAGGGACCACCACCATTGTGTCTGGATTATTCATCCCACACAATACTAAACCTGTGAAGAAAATAAATAAACGTATCTGTGCTTTGAACGATTAGCTGAAAAAAAAAAGCTCCAGAGAAATGGCGATGCCATAGCATCTCGAGACACGCGTGGAAAAAACCTAGCCTATGTGCATTTGTCATCATTAAGTGCTTTTATGAGGCTATTCGGATTAGAAATGGGAAATACATTGAGTGTTCCCTCGTCAATAAGGAGTTAGACTCTGGTTAATGTGAATAGGGAAGCTTTGTAAATAGACTGCTTACTCCTACATATTAGCAACATGTGAAGATTAGGGGGTGTTTTCTTCCTGAAAAGCACATGTGGAGAGCATCATTAGTGTATTCATTATGAAAACATCAGCTGGGAAGAGCCGGAGGGTAGAAGCCTCTCCTGCTTTGGGTAGAAGTCTGCCATGCTTCTCGCCCTCTTGGAGCTGCGTTGGACACCCCTGGGTCGAGTGCAACAAAGGAGCTCCCAGCCGGGGGGGGTGGGCAGGTAAGAGCCGGAGGGTAGAAGCCTCTCCTGCTTTGGGTAGAAGTCTGCCATGCTTCTCGCCCTCTTGGAGCTGCGTTGGACACCCCTGGGTCGAGTGCAACACAGGAGCTGTCAGCAGGGGTGGGGGGCAGGGAAGTGCCGGAGGGCAGGAGCCTCTCCTGCTTTCGGTAGAAGTCTGCCCGCCCCAGACGCTCTGCCCTGGCCCTGCTGGCTGCACCCTCGGGTGGAGGGGTGGAAGGAACCCCACAGTTGGCTGCGAATAAAAAGAAACCATCTTATCACCGATGTTGCCATCCTGGGGTGGGCGCTCCTTCCTTGGACAAGCTTGGACACGCGTCCCTCATGGCCTCGGGTCCAAAGAGCTGAGGCTGGGAGAAGCTTCCACGGTGAGTTTTCAAGAATGACCCTGGATGTGAACCGAGGCGAGCTGGGGCCTCTTATGTTGCCCTCACTCATCAAAACAGAAGCACTTCAACAAAAGCTCCAGAATAGGCCGATACAACACAGCAGAAAGGCTACAGTTTCAGACTATGAAGTTGGGAAGCCTGGTTCGAGTCTTGGCATCCTGTGGTTCTGAATGACTCACTTCTATCCCGTGCCTAAAAATGAATGTTCCCGGCTTGGGAAATGCGCCTCCATGTCTTCCGCTTCTGTTAGCGCTATATAGAACAGCAGAAGTAACAAGCAGCATGCGTTGCCCGGCTCCTTGCGCATGCGCCTTTATGTTTACATCAGACAACAAGCTAATGACAAATAAAGGCGGAGAGTCGGCGTTGCTTCTATTTCATACTACAATATAGCATGGCTCGCAGAGCAGCACATGCACTGCTCAGGCTCGACCTAATAAATGGATGGATGAATGATTGGAGAGGAACGTGCACAAAGTCATTAACGCCCCAGGCCCCCTTTACACTTGATGAAGTCATAAGCAATTCAAAGCCCACCAGGGTTTTAGAGTTATAGCAGTAAAGCATTAAGACACAGACATGGGTGAAAAACGGGGGATGTAAAATTACTTCAGTGGAAAGTTACAACAACAAAAAAAAGACGCAGGCCTGACTTTGTCAATAAAACATGAACTAGCCACGGAAGACTGTGTGAGCCATGAAGCTCTATGTATAGGTATACAAAATTCCTCCACAAAGCTCATACAATTGCACCATGGCCCACGGAATTGTAACAGCCACTGTGAGTCAGAAAGTGTCCCTTCAGCTAGGAGTTTTCCCCATAAGCCATGAAATTGCCCCCACTTACACATATAACGAGTGGGAAACTATAGGGGGAGAAAGGGAGATGGGAGTTAAGAGGAACAAAATAGAGCAAAAACTACAATAAGGCAAGCAAGAGGTGATAAATGTGAGCAAAAGAGGCAACATAAAATGAACGAATTACCAGACAGACCGTAAGCAACACACACAGACCACATGACTCTATTCCTTTCCTCGGACACAAGAAATGAATGCACACATTAACACAACAACTCGGTGAAAAGAAGCTCAAATATCGAACATCTACACAGAGATTAACTCTGTTTACCCCAAGAACACCTTGAAACAGCACACAGCACCGACCCCCCCCACACACACACACATATACATCTCCTAATACACCATACACAAATGAATGGATGCGAACACACCATAACATTCACTCACAGAAATCTCCAAATGCGAAAATACACATTGAAAGCCACCGTTAAAGGCACATGTACACTAATCAAACCCACATTTTCAAATGCGCACACACATGTCACTTAATGCACACAAACGCCATCAAATGCACAAACGCAAATTATGTTACACAAACACGCAAACACACACATCAAGTCCACACACTTGTTTGTTATTTTGTCATTGGGATAGAAGCAAAGACGGACCCACAGAGCTGACACACTCATGAAACACTTGCATTTTTACAGTATGTGTCCTTTAGCGAGGACACACAAAACAGCAGCAGAGACAATACGTCCCAACGAAGACCTTAAAAACTGGAAGCTGACAACTTTCCAAGCAGCAGTCGGTATTGTGCAGCGCGGGCACAGCATCCGCAGAGCAGACACACAATAATAAGCAGTATACATTGATAATTTAACAACGTGTGTGACTGAGTGCAAAAATACAACCGAAGCAGCATCATGCATTCCCCATGAACTAACTAGTCATGTCTTCTGCTCCGACCTAGCCCTTCCCTCCCTCTCCTTCCGAGCCTCGCTGCCGCCTCCATCCTTGCCCTGCCTATGCTCCTCTGTTGTCCTGTCCCGATCGCCTGCTAAAGAAACAAGTACAAAGATAATTTGCGCCTATCTGGTCATTCATTCAATCACAGCACCCAGATCGACCCAGTAATAAACAGCAATTGGCTACGCTGTGAGCATGCTGCAAAGCACTACATTCAAATACAAATCTAATTGCTGACAGATGAAAAGGCGGTGATAACTTTGCCAAGTCATGTGTAGCTAAGGCGGCTGGGGGCGGGAAAAGATGGGTAGCAAAGGAAAAACTAAAATCACCAGTCCTGCGCTGCCATCAGCTCTTTGCCGGCCTGTGAGCAGTGGGAGGGCGGGGGCTGCCTGCGCATGCGCGCCACTCTTCAGTTTCGTTTCCTTTGGACGAGCGAGAGCCCGTAGAAGAGAAGTACCGCATGAAGTCCCGGGTCCCAGGAGGGGGCCCGGGTGAAGACCAGCGGGGAGACTGCGAAGCCCCCATGCCTATGGGGAGAGCTCCGCTTCTTGGTAGAGTGGGAGAGGAGCTCGAGTGCTCTGCGGGGCTCCCTTGGCAGATGGTGCGAGCCCGACTCCGGTGAGGTAAGAGGGGAGGGGGAGGGGGCGGAGGGGCGGGGGGGCTGTGTGCCTGCATGTGTGTGCCTGCGTGTGCGTGTGTGTGTGTGTGTGTGCGCGCGCGCGTGTGCCTGTGCGTGCAGGGGATGGGGCCTGCCTGTGTGAGCGCCGTGTTTGCATGCAAGCCCTGCGGTCAGCGCAAGCGCGCTCGCGGTGAAATCCGACACTGGGAAAGCGCGTGGCACTCTGCTGTCCACTTTCCCAAATACGGATAGCATTAGTTGTCTTGCTGACAGCATTCATGAATGCTACGTCAGCTCGACCTAAGCAGTGACAAAAATATCCTTGACAATTTATAATTACATTCATATTTATGCATTAAAACCGATTAACTTCATAAATCACTATACAAAATCAACTATAAAATCTATTCGGACATGGGCCTACTACAGTGCAAACGTTCGGTAAAAAATAATGTCACTCGATTTTGAGCCAGTGGATGCAGGTGAGTCCACCAGCACTAATTTTTAGGGACAGGCACTTACTTTTCTTCCTCAAACTTTGACCCAGAGCAAGACAGAAGAAAACACAAAAAGAAATAAAGTAAGAGAAGTGTAGAAAAACAGAGACAAAGGGAGAAAGCATGGTCCAAAAAGAACATGCAAGGTTGAACTAACCCAGCATGTATGTAGGTGGAAGATAGGGGCATGAGGCGGAATCAGTAGTATGCGGCAATGATATTTGTGCAATTGCCAGTTTACAATTTAGACAGAGCTTAATTGTGGTGCAACGGTTGGCATCTGGGCTGGACTGGCCATATTGGGCATTGGGCGTTTCTCCAGGAGACTGGAAGGGTGGGAGTCGGTTTTGCAGCAGTGGTTGCAGGTTTTGCATCAGTGCTGTAATATCTGTCTCCAGTAACAAAAGCAGCAAGTGAGAAATTCTAGCCTCCCAAAGCCAGGCAGTGCTTCCTAAGGGCCTGGTCTGAGACAAGTGCCAGGGCAGCTTTGGGTTCCCAGTCCAGCTCTGCTAGGCATGGAGTGGCCCGGGGATGTTCCTTTGCTGTTTCCAAATTTCATAAAATGCTTTTGTTATATCTATAAGCAGTAGAAAACGTTGATGACAATGTAGACTTGATATTTCAGCAGACGGTATCCTAATGCATCCCATTGTGGGCAATTTCGGTACTTCGGGTGCCCATTACCATATTTGGAAATCATCTGTCCTTTTTTTGGTCAGGTCTAGGGACAACTTTAGTTGCTTAAACAATCTCATCTAATAAAAAAGTCATAAATAATAATACATATATAGATATCAAGGGGCTATATATAGGTCAACCTACTTCATCCATTATCTGCTCAATTGTCATTCACATGTTTGCTTTCACCCTTCCACGGTATACTGCATGGCCTGAAAATATAGCCTGCATCAGCCAGTGACTTTCCTGAACTCGGAATGATGGCATTTTGCATGATCATATGTGTGCATCTGACTAAAACAAAGTGCACTCCAGCTGCAGGGCTGGAGCCCAATACTTTACTTTGCCAAAGCATTTTTATTTCCAGGTCATTCCATTATTTATATGTTTTAAATTTTTAGTCGCCCTTGTGTGTTTAAAGTATGTCTTCCAGTAACAAAAAGCCAAAAGTACATCTTTTGCACCATCAAGAATCATATTTTCTGTGATGTACAATAAAATGAGAACATATTTTTTTTCTGTTCTAAGGTAACGTTTGCTACTGAGCACCCTGTATTCTTCTGTTAAAATTATATCCACCGTTTCATTTTAAGTATATGGGCATCAGATGTAGGCAGGGTGATGTTTTCTTTTATTTATTTAAAAAATTAAAAAGTTAAAAAATCATAGCAGTTTGCTGAAGCCAGTCCTATTGGCTTTTCAAACGCTTGGTTACATTTGCACTTCAACCATTTCACACATGAAAGAGGGGCCACTTATTCAATAACCATCTCAAGTGCATTTCCAGCTTTAACTGTAAACGGAAAGGAAAAATGAAGCAATAACTTTTGACAGGTTATATATGTAGAATTTGCATTGGGCGATCAGTATGAGGGAGGATATTGCATTCCCCATCTATCTGCTATTTTCTAGGATGTAAGATGAAGACATTTTGGTTTACATGGAATGAAGCAGTGCTTAATGTGTAAAAAATATATAATAGGTGCAGCAGTTCAAAATGTTCCTTTGGAGCCCGCAGCCAGAGCAGCCTGATGCTGGAGATGCCGCATACCAATTGCCTAGTCTTGATTCCACCTCATGCCTCTTTCTTCCTTCACCTTATCTTTCTGTCTCTATAGCTTACTGTTGCTTGATCTTTATTCTTAACTAGTTTCTCCTATTGTCACAATTTCCTTTATTCCACTTCCTTCTTCTTTCCAGTAGCGGATCCTAGAGGGAGTGCTGCGGGTGGTGGGGCGGGGAAGGGGCAGGGTGGGGGGTAGTAAACTACGGCATTTGGCCGAATGGAGGAAAGTAAATAAATACATAAATACAACGAATAGCATTGCGCACGCTGCAATGCCAAATGCCGATGCAGTGTGCGCAATATAATTAATGTATGTATGTACTTACCTCCATTCTGCCGTATGCAGTAGTTTACTACCCCCACCCGGCCCCTCCCCCACATGCCCCGCCCCCGCCCACCCCCACCCAACGCTGCCCTGCAGCACTACCTTCAGGAGCCGTGACTGCTTCTTTCTCCCTTTTCTGCCTTTGTCTCTCCTACTGGTCAAAGACTGATGGAGAAAAAAAAGTCCGGTCCCCAAAAGAGAGCGGTGGTGCCCTGAAGCACAAATAAAGCACTGGGAAGGACCAATTTTCCTTTGTCCCCAAAAAAAAACTACTTTCCCGCCGATGCGAGAAAACTCACTGCACTCGTGTGTTGACAGATACTTTCACTGTTCCAACTTTATTAAAAAAAAGTTGCTCATATTTCAGCAACCTACTCTGACTTCATGAGGAAAAGTAAGAAGCAAAAGACAGAATTAATTTAACACTTTCTTATTCTGGAAAAGTAGGGATTTGCTGACAATTTGGTTTCTCTTCAGAGACTGACCACTTTGTTGGCTTTCATCCAGAGACGGATTCTCAGCAGCAAAGGGCATTTAAATGCAAATGGAACTTGGCGGCGAATTACTGATAAAGGAAAGGGGATTAAAACACAATTTCTTTCCAGTAGCCACACCGATGCTTGGACTCAACGAAAACCTAAAACAGGCTGCAGAGCCTGAATAGATGAGACACCATGTATTACTTAGAGAACGGCTTAGGTACAATGATGTCCTAGCCCATAAAATAAGTAAACCCACAGTCAGTGCCATTTTTGTACATATGGTTAGCTCAAATGAAATAAACTATACTGAAAAAATACCCCAAGGTGTATTTTCAATTTAGTTTAGGGATTGCAATGAAATGGAAGGGAATAAAACATATAACATATATGCAATAAATAAACCTGAAACCCAATCTTAATTCACATTTAAACTCTCGGTTCAAAAAAGAGAAAACGTCGCCGTTTTATGAAAATAATAATCTACATTTGAACTCCCGTAGAAAAAGATGACAGCTTTACAGTAGCCGAAATGCACAGTAAAAGCTATCTGGAAATCCATATTAAAAAAGATAGAAACACTTAAAATTAAATAAAACACTGTTCAGAGTTTATCTAGCACATATTATGAGGTAGGGCACGTCTAACATAAGTCTGAACGAATGTAAACTCGAATACTTAAAATGTATTACCATTCAAAATAATCTGATTCATGACTTCATTGCAAGAAGCTGAATATTTTATTCCAAATCACATTAGAAGGCAAGCTTGTACTTTAATGATGAAAAGCAAAATGGAACTGAAGTGCATAACTTATGAGCAGAGCTAGGGATAAAGCAAAAGCATGTACTGATCATGACTGGCAGGAATTGAAATGCATTAGAATTCAAAGAACGCCTTGCACATCACTACTGGAACTATTGAAATGGTGCTATGTGAAGAGGGAATTGCCCCATATCTACCATAGAGCTACATGGGGCTCTCTATTATATTACCTGTGTTGGAGCTTGAGCCCACTTAAACATTTATCTCCAGAGCGGCGACCTTTCTTGCTTCATGAGAGGTAGAGGGAGAGAAACTATCATTTGTTAGCTTCTCAATAAAGTGCAACCAATGTGGCCTCACAATAATCCACGAGACAATTTAATCGGAGTTTAGTAGGGTTTAATTATAAATTTAGAAACGGATCAGCATGATGATATAAAAATACAGAAAGACCAAGATAAGTCAAAATCTACTGAAGAGATTTACCCAATATAATAATATAATACAAAACAGACGACTAACTCCATGATGATGATGCAGACAATCAGGAAAAATATTTGAGCATTTAATTGTATCAGGTGATTCTCCTTAATGAGAATGAGCACACTTTTATTCCCTACACTACCTTAAAAGGGCATTTGAGTATTAAATTACTTCAGGTGATTCTCCTTCATGAGTATGAGCAAATTTTCCTTCCCTACACTACCTTAAAAGGGCAATCCTAAACTAAGAAGCATGTAGGAAGGGTGAAATCAGAAAGGTGTCAGCTGTCGGAGTCTTCAGTAGAAGGCACTCCAACAATGGGTCAAGTAGCTTAAAGCCACACAAGCAGAAGCATAGGTTTGTTCTCAGTGAAAACCTAAGATGACTCCTCTTGTCCCTCACGTCATTCAGCATAAAATATCAATTGCAGTCAGAATAGACAATCCCATGTGGCCAGTGAATTTCCATAGCTCTGGCACAACTGGATAGCTCCACCACATTTCCCACATAGATAAGTTACAACTTTGGTCATCCTTGGTCATTCCTCTCCTCTGCCATGAGAACCTGTGTCTTTGCTAATTACCACGCTTCTCCTTGCTAACTTTGTCTTTTCATACCTTGCTATCTAAGGAAAACAAAACCCTTCTATGCTAATCTAATGAGGATTTCTCTCTTCATACCTGCAGTGGAAACAAAATACAAGTACACACATTCTACATTGAAGGTTATATAAGAATTGCATGGTTAAACTCTAAACATGAGCATGGACCAAATTGGTTTCTCGAGGCCCACTCAAGTTAAGGTAGTAGTGCACAGGGTTACAGAATACATACACAGTTCTACACACACAATAAATGCAGCTTCTTGATACACGTGTCAATTGAAAAGAATTACGAAGATATCATTCAAAATGCACCTGCATGAAAATAATTCTTGTTACACTTATAAATGTTTAAACATTCATTCACACAGGCACATTGTAATTTATTAACCTCGCAATGGGACACAATTTATGTTAACTTCTCCCAGCACATTAAAATATAAATGTTATGTAGACCTTCATTCATTACATTCTATACACAAATTCTTCATGTGGAATACTTCAAATATACAATACTCTATTCTCCTTAGCAACATTAATCAGACAAAATGTATTCAAGGGCTGACTACTCATGATCATGATGCACTTCTACAGTGTCTCAAATGAGATCAAGATTACACTTCTCCAACCCCCCCCCTCTGATGGTGTATCAAGCCAACACACAATCTTATAATCTTATTTCTTGATTTGATCAGATTAACCAAGTTAACCCTTTGTCGTGGCAACTGCTCTTCTTTTTAACTTCTCCAAATGCTTAATCTCATTATAATAGGTGTTCTGTTTCCTTTCTAGTTTTGTAGTGTGGGTTATGGGCCTCTTTTTGCGTGCATGTTAAATTAGCATGGCTTATTAGGGGTTTAAACGCCATTTTTCCTTTTGCACACAGCACTGCTTAGCTGTTTTTTCTGAGTTTGCTTTCACAAAGGTCTATACATGAGAAAGGGTTTGTTTTTCGACATCTCTGGACATACATCGTGACCCCAGTCTGTACAGTGAGTCTGTACAGGATAAGGAAGACATGCCTTTTTGGCTTGCTGAGAAATTTGACCAAATGGAGGCAGTGTTTCCTAATACAAGTCCTGTTGAAAAACACAGGATCCCTACAGTAAGTTTGCAGAAAGACTTAGTGCCTGACGTAAATGAGTGTACAACTTGGGGGTTGAGTTTTGCAGCTGTCTACACTAGGTGCTTTGGCACCCCGTCGACGACTCTCCTGCCCTCTGTGATCAAGCGTGTTCAGGATGAACACGGACCGGAGGCGGCTGTGGAGTTGGGGATGTGTCTCGTGTGAACGTTTGATATGGTGCGCGATCTCGTCCTTGCAAATGTCAAGGGGGATGCAGTAAGTTTCCAAGTCTCTAATGCTCTGCGCAAAGTCCCTGACGCCGACAAACCCCGTCAGTTACCGAAAATTATTACAGAGGGTTATAAGACCGTAGGCTGTAATAGTTTAGGTGTTAAGCCTTTCGCTAAGAAAGAGAAACAACAGCAAACTCAACAAGGGTCATCTGATAAAGATGACCGCCCGAAAGTTCAGAAACAGAATTGGGGTAAGAACAAAAAACAGGGGAAACATCAACAGAAACAGGGTTCCCATTCAACTTCACCTACACCTGCCCATGTTGAGCCTAAATATGATTTGCCCGACCGCAGTCCTATTAAAGGCACCTGATAGGTTTCAGGTCCCTGAACTACATTCTCCTCGCTCTTTGCAGGAAATATCGGTAACAGCCACCGGTGGAGGAGGCAGCAGCAGAGGTCACGGTGCCCAACAGAGCAGTGAGCAGCCTCGTAAGGCTGATGAAAAGGCAAGCAGGTCGAGACACCACGTCAAAGAGTACACAGTGTTGTTCCTGGGCTACGAGCTCAACAATGAAGGTAGAGGCTTGGCACCTCACTTCTTGGAGAAATGCACACTTTTGCGCGCTCCCACAATGCTGAAAAAGCTGCAATCCTTACTGGGCTTTTTGAATTTTGGACGTACATATATTCCGGAATATGCCCAGCGTATCAAACCGCTTTATGCATTGATACAACCTACTTTTTCTAAATCGTGCTGGCTGACAGAACATTCAGCTATCTTGCAATCTTTGCAGGCTGACTTACTTGAATCTAAATTCTTATTGACTCAAGATAACCAGGCCAACCTGGTGATAAGAATCGTACCAGGGGCGGTGGGTTTCACGTACCTCACTTTTAATGAGGGAGACACACTTCCTATTGCTTACAAGTCACAGCTATACACTTCGGCCGAGTTGCGGTTTTCCACTATGGAAAAACTTTTGACAGCAGTGCAAATGGCGATTCTTAAGGAACATGCACTGTCGCAGGGAAAACACATTGTGGCTGTTACTCCGTATCCTGCCTTGGAGGCAGTGACAAAGGCCAGTGTACCAAATTCCAAAGCGTTGCTCCCTCGGTGGATACAATGGGCTACATCCTTGACATACCCAGATGTAACGTTCATTTTCGATTCCTCTTTGCAGACTCAGGAGTTTTTGCAGTATGAGTTTGTTCATCCTGCTCCTCTGACTATGCGCCCACTTGAGGATTTTCGTCGTATCATTTACACTGATGCTAGTGCGCAAGCGGCTACGGGTTCTAGACACGCGTATTCCACGGCCTGTGCAATTGTGGTTAGTACGATGGTGGATGGTGAATTCAAGTCAGTTGTCGTGCATACACAGACATTAGGGGACTGTACCGCCCAGTTAGCAGAACTACGTGCTCTGATGCTTGCATTGGAGTACACAGACCCCAGTGTGACTACTCTTATTGTGAGTGATTCCTACTACTGTGTACATTCTTTCAATGAAAATCTACCCTTTTGGACTCACAATAATTATCGTGACTCCAAAGGTCGCACAATAAAACATAAAATGATCTGGGTTCGAGTGGCGGAGCTAAAAAACACCTCCCACTCGTTTTTGTAATTCATACTCTGGGCCATCAGCGCATTGGGGTTCACGCTGTTGGCAACTGTCTCGCGGACGAGGCTGCAAAGACAGCAGTAGCAACATTTGCAGTGGCAGCGGTTACACGTTCCAAAAGTGAGATTGTTGATGGCATCTTTGCAGCTATTGCCGCAACTGAGAAGGGAGGTAATTATCCTAAGGGTTTCCCTTCGAAGTACACTTAAGTCCCGATAATGTTCTGTTTTTGAGAATTAACGACATTGGTGACAGACTGATTCCCAACACAGACCGCAGACAGGCTTTGATCACAGCGGCCCACGCCGGGATGTCTTCGGGGCATGCCGGCGTGTCAGCTACTGTATCTCTTCTACAGCAGCGGTATTGGTGGCGGGGTTTGTACAAACAGACATGTGATTTTTTCCTTCAATGTGGCATTTTTCAGCAAATTAAGCTTTCTTCTGCTTCGATATGTTGTACATATCTAATAAGCCACTTGCGTGTGTTTATTTAGATCACTGCGGTCCTTTCTCCTCTGATACTGCGTATAAGTACATCTTAGTAGCAGTTGACCCTTGCACGCGCTTTGTGTGGGTGTGGCCTCAAAGGAGCGCTGATGCCAGAACTGTCATAAGAGATTTGTGTGTCTTTGTGGGAATTTTTGCATGTGGCACCTTCCATTCGGACCAGGGTCCAGCGTTCGCCTCTAAGGCATACAAGGATGCCATGGGTTCATTGATGGTCCAAGTAAAATTTTCGTCTCCATACAGGCCTGAAAGCAATAGTGTTGTGGAGCGGATAAACCGTGATTTAAAGCAATCATTGAAAGCGAAGGTGTTAGGTGCTGGCAGAGAATGGCTGACCCACCTGAATAGTGTACAACGTTCACTTAATAATCTCCCTAGAAGGTCTCTAGGTGGGCGGACCCCATATGAAATGCTCTTTGGCATCAAGATGTTTGTTCCGGACCTTGACAATCTAGACATGGTGGCAGGAGCCACATCCTTTGACGTAGATGAACATTCTAATGTTTTGCAGAACCTACAAAAGACCAGAGACAGTCTTGCAAAGAAACACTTGCCGTCTACGTCTGAAGCTGCGTTGCAGATTCCGGTAGTCGGCTGGCTACCCCAGGTTGGAGAACTGGTCAGAGAGAAGATCGACAACAAGAAAGAATTTGGGGGCATATTACCAACAACTAGCGATAATTTTTGTCTCTAACTTGTTTAGAGACAAAAATTATCGCCGCACATCGGCGATTTTTATCGCAGATAAACCTTGCTATTAGCAAGTTTTATCGCAAATGCGATAAAAAACGGCTGTAATGCATGAATATCGCTGAAAAGTCAGCGATATTCATGCATTATCGAGCAAATGCTCTTAGCCATGTTATCCACCTCCCATTGGATAACATGGCTAAGAACTGCTCAGGACAGGTGTTAGCTTTTGGAGATATTTGCGCTTAGCGCGAATATCTCCAAAAGTTGGTAATAGGAGATAGCGATGTTAGGGACTGTTTCCAGTCGCTAACATCTTGGCACGCCCACTTTGCATGTCATTAGTGATAAATATCACTGACATGCAAAGCGGGGCCCAAGTTGGTCGCTGTCTCCTATTAGCTGTCACTAACTGGTGTTAGCGACAGCTTGGTAATAGGGAGATAATTTTATCTCCGCTTTCTTGGCTTTTAAAGCCAAAAAAGCAGAGATAAACCCCCTTGATAATATGCCCCTAGGTCCTTCCTATCGAGCTCCAGTTGCCGTGCTTGGTGTGCAGGGTACAAGAACAGTCATTTTACCTCCTCTTCCTGGGCGAAAGGGGAACAGGTACATTTCAATTAACCATGTCAACCCACACAGGGTGGCCGATACTGTATTGTATGACGCCTGCGGTTTCGTGTCTAGCAATGGTGCGCCATTCTGTTTTGGCCCCGGATCTTGTCATCGGGCCTGATGTTGCTATTGAAATGAGTCCACTTACGAATCCAATATTGAATCTACATGCTGGGGATCCTCTTAATGACACTGAATACAGTTACCCAACTGATTTGTCTATGCCTGATTTGGAGACCCCTGTGGCTAATCAATCCCGTTTTTCATTTGACACTGGCTCATCCACATCAAAGGCCCCTTCAAAAGTTTTGATTTTTGTTACTTGGTTTAAAAAAACATTTTTGATTGCAATTTTGTATTCATGTCCATAGGATTTGTGGTATATTTTTTTTGTTTTATCAATGGACACTATGTTGAAGAAAAAACGTCCATACGAGTGATTGATGGAATTCTGTCTCCTCACTCCTCTTCGCACATCATGAAGAGGGACCAGACTTTTGTTAATATAACTGCTTGTCCCGTTTTAGATGGGATTGTATGGGATGCTATAAAGTTCCAGATTCATGGTCCCACAGAGGTTATTAAAGTTCCCAATGTACTCCGTGTTTCTATGGGGGATGTGGTTAAACAAAATATTTGCTCTGATGATTGGGATGTAAAAGCAGTTGAAGCTTTATTTACAGATTTGAAATATTACACTGCCTTCAATGCTGAAGATTTATCTTTCCAATCTGCGAATTATGGTGATTTGTACTGTCCCCAACATTTTGGCAATCATTTTCTGCATAAGACTAGCTCATTTAGAAGCATGGTTAATTTCACACAGTGGGAACATTGTCCCGCACCAGTGGAAGGCAGCTCCAGGGCATTTTTGTTTTTTTTCTCCTATTTTACGGATTTTGATCAGTCCAACCCTAATGAATTTTATTTTAGATTGACTGGAGAGTCATTTTCCAAGGTTAGACTTACCCACACCAAATTACTTTATTCAAAGTCCTTTGTTGACCAGTTGGCTGTTGGGGGCTATGAACTGTGGAGAGATACGATTGATCTTAAATCTGTTTGGGGTTCTAAAAGTTGGCAAGTGCGAGGCACAGAGGCTTTGCATTGTGCATGTTTCATCCCAAACCATATGTTGTTTCTGAATGATACTATTTCACAAACCACATGCTTTGGAATGGCTACTTCTAAAAAATTAAATGCTCCTTCATTTCCGGATTTGGGTGAACTCCCCCATTGGAATAATTTTACCAGTATGCCCATGAGTGAAATACAGGCCCTGTTTAGTAATTCCTCTTTTAATGTTTCCAGCATTAACCCCGGAGGCTGGTTGCTATGGCAACAAAGTGCAGATTCCTGTCAGCACAGCTTTCTGGGTCTGACCCCTGGATATACAGAGATTAGAGTTGATCCACGTTTTCAGACTCACCATTCAGTCACCACCTATTCTGTCAGCAAGTTATGCCAGAGTTGGCTCAGACATTCATCCTTAGCGTCAGTTAAGTCGCATTTGTCCAAACTCACTGAGACTGTCGATTTGAAGGATTTTGTGAAAGACCCTGCGGGTGGCAGATCGAAAGGATGGATATATACTGCTTGCAATGAGGTTTGGAAACTGTCTCAAATTGAAGCTGCTTCTAGACTTAGAGCTATAGATCAAGCCAATTTAGAAAAAGTGCTTGCTGTTGTAGTTAATAGCATTAACACCCTTTCTACCCGAATTTACACTTTAGATAATATTGTGTCCTCTGTGGTTGAAATTGTACAAGAAGATGTTACAGTGTTATATCATGGGCCAAATCAATTGCGTTCTGTTATGCAGTTTGCCTGGACTTTGCAAACGATAAAAAATTGTCGCGTTCCATGGGATTACATGAACACAAGCTTGTTATTTCTGCCTTTTAATCAGCAATTTATGTTGATGAAAGATGCCACGTTTTTCCTATTGCATATTGAAAAATTTGAACCATTGCCTTTTTCTGTAGCAGAATCAAATTCGGCAGTTTGGCTTATCCACAGGTTAATAACCTTACCTTTCTCTCTTTTCAAATTCGAGAATTGCATGAAACACTATGCTATAGGCAGATTTGAACCCCTGGGTGGAGCATACCTTCATGAAGTTTGGAATCTCCGATTCACTTACACATGTTTGAGGGATGGTAAGGAAGTATTTTTGAATGGCGAAGATTGCATCACTACACCAGATCATTCATTAACATGCAGAAATCTTCAGTTGCACGGCTCGCGTAATGGGCTTGCACCAAATTTAGGATGTGTTTTAAAAGGCACTCCAGTCCCGGCCATTACACCTGCATTCACACTGCTTGCTAATGGTAGTTATTTATTAATAAATAATGAAGAGTGTTGTGGGATGCACGCCGGTATTGCTTACATTGTTACCATTTCCCAGCGAGTTACTTGCTGCAAGAATGTGCTGTTCCCTCCTCCGCATGGGAGGCTTGATGCTTTCATCTGGCCCTCAATTCCGACCTTGAAAGCAGAGTTCAACAAGATGAGCAGAATAAGAGCTCTTTTGTCCCAGAAGGAAGTTACCCTTACATCTGCTCATGAGGCGTTCGTCCTTCACGTTGCAAATACTCGTACTGAAATAAAGGCCTTATTAAACACGGACCTGCCCTTCCACTTTGGGGCTTAGATCCACACAATCTTAAATGCCTCGTCCAGTACTGGCTTGGCACATTTTTTTAAAGTAGTATGCTCTGGTCTGGTTACCTCGTTTCAGACTATATTCGGTGTGATCCCTGCATTTTATCATTCAGATCTTTTGAGTGTCTTTGGAGGTTCCCCCTGCTCTTGGCATTGGGCGCCGGCATTCTGCTTTTGTTTTGTTTATTGCAAAATGGATGCACAGTATGTGCCCCTCGACGTGCAGTCTCGGCTGCTCCACCTGCGTGACCGGATGCTAGAATACTTTGGAGTGCTGCCTATGGCGACTCTAAGTGTGGCGCATGGTTTATCCTTCCGGTTCTCTTTCTTCACTTGCATGCAGCCTGTTTTCCATTGCGTGGATTGTGATTTTGAATGGGCCCTGGATTTGTGTCTCTGCAACACGGTGTCTCCTGATCTGGATTTCGATTTACTAATAAGTCTCTTAGTTACTCATGAAATAGACTGTTCTAGTACCAGGATTATGGCCTGCGCAGCGGCACATGGTGTTCTAGGCAATTGGAACATTTGGACTGTGGCCAATGAATTTCTGGATCACAGTTATCTTAAAGTAAGCCCGAGTTGTCCTCTGAGAAAGCTAGAGGCTCCGGCAATCGAGGAACATGTATGTTCTTTCCCTTTGCTTAATTGGATGGTTGAAATGTTCATGGATGAAAACAACGACTTCTTGTTGGAAGCAGTTGCAACATTTGGTGCTTACTCGTTGTTGGACTGAAGTGATAATTTTTTTACTTCATAGACACGTGCTGGACTCGTGAATATTTTTAAACTTTTGTCTTGCTTTTTCAATACATATTTGAGATCTTTTTTCAAACCATAGCCACGTAGCCAATGTACTCCGTGTTTCTATGGGGGATGTGGTTAAACAAAATATTTGCTCTGATGATTGGGATGTAAAAGCAGTTGAAGCTTTATTTACAGATTTGAAATATTACACTGCCTTCAATGCTGAAGATTTATCTTTCCAATCTGCGAATTATGGTGATTTGTACTGTCCCCAACATTTTGGCAATCATTTTCTGCATAAGACTAGCTCATTTAGAAGCATGGTTAATTTCACACAGTGGGAACATTGTCCCGCACCAGTGGAAGGCAGCTCCAGGGCATTTTTGTTTTTTTTCTCCTATTTTACGGATTTTGATCAGTCCAACCCTAATGAATTTTATTTTAGATTGACTGGAGAGTCATTTTCCAAGGTTAGACTTACCCACACCAAATTACTTTATTCAAAGTCCTTTGTTGACCAGTTGGCTGTTGGGGGCTATGAACTGTGGAGAGATACGATTGATCTTAAATCTGTTTGGGGTTCTAAAAGTTGGCAAGTGCGAGGCACTGAGGCTTTGCATTGTGCATGTTTCATCCCAAACCATATGTTGTTTCTGAATGATACTATTTCACAAACCAAATGCTTTGGAATGGCTACTTCTAAAAAATTAAATGCTCCTTCATTTCCGGATTTGGGTGAACTCCCCCATTGGAATAATTTTACCAGTATGCCCATGAGTGAAATACAGGCCCTGTTTAGTAATTCCTCTTTTAATGTTTCCAGCATTAACCCCGGAGGCTGGTTGCTATGGCAACAAAGTGCAGATTCCTGTCAGCACAGCTTTCTGGGTCTGACCCCTGGATATACAGAGATTAGAGTTGATCCACGTTTTCAGACTCACCATTCAGTCACCACCTATTCTGTCAGCAAGTTATGCCAGAGTTGGCTCAGACATTCATCCTTAGCGTCAGTTAAGTCGCATTTGTCCAAACTCACTGAGACTGTCGATTTGAAGGATTTTGTGAAAGACCCTGCGGGTGGCAGATCGAAAGGATGGATATATACTGATTGCAATGAGGTTTGGAAACTGTCTCAAATTGAAGCTGCTTCTAGACTTAGAGCTATAGATCAAGCCAATTTAGAAAAAGTGCTTGCTGTTGTAGTTAATAGCATTAACACCCTTTCTACCCGAATTTACACTTTAGATAATATTGTGTCCTCTGTGGTTGAAATTGTACAAGAAGATGTTACAGTGTTATATCATGGGCCAAATCAATTGCGTTCTGTTATGCAGTTTGCCTGGACTTTGCAAACGATAAAAAATTGTCGCGTTCCATGGGATTACATGAACACAAGCTTGTTATTTCTGCCTTTTAATCAGCAATTTATGTTGATGAAAGATGCCACGTTTTTCCTACTGCATATTGAAAAATTTGAACCATTGCCTTTTTCTGTAGCAGAATCAAATCCGGCAGTTTGGCTTATCCACAGGTTAATAACCTTACCTTTCTCTCTTTTCAAATTCGAGAATTGCATGAAACACTATGCTATAGGCAGATTTGAACCCCTGGGTGGAGCATACCTTCATGAAGTTTGGAATCTCCGATTCACTTACACATGTTTGAGGGATGGTAAGGAAGTATTTTTGAATGGCGAAGATTGCATCACTACACCAGATCATTCATTAACATGCAGAAATCTTCAGTTGCACGGCTCGCGTAATGGGCTTGCACCAAATTTAGGATGTGTTTTAAAAGGCACTCCAGTCCCGGCCATTACACCTGCATTCACACTGCTTGCTAATGGTAGTTATTTATTAATAAATAATGAAGAGTGTTGTGGGATGCACACCGGTATTGCTTACATTGTTACCATTTCCCAGCGAGTTACTTGCTGCAAGAATGTGCTGTTCCCTCCTCCGCATGGGAGGCTTGATGCTTTCATCTGGCCCTCAATTCCGACCTTGAAAGCAGAGTTCAACAAGATGAGCAGAATAAGAGCTCTTTTGTCCCAGAAGGAAGTTACCCTTACATCTGCTCATGAGGCGTTCGTCCTTCACGTTGCAAATACTCGTACTGAAATAAAGGCCTTATTAAACACGGACCTGCCCTTCCACTTTGGGGCTTAGATCCACACAATCTTAAATGCCTCGTCCAGTACTGGCTTGGCACATTTTTTTAAAGTAGTATGCTCTGGTCTGGTTACCTCGTTTCAGACTATATTCGGTGTGATCCCTGCATTTTATCATTCAGATCTTTTGAGTGTCTTTGGAGGTTCCCCCTGCTCTTGGCATTGGGCGCCGGCATTCTGCTTTTGTTTTGTTTATTGCAAAATGGATGCACAGTATGTGCCCCTCGACGTGCAGTCTCGGCTGCTCCACCTGCGTGACCGGATGCTAGAATACTTTGGAGTGCTGCCTATGGCGACTCTAAGTGTGGCGCATGGTTTATCCTTCCGGTTCTCTTTCTTCACTTGCATGCAGCCTGTTTTCCATTGCGTGGATTGTGATTTTGAATGGGCCCTGGATTTGTGTCTCTGCAACACGGTGTCTCCTGATCTGGATTTCGATTTACTAATAAGTCTCTTAGTTACTCATGAAATAGACTGTTCTAGTACCAGGATCATGGCCTGCGCAGCGGCACATGGTGTTCTAGGCAATTGGAACATTTGGACTGTGGCCAATGAATTTCTGGATCACAGTTATCTTAAAGTAAGCCCGAGTTGTCCTCTGAGAAAGCTAGAGGCTCCGGCAATCGAGGAACATGTATGTTCTTTCCCTTTGCTTAATTGGATGGTTGAAATGTTCATGGATGAAAACAACGACTTCTTGTTGGAAGCAGTTGCAACATTTGGTGCTTACTCGTTGTTGGACTGAAGTGATAATTTTTTTACTTCATAGACACGTGCTGGACTCGTGAATATTTTTTAACTTTTGCCTTGCTTTTTCAATACATATTTGAGATCTTTTTTCAAACCATAGCCACGTGTGTTTGTATTTACTGATTTGTTTTTTTGACTTTTCAATCCTAAATTTCAAGTTTGGCAAACTATCTGAACTTGGTTCTGTCTCCCTCGAACTTGAACTCTGCGTTAAATGATGTTTGCCCTGAGTACTGTGTGTTCCCTGAACATTGGGGTTGTAGTGTGGGTTATGGGCCTTTTTTTGCATGCATGTTAAGTTAGCATGGATTATTAGGGGTTTAAACGCCATTTTTCCTTTTTGCTGCTTTTTCACACAGCACTGCTTAGCTGTTTTTGCTTAGTTAGCTTTCACGAAGGTCCATACATGAGAAAGGGTTTGTTTTTCAATATCAATAGATATACATCGTGTCCCCAGTCTGTTCAGTGAGTGCTGAGCTGCCAAGGTTATCATAACGTGCGAGACTGTTTATCGGCGTGTCTGTGTAACACATTTTAGACACAACAAATTTGGCAGCTGCAAGCTGAGTAGGATTCTGGCACATTTATCATAGCACACTTGCCAGAATTGAACACACTTGGAAGATTCCAGGCATGCAGAGTGACTAACCGATCCTGATGTAATTTACACTTACTGAGCGGACAGGTAAATGGGGTCCCCCTAAAGAATACTCCAGAGACCTTCTATAGTTTTATAATACATAGTTCCTAGATAGGGAGGGTGCTTTAAATAGGTGCTTTTATCACCTGTTTGCACTATCATTATAATATGATTCCTCCTTTTGTATTTTATGGAATTGTAACCATGCTGACCATATTATTCTTAATCATATGTATGCTTATGTTGATTAAAATACTGTGCTTGAGATGGCACTGTTAAAATAAACATTTTAACCTTACCGTGTCTCTATTTTACTCCTGTTGTGGACTGGTATGAACGTATAACAAAAGAGTGTTCTCACTTCCCACCATTCCTGAGATGGTCCTAAGTTGCATGTTCTAGGTTGTCTAATCATTGGTTTCTTTGCTATAGGACAAAGAGCTAATGTGACACTGATTGCTAGTCTGGTAGGGGATTTTGGGTACTAAGGTGAGTTTTGGCGCACCCTAATTCACTGAGGACCTAAGTCTCTGTGCACAGTTCTGTGTTTGTTCAGAATCCCTGTAACAGTTTCAAGTCTTCCCTTTTTCGAGAGACCCGTTTCTTCACCTTGTATCTCCTCTATACCTTCACACCCATAATCAAGATTACTTCACAAAGAGCAATAATCAACTACAGACTCATAATGGGACCAACTATACCACTTACCAAATTCACAAGTCATTTACCTACAGCACTGGATCCATGTCCAACTGAATACTAAACACCTTCTGCAGCCAATCCACTCACTTCATTATGTAAGCCATAATATTCTTTATGAACTTCTGTAGGTTCTTACTTTTGTCTGGGATGTAAGTGCAACACTGTTGGACTTTCAGCATCTGGCAGACTCCACCCTCTTGCACAAGAAGAATGTCTGATGCAAGATGGTTCTGCAAAACCATAGCCCTAATAGTAACCATCTCAGTATTATTTACAAGCAACAAAGCTCCAGCTGTATCATTACACAACGTATCAACTAAAGTAGAAAGTTTACTAATCTTATTGCCATTCAATATCATCCCTACATTTGGAATTATTGAACCACAAATATCTCCCACAATCTTTCCAGCATTGGCACCTCATTTTGACCTAGAGTTCTCCTCCCACACAGGATGATCAAAATTCTCCACATGATAGATCTTCGGAAACACTACTCCTACTTAACATGTGCCATACCTTTTGTTCCGTCAGCATTCTGGTCACAAATAAAAATAGACTGCAGTAATTACAGGGTCTGTTCCATCCAGAAACAACTTCTAAGATCCTCGAACCTCAAACGGATGATCACACTCACTTTCCACTGCAGGAAGGGTATTGTATTTATTCTTATCATTGTGTATGTATAATTTACCTTGGTGTTGCCAATGTAATGTCAATGCTCCAGTGTTCCCTGCAGCTTGATAATCTGCCTCTTCTTGTGACCAACTCAAAACATGACCTCCTTTAGCTGCATTAGTCTTTAATGCTCTATATCTATCTTCTACCTGCTCTAGGAATTTCTTGTCAATGACCGTAAGAACACAGGTCAAGTTATACCTATGTGCATAAGCAGTGTCTAACATTTTAATCAGGGCAAAACATCTCCTAGCAGTCTCTGCAACCTGAGCATAGAAATGTCAGCTGAAATGTTTGAACAGTGGGACTTCCATGAATTATTCTGATCATTATTAGAATAGTTATACTGAAAATGACCATGAACATTGAATATACTCAACAATAAGCTGCATGTAATGCCATATGTCAATGGTATTTGACGGTATGTAATACCCTCAGCCACTGAAGAAGGCAACTGTAGGCAAATATAACAGTCCCTTGCTTCCACTGTATTAACATACTCATAAAGCAGATCAGTGTAAGCATTTAAAGTGTCATCTCCTCCAGGTAAATCAGTATGTAGATTCTGCCCTTTAATGACTATAACCCTGCACCTACTTTGTGTGATGGTTTCTGTGCAGACGTATATTTCTCTTCCTTGGACTTTGTTGAACTCAAACTTAATCCTAAAGGTAGCGCTGTCAAGCCTTAACACTAACGTTGTTAATATTGTGCCTATTATGTACATAAGTCTATGAATAGTATCATTCAGTTCCCTACTATTTGGATTCAGACCAAGTGGGAAGAGACATAGTAGCAACAGAATCTCTTTCGTCGGTCTCCACCTGTGCAAACTGCAAAACAGTCTTTATGTGTGGTCACTTTATTTACAAAACATATACAATCATGCTGAGGATTCCCTAATCCTACTCTACATTCTTCTAAATGTTAACCCTAATTTTATTTTTCTTCCACTTGAACCTAAGTATTCTTTTACTCGTTCAACAAAGCTCATTAACCACATCCATGCTTATGATGAGCCCAGCTTGTCATAAGGCACAGTGGAGCTGTGTTCATGACGAGCAGGGCTTGTCATAAATGCAGCGGCTCTCCCAGGTGCAATTGATTCCCCGGCTGTGCGGAAAAATCAATCAGTGGGTGGAGTCGTGACGAGCCCAGCTCGTCATGAGCACAGCTCCACTGTGCCTCATGACGAGCTGGGCTCGTCACGAGCACCATGCCGGCGCGCCCCCCCTCTCCCCCCGCGCTGTGGGGGAATTACCCCCGCGGCAAAGGGGTTAATAAACATCTCCAAGATCATTATTCTCAGTCCATCAGCAAGAATAGGAGACTCTTTTGATTTCAGAGAGGGAAATTCAGTCTCATCCAGCTCTAAGTTCATCAAAGCATTCCGTCTTGTCGGGTAAGGAGGTGCAAATGTAAAGAGATAGTTCCAATCAAATTCTGAGAGTTTCGAAAGAATTTCCACTATTATTCTAGAATGTCCAGAAGTCACTCTCATTGTCATTAGTAGTGAGATAAGTCCACTCAGGAGAAGAGTACCTCTGACAAGGTACCCTTGATATTTTGGATCTTATGAGATTCGATCCTTCACTGTCCGTTCCACTTAGCTCTAATTTACCAAAGGCTTCAGATATAGGTACAATAGCTCATTCTCATAACTCCAAAAAGCTATCTTCCACCACCACTCATGATCCCACACTACTAGTTACTTCTTTGGAGGTCAGAATTTGATTCGTTCAGCTTCACAGCACCAGCTTCTTCGAGTTCAGATTCAGCTTCAGATTTGTCAAGACCCCCTCAGATTGTTCAAGTGCTGCCTCTGGTTCTGTCTGGTCCCCTACAGCTTGGCTGACCTCTTCCTATGGCCTTTTATCCATTGTGGCAGTCTCCTCTGGGAGAGGTGCTGTTTCTTGTTCAAGGGGATGCAGGACTCTACAAGTGTGGGATGTATGCACCGAATTAGGAGACCACCACACTTCACAGCAGTTGTAGTGACCAAGATCACCTGGTATAGACCATGCCAAAAAGGCTCAAGAAAGCTCTCCCTCACAAGTTTTTTTAACCATGACCCAGTCACATGGACAAATGTTGTGGCACTGCTCCTGATGTGGTGGTGCTGTCACCACTTAAACCTGGGGAGACACAGATTGAACCACGTCAGCCAATACTTTACAGTAATTGAGCACCAAATCATCAGTGATATTTACAAGCTCATTTGCAGGTACAGCACACAACCACAAAGCCCTCCCATGATTATATCATGAGACAACAGTCCTGTTCCTCAATCAGGGACACTGCGAAGACTCATCAGCACAAGAGGCAAAGCATCAGGCCATTTTAGAAGTGTAGAAGCACACTCTTTAGCAAGTCTGAATTTCAAAGTGCTGTTGACCTGTTCCATGATACCTGAAGCTTTTGGCGGATAACTGCAATGTAATCTCTGCTCTACTAGTAATGCTGATAATCAAAAAGGAATGGACACTAGTTTCTGCAAAAAAACAATAGTTTTTCATCGAGAACCCTCATAGACTTCCTGGAATTATCGTAGCGGTATATCTTTTTTCCGCCCCATCAGGAGTCATGGCATAGTCATTGGGTCAACGATTAACGTGCAGGATGCCTGCCTCACCAGAGGCTACTTCTGGTATTTACAGAAGTGTCCAGAAATAAAAAAGGGGGGGGGGGAGGAAATATTGTTTGTAAAAAATAATGACTTAGTCAGGACTGTACAATTTAATCTCAAAAGAAGGACTAGTCCCTATCATTAAGAACCATTGTGATATATAGGTAGTCGAGTTATTGGGCTACCATATCATTGTAAAGGAGTGTCGACATGTTTCAGCTCTCGGGGCCCATCAGGGTCAGGGGAGCTTTCGTCAGGACAGGAAACAAAAACAAACATACATAAAGAGAAAACGCACACAATTAGTGTGTGTTACGGAAATTGATTAATTGGAATTTCCAAGCTTGTAAGTTCAGTTATTGGCATCAACAGGGACCGGGAGTCGCTTCTGGATTATTACCATGCGGCGCGGATTTCGTGCCTAGTGCTGACTCTGCCCCTGGTTGTGAAGCATCAGGCCATTTTAGAAGTGTAGAAGCACACTCTTTAGCAAGTCTGAATTTCAAAGTGCTGTTGACCTGTTCCATGATACCTGAAGCTTTTGGCGGATAACTGCAATGTAATCTCTGCTCTACTTGTAATGCTGCACATACCATTCTCAGGATGTCATTGTTAAAATGAGTTCCTCAATCTGACTCTAAAGAGGTTGGAAATCATAATCTTGGAATGAGTTCCCTCAATAACAGCTTAGCTACAGTGAGGATATCACATCTCCTAAACGGGTAGGCGTCTATCCAATGTGAAAAGATACATACCACACTAAAATGTATCTCAATCCATTGCATACTGGGACCTCAACAACATCCAGCTGCGGTCCGTTGAAAGGACCTCCAGATCTTCCTATGTAATTCAGCGTGACAGCGGTTTGCTTTCCCACATTAATTTGCTGACATATCACACATTGGTAACACAATTATCATTATTATCATTTATAAAGCTCACGGCTACCCCCAACGGGGGTGACCCGGCGCTCAGCCATTGCTCGAAATGTCAGGTTAAAACTAGTATGTCCAAACAACGACACCATGGCATCTCTTCCTACATGCATCAACCCATGATAGTAGCACATCATCAGTGGCAGCAAACTATTAGGCTGTACTGGTCTTCCATTTCCTGAATCCCACGTCATCATCTCGTTTTAAACCTCCTTCTCTGAGTCAGCCTTGCTGTTCCTCCTCAATAACTTCTTCTTGCAACCCTTCACTTCCTCTGATGTGTCAGCAATTGTCATCAAAAGTCTGAAATTGGTTTAATCTGTTCCCTCATTTGTGTATTCACCCTTGAAAGTACAAATGTTTAGTGCACAGTAACGTGCAACTTTGTCAGCATAGCAATTTGCAATTGTCACAAAAGTGTTTCCTTTTCAATGGGCACAGCATTGAACAACAGCAACTTGTGCTGGCATCTCTAAGGTGTCTAACAATTTCCCAACATTTTCTCCATTGCGGACCGGGGACCCTGATGAGGTCATAAATCCCATCTGAGACCATAATTGTCCAAAGTCTTGAACTACACCGAACCTATTCTGACTATCGGCGAATAATGTCACTCTTAGCTGTTATGAAATGCAACATGCTTTGCTAGGAGCGGTCAATTCTGCCTCCTGAATGGAGAACACTCCCTGAAGCCAGGCAACCTCCACCACTCCTGTAACAGTACAGACAGCATGAGCAGTCCTCAGGTTGCCCATATTGTCCCTGAGACAAGTGCCATCCACAAACTAGTTGTAATCAGATTCAGGCAATGGCCATCAAAAATGTCTAGACAAGGCTTGGTGCAAGGCTCAGTGGCATCAAGAAAATCATGCTCTACTTCGGTCTCATCCACATTACAATCAGTTAAAGGAAGCTACACAGCAAGGTGCAGTCTTGAACATCTTTTCAGGGTAACGTTCTCAGCTACTAAACTAGTTTGCTCATACCTTGTAAGCCTACTATAGGTTAGGTACTGAGTAAAAGTTTGGGTTAACAATATCTCAAATGAGTAGGGTACACAGACAGTCAAAGGATGACCCATTATGATGCGTTCACAATGACACCTGTTGCAGCAACAGATTTGAAACATCTGGGCAATGCTGATGCTACTGGATTCAGAGCAGCTGAAAAATAGGTAAGCGGTTTATGGGCACTTCCATGATTCTGTGTCAATACTGGGAGCGCACACTGAAGTATGATGATCGAGGTCTTCAACCAACATTCTCGTACCAAAATGGATTTCATATGGAGTTATTCCACCCAGAGAATTTCTCGGCAGGTTATTAAGACTACGTTGGACACTTATTAGATGTTTGACCCAACCATCACCCAAACCTAATACCCTAGCTGTTATAGATTGCTTTATGTCACGTTTGTTTTCTCTCCACCACCGAATTTCCCTCAGGATGGAATGGACTCGAAAATCACAATACAACGCCAAAATTGGCCATGGCCTCCTTACTAGCTTTGAAGCTAAACGCAGGACCCTGGTCAGAATGTAGCTTGCCGATTGCGTATGTGCCGATAAAGACTCGCAAATCTTTGATTACAGTTCGGGCGTCAGCCGAGCTCTGAGGCCACATCCAAATGAGTCTCGTTCTAATATTTGTGGGCCTGCTTTTGTCCATGGGGACGTCTGAGCGTGGATAGTCTAATGCTATCTAACAATGGTGTCTGTACTGGGCTGGCTACACTGAAGTCAGGAATCTGGTGGCGCTCCAAGCTGTGATCTCTGTAACAGTCAGCGCAATTAATTCAGAATTTGTATATGTGAGCTTTCATCCCTGGACACCAGTACATCTCTTCTAATTCTAATAGAGATTTCGAGATCTCTTGATGTTTCAGACCCTCTCCCATATGTGCTTCATGAATCAGAGCACCTCTCCGGTTCCTGTTTGGAATTACCCTATCCCCCACTTCAGGGATTCGAGCAAAAGGAACAGAGTTTGCATCAATTATGTATGTATATTTGAGTGGATAATTTAGAGGTAACGCAGCTCCGCTGCCTTTGCTCGTGGCATTGTCAGCGAGCATGGTTTTACCGTCTATTTTTGTTTCTGAACAAGTGATTGCAGCTACGGAAGCCGTTTGCACAGCTGCCTTCGCGGCTTCATTAGCCAATGAATTCCCTTCAACGTGAACGCCATCACGCTGATTACTCAGTGTATGGATCACGTGAGTCTTTTGTAGTTCTTTCTGTGATAGAACTACTTGTTCCCAAAGCATTTTATGCTTGATTGGGCCACCTTTTGCATCTTTAAATCCATTTTGAACTCAGTTCTGCAGATACTCATTGTAACACTGGATGCAGTAATACGTATCGCACACTATGAGTGTGGGGAATTCGCGATCGGTATTTTCAAGCACCATCTTGAAAGCCTGTAGTTCAGCTCATTGAGCTGTACAGTCTCCTAGGGATTGAGTTTTTGCAATCATAGGTCGGAATTTACCATGGCGTCAGCGACTTTTAACAATCGCGCACGCAGCACTGTAAGCTTATTTACCCCCAATTGCGGGCTGTGCTGATCCGTCTGTATATATTATACAGCCGTAATGTTCTAGAGGCACAATTTCAGTCGGCAGAGGACATTCTTGTTTGTATTGGAGAAATTCTTGTGTTTTCAAGTAAGGATCAAAAACATATTCAACGTCTGTTGCAGCGAATTAACCCATTGCATCCATCTTCGATGTAAAGCTTTTGTATTTGGAATGCTTGCCTTTGTCACAGCCTCTAAGGCAAGTACAGGAGTAACGACTTTTATGCGTTTATCCTGCACGAGGGCTCTTTCTTTTGCTACCGCAGTCTAAACCACTGTCAGATTTTTTTCTGTTGAGTGAATTTAATTTCAGCTTGTGTGTACAAGTGTGATTCGGATTACAAGGTTGCGTACATTGTCGCACGTTTGTAAATGTTTTGTTGCTAACATGTCTGTTTGCACTGAACGCTAAATTTCTGTGTGTTTTTGAGTCCAATTAGTTTGTTTGAAATCAGGTTTGATTAATTTGTAGAGAGGTTTATTCCTTTCTGCATAGTTTAGAACGTAAGTTCTTCCAAAATTCAGGAAACCTAGAATTGACTGTAAGATTTTCAGCAATTTTTGGAGGTTGGAGCAGCGCAGACTTTTCAAAAAAGTTGGCTGCCAGGCTTTTGCCTTCATTCGAAAGTTCGTATCCCAAGAATAGGACATTGAGGTGGGCAATTCTTGATTTTTTTTAAATTGAGCTTGTACCCTTCAGAAGCGAACCCAAGTATTATGGTGTTCACTCTTTTCAAGGGCACATTCAAGTCATCGTCTGTAAGATAGATGTAATCGACATAAGATAATGCCTCATCATCATACATTTGTAGTAACTCTGTTACTCGAGCTGAAAATAACCATGGACTTTTCTTGAATCCTTGGGGGAGATGGCAAAATTGACGCTGTGTCTCCAATATTGAGAAAGCGGTCAAATACCTGCTTTCTGGTGCGATATTTTGACAGAAGAACCGTTTGAAATATCTAATGTGGTTTTATATTTCTTGTGCACAGTGTTATTCATCAGTGCTGCACTGTGTGCATTTTGTACCGCAAAAGTTTTGTAACAAGAGTTTAAATGTCTGTAATCCAAAACTAGACAATATGTTTCATCTGGTTTGGAGACAGGAAACAAAGGATTGTTCATTGATGAGGTGCATGTTTCAATCACCCCCTGGTATTCAAGTTTATCTAAGATCTCCCCGACTTGTTTTTTAGCTTTCTGCTTTACTGGATACTGCCTCTGAGCAGTAGGTTGATTTTTTAACTGGATTTTATGGTGAGTAGTGTCCTCATCCCCTCCCACGTGAGTTGTATATTATGCTGGAGCTTGGGCCACAGCCCATTTTCTGGCATAGGTGTATTTTTTATGAAAAGGAATATGATTGGAGAAGGCTGGCATAATGATCTCTTCACCATGTGGGCACTCCCTGACAAATTCTGGTGGCCAGTCTTGTTCAGCCAGAAGGATGTCATAGCCCTTTGATAGTTTTTTCCCAAAAGAGTGCTTTTATTTTCCTTGTTATGTTCCCCTCTATCTGGAGTATTACTTTGTATAACTTATGGAGTACACTAACCCTGGTGTCAGCAGTTTCAACCTGAATGTATTCATTCAGATCCACTGTCTCCAGATGATCTTTCAGGATCCTGCGAGCTATGGTGACCTCTTCTGTGCTATCCAGCATTGTCTTGTCCCACTCCCAGTTCTTGAGTTGAGTCCTCAAGATCCTCGGCATGTCTGATTTTACTACTTGCTACCTTCTTTTTGGAGAATTGAGGTTTCTTATTTTTTGGAACATGTTGATCATCTTTGGACTTCACCCGTTCTTCCTTGTGTTCTGATCGTCCTCTTCTTTCTGATTTATGCGAGGAAGTCTGAAACGTACGAGAGGAACGTGTATCAGTATATTGATATCTATCAGGTTTTGTAAAATTATCCCTATTTCTGAGGTTATACCTCTTTTCAGAGTGCTCCTTTTGAGGAGATGTACCTTCTCTTTATGATGTGACTGTCTACTATTTTCCCATTTCTTTTTAGGAGTAGTTAGATTATTTTTGATAAAAACTTTTTCAGGATTTTCTGTTAATTTGGGCTTTACAGGTTTCCCTCCCAAACTATCTCTTCCTAGTTCTTCATAGGATTTTTCAATAATTCTGGCAAGTTCA
Organism: Lissotriton vulgaris; assembly: GCF_964263255.1. NCBI lineage: Eukaryota > Metazoa > Chordata > Amphibia > Caudata > Salamandridae > Lissotriton > Lissotriton vulgaris. The sequence goes on from NC_141698.1 coordinate 217,531,004, forward strand.
TATGATTGTTCAGTAATATCGAGTTCTTTTAATTTTTGGCAAATTGCCACTGATGCTGCTTCACCTTTAATGTTAGATAATAAAATAGCTGAGACCTGTTTGAAATCTTTCAGTAATTTCATACCAAGATTCAAGGCCGGTTCTGGTCCATATTCATTTTGAATCTGTCTCAGGATGTCTGGTATTACCACCATAGATGGGACACCATGTGTTTTTATGTAGATTGAAGCAAAGACTGTACCCCAAGTGTCACAGTCCTTCATGTGTGGTACGATCTCCATTGGTAAACAGATTGTTAAAATCATGTGTTTCTCATGAGGTGTACTATCGAGAAATACTGCCTCTATTTGAGTAATTTTCTGGGCTAACCAGAATGGAATTTATCTCTTTTTGCGGGCAACTTACCGATGACTGACTGTATAGTCTGTGGTGTAATTTTGTTTGTGTACCCCTGATGAGGGGTGTGCTGTGGAATTCTTATAGCAAGTTCGACTGTTAGAGTCCGCATGACCTATTGTACCAATTGTCTATGTATTTTTATTAATTGTTTCAGCTGAACTAACAGTTCTGGACCTGTCATTTGTTCAATGGCAGGATGTGGTGTATAGCTGGCTAGTACGGGCCATGTTGCTCCTGGTCTACCTAGCGTACCGAGCCTGGTAATGTGATTTTGATGTTGTAGGGCGCCTTTAAACCAGAGCTGATGCTCTTGGTAAGTTAGTGGAATTTCAATGTCCTCGAAAGGAGCGTAGTTCGCTGGAGGTTCATCCATCCTGTAGAAGTGGAACACATGTGTTGTTGGATTTGCTTGTGGAAAGTTAATCCATGAATAGAATACCTCTGTCTGCCGATATTCATGTGCCTCTATGACAAATATGACTCTACCACTTCTTGATGATAGGCCATTTGCTATAAGTTTTATAGATATGGTTTTCCTTACATTTTCTGGGATGATTATAGCATCCGGGTCGTCTTCATTAAACCCTGTGGTGTCAAAATCTGGTAGGGTTGCAGTTCCTGCAGCTCCACCATTCCCGGAGTCACTATTCGACATTTTGTTGAAAGTCTTGCAGAGCAAGTTTCAAGGAAATAAAGATAAGGTGCACAATATTTTGGTACACTGTATCCTTCAACGTTGAACTAACCAAAAACTAATACATAGGATTTATCGTTCTACTCAGTTATGGCAGATTTTTTATCCTTTCACCCACTCCAGACGTCTATTGGAGTATTTTATGGGAAAAAGGGGTCTCTGTGAAAAGCACAACTGACTTACTCTAGTAGCTAGTGTTAAATGAGTGCCTTACCAAACGTTGGGCGCCATGTAGTGTACTTCCTAAATTCCCAATAGGCTCTGCGCATTGGAATAATATATCCTATAGATGTGACGTAGGACTTATATTGACTAGGTCTCTATCGAATATACTAGACTTAATTTGTGCGTGCCAGCTAGCTCACTAGAAACGTTCTCGAATAAACAAGAAGGGATTTGTTTTTGACAACCACATAAACATGACAACTTTGTTTCCCCAAGATAAAACTGATCTTCAGAGTTGTGGAAGTGGAGTGGAGTTTCTTGGCACCTCTGGTGAAACGAAGCATGCACAAATGACTGAGTAAAATATCTATATATTTTACTCAGTCATTCGTGCATGCTTCGTTTCACCAGAGGTGCCAAGAAAATAGATAGATGGGCGTTTTTAATAAAAGGATTTATTGAACAGTCTTCTTTCTCAAGCTTAAGAAATGAACTGCTACGATCGTAAAACTGGTTGCAAAATATAATGCATACAGTAGAACGATTAGAATAAAATAATACTGTAAGAGTATTGTATGGTTCCTAAACCATAAGGAAATACATACATAAATAACAGAGGCTAAAAGTACTCAACTGGTGCTTCTAAAATACGCCTACCACGATGTACCTAACCTAAGCCTAGTACGAGGGAAGAAGTAAGTGAGGTGTAGAATAAATATAGTATTCTTTTGCCAAGAATCTGTCCAAGATTTCTCTTAAGGTCTAATCAGCTCCGTACCTTGATTTGGAATGAAGAGGGTCAGGCTCAGGACTCGATTTCCCAACACCCCACAAGGGGAGCTTGGAAACACTGGAGCTAGATTTCTCGGCAGGAGAAAAGACAGCGTCTCTCTCAGTGCTTCTGCTGGAGGGTCGGCTTCCATGGCACTTGCAGTTGCAGGATGCATCAGGCAAGTAGATAGTCGAACTGCTCCAAACCACCATGTGTTTGCTAAGGCAAGTGTGGGCATATTTATACCTTGAAGTTGCCAAGAGTTTGACGTAAAGGTGGACATATTAACGTCATAAAAGTGTGTCTCAGTTCTTTGAAAACTCCATGAGTTCTTGGACAAGTCAGTTCTCGTGCAAGGAGAAGTCCCTGGCGGCTGAAGCCGAGTTTTCCAAAAAATCGTTGTAGATTTTCGGAACTAGTGGAAGTATCCCTGCCGTATTTGGACTGCATGAGCTAAGGCCAAATATGGTTATGATTTCTATGCCTATATAAGGATATGGTGTTTTATACCTATATAAGGTCATGAATCAGGAAAATTACAATAGGGTCCTAAAATGGTACACAACACTTCTTATTCACTACAAAAGAGTGGAAATGATTTGTTGTAATCTGGCTTGCCTAATGCAGGAGTGCGACAAAGGCTTTCACTCTTTTCCATGAATGAATTCAAGCAATCATTGTCCCAGGGCACCGGTTCGGATACATCTTTGTGTGTCAGCAACTTTAGAGGCTTGGACAATGGGGAAAAGTTGAATATCAACTGGTGACAGTAGCCCACCATTCTCAGAAACATCCTGACTTCTCTCTGTGTGCGAGGCAGATTTATTTGCAATATTACCATGATTCTTTGTTGTGACACCTTTCACAATGTGATGTCCTAAGTAGAATCAATCAATCAATCAATCATCTCATTGGTAAAGCGCGCTACATACCCGTGTGGGTCTCAAGGCGCGGGGGGGGCTGCTAATGATCAAAAAGCCAGGTCTTGAGAAGTCTTCTGAAAGCCAGCAGGTCCTGGGTCTGTCGTAGGCTGGTAGGCGGAGTGTTCCAGGTCTTGGCGGCGAGGTAGGAGAAGGATCTGCCGCCGGCGGTGGTTTTCCGGATGTGCGGAACCGTGGCGAGGGAGAGGTTGGCAGAGCGGAGGCAGCGGGTGGGGGTGTAGAAGCTGAGTTGGTCGTTGAGGTATGCTGGTCCGGTGTTGTGTAGGGCTTTGTGTGCGTGAATGAGGAGTTTGAAGGTGATCCTGTTGTTGATGGGGAGCCAATGCAGGTCTCTCAGGTGGGGTGTGATGTGGCTATGTCGGGGGACGTCGAGGATCAGTTGTGCCGATGCGTTCTGGATGCGTTGCAGCCGTCTCAAGAGCTTGGTTGTTGTTCCTGCATAGTGGGCTTTCCTGTAGTCCAGCCTGCTGGTGACGAGGGCCTGGGTAACGGTTTTTCTTGTGTCGGAGGGGATCCATTTGAAGATCTTGCGGAGCATTCGGAGGGTGTTGAATCAGGAAGCGGAGACGGCGCTGACGTGCTTGGTCATGTAGAGGGCAGAGTTCAGGATGACCACCAGGTTGCGTGCATGGGCGGTGGGTTCTGGGGCTGTTCCTAGCGATGTTGGCCACCAGGAGTCGTCCCAGGCTGAGGGGGTGGGGCCAAGGATGAGGACCTCCGTCTTGTCAAAATTCAGCTTCAGCCTGCTGTCCTTCATCCATTCGGCGACGGCCTTCATTCCTCTGTGGAGGTTGGCTTTGGCAGTTTGGGGGTCTTCGGTGAGGCATATGATCAGCTGGGTGTCGTCGGCATAGGAGATGACGTTGAGGCTATGTTGTTGTGCGACGTGGGTGAGTGGTGCCATGTAGATATTGCACAGCGTCGGGCTGAGGGATGATCCCTGTGGAACGCCGCAGATGATCTCGGTGGTCTTAGAGCGGAAGGGTGGGAGGCGGACGCTCTGGGTTCTGCCGGAAAGAAAGGATGTGGTCCAGGCCAGGTCCTTCTCTTGGATTCCGGCGTCAATGAAGCGTGCTGTTAGGGTGCAGTGGCAGACCATGTCGAAGGCTGCTGATAGGTCCAGAAGGATGAGGGCGGCTATTTCTCCTTTGTCCATGAAGATCCTGATGTCGTCGGTGGCGGCGATGAGGGCGATCTCGGTGCTGTGGTTGCTGCGGAAGCCGGACTGGGATGGGAAGACTTCTGTCATACAGTACTGCATATTGCTTGGGATACATTATGTCAATTCTCAGCCGAATGGCTCAGAAGGGTAATTGTATCAGCAGTTTTACAGGCATCACGAGTATTTGATGCAACCTAAAGGCCATCGATATAGTGGACTAGAACAAAATTACAGGGCATGACCAGAGATTCCAGATTCTTCTTCAATGTCTGGTTGAAAATAGAACGTCTCTCCATGTACCCTTGTAGGACTCGTTATCCCTTTAACACACGATACCCCAGCCAGAAAGGGAACAAGAATTGGCTTTCCTCATGGAGGACAAAAGAAAAGAAGGCCTGACAAAGATCAATGACAGTGAACCTTTCAGCCTCACATGGAATAAGAAACAATATCACAGATGACTCGGTACCACGAGACAGCAAGGAACCACTATGTTAATCATTTTCCAGTGATCCTGCTCTATGGGGTACTTACTGCTCAGCTTCTGCAAGCTCATAATGGGTGAGCTATATGGACTCCCCAGGATCTATTTCAAAATGCCTTGCTCATTCATGGTCTTAATCACAGGTGTAATTCCAACAACTGTCTCCGGTGTCAGGTTATACTGTTGTGTTCTTGGGTATTTTGCATTTGGCTTAACTTGGGTACTTACTGGCTCAACACCTCTGATGAGTCTGATATCCTTTCCAGAAAAATCCCAAACTAGGTCTCTCACTGTATCTCTGAGAACTAACCATAAGTCTTCCACTGTCAACTTGGGAACATTAAGACACACAAGTTCTAAGTTGTTAGTTTAAAGGCAATTTTCCTTATCGTTTGACTGAAGCTCAATAACCTTTGGTGTACAATAGATGTTGTGTGTAGATTTGTGTGCCACGTTGTATCGTCTCTCACTCGGGGTTGATGGGTTCAGGTAGGGAGTAAGGATGAATGAGCGGACGGCATATGCGCTATCGCCTATGTGGAAAAGAGAGAGTCATTAATCACATGCACAACAACACCTACATATGCAGTATCTATCAGGGTGTGTCAGAGTGTTTTACCTAGCAGGTATCCTTCTCCGAATTACCCCGCTGCTAGGCGTGTGTAGATCCCACTGTTCTGGAAGATGTAGAAGTTGTGGGTGCATCCAGGAAATTTGGCCACGATGTCTGTGATTATGTTGGCAGCATCACAGATTACCTGCACATTTATGGAGTGGGTGAACTTTCTGTTCCTGTAGAAGTACTCAGTGCCTGCAGGTGGGCAGATTGGGATGTCTGTGCCATCAATACCGCCGATGACATGTGGAAACTGTGCCATATGGTAAAAGTCAGTCTTGGTCTTCAGCAGTTCTGCATGTGTGTCAGGGAAGCTGATGTAATGATGCATTCTCTGAATCATGGCCTCCAGGAACTTCCTGAAGAAACGGGACAAGCAGCTCTGGGACACCCCACCTATCGCAGCTGTAAACACCCTGGTAACTGCCAGATGCAAGTAGGTGTAGGCTTCAGAGCACCTGCACATGTGGTGGTATGGCGTGCACCCTTGGTGTTGGGTGCTCCAGGAGTGGATGCAGGTCCCTTATCAAGTCCAGGATGGTGTGGGGTGTAGCCTGTACCTTTCATGGATCTCTGCCTCAGTAAGTTGGAAGAGTGTGATCCGCTGTCTGTAGACTTGCTCCTCCCGTCTCCAGATCCTCACTTCTGCTGCCTGTAGCCGTAGCCGCCTTTCTATCACATAGAAAGCCGCCATTCTGATCACACTGTTGCATTTTGGGGCCTGTTTTATGGCCTGCACCTGGTTACCACCTGCTTTCAATCCATGGTAATTACCTACTCTTAAATACCGAATTTCCTAAATTTCTTAATTAATGGTTTTTCCTACATCTCTTTTATCGTTTTTAGCGTTTCTTATTTTCCGATTTTCGGCTTTGGTATTTTCCGAATCGGCCGGTATTTGGCTACCTACATATTGCTCCAAACCTCCAAACCCATACCTCCCTCAACTCAGGCACCCAAAGCTGGGAGCGACAGCTTCCCAACCTTTTTCAACGATAAAATCACCAAGATCGACCTCGAACTTGGTTTAAATCCCATCTCTCTAAGTGAGATCAAAATGTCCAAAACCCTTGTTAACACTTCTGAGAAATCTCCAAAACAGTGGTCATCATTCATTCTCATCCAGGAAGCAGATATAGTCAATCTAATCTCCAACGCCAAGCCCTCAGCTCATGCCCTGGACCACCTACCACCTCATCTGGCCAAAGACCTGAAGGTAGTCCTAGCACCAATATGGTGCAAGATCATCAACAGCTCATTGAGGTCTGGAATCGTACCAGACAGCCTCAAGGTAGGGTAACTCACACCACTATTAAAGAAACCAGGGCTAGACACTGAAGATCTGAACAATTTCAGACCGGTCTCGAGCCTTCCTTTTTTGTCCAAAACCATGGAAATATGTGTACTCCCACAGCTAACCCAACACCTAGAAAACATCAAACTACTAGATCCCCACCAGTGGGGCTTCAGAAAGGGATGCAGCACTGAATGAGCAATCCTCAATGTCATAGACGACCTACTCAAGTCACCCGACTCAGATCAATGCTGCCTTCTCATCCTCCTAGACTTATCATTTGCATTCGATACAGTCAACCACAATCTGCTCCTAAGGGTTCTTCAAGAAAGGGCTGGTCTACAAGAGATGGTCCTTCACTGGTTCTCTTCCTTTCTTCACAACCGATCAGAGAGAATAAAAATCAAAAACTTCGAATCCGACCTCCACTCTGTCATCAGAAGTGTCCCACAAGGGTCTGTACTCTCCCCCCAGCTCTTCAACATCTACATTGAACCCCTCACTTCTCTATTCAGAACATCCAACATCCCTTTTTATCTATATGCTGACAACACGCAGCTCTATCTGGAAACTACCTCAATTGATGACATCCAGAGACTAAACAACACGCTTAAGGAGGTCCAACACTGGCTCACAACCAATCACTTGAAACTGAACCAGGAAAAAACTGAAATACTACTCATTTCCAACAAAGTTGATAACCCTCAAATCGAAGAATGGCTCAAGTCCATTGATGCCCTCAATGGTAACCTCTCCTTGGCAGACTCAGTGAAATCTCGAGGGATCTCCCTAGACCCAAAACTTGACATGAAGAAACACATCACAACATCTGAGAAAAGTGCCTTTCTCAACCTAAAATTACTAATCAAAATAAAACCCTTCCTCCCACCAAAGGACCTTCAACAAGCCACCGAAGCATTAGTCCTCTCCAGAATAGACTACTGGATCGCTACCTTGATGGGGACAGCAAAAACCCACCTTGTCCCCTTGAAGACTACACTCAATGCAGCACCAAGAATGGTCACCGGAATTAAGAAATTCGAGGACATCTATCCAGCCCTCAGAGAACTCAGATGGCTCCCAGTGGATTTGCGAGCCAGCTTTAGAACAGCCTGCCTCACGCACAAAGCCTTGCATGCAGATGAACCAGAATACCTGAACGCCAAACTCAAAAGGGCAGGCCAGTCCAGAAACCTCAGGAGCTCCAGCTCTCTACTGCTCATCCTGCCAAAAACTCACAAGCACAGAACCACAGCCAAATCTTTTGCTGGAAACGCACCTAAAATCTGGAACTCCATCCCACCACACTTCAGAGCAATCCCCTTGTTTCCAAAATTCAAGAGCCTACTCAAAGCCCTCTTCCTCGACCGCACTCAAGGCAACTGACAGACCCTGGACAGTCCCCCAACCGACACTCCATATTTACTAAAATTTTGAGTCTGACAATACGGTCGCAGCTCAAGAAATCCTTCTGTGTATAAACATTTTGATTGACGATTATGTATGGTTGATTATCAGATCCTTCCTTCTGACACAGTCCAAGAAAACCTTTTGTGTATAACCTTTTTGATTGCCGATTATGTATGGTTGAATATCAGAACATACCCTCTGCTCGTCTACCCTGCGGACATATGCCAGTCCCACGCCTGCCATAACCCACATGTTCCCCCACTCTCATATATCACATGTCTGTTTATTATTGTATATGTTGTGAAGTGCTCTGATACCCTTTGGTCCAGCTAGCGCTATACAAACTACTAAAAAAAATTTTTTTACATTTAAACACTGGTGATTCTATGTGAAAAAGTTTCTAAGTGTCAACTTTTAAAATACAATAATATTCCTTAAAAATCACTACTGTAACCAAAACGCTTTTATTCAACTGTTTACAGGAGATGTCCCAGGACTGAATCTAGGATCCAGTCCTGTGGTTAGAAAGTAATTCATCAAGTAATTGCATTTAAGTAGAAATTCCTATTGAGCTCAATGTTGCATTGTGTCTGAAATTGTGTTGCCCATTGCAACAACTATAACTACTGTACTTAAAAGTCTATTGCCTATTGCAAAGTATTTAAACTAAAGTAATTCATTCTGAGAAAGTATATTTTGTAATGTAATGTATAATGTAATTATAATGTAATTTAAATAACAACATATCTAAAAATAAATAATTTTAAAAAATGTTAGTAAATCAGTATAAAAAATAATAAATATAACAATGAATACATTTAAAAATTCTAATTTACAAAACCTTTGGAATTCACTGAAAAAACTATAGGTTTCACACATGTTATAGTTAGGAATCAGCATTTAAAAAACCTTTGAAATTCACTGAAAAAACCATAGGTTTCAGACATGTTATAGTTAGGTATTAGCATTTAATTTTTTTTAGAAATTCACAAAAAAAACATAAGTTTCAGGGGTGTTATAGTTAGCAGGACATTTCAATCGTATAAAACCATTGAAATTCCACTATAACTTGCGCGCCCGCGATCCACTGCTGATGATGTAACATATTACATCATTCACGACATGGTCAGTGACATCACTGATGACATCACTGTATTTTAATGATTTTGTACGAGTGAAATGTCCTGCTAACTATAACACCCCTGAAACCTATGTTTTTTCCAGTGAATTTATATATGTGTATATGTATATTTATATATGTGTGTGTATATGTATGTATATATTCGATATAAGACTTATTTCCACAATAATAAATCATCCGGCACTCCAGGGTAGATTACGAAAAGTCCTTTTTATTTAATGACGAGATACATATATATATCTGAATAGAAGACCAATACGCCTTGCATCCCAAAATAGGATGATTCTGGAGATCATGGAGTGGTGTCTATCAAAGAATATTTTTTTGTTTGGTAATGATCTTTACATTCAGGAGCGAGGTACCGCGATGGGCACCTGCTTTGCTCCCAGTTATGCCAACTTACATCTCGGCTACTGGGAGGAGCAGGTGCTCAGAGGGGGCCCACTAGATCATTGGTCGGAGCACATTCTTTTGTGGGTGCATTATATCGATGATGTCTTCGTGCTGTGGCAGGGCACGGAGGCATCAATCGGTACCTTCATTGAGGAGATTAATCAAAATTCTTTGAATTTGGAATTTGTGGGGAACTTTAGTAAGGTTTCAATTGATTTCCTCGATATTAGGGTCACCCCTTTGAATAATAAGTTAGAGACAACTGTGTTCCGCAAGCAAACTGCAGGTAATTCTATACTGCACGGTGAAAGTGCTCATCCAACTGCATTAATAAGGAGCATTCAATTTGGGGAGTACTATAGGGCCAGACGGACATGCAGCAGTGATGAACATTATAACTCCATTGAAGAAGAAATGACCCAGAGATTCCTAGAAAGGGGCTATAGCAAGACAGTCCTTCAAGGTGCTGCTAGTAAAGCCAAAAAATTAACCAGACAATCCTTACTTTTTGAGCCCTCTAGAACCCGAAAATTGAATTCTAAACAACAAGATCAAGGTAGCTCAAGATTTATCACTACTTATAACATCAAACACAAGGAAATTAGATCTATTTTCAGGAAACATTGATATTTGATCAAGAATGATCCAGTGTTGGGCTCCAAGATGAAGAAAAATCCAGAGATTACTTATCGGAAATCCAAGTCATTAAAAGATCTAATTGTCCGTAGTGATTTTGAAGATAAACGTAAGAGTGGTGCTGACTGGATGAGGCCAAAACCCGGTTTTAAAAAGTGTTTTAAGTGCAAAGCATGCCTACATGGTATGAATCGCACTGAGTTTAAAACATCCTTTAACAAAACCGTCAAAATCAAAAGCACCATTACCTGTAAAAGTGAATTTGTTGTGTACCTTTTACAATGTCCCTGTCCCAAGATCTATATCGGAAGTACAACTTTACCAGTACACCAACGGGTTTTACAGCATAGAAGAGCAATAGTCAACCAGGATAGGTCTTACCCTGTGGCCCGACATTTTGAACTCCATCACCAAAGTAACCCCGAAGGTCTGTTATACTCTTGTATTGCAGAAGTCCCGAAAAAGAAGAGAGGGGGGGATAGAAAGAGTGAGTTATGGAGATTGGAGACTTACTTTATATTAGAATTTAATTGTAAGGAACCACAGGGTCTGAACGTAGACAAAGACCTATACACTTGTTTGGGTTGACAGTGTAAATATAATGAATTATTTTCTAAACCTCGATAATCCCTAAACTGCATTTTAAGATTTTTTCATTATGTATTTTTTTCTTGGTGAAAATCTCTTGTTGATTTTAATGGTTCAATTCTGAACTTCTTCTTTTTGTATTTTCATGTACAGTGGTGGTTTTTTTCTTGTAAGATATTGGCTCTGGGAGAAATTTTTATTACAATGTAGGAATGCTGTTTTTGTTCTGTGATATGCACGGACACTTTGGAATAATATTTCTGTTTGTGCAATTTGAGTGAAATGTTTACATTTGTGAAGTACTGTATTTTGAGGTAAAGGCACTTGCACTTTTATAATGAGACCAAGAAAATCCTGAAATGATGTGTAGTAATATATCATAGGAGGATGGTGTGTAGATATGAATTACTGTGAGAAACACGGGAATATTTGCACTTTATTTGAGATATTGAGTACTCCTCAAGCACTAGCACTTTCTATTTTCCATGTGCAATATCCAGTCAATTTGTTTACAGTATATATTTGTCTGTCGACTAATGCACTTGCACTTTATGTCTTTAATAAGGTAGAACCGTTTGACACCATTAACATTAGTATAATTCCCACAAGTTGAAGTGACACAAACTTGGTAGTCAGAGCCAGGATGAATTCACATGAGACTGAACTGTATTGAACTAAAATGCAGCGAGATATTCTGGCAATATAAATGGTTAAAAACGAACTTTTCTCGCATCAAAGAAAGGGTTACGCTCTATTGAAACAGGCACTTGCCTTATTTTAAATGCGCATTTTTTGCACAAAGGAGCTAATATGTTTCTGTTGAATGAAATATGCACTTGCACTTTAAAAATTGGGAAGGTTTCATTTAAGAGATAATGATATATGTATATATTTCTTTTATTTTGAGCGTTTTTCAATTATTCCCTTATAAATGCTTTGATTTGCGAGGTCCTGCAATATGATATTCACTTTGATATCTATGTATTTGGAAAATGCTAAGATGGCCGCTGTGTTTACTCTAACAGTGGTTCGCTGTGAGTCCTTTTACTGTTTTTATCACCTTGTGTGTGTGTGAAAAGGAAGGCTCAGACCAACGCAAAAACATCGTGATCAAGGGAGCTTGACTCCCGAAACGCGTTGATGGTATATTGCTTAAATAAATAAGCTTTTGATAAAACCCTGCTCGTGAGTGCCTGGATGTTTTCAGTGACGAAGACTGTTGAAAGTGGGATCTTATCCTGAATATATATATATATATATATATATATATATATATATATATATATATATATATATATATATATATATATATATATATATATATATATATATATATATATATATTCACTGAAAAAACCATAGGTTTTACACACGTTATAGTTAGGAAGTAGCATTTGAAAAACCTATGAAATTCACTGAAAAAACCATAGGTTTGACACCAGTTATAGTTAGCTGGAAATTTTACTGACATAAAACCAATGAAATTCCACGTTATAGTTAGTTGGACTCACTATAACTTGCACGTGTAATGCACTGCTGATGACATTACATATTACATCACTCATGACATGGTCAGTGACATCACTTATGACATCACTGATGACAGACCTCCTTTAAGTGTAATGTAACCCTTAAAACACATATTGGAAAATAGAAATTAACATTTTCAATAAAATGGACATACCCATACTAGTTACAACAACCAATTCAGTAATTCCACCATCTATATACACATTCTCTCATTCACCAACAGTTCTATATAGTCACTCATACATATACTCACTCATCATATGTAGTGATACACCTATACATCCTGTTACACACCGACAATCATCCAAAAGTTACTCACACACATACTCACACATGCAAATAAACTATTGAACATCCATTTATTTGCATATAAAACTATACACACTCAACCACCCATACAGTCCTGCACATATGGTGTCTTCTAAACACATACAAAGAGAGAGTTAGTCATTCATGCATCTATGTGATTAGTAATACCCCCATGAAACCATAGAAACACTCATACTGATACTAAAAAAACATCTAAGAACCCAAATACCTACACATGTAGGTACTCATCAACCCATGCAGCCAGTTATTCACAACGTGAAACACTGATACATATATTTAAATATTTAAACATTACTCGCTAATATATGTATTCACTAAGGTACACTTAATAAGCCAGTTATCCAATCATTTCTTTTTGAAAAAAACATTCATTAAGACAATAATTTAAACATGTATTCTTTCCTCGACCTTTACATATACATATATAAAACATATTTATTTTTTAGAAAGACACACATTCACTGGATGGTGTCATAAGTGATGTCACTGACCATGTCATGAGTGATGTAATATGTAATGTCATCAGCAGTGCATTACACGCGCAAGTTATAGTGAGTCCAACTAACTATAACGTGGAATTTCATTGGTTTTATGTCAGTAAAATTTCCAGCTAACTATAACTGGTGTCAAACCTATGGTTTTTTCAGTGAATTTCATAGGTTTTTCAAATGCTACTTCCTAACTATAACGTGTGTAAAACCTATGGTTTTTTCAGTGAATTTCATAGTTTTTTTGAATGCTAGTTCCTAAGTATGTAATCACGTTCGTAACTACATAGTGTCACCGCCTACACGTCCTGAGAAGCGCATGTAAAGTCACGTGACTTGAAAACAAAACTTCCAATTGGTTATTAGTAGTTTCTGTTCTGGAATATACACGAAGCACTCCACCCACTTTCCTCACAATCTTTTCTACTCTCAAGAGACAACAACGTCGAGCATCTTCCGGAAGTCTTTGCTGAAATGGCTTCCCTACCAGATTCATCTTCCGAATCTGAAGGAAATGAGCGACCACCGTTAAGAAGAAAAAAGGAATCTTTCATTTGGCAATTTTTCACTTATCCTGAAGATCAAAAGAAAGTGAATGCGCCAAAAGTAACCTGCACGATATGCAATTCGGAGCTCTCAAGGGGAAATCCAAAAAAAAAATATTCCTTTTCTGCACACACCATGCAGCGGCATGTTAAACAAAGGCATCCTGAGCATTATGCAAAAGCATCGACAAGAGCCCTGGCCACGCTATTACCATCAGAGGTGGCCAGCACATCTTCTGGTGGACGACCTGTATCTCCATCGAGTGCTGAGATGGACTTGAGACCATATCTTGCGAAGGTGCATATGAAATGCAACGAGTGTGGAGAAATTCTTTTGTATGGAGAGCAGAGCCTCGTTCTTATTAAACTGAAAATTGAAAGTCACAAATGCCCCAAGAAAAGATACATTTCTTCACTTCATTTTCAAACTATTACATACTGAAAAATGTAGTAGCAACTTTAAGAAATCGAAAGCATTATAACACTTCTTTCCTCCCCCAAAAAAAAAAAAAAAAAAAGTTCTTTTCAGAACTAACTCTTTCCACCAAAACATGCTCGAAGAGCATATTATAAGATGTTTTTTCGCCGCTTTATTTTAGTGCGAGACCGGGTGCGCGCACCCTTCTATCGCGTACAGGACCTGACACTCCCATGTGAAGTCATGTGACTTCTAAACAACACTTCTAATTGGTTCTTGGTAGTTTCTATTCTGCAATTTACACGCAGCACTCCGCCCACTACCATCACTTTCTTTTCTACTCTCAAGAGACAACAACGTCGAACATCTTCCCGAAGACTTCGATACAATGGCTACCGTTCCGCATTCATCTTCCGAATCTGATGAAAATGAGCGACCACTTTTCACAAGAAAAACGGAGGCCACGCTATTATTATCAGAAGTAATCAACACATCTTCCGGTGGACGACCTGTATCTCCATCGGGTGCTGAGATGGACTTGAGACCATATCTGGCGAACGTGCACATGAAATGCACGAACTGTGGAGAACTTCTTGTATACGGAGAGCAAAGCTTTACTCTAATTAAACAAATAATTGAGAGTCATAAATGCTGCAAGAAAAGTTAAATTTCTTCACTTTAATTGGATAGTATGACATACTGAAAAATGTTGTCGCAACTTTAAGAAATAAAAAGCATCATAACACTTGTTTCCAAAAAAAAAAAAAAAAAAAGTTCTTTTCAGAACTAACTCTTTGTACCAAAACAAGCTTGAAGAGCATATTAGCTGATATTTTCTCGCCGCTTTCTTATAGTGCGCGACCGGGTGCGCGCACCCACCTATCGCGTACAGGCATCGAGACACGCATGTGCAGTCATGTGACTTTAAAACAACACTTCCAATTGGTTCTTACTAGTTTCTATTCTGCAATTTACACGGAACACTCCACCCACTTCCCTAGAAAACCAGTTTATCGTAAATCTTTTAAAGCCTCCTCTTATGAAATATTCGACATCAATCACATAGCAGAGTACTAAATAGCACTATATACACTCCGTCCCTTAATTATAAGAGACTTATTGCTATGTAAAATCAACTTTTTCTCTCCAAGATAATGTAAAATGCTGAGCCTATTACATAATTTTATTACACATATATGTTACTAGTCTCCTTCGAGTACTAACACCGTAGAAAATACCACCAATAGCGGTGATATTTTTTACACCGAGAACGGGCGATTTCTATCGCTTACAGCCCTTACAATTATAAAGTTTTATTTCCTAAGTCTCTGATCGCCAACTGTGCAACGTAAATCCCCTGTGTGTCGCAATAAGGTCCATAAACAAAAACTACAGAACCAGCATTATAAACATACACAAAACAACAAAACGACAAGAGCCACCATGCTAATATATATCCTTAATATAATAAACCTCTGAGAATAAATACATATTTCCGTGGCAGCCCATAACACAAATGTGGCGTCCTCTGACTCTGCTCCATTACCAAACACCGTAACTCCCCGCCCCCCTCACTTTTCACTAAACTCCGCACTCCACCCCAGCCAAACCCCCTATTACAAACCCCCAACCTACCCTCCCTGCCGAAACCCACCATGAACCTCAAACCGCCCCTAGAAAACTTATAAGACACAGGATTACTAAAACTCAAAGAATACGCAACAGGCACATAATGTAAATAGTACATAAAGACACATATTTTTCCCAAAATACTATTTAAAAACATGTTCTATTTTTAATAAATCTATCATGCATCTGACCCTCTAGAACTGCTTTCAAAACATGAACTATAAACCTCTACTTTTCATTTTCAAACCATACACTTTCAATTACATTATTTTTTTTCCACAATTCATGTAATGTTACAAACCTTTTCTAAAATACACCAGTCCGTATCATTTATAAGGATTTATTTTCAGTCTTCATCAGTGACACTTTCTTCACATACAATAGAAATCACTATAACTTTTTAAACGACAATGCTAACGCGGTAAAAATAACCCTTCATTTACTTTCCTTTAAGAATGCACACTATGTACCCCACGCATGCGTTTCTTAATCTTTGTATTTGGCAGCGAATACCGACCTTGAATCGGAAGACATGAACAAGAGCGCCATTGTCACATTTAAAACTGAACGTTGCATCTGCTCACACACATATCTTTCACTAAGCTAACATTCACAGAAAACAGCATTGATGTAAAAAAAAATTGACCTTGCTTTACAACTCCCTCAAATCACTCCCTTATTTTTTAACGCATCCTCCAGTTCAAAAAAAGCTACTTTTTTAATAACCACTAAGCAATATATAAGTGACTAGACTCCTAGAAAATGTATCAAGACATTCTGCTCCTCTCCACTGCATAGCCGGCGACCTAATTCTGTGGAGTTGCTATACAACCAGCGGTGCTGCGCCGTTTCCTGTACCATCTTGGGAAATTCAAAATGGATGTCCCTCCTGCCTTCGCAAACGAGCCGGGCCACTTAGAACTATTTCGCCAGAGGATGCTTGACTACTACGGCATCTTACCACTCTCGACTTTGAATACTTCATATCGATTATCATTTCGATATTCGCATTTCACCTGTGTGCAGCCTGTATTTCATTGCCTGAGCTGTGATTTCACGTGGGCCCTGGATTTATGTCTCTGCAATTTGGTACCTCCTGAACCGAATTACAATCACCTCATGAATCCGTTACTTGATCATGAACAGCTTTGTTACAACGGAGGGTTTATGGCCTTTGCAGCGATACAAGGAGTTCTGGGTCATTGGAATATATTCGCAGCGGCGCAAGATTTCCTAACAGAGAGCTACATCGAAAACCCACTGAGCTGCCCAATGATGGTAAAAGACACTCCAATAATGACAGATCATGAATGCTCCTTTCATCTTCTCAATTGGATGGCTGACATGTTTTCAGATGATAACAATGATTTCATGTTAGAGGCACTTGCTGCATACTTTGCCTACACAATGGACACTTAACTCTTTCCTAACAGCGAGCTACATCGAAAACCCACCAAGCTCCCTCTGATGGTAAAACACGCTCCGATTATAACAGATCATCAGTACTGCTTTACTCTTTTCCATTGGATAGCTGACATACTTTCCGGAGGGTTTATGGCCTTTGCAGCGATACAAGGAGTTCTGGGTCATTGGAATATATTCGCAGCGGCGCAAGATTTCCTAACAGAGAGCTACATCGAAAACCCACTGAGCTGCCCTATCATGGTAAAAGACGCTCCAATAATGACAGATCATGAATGCTCCTTTCATCTTCTCAATTGCATGGCTGACATGTTTTCAAATAATAAAACTGATTTCCTGTTACAAGCAGAAGCTACCTATTTTCCCTAAACAATGCTTCAATAACTCTCAAACAAGCCATTGACGTCCTCATTTCCTTTTGGTTTTCTATATTCTTCACGTTCTTTTCCATATTTTCTTTTGAAGAACAGACCTATTTGCTTTACAAACAGTGGACATTATAATTTCGTGTTGTTTGACAGCTGATTCATAAAGTAATGATGTATAACCACTTGCATTTTCATATATCGTTCCCAAACTGAAAGGCAAGAGACCTTCTTCCATTTATTAAAATATAATATACTTCCTTATTAGAGTGTACAATGTTTTTTTCCAACTATATTCATTTTTCTTCAACTATAGCGTTTGTATTCCATGTACTACTGACAATACCAATTACTGTGTTTTTTGCAATTTCTGTACTCATATTACATAATGATTTGCCTTTAAAACAGTACATTTCTAAATAAACATTTCAAATATTCACGGTTTCTCTTTTAATCCATAATCTCAACTGAAATGATTTCATATTGAAAAACTATTCATGGGTTCCACATAACCTTAACTGTAGTCACTGAGGATCTTATTTATGAAGACCTTCCGCCGCCGGTGCCTCATTTCTTAAAATGGGAAAAAGTAACGCACCGGTGGCGCAACGCCTTCATAAATAAAGTCCTGAATGTTTTCTTTTCTCAACCTCACTTACTGATACTAGAACCTGCAAACCAATTACGGCCCGTGAACTCTTTCTTAGTAGGTCGCGCACCGTAAACACAGTTATACCACTGTTAACATTTTTTTTTTACTGTTACTAAGCACCGACACAGTTCCGCTTCACTCAGAGTTAATCACTGCTCCCACGCTTCTACAGGCCAGACGCTATGTCGTATTTCTCTCCTTATCACCCTTTCATCTCCACAATAACAAACAGTTGTCCGCCAGCCACCAGAGAACAGACTCAGATGCAGAGGCACCAAAGAGTGAACCCATCACCAACTGCCATCTCCGGCTGTTTCCATGGTCACACCTCATTCTGCACCTTCCTGAAGGCACAGGTCAAAAGTTCATGTCTCAACGTTCTACAACAAACTAAGAACACTATTTTCCCTCCAGAAACACCTGCCAATCCACAACTCTGTTACATGTCTTGTTTTTTCACACCCAATAGTACTTTTCGTTTAACATAAACATTGACCTGTTCACTCTCCACTTGTTACAATCAACCAATCATTTTTATTTTTTTAACCACACCCAGCCTCTTCCTTTTTCTTTATTTAAAATTTCAACTTCTAACTACCATTCCACTTCCAGAACCGATCGGAGGACGACTACAAATCCCTTGAAAATGAAGGTCTGGCTAATAGGACAGAGTTATATTCACTGGAGTGAGAAATATGCAGTAAGCAGACGAATTTGCAACCTCAGCTTACCAAATGTACACATAACATGGATTTCCAAAAGAGGATTGAAATGTCACCAATTGATTCCATTGGTGAAAACTTTTATGCATCTCCCAGAACCAGACCTTATAATTGTGCACTGTGGTGGGAACGATCTAGGCACAATCACTGGGGTAGGTCTGGAAATGCTTCTAAAAGACACCTTTCGACAATTGATGACACTTTTTCCTCGATCTGCCTTGGTATATTCCAATATATGCCAAAGACAGAAATGGAATTGGTCCAATCACCATTGTGCACAATTTGAGAAAGCAAGGAGACATGTAAATAAATCTGTTTCTGCTTTCCTCAGAGATTATAGCATGGGTTCTATTTACCACAACAACTTGCGCTACCACATGCAAGACGTCTATAGGAGAGACGGTGTTCATTTCACGAATGAGGGAAACAGAATCTTCCTCTGCAACATCAGGCTCTGCATCGGTACTTACTTATAAATGCAGAAAACACTCAATTAACACAAGGGCTCTTTTCAGAGCCACCTTATATCTAAGCACTCAAACTTCTGATTTACCTCCATTTTCACACTCTTGTAAATAGGTGTGCGCGTCCAGGTGCGCGCACCCCGTATTTTTTTTTCGGGGAAAAATTATATCTTTTTGCGTTTAAGGGCCTTACTGCACACCCCGAGAAAACCTACGCAGGAAGACAATCTCTACCTTCTCCCCTTTCCATGTTTCAACGCTTTGAAATTAACAATATATTTACTCGCAGTGACAAAATGGCGGACAAAACTTCCTGATTTCCTTCGAATCGAACGTTAACAGACGTCACGCAGCAAAATTCCGCTCGCGCGCGCAGCCGCTTGGGTGCGCGCACGTGTGCGCGCCTATAGATATATAATTGTTTTTAACTTTAATTTTCTCAACAACTACTGAACGGATTTACACCATTCCAAAAAAAGCGTAATCTGCGAACAAGACTCTACAGTTTTGGCAAATTTCTTATAAATTCATTCACCCGTTCGAACTGTAGCCGAGTCTAAAGGTCCTATGGAAAATAACATTGAGAAAACACGTTTTGGGACCCCCCTTATATCTCAGCCCCCACTTGACCAATCCCCCCCAAACTTTCAGGGAAGGAGTGCAGCGAACCTAGCCATCTTCTTTGAGAAATTCGCAAAGACTCATCCACCAGGGCCAAAGTTATTCCAAATAGAATGTTGAGGATTTCCTATGGAAAACAATCCTAACTATAACTACCTACTGGCGACCGCCAGTAGGTAATATATATATATATATTTATATATATATATATATATATATATATATATATATATATATATATATATATATATATATATATATATATATATATATATATATATATATATATATATATATATATATTACCTACTGGTGGTCGCCAGTAGGTACATATAGTTAGGATTTTTTCTCTATGGAACTTTTGAAAATTCTATGTCTAATAACTTTGGCGTTTGTGGACGGAATCGGCTGAAATTTTCAGGAAAATGGCACATTTTGTTTCTGAGCAGCCCCTAAAAATTTGGGGGGGTTCCGTCAAGGGGGGGCCGAGAAAAAAGGGGGGTCCCAAAACGCATTTTTCCCATTCATTTTTCCTTAGGGCCTTTGGCCTCACTTTTAGCTCGAACGGCTGAATGGATTTACACGAAACTTGGCAAAATTGTAGGGACTGTTTGCCCGATGTGCCTTTGCTGGGTCTCAATATATGTGCTCCAGTGGATTTTGAGAAATTAACGTTTAAAAAAACAGATATATCTGTGACAGCGTCCCAGATAGCGCACCAGATCGCGTACTTTTCGCGTAACGGAGCTTTGCGTAGCGAAGCTGATTGGCTCTCCGGTGTCTGTCAACATTCTAAACAGTCCGGTGCGGCTGCCATCTTGTCTCTCGGTAGGATCGAGAGACAAGAGGAGGAGAAAAACGAAGGGGGAATTCAATGAAAGGGGGCAAGGTAGACCCCTCTTGACCCCCTAGGAATGATGTTGGGGTTATTAAAGGGTACCTTGGGGCAAATAATAAAAATTTGATTTTTCGCGGTAGAAGCGCTTCTCGGTTCGCGAACCGGGTCGCAAACTGGTAGCGAAACGTGAATTCGCCATTTTGTGTTTCGATTTAATTAAATTACTAGGTATAAGGGGGTACGGGAGACGTATCCTGACCCCTTATGTTTTCTGTGGGTGGCTGAGGAGGCTCATATATGTTGATACATGTCTTCCAGCGACTGTGCGTGAGCGTTTTTTTTTTTTTGCTGCGTGACGTCTGTTAACGTTCGATTCGATGGAAATCATGAACTGTTGACCGCCATTTTGTCACTGCGAGTAAATATTTTGTTAAAAATAATTGTTATAAATGAATCCTTATTGATAAACATTGTCTGCGCCATCTTGCCTTTTTTGCAATGCCACACTTTTGTCGAGCACGGCAGCCATTTTAGATGCCTTGACAGACCCACTCTCTGCACGCCGCTGATCCACAGCATGGCTCCCCACCCTCGCAAACATCTCCCCCACGCACTGGTCACCCCCGCTCTCTCTCTCATGCATGGGCCAGAAACCTCCTCCCATCTGCGCTGTTCGTGAGCGTTTTTTTTTTTTTGCTGCGTGACGTCTGTTAACGTTCGATTCGATGGAAATCAGGAACTGTTGACCGCCTTTTTGTCACTGCGATTAAATATTTTGTTAAAAATAATTGTTATAAATTAATCCTTATTGATAAACATTGTCTGCGCCATCTTGCCTTTTTTGCAATGCCACACTTTTGTTGAGCACGGCAGCCATTTTAGATGCCTTGACCAGACCCACTCTCTGCACGCCGCTGATCCTCAGCATGGCTCCCCACCCTCGCTAGCATCTCCCCCACGCACTGGTCACCCCCGCTCTCTCTCTCATGCATTGGCCAGAAACCTCCTCCCATCTGCGCTGTTCTTCTCTGAGAATCACACCCTGTTCCCGCCCGACACCTCCCTTTCACCCTATTCACTACTGCACCTTCTGACACTCCTCTTCCTCTGTGTCCGATTGTCCAGGCCGGTCCCAGGCTATCACCTAGCCCTGCAGATGTAGTTTATGGCCCCAGCTGTAAAGAATCACCCCTCTTCAAAGGAGTTACAGTAGATCAAGGCCCCCACCCGATGAGATCCATCACACCACACGCGTTTCTACTATCTGATAACCATCCTGTATTGTGCTTGGGGAGGGGATTCTCACTGTGAGGGTGTGTGGGTCCGAGCCTGAAGCGGAAGATTCCAGGGATGCCTCTTTGTACATCAAAGTTTTTACAATTATGTGTCACATTATAAATATATAGCACTCCAACAAAGTTGTAGGATTATAACACTTTAATAACTTATAAATATATACAACGCTCCAACAAAGTAAACACGTTAAAAAACACTTTTTAAACAACTATTTACATGACATTGCTTTAACCAGGATAGACAAAGAAATGACACAGTGATGTAAAAGTTTCTGAAAGAAATGCCAAGAACGTCCCATGTGAAAGTGAATTTTATCTGGCAATTTTTTTCTTTTCCTTCTCATGAAAAGAAAGTTAATGCCAGGTTCGTTACCTGCCTCATCTGCAAAAAAAAAACTCTCGAGAGGGACCGAAAAAAAATGTAGCTATGGTAATCATACCATGCATCGGCACATGGAGAGGTGGCACCCTCTTAATTATTCTAAAGCACAACTTCGAGATTTGGTGGATAATCCCCGACCGGCAAAAACATCCACCAATGACTTAGCAATAAGTGAGTCAGAGGCAAGGGAAACGGTCCCAAATCTGTAAAAGAACTTTAGGCAGATGAGATTGACTTGTGTAGCATGTGGAAAATTAATTTCATGCGGAGAGATGAGTATTACTTTAATAAATAGATCATATGAAAATCATTAATGTCCAAAACGTCCTAGAAAGTAATTTTTGTCATTTTTGAGGTTGAGAGATAACCTACAGTGGTACGGGGTCGTTTTCGTTCGTACTAGGGGGGCCAGGTGACATTCGTTCGGGGTGGCTTAGGGGCATTTAAAACAACTTCCCTGATACAGGTAGCATATAAAGTAGAGGCTAAATACCAGGATCTTTATCGATTGCTTTATGCTGTAGAAAAATGAAAAACACACAACAAACCTGGACCATTCATATTTTCAATGTTTCTGCATACTACACTTTTTAACCATTAACTAATTGAGCTGCTTCATTTCACCTGCTTTTTAAAAAAAAAAAAAAATCGGAAACAGTGGCCATTTCTTTGAAACTTACCAATCTACGCGTTACAACTACGTTTGCTTTTTCAAAAACCTTTAATAAAAATGTTGGTGCCCAAATACGGGCTTACAACCCCGTGGGCCGGCCACGGAGCAGGCTGGAACTGAAAATGGGGGGGGGGTATTTATTTGTGGAACACATAACAGAGAGTCAGTGGTCGTTGATTTCATAGTAAAAAGTGCGACAAGTGCAACAAAATCATATCGATAATTCATTGTGAGCAAGTACCAAAAGTGTCGACAATTCGAACCTTCAATAATAAATACAGTAATCAATGATGCATTAGAAGTTAATATCAATTCATTGTTCGAACGTGTAATCAGTACCCGTCCCATGTCAATTCATTGTTCGAACGTATAATCAATACCCATCCTGGATCAATTCATTGTCCGAACATATAATCAGTCTTATCCCATATCAATTCATGTGCTAAAAACTGCATACATATCTCATGATATCAAGGCTGAGCAATCCGGGCACAACAAGGAGTTGAGAGTTTCATTTGTACCGGCGCCATTTTGGGTGAGGTCAGGAAGGTCCAAGTATAGTCAAAATGTCTCCACCAACTCGTGGTTGGACCGGGACCTCTTTCGGCAGTCCAAAAGTTTTCGTTGAAGGGTAGCAGAGGGGACTGCCGACATGAACCATCAGTCAAAGTGGGGTGGGAGGCAACAATCTCTCCTACCGGGTCATACTGGTGTCCCACCGGAACTTATCAAGTTGGTAGTCTTGCAGGATTTTGGTCATTTCTAGACTGAGGCCGGCGCCGGCATGAGCGCGCCGACGTCCCACGGCTACATCGTGGTCTTTCCGTGGGTGATCATGGCAGTCATTCCCCATCGGGGTCGGGGTCGGGGGCCCCCGTGGCTCTTATAGAATCTTCAAAGTTGAGGAGAACGTTTCTGGATGCAGGACTCATTTTCTAGTTGAACTCAGAAGCGTCGTTGCACCGCAACAGTGGACGAGATCCCCGCTGGGTGAGCGGAGCATCATTGCCTCGCAATAGTGGACGAGACCTTTTGTTGGGTGAGTGGGGCGTTGGGGGTGCAGCTGAGGGGCCCCCACCTGGGGGGGTGGGAGAGGCTCGTTCGCGCCGCCTCTCCCTCCCAGCGCACCCCACGCCGACACCTGGCGTTGATATCCGTGATGTCCGGACCAGGCGATAAGAGGGGGGGGTCGGAGGCTGAGGCAAGACATCCCCCCCCTTGGCCTGCAGGGCGCCGCTTCAGGACCGAACGGGGAGCTCATACCAATCCGGGGCCAGAATAGAAGATACTAGGGGAGGGGGGGTCGGTGGCACCTGCAACTCTCCAGTGTTGTCGCAGCCAAAGATCCCGTCGGCCTCGGCTCCTCTCCTGGTGCACCTTACGTGACGACCCTTTTGTTGGGTGAGTGGAGCATTGGGGGTGCAGCTGAGGGGCCCCCACCTGGGGGGGTGGGAGAGGCTTGTTCGTGCCGCCTCTCCCTCCCAGCGCACCCCACGTCGACACCTGGCGTTGATATCCGTGATGTCCGGACCAGGCGATAAGAGGGGGGGGTCGGAGGCAGAGGCAAGACATCCCCCCCGTGGCCTGCAAGGCGGCAGAAGAAGGGAATCGGGAGACCAGTACATTTTGGGCCTTCCACCCCACGGCTGATGGCGATTAGCCGGGCCCCGCCCTGCACGTGTCGAGGCCTCATTTTCCGGATGGGCGTAACCGTGGTCCTGTTGCACTTCGGGAGTTTCCGGAATGGGGGTAGGTATCTGCTGATTTGTATCTATTTCATGTTACCGTTAATGGGCGTGGCGGGTGGTGGGACAGACATGCTTGGAGCAGTGGGGGGGTGGCGGAGCCTAGCTACCTTGTGGCTGCCGTAACGTCAAGCTTGGCTTTTTTCACCACTTCCATGTTTCTTAAGGTATTGGTGAAATTGTTTTTGATGGTAAAATGATGTGACTCCTGCAATGTGTTGCTTTTGCGGAACAGATATATGATGTAATTGTGTTGTTAATGTTACGGTGTACATGTAAAAAATGATGTATAAGTGTTGCACGGGCATTGTAGATACTCTCCTATGTGTGCTTAGCAATTTCAAGTCACTTCCTCCGGGTTCATGTGCCTTTTAAATACGTCCCCATGTGTGTCTGGTCATTTGAAGTCATTTTCCTTGTAGTGTAAGGCCCTTGTAAATACGCCCCCATGTGTAAAATTAATTACTTTGCCCTTAAATGTTGCGTTTTCGGTAATTTTACCGAATCGGTAATTTTACCGATTCAGTAATTTTACCGAAAATGCAAGATTGAAATGTGGGTAGCCAATTTTCCATTGGCACATGGCTTTCAGAATCGGTATTTTACCATGGAATACAAATCCATGGTAAAATACCGTTTCCTGTGTACATGCACATCTGTGCATGTACACATATGCCATGTGACAGATAGACGTGTCCTTAGGGCATGTCTGTGTGCCACATTGCACACATGCCCATTTTGGGGGTGCTAGATGGTGTCAAAGTGATACCCCCTGCACCCTTGACAAATTCGGTATTTACCGATTCGGTAAATACTGAATCGGTATTTGAATTGAATCCTATGGGCTTCAAGGCCCATAGGATTCAATAGGAAATACTGATTCAGTATTTACCGAATCGGTAAATACCAAATTTTTAAGGAATCGGTAATAAATCAGATGTTGGTACTTACATCCCATTTACCGATTTTGAAATACTGAATCGGTAAAATTCGGTAATATTCGGTATTTCAAAATCGGTAAATGTGATTTACCTACATCTGGCCCTAGGTGTATTATTGTTTTACATAAAATGTTTTAAAACTTTGTTTGAAATGAAATGCATGCACACTTAGGGCCAGATGTAGGTGGTCGTTTCAGGCCATTTACCGACCGGTTACGGCCGTTTTCGGCCGTTTCCGATCGTTAAATGGCAAATCGGTATGTAAGGGCTTAAATCCAAGGCCACGTGTAGGTAAATCTACATTTACAGAATCGAAAAAATTATTTGTTCGTTAAGATACCGAATCGGTAATTTTCCCGATTCTGTTAATTTGTTATGTAGGGGGGAGTCTTCTGAGTCCCAAAGGCCTTAACGAATCGGTATTTTAGCATGAAATCAAACTTCATGGTAAAATACCGATTCCGGTGTGCATGCACATGTGTGCTCGCACATCTATGTAATGTGAAAGGCAGACCTGCCCTTAGGGCTGGTTTGCTTGCTACATGGCACTTGTGCCTGTTTTGAGGGTGTCAGAGGGTGTCAAAGTGATACCCCCTGCATCCTTGTGCATACTTTTTTTTTTATAGCATTGTCGAATCTAGTTCTTACTGTTATTGATTTACTGTTTGGTAATAGTGGTTAATAACATTTTTTATTATATTTCACCACAGATTCAACTGCAGATTATTTAGGAATTAGACAAAACATCAAAGATAGATTGACCCCGGGTTTCGGCCGCTTATGTCGGGTGCGATCTCAGGCTACACCAGTGCTATAAGACTTGGGGAAGGGGTTGGAGCCAAGCGTCTTCTCCGAGTCCGTGCCATCACACCGCCCCTCGGGGGCCTCCGTCAAGCGGTTTAGGGAGGTACCATATCACATTGTTTTCAAATGCAGTCAGGTCCACAAACGGCCCCCACTTACTTTGAGAATAGTGAAGCTGCAGCAGGTGCAAATAAGGTTTAGACAGTGTTACAAGCGCTGCTCAGAACTCTGAAGTATGGCACCCAACATCCAGGACTTATGCCATTTGTGCAAGGCAGTGACATCGAAGCAACTCAGGGACCAAAACCATGAACGAACACTCATGTATTAAAATTTTAGTATTGATGCTTGACTGAGGCCAAAGAGATCAGAGTGCATGAGTCTCATGCTCGATCGATTGAGCTAGCTGGATCGGGCAACAAAAAGTATAAAATAGTTATGTAAATAGTTATTTAATGAAATGTTTTACCCTGTTACTTTGCTGGTGTGTTGTATATATTTATAATATTTGCATAGGGTTTGTCGTTGTTTTGGGTGGGGTGGGTGGCGGAGCCGAGCTGTCTTGCAGCCATCATCGTGTGGAGCTCAGTTCATCTCACTAGTTTCGTATTTCTCATGAAGGGTTGTTCTTAATGTTTCTATTTTAGCTAGGTCAAAAAGAGATCCTATTAGTGGCCTTCTGATTTTGCTCGATTCCTTTTGTTTTTTTACACGATTTTTCACTATCTGCAAAGACTAAACAGAGTATTGCGACTCTGTGCTTGTTTGTAAATAGAGAATGAACCAAAGAGAACCAGTTCTCAAACAGTAAATTCTTGGATAACAATCAATCAAATGGAGAGAGAAGCAGACACGATGGATTAGAACGGGGGCAAAGGCCTGCGTTAACTACCCTTCACTATCTGCAAAGAGAGAGTTCTACTAAGAGAAAAGAGGGGGGGGCAGCGTTCAAAGCACATCAGCGTGCATAAACACGAAAAAGTTTTGACCTATCACGTACTTGACATTTGACAGTTTTTGATATTTGCTATTAAAAAACCATTGAAATTCACAGAAAAAACCATAGGTTTTAGACCATATATAGTTGGGGATTAGCATTTACAAAACCTTAATTTACTCGCACAAAACCATAGAAATTCGCATATATAGTTAGATGCAATAACTATATATCACGCACCCGCAATCCACTGCTGATGATGTCACATATTACATCATTCATGACATGATCAGTGACATCACTGATGACATCACTGATGACATCTCAAATGACATCACTGATGACATCTCAAATGACATCACTGATGACATCATCTGATGACATCTCAAATGACATCACTGATGACATCACTGATGACATCAATCATGTGATAATACGATTAACCTCTTCAGACTCTAATATAACCTTAGATACACTCAGAGTAAACAGACACTCACAGATTGCCACTCATCCATGGAGTTACTCATACACCTAGTCAGTCATGCAAAGAATCAATCACACCTCCATTTCCTCAACTATACAGTTATACACACCTTACTTATTCAAACATATTCTAACATATATTTACTCTCTTATACAATCACTGATACAAGTTTTCAATGATCCTTGATGATTGATTGATTATCCAATGATAATTTATTTGGCTGTTTATTTACATTGCTCGGCTGAACGTGGTATCATAGCGCTGCTCTGCAGAAGATAATTTATTTGGCTGTTTATTTACATTGTCTGCGCGTTTGCCAATAGCGCTCCGCTCTGCTCCTCCCCCCGCCTCCATTTTGTTTATTTGTTGTCCTCCTCGTGTGCCCGACCCGCCTCCCAGCTGAGACGCCCTCGCCCCTCCCCCTCCACTTTCCATATATGACAGGAGTTCCCGCGTGCAGCGTTCACGCGCAGCGTTCGCGCCCCAGCCGCGCCGAAGGTGCGCCAAAGGTAAGCCCGTCTACGCCCGTCCGCGCCTGGACCGCGCCCAGCGCCAGACCCCCTGCCCCTCGCGCTGCCCAGCCCCCCCGCGTTACCTACGATGCCGCCACCCTCCTAGCCCTCAACCCCGGTCGCGCCCCCAACTGCGTCCAAGCCGCTCCTGGACGCACCCATGGACCTTTCTCCTGCTTCTCCTGCAAATTTAGCGGCACCGACAACATCTCCGCTACGACCACACCACAGATTCCCGACCCCAATCTCCTACAATGCATCCTTCTCAACACCCGCTCGATCCACAGACACGCCATTGACCTATGGAATCTACTAGACACCATCTCTCCAGACGTCGCCTTCCTAACGGAAACATGGATGAACGCTTCCTCCGCCCCTGACATCGCCATCGCTATCCCTGATGACTATAAGATCACACGCAAGGACCGCACCGACCATACAGGAGGAGGAATCGCTATCGTCCATAAGAAATCCATCCGCATCTCTACCAGCTCCGACGCCAACCTCGCTAACTCCGAACACCTTCACTTCCAGATCCACATCGACCCCAAGACAACTCTTAGAGGCACCCTCCTCTACAGACCACCAGGACCCCGCGCAAAATTCAGTGAAGACATCACGGACTTCATCACCCCACACGCGCTCCCCTCCAAAGACTACATCCTTCTGGGAGACCTCAACTTTCACCTCGAAAAGATCAACGACCGCAACACCGCCACCCTCTTAGACAACCTCGCCAACCTCGGACTTAAACAACTGGTCACTTCCCCCACCCACATCGCAGGTCACACACTCAACCCCATCTTCACCTCCAGCAACCATGTCTCCTTCAGCCACACTACGGATCTCCTCTGGACTGACCACAGCTGCGTTCACTTCACCTACAACAAGCCGAAACCCATCATCCACCTCCAACCAACTCTACAAAGAAACTGGAACAAAATCACCACGGATCAGATCTCCACATCGCTCCTTCGAACCTCCCCAGCCCTCTCTTCTAACGCCAACGAAGCCGCCTCCAACCTCACCCTTTGGTTATCCAACACCGCCGACACCTTAGCACCACTGAAAAAACGTCAACACAAACTTGGCAACAAGAAGGCCTCATGGTTCAACGATGATCTCAAGAAGTCCAAGAAACTGTGCCGCTCCCTTGAAAAGGCCTGGAAAAAAGACCCATCCACCAGCAACAAGGACGCCTTCAAAAGCGCCACCCGTACTCACCACCAACTGATCCGAAAAGCCAAGAAAACAGCATTCAAGGATCGACTTGACAACAACGCCCACAACAGCAAGGAACTTTTCAACATCGTCAAGGAATTTTCCGACCCCTCGGCCAACTCCAACGACATCACCCCCTCTCAAACCCTCTGCGACTCCCTAGCCTCTTTTTTCCACAACAAGATTGCCGACATCCACAACAGCTTTGACAACCAACCCGGAAGCCAACCCACCCTACCATCTGCTGACCATCTTCCCCCCGTAAACACCCTTAACGCCTGGAACCCAATCTCCACTGAGGACACCATCCGCCTGATGAATTCCATCCACTCTGGATCCCCCACAGACCCATGCCCTCACCACATCTTCAACAAAGCAGACTCCGTCATAGCTCCGCACCTCCGAGACGTCATCAACTGCTCCTTCAACTCCGCTACCTTCCCAGAAGACTGGAAACACGCTGAACTCACCGCCCTTCTGAAAAAACCAACAGCAGACCCCACCGAACTCAAAAACTACCGCCCCATCTCGCTTCTTCCATTCCCGGCCAAAGTCATCGAGAAAGCCGTCAACAAACAACTCGCCGCCTTCCTCGAAGCCAACAAATCACTCGACCCCTCACAATCTGGCTTCCGAGCCAAACACAGCACTGAGACCGCCCTCATCGCAGCAACAGACGACATTCGAACTCTACTGGACAATGGAGACACAGTCGCCCTCATCCTCCTCGACCTCTCTGCAGCCTTCGACACAGTCTGCCACAGCACCCTTTTACAACGCCTCAGAAACATCGGAATCCAAGGAAAAGCACTGGAATGGATCACCTCGTTCCTCACTGGAAGAACCCAGAGAGTCCGCCTCCCACCATTCAAGTCCGAGGCCTATGAAGTCATCTGCGGCGTACCTCAAGGATCCTCACTCAGTCCCACCCTCTTCAACGTATACATGAGCCCCCTCGCGGCCATCGCCCGCCAACACAACCTCAACATCATCTCTTACGCGGATGACACTCAACTGATCCTTTCTCTCACCAAGGACCCCAGCACCGCCAAAACTAACTTACACGAAGGAATGAAAGAAGTCGCCGAATGGATGAAACAAAGCCGTCTGAAACTGAACTCAGACAAAACAGAAGTCCTCATCTTAGGTACATCCCCCTCTGCATGGGACGACTCCTGGTGGCTGGAAGCCCTCGGAAAAGCACCCATCCCGACAGACCACGCACGGAACCTTGGCGTCATCCTGGATTCTTCACTCTCAATGAACAGACAAGTCAGCGCCGTATCCTCTTCCTGCTTTAACATTCTTCGCATGCTCAGAAAAACATTTCGCTGGATCCCCTCCGAAACAAGGAAAACAGTCACCCACGCTCTAGTCACGAGCCGACTGGACTACGGAAACACCCTCTACGCAGGTACCACCGCTAAACTCCAGAAGAAACTACAACGAATCCAAAACGCCTCAGCCAGGCTCATAATAGACATCCCACGCAACGAACACATCTCTGGTCACCTTAAAGACCTCCACTGGCTACCCGTCAATAAGAGGATCACTTTCCGACTGCTTACCCACGCACACAAATCACTCTACGACATCGGACCAGATTGCCTCAACTCTCGACTGTCCTTCTACACCCCCTCCCGCCAACTTCGCTCTTCCAGCCAAGCCTTCGCCACTGTACCTCGCATCAACAAGACCACCATGGGAGGCAGATCCTTTTCACACCTGGCTGCCAAAACATGGAACTCACTCCCCGCTTACCTTCGCCTCACCCAGAATCACCTAGCGTTCATAAAGCAGCTTAAAACGTGGATATTTGACAAATAATCCTCCTCCCCTTCCTAAGCGCCTTGAAACCCTCTGGGTATGTAGTGCGCTATACAAATTTTATGACTTGACTTGACTTGACTTGACATGATCCATGCAGCCACTCACACATTCACTAGCTCTTATACACAGTAATTTATATATGTGAACTCTCATATGTTCTTTGTTTTACATATGTACTTACTTTGACATGTAGCATTGAGATATCCATTCACTCACCAATACACTCATGCACACAGTCAACCACCCATACAGCTGTTTCCACATGCAGTTTTGAACCCATACATCTAGAGAATCAACTGTTCATACATCTATGCACAGAGTCACACACCTTCCAGACACCCACACACACACACTAACTCTCCCATACAAATACTTGGGCAACCAATCAATAACCCATATAGTTACTCATATAGGTACTGATCAACACATGCAGCATCTTACACAACAACAGACATACTGATGCACACATTCAGACAGTTTAGTCACTAACCCATGCACTCAGTGAGACACATTTAATCATTTTCTCATACAGTCAGTCATGCACCTACTAAATCCTTCATCCAGACACTTATACATCCACTCATTCTTCAATATTAAGACATATTTTAACTTTACAGAAACTTACAGTCACTGGATGATGTCATCAGTGATGCCATCAGTGATGTCACTGACCATGTCATGAATGATGTAATATGTGACATCATCAGCAGTGGATTGCGGGTGCGCGATATATAGTTATTGCATCTAACTATATATGCGAATTTCTATGGTTTTGTGCGAGTAAATTAAGGTTTTGTAAATGCTAATCCATAACTATATATGGTCTAAAACCTATGGTTTTTTCTGTGAATATATATATATATATATGCTTTAGGTTCCCCTCAGGGAAAATGAAACCCACTCATGTCGTCTTGGTGTAGTTTACAGCGGTTTAGTTTTCAACCTAAACCCAACGCGTTTCGCTTCTTACAAAGCTTGTTCACGGATGTTCAAGGATGCAGAGAGGATTTAAAATATTGGAGGCTGAACAGGGCATTAACAATTGGTTTGGCACTGAGGAAGGTACAATTACCGAAATGCATTTGCCATATTAAACCTATTTTTGTTAAACAATCCCGCCTGTGCTCCGTGTGTTTGAAGTTGCTGGCGAGGCGAAAAGGAGTCACCTACCTTACGGAGGCACCCGCTGCTGCGTTCGGCTGTCGGTGGATTGGTGTTGTGGAATTGAGTTGGCGTGCTTGAACCCCCGCTGGCCAGCGCTTGTTGCCTGAGAGGGACGTGGACTAGTCGAGTCTGAGGTGACCTGTTCATAGGAGGGCCGCCTACAAGCGTCTGTGCCACTACTACCAGCGGGAAGCGAGGGGAGCCTGTTCAGCCTCAAAATGACAATAATGGACATCGCGCTGATAACGACACGAATTTGGCTTAAAAATGAGAAAGCCTAAGCATTTTACAATCAATGATAACGGAAAAGAATGAAAAGGTGCATTATGGAACATTGAGTCCCTGCCACTTCCGTTCCCGTTAACTATAGAAGGAGGTGCCGTTACAGATGGACTGAAGCCCGATCCAATAAGGACGCAGAGAGGATTTAAAATATTGGAGGCTGAACAGGGCATTAACAATTGGTTTGGCACTGAGGAAGGTACAATTACCGAAATGCATTTGCCATATTAAACCTATTTTTGTTAAACAATCCCGCCTGTGCTCCATGTGTTTGAAGTTGCTGGCGAGGCGAAAAGGAGTCACCTACCTTACGGAGGCACCTGCTGCTGCGTTCGGCTGCCGGTGGATTGGTGTTGTGGAATTGAGTTGGCGTGCTTGAACCCCCGCTGGCCAGCGCTTGTTGCCTGAGAGGGATGCGGACTAGTCGAGTCTGAGGTGACCTGTTCATAGGAGGGCCGCCTACAAGCGTCTGTGCCACTACTACCAGCGGGAAGCGAGGGGAGCCTGTTCAGCCTCAAAATGACAATAATGGACATCGCGCTGATAACGACACGAATTTGGCTTAAAAATGAGAAAGCCTAAGCATTTTACAATCAATGATAACAGAAAAGAATGAAAAGGTGCATTATGGAACATTGAGTCCCCGCCACTTCCGTTCCCGTTAACTATAGAAGGAGGTGCCGTTACAGATGGACTGAAGCCCGATCCAATAAGGACGCAGAGAGGATTTAAAATATTGGAGGCTGAACAGGGCATTAACAATTGGTTTGGCACTGAGGAAGGTACAATTACCGAAATTCATTTGCCATATTAAACCTATTTTTGTTAAACAATCCCGCCTGTGCTCCGTGTTTTTGAAGTTGCTGGCGAGGCGAAAAGGAGTCACCTACCTTACGGAGGCACCCGCTGCTGCGTTCGGCTGCCGGTGGATTGGTGTTGTGGAATATATATATATATTACCTACTGGCGGTCGCCAGTAGGTATATATAGTTAGGATTTTTTCCCTATGGGATTTTTGAAAATTCTATGTCTAATAACTTTGGTGTTTGTGGACGGAATTGGCTGAAATTTTCTGGAAAATGGCACATTTTGTTTCTGAGCAGCCCTTGAAAATTTGGGGGGGGTTCGGCAAGGGGGGGCTGAGATAAAAGGGGGGTCCCAAAACGCGTTTTTCCCATGTTAATTTCCATAGGGCGGTTGGACTCACTTTTAGCTCGAACGGCTGAATGGATTTGCACGAAACTTGACAAAATTGTAGGGACTGTTAGCCCGATGTGCCTTTGCTAGGTCTCAATATATGTGCCTCAGTGGATTTTGAGAAATTAACGTTCAAAGTAAGATATATATCTGTAACAGCGCTCCGGGCAGCGATCCGGTTCGCGTACTTTTCGCGTATCGGAACTTTGCGCACGGAAAGCTGATTGGCTTTTCGGTGTCTGTCAACATTCTAAACAGTCCGGAGCAGCCGCCATCTTGTCTCTCGGTAGGATCGAGAGACAAGAGGAGGCCAAAACAAAGGGGGAAATTACCATAAGGGGGCATAGTAGATCCTCGTTGACCCCCTAGGTTTTATGTGGAGGTTTTAAAAGGGCCCAGCAGGGTCACAAAAAAAAAAAAAATTTTTTTTGCGTGGTGAGCGCCTAGTACGCGAACCGGAAAGCGTTCTGGGCAGCGTACTATAAGGATAAAACAATGATAGACTTTTCTAATACTGTATGTTAAATATTTGTTGTTTTTGTTGTTTTTTTTTTGTTTTCTTTGTTTTTAAATTTTTTTTTTATTTTGATTGTGTTTCATACTTCATTATACTTTGTAACATTTCAGTGTCAGAAATGTCAAAATTGAATATAGGGTGTAACATTTTCTCATTTTGAAGCAGGTTATCCACTGCTTCAACACATTGTAGAAGTTCGTGGTCTCTACTTTGATCCATAAAATCATCAATTTTGTCTTGGCTGCTCTCCTTCAGTTCAATTGAAAATGTAACTTGTTGCTCGCCTTCCATTTTGCCTGAAATTATGATTAAAAAAATATATATTAGTAGAGATAGGGTACTGTTGGGATTAATTTTAGATAGGCAGTTTTTATCAGTGAATTTTTATTTTGGCAGTGTATAGTATCAGAGTGGAAATAGGACTATAAAAAAGTGTATGTAATTTAACCAAGACAAGCCTAAGTCCATTCATAACTATAACAGAGAAGTCTATCTAAATACATTACTACTACAGAGGGATAGTATATATCTATCAGAAAAAGTCTACCATATTAAGTTATAGTGCACAATATACTTCAGTTTTAAAAATAACAACTTACCTTTAGAAACAAGTTGAGGTGTTTGGTAGCTATTCAAATGTGATGTACAACAAGAAGTAGCAGTCAAAATGGCGGTGTTTTCTTCTCTTCCTTTATATATATTCAGGTATATAACCAATCAAATGTCAGGTAATAAAAGTAGAAAATGAAAGTAACATTTTCATTGGTTGTCAATTCCAACACTTCAGATGTGTTTTGTGAAGTAATTTACCTCACGGTACTTAGAGAGGTCTACAGGCTAAATGGCTAAATGAAATTTCAATCAAATTTGTGAGAATGAAAGGGATTGGTATGTAGTATGAGCTATTCTATATTTGGTGAGAGTGTCTCTAGTCGTTTTTCTGTAAATTACTTTCCCACCTTTTTTTGGGACCGCTTCCCGGGAAGCGGTCCGGTCCGCGAACTAGGAGCGTAACGGGAGTCCACCATTTTGTGTTTCGGTCGAATCAAGGTATAAAATGGAGGGTAAATAATGTTCTGAATGGGTAGAAGGGGGCATGGTACAAGTATTTTGACCCCCTAGGTTTTCTGAGGGTGGCTGAGGAGGACCATATGTGCGAAGAAAAAACTTTTTTTTGAAATTTTGTGCGGTTAGCTTCCAGTTCGCGTACCGGATAGCGCACTTTGAGCGTAGTTTTTTGAAAATTACAGAAAAAAGTTAGAAAAAAAATAATAAAAGTGTGTGATCAGATGAAGGGTAGCTCTGAGAAGAGCTTTTGGGTTTATGGTACATTTAGGTACTTATAAGTAGGTACCAATGCACAGTCTTAAATTCAGAATGAAAATTCTGTTGCCCTCATCTGAGAAGTGAACTCCATCTCCTCTGTAGATATCTTGCATGTAGTAACGCAAGTTATTGTTGTAGAGGGAGCCCATTCCATGGTCTCTCATGAAAGCTGAAACAGATTTGTTTACATGCTTCCTCGCTTTCTCAATTTGTGGAGAAAATTGGTTGGACCACCTCCATTTCTGTCTTTGGCATATATTGGAATATACCAAGGCAGTTTGTGGAAAAAGTGCCATTAATTGCTCAAAGGTGTCCTTTAAAAGCATGTCCAGACCTACCCCTGTCAAAGTGCCCAACTCATTACCTCCACAGTGCACTATTAACAGGTCAGGTTTTGGCAAATGCATAAAGGTTTTCACCAATGGTATCAATTGGTGACATTTTAATCCTCTTTGGCCCAACCACTTAATTTCCACATCCTGTAAATTGAGGTTAGGTAAATTTCTGTTCTCAGCATACCTTTGAGCCCAGTGGATGTAACTATGTCCAACAATCCAGACCTTAAACATGGTGGGAGAAGGTTGTTCTGCAGTTAGATGAAGTGTGGTAATGAAAGGGCAGTTGAAACAGTAGGAGTTTGTAAAGAAAAAAAACTGTGGATTTCCAATGCTAATGAATCATTAGCAGTGATTGGTGCATTTCCATTTCTGAAAACAGAAAGTTAGGGTGCATGGATGTGTTCTTTGAAAGATGTAATTTGAATGGTCAAGGAAGAAACATTTAATGAAAGATTGCACTGGATACGCAGGTGCACTGAGAGTTCAGAGTTCAATTGAAACATTGTTGTGTGAATTTGCAAACATGAGAGGTCTTCCAGGAGGTGGTTGCTATGGAAAAAAGGCAGAGAGGGCAGAGGGGGGAAGGGTTTTGATTTGAAAAAAGTGAGGGAAGAGTTATGATTGGCTAATATGAGAGATATGTGAAATGAATATCTGTATTTCTGTGCTTTCAATAGCTGCAGCCTCTGGAGTGCATCGTTTTTCTTCTGCTGAAGACAATTTGGTGTATTTCTGAGACTGTTTTCAAAACTCAAAAAATATTTGCTAAGGTGAGAAAAGATTTATTTAATTTAGATAGAGAATAGTATGCTTTAAGGAGAAAATGATGAAGAAAGCTGTGTTTTTAAAATGTGGTTTTGTCTCTAGTGATATACAAATAGAATTTGTTTCTTTGAGAAATTGTAATTGCATATTCGGTGTAGCATTCTGGCATGCAGTAACACAAGTTATTGTTGTATATGAAGCCCATTCCATGGTCTCTTATGTAAGCTGAAACAGATATGTTGTTTTTAAAAACGATTTTAGAAATCAATTACATGTCTGGATATGTACTGCTAGAGCTTCATAGGTTGTTTTGGGTTATATTTATAAGGCATTTGAGTGTCTTTGATGTTATTTTTTCCTTTTTAAATGGAAAGTGTTCCTCATGGGGCAAGTGTCTTGTAAATACGCTCCCACTTGTGTTTTGCAAATTT
Source organism: Lissotriton vulgaris (assembly GCF_964263255.1). Taxonomy (NCBI): domain Eukaryota; kingdom Metazoa; phylum Chordata; class Amphibia; order Caudata; family Salamandridae; genus Lissotriton; species Lissotriton vulgaris. The sequence continues at coordinate 217,568,567 of NC_141698.1, forward strand.
AGATTTTGATTATGGGAGTTACATAGCCATGTTAATAATGTCCAAACAATGGTGGTAGGGCATTCAAGAAAACGCTTTCATGTGTCTCTAGGACATTTTCAGTCATTTCCTCTTGAATGGAGGTATACAATTGATTTATATGCTGTGTTTAAAAACGAATTTTGAAATCAATTACATTTCTGAATATGTACTACTAGAGCTTCATAGGTTGTTTGGGGTCATATTTATAAGGCATTTGAGTGTCTTTGATGTTATTTTTTCCTTTTTAAATGGAAAGTGTTCCTCATGGGGCAAGTGTCTTGTAAACAAAACAGGTGATGGACCGAATGTGACCCAGGATGGTGTGGAGTGCAAAATAACGATGGATTTAGGCCCAGATCCTTGGACTGGGGTGAGTGTGTGACATTGATCCACATTCTGTCCATCACTTGTTGTGTTTGCAAGTGTCTTGTAAATACGCTCCCACTTGCGCTTGGCAAATTTAGATTTTGATTATGGGAGTTACATATCCATGTTAATAATGTCCAAACAATGGTGCTAGGGCATTCAAGAAAACGCTTTCATGTGTCTCAAGGACATTTTCAGTCATTTCCTCTTGATTACAGGTATACAATTGATTTACATGGTGTGTTTAAAAACGATTTTTGAAATCAATTACATTTTTGGATATGTACTGCTAGTGCTTCATAGGTTGTTTTGGGTCATATTTATAAGGCATTTGAGTTTCTTTGATGTTATGTTTTCCTTTTTAAATGGAAAGCGTTCCTCATGGGGCAAGTGTCTTGTAAATACGCTCCCACTTGCGCTTGGCAAATTTAGATTTTGATTATGGGAGTTACATAGCCATGTTAATAATATCCCAAAAATGGTGCTAGGGCATTCCAGAAAACGCTTTCATGTGTCTCTAGGACATTTTCAGTCATTTCCTCTTGAATGGAGGTATACAATTGATTTATATGCTGTGTTTAAAAACGAATTTTGAAATCAATTACATTTCTGAATATGTACTACTAGAGCTTCATAGGTTGTTTTGGGTCATATTTATAAGGTATTTGAGTGTCTATTATGCTATTTTTCCCTTTTTAAATGGAAAGCGTACCTCATGGGGCAAGTTTCTTGTAAATACGCTCCCATTTGCGGTTGGCAAATTTAGATTTTGATTATGGGAGTTACATAGCCATGTTAATAATTTCCCAAAAATGGTGTAAGGGCATAATCAAAATTTAAATTTGCCAACCGCAGGTGGGAGCGTATTTACAAGAAATTTGCACCATGAAGAACGCTTTCCATTTAAAAAGGGTAAAATAGCATAATAGACACTCAAATGCCTTATAAATATGACCCAAAACAACCTATGATGCTCTACCAGTACATATCCAGAAATGTAATTTATTTCAAATAATGACTTACTTCATTGGTAGGCCTTGACATGTATTTTCTCCTTTGTTTTCTTCAGTGAAAATCTTATCTGCAACCATGTGTTGGCCTCACCTCAAATAAACAAAACAGGTGATGGACCGAATGTGGATCAATTACACACATTCACCCCAGTCCAAAGATCTGGGTTTAAACAAACCTTTATATAGGCCACACCTTATCGTCATTCTGAATTAATCATTTAAAATATTAGGGAGTGATTTATGATTGTTGTATGCCTGTTTTGTACCATTGTGTGTCATTATTGTGATGCAGTTGCTATGTTAAATAATAAGTAGGGCATTAAGTTTTAGATGACTGTTATTCATTTACTGTTTGGTAATAGTGGTTAATAACATTTTTTATTATATTTTTCCACAGATTCAACTGCAGATCTTTTTTTAATTCGAAAAATGCCAACGAAAAATCGTATTAGAAAGGCTAGAAAACGTCAAAGACAGCAGGATGATGTTTTATTGCAGCAGTCCTCTTCCCCAAATACTTTTCAAAACACCAAGAAAGCTCCGGGTAAGAGCACAAAATCATTCTTAAGAAATATTTTTAGAAAAAAAAGTATTTATCCTAAAAATGTTTCAGTTCAGAAAAAGAAAAGTAATTTAAATGGAAAGGAAAGACCCATCAAAAATGTTACTGGTAGAGGAAGAGATAACTCTGTGCATGATAGTAGAAGGAAACAACAGTTTAGGGACATTCGAAATCGAATGTTCCGTAACAGGATAATAGTTAATTTATTAAAAAATATTAAGAAATGCCAACAGAAAGCGGCATTTTATAAGAAGAAGAAAAATGTAGAGAAAATTATTGATCATGCTTTTGAAATTAAGCGAAAGTTGTTTATTTTGGTAATCAATAGAATTAGGAAACTAAGCAAGGTAATTTCTGATTTCAAAACAAAAAGTAGATGGAAGAGAGTAGTAAATCGTACTAACTTTTGTGAAGTTTTTTCCGGAGAATGGATGCATAGTTCAAGTTGTGAGGCATTTTTTAATGAGGAGAGTTATTTTCAGGATAATGATTTGCTGTTTGCAGTTGACACCAGTGGTCGAGCTTATGAAGTGAAGGATGGTTGTCCAGTTGAAAAAGAACAACTTGTGACAACAGAGACAGAAGAGGCGCTAAGTGATGAGGTTTTAGGAAGACGTCCTAAGGGTCCTGTGTACATTTGGAAGTGTAGTTCTATTTGCAGTGTGCGACAGGTTTCAATCAATTTGCTTTGTGATTTTATACGGACATTTAATAAGAAAAGTTTGAAGCAGAAAATGAAGTTGTTGCAAGATTTAGATCTTTGCAGAGTGAGACAAATGACAGGTTTGCGTGGTCATTCACTGGCTTGTCTTTCCAGGAGAGTATGCCAGAGTATTTTTCATCATTTCAGGATGCTAGCAGTGCATCATAATAAAGTGAGAAAATTAGTGAGAATGTTGTATTATGCTAAGAGTCCAGCAATTATGCTTAAACAATTATGTGCTGCTCTTTTGCATGGTTCTGAAATAGATGTCAAGAATATTTGTGAAGAAATTGAGTTTTGTTACTTTGGTAGTAGAGATGAGAATGTTCAAATTGACCCAGAAGTAGAGGGTTATGTTGAAGATAATATACAGGTTTCTAGTACAGATAATTTTCAGAAGGAAATTGACACGTTTCAGATGAAATCAAGTGAGAGGCCTAATTTCACTTGTGTATGTTGTCGACGCACTTATTATAAGAATCAGACTAAGTTAGTGGATTTATATGCAAAAACTGAAAGGGAAAATAATAGTGAATGGAAGGATTTTGCCACATACTTGATGGTAGAAAATTGTTTTGATTTGGGATCGGATCAACGTGTGTGTACTTATTGTTGTAACAAATTAAAACAAAACCAGATGCCTGCTAGGGCGGTTCATAATAATCTGGAATTGGTTGAGATTCCTTCCGAATTGAAGGATTTAAATACTTATGAATCTATTTTGATTCAAAGTATCCATCCCTTTCAGGCTATTGTAAGAATGGAGCCAAAGACAGGGAAGTTGCCTCCAGCAGATTTACAGAGAGGAAAAAAGGGAAGAGTTGTTTATTTGCCTCTAGATTTGAACAAAAACATTAACACAATTGGAGTAGAAAAAGTGGAAGAGGAACCTCTGGTTATCTTGGTTAATGGGGTTCCGACAAAGAATAAGAAAATATGGCAAGATTTAGTGGATGTTAGGAAAGTCAAAAATGCAACTTTGTATTTGAAGAAAAATAATAAGTACTATAAGAATGTATATGTTGCAGAAGAGGAAGTAAGTGATGAAGAGGATAGCGTTTTGTGTGCAGGCCAAATTGAGAAAGTAGAGGCGTCTAATAGTGAAGAAATATATGAACATTATAGTGTTCATCCTTTGCATTTCAAGTAAGTCATGGGGAATGCTATTGAGTTGTTTCAAATGAAACAAGCCAAAGGGAGTCCCATTAGTGTTTGGGAGGAAAGTTTGGAAGCTCGGTGTTTCCCACAGCTATTTCCCACAGGTCGAGGAGGAAGATATGATGAGCGACCTCATCAAATTCCTGCGTCTGAATACCGGACTTTACGATTGTATGCAGAAGATCCTAGGTTTCGTCAATGCATTCCGTATTTGTTTCATCTCCTGTTTGAAAGCGATCTGTCTGGACTGTCATATGCAGTGAACCACATCTTAAAAAGTGGTATACAGCTGCGAAACATCTCGGCAAGTGATTTTATGCATAAAGTCAATGTCCAAGACAGTATTTTGGATTCTCACTTAATTAATCTCATGGCGTGTCAGCGTGGTACTAATGAGTACTGGTACCGCCGTCATGGTGATTTAAAATGTATGTTGAGGAACTTAGGAACTCCAACATGGTTCCTTACTCTGAGCTGTGCCGAGTATGGCTGGGAAGACTTACTTGAATTTCTACGAGAGGCAAATGGAAATATTGAAAACATTGATTTCAAGACACCTGGAGAACTGTGTTCTTTGGATCCAGTGAATGTATGCAGGTACTTCAATCATAGATTTGAAGCTATGATGTCTTTCATCACAAATAAGAAGAATCCACCTCTTGGAGAGGTGTTGGATTTCTTCTGGAGAAAGGAGTACCAAGCAAGAGGTGCTCCTCATATACATATGTTGTTGTGGATCAAGGATGCACCTAAATTTGGAACAGATCCGGATGACTTAGTGATGAATTTCATAGAACAGTATTCTACGTGTGCTGTTCCAAACGCAACGGAGAAGAAAAGCCTAAGAGAACAAGTTTTACGTTTCCAAAGCCATCGTTGTGGAAAGTACTGTCGTCGTAAATTCAGAAACAAGGACAAGTTCTACACCAAATGTCGTTTCAACTTTCCACGACCGGTGATTTCTAAAGGAAGAGTGAACAGTTTGATGTCTTCACTGCGACATAATGTGACGAGGAAATCACCCAAAAATACATACAATTTGAAAAGGAACGAAGAGTCCAAGTACATCAATGACTACAACCCAGTGATTTTGTCCATGTGGAATGCTAACATCGATATACAGTTTGTGGCTGACAACTGTATGGCTGTGGCTCGGTATGTGACATCTTACATCACCAAAAAAGAAAAGACAGAACTGAAGGAAATGTGGGAGGACATTTCCCATGAAAAGAGCCTCAGCAAGAAGTTGTACAGTTTCAGTCTGAAGATGTTGTCGCATCGAGAAATCGGAGCTTACGAATGTTCTGATCGATTGTCTTCAGCAAGTCTCTATGCCAAATCCAGGAGTATCGTTTGGGCGAGTCTTGGTCTTGCTGCAACGCGAAATCGAGTTCTAAAACCTGTCCGGGAAATTGAGTATTTGGCAGAAAAGGAACCAAACAGTACCGACATTTTGAAGACCAACATGTTGGATACATATTATCCAAATCGAAGCAGTCACCTTGAGAATGTTTGTCTCCATGAGGTTCTACAAAATTATATATTCAAGAGGCACATCAAAGAAGATATTGAGAAAGGAGTGTATGCTGTAATTGGAAGTGAGGGATGCCTGGTCAAGCAAAGAAAATGCCAATTAGTAAACCATCGAAAATTGAGTGGCGAATCTCCAGAAAAAAAGGAGTTTTTGTATTTAGCACTTTTGCAACTTTTCAAGCCTTGGCGTGCAGAAGAGGAACTGCTTGGAGATTTCTTCTGTTACGAAGACTCTTTCACTGCTGCTAAGGAGACCATAGAATGTCCTGCTTTTCCCAAATATCAAGAAATGCTAACTTTGGAAATTGAGCAGGAAGCAACGATTGCAGCCGAGATTGCCAGAGACAGTTCTCAGGACAGTCAGAGTTCTGTTTCATTGAGTCAAGATCCACTTGGAGGACCTATTATCGAAAATGAAGCTGCCACTGCTATGAATGAAGTGGAAAGAGCCATGGTACATGCTCAGGAGGATTCAGTTAACTTAGAAGACTTGGAAAAACAACTCAACGTTGAACAGAGGAAAATATATGATGAAGTTACCAAGCAAATTGAGCACGGATTAAATCATGAGAAGAAAGAGTGCTCATGTACATCGTTGAAGCCTGTCCGACTGTACGTGAGTGGAGAAGCGGGAACTGGAAAAAGTTTCCTCATTAAAGCAATTTCTTGTTATTTGCAGGAAAGGACTGAGTCATCGCTGTCTTGTGTTGTCACCGCTCCTACTGGACTGGCAGCACATAACATTAAAGGTATTACTTTGCATCGTCTACTGATGCTGCCAGTGGAGCATGACAACAAATTACAATACCACAAGTTATCTGGGGATGCTTGCTGTGAAGTTTCAAGAGTCTTGAGGAAAATGAAACTACTTATCATTGACGAAGTAAGCATGGTTTCCAATGTCATGCTTGCCTTTGTGCATTTGAGAATGCAAGAAGTACTTAAAACTGAATATGATGTGTTATTTGGTGGGAAACACATCATTGTTTTCGGAGATCTTCTGCAGCTGACACCAGTAAAAGGTCAACCTGTGTTCAAAATACTCACACATGAAGATACCAGGAAGTGCCTAGGGAGCATTGGCAACGTCAATATATGGTTAAACTTCAATTATGCTGAACTGCATGAAAATATGCGTCAGGCAAAGGATGAAGATTACAAGAATATTCTACAAGATATTAGAATTGGAAAAGTGACCGAGCATGGGAAAGAAGCTTTAAATGCACGATTACTGTCAAATTTATATCCCGAACAAGAGATTGCGCCTGAGAATATTTTTCAGAAAATTACTGAGAAGAAATCCGGAATATGTTTGATGCCAACTCTTGCAGAATGTGCCATCTTCAACAACAAAATGTTGAATTTAGAAAAGCAAGAGATTGTGAAACTTGAAGCTATTGACAAAATAGAGCATATGGGATCAACAATTATTTTATCAGAGAATTTGAAAACAAAATTGGATTCATTAGAGAAGACTATATCTAAAACTGCGGGTTTTGAAAAGACTCTGAATGTGTGCTTAAATTGCCGAATCATTTTGAGAAGGAATTTACATGTTGAAAGAGGTCTGGTAAATGGATCAATGGGTAATGTTGTTGATTTTGAGAAATACAGAAATAGAGATGGAATAGAATTTTTAAAAATTAAATTTGATGGCATTGAGGAAGTACAGCTAATTGGTCGTTGTTCTGCTAGATTTTTGCTTGTTAAAGACTTATATGTTCGCCGTAAACAGTTTCCTGTTTGCTTGGCATATGCGGTGACAATCCATAAATCGCAAGGTTTAAGTGTAGACAGTGCATTGGTGAATATTGGCAGTTCTGTGTTCAAGGAGGGTATGGCATATGTGGCATTGTCACGAGTTAGAACTTTATCGGGATTGTACTTGATTGACTGTGATGTCACAAACATTTGTGCGGATCTAGATTGTGTTAAGGAATACAATAGGTTAAGAAGAGAGTATGCGCCACATTTGCCTCAATATCCTTTGTTTGAGAAACGTGTGGTAGGCCGGAAACGTAGAAATATCAGTAATAGTAGGGAGGTGGTAGCAAAAAGACCAAAAGTCAATGAACCGAAAATTGTTAGCAGAAAGAAAGTGGATTCTGTTGAAGATGTTGTCGGTTTTCAATTTGAAAACAGTTCTGGTGTCAACTGCTATGCAAATGTAGTGGTTAATGTTCTCTTTTCACTAGAGAGTTTAAAAGAACAGATTCTGTTGAATTAGGAACAAAGTTTATGCTGTTTGTTGAATTCTGTTTTCGAGAAATGTAGCACTGATCGAACAAAAGTAGAAAGTGTGTCTGAAGTTCGTTATCTGTTAGATGAATGTTCAGGTCAAACAGACTTCTCTGAAAATAATCAGCAAGATTGTCAGGAGTTTTTAATGTATATGCTTGATGTATTGCAAGATGAGGGTGTAGATGTAGATCACCTGTTTGGGCTTTCTTATCAATGGCAGCATGACTGCGAGAATTGTAGGGTATCAAGTACTACTAGTGTAGACTCAGAAAGATTTATATATTTAACTTTGCCAGACAGTAAATCAGTCTCCTTTAATAAGCTAGTAAATGCAGCGGATCACAACATGGAGTGTAGCCAATGTAAATCTGAAATGATGTCAACATTACTTATACGTAGATATGGACAGTATGTCATTTTAATGATCCAACGATGTAGGCCTGATGGATCAAAATTATCAACTTTAATAAAAAAATTTGTGGCTTCTCAGCTGTCAATATCAGGAAGGACTTTTGTAACTGTAGCAATTATCTATCACGATGGTCCTTCAACAACATCAGGACATTATACAGCTTATTTAAAGTCTCGAAACGGCTGGTCATTCTGCAATGATTCCGTTGTAACTTTCAAAAAAAAATTGCCGTTTGACCTTAAAAATTTTTACCTGGTGTTTTTAAAACCAAAATTTTAAAGAAAGAATCTCGGGATTTCCTGTGAAGAATTGCAAAAGGTTCATCAAGTAGAGGGAATGTAAGTCTGCAATGCTGTCTAAATTATTGGTCCAAAACTTTTAATCATAATGTCAATTTAAAAATCCAACTATATAAACCTAATGCAAGTAAGTCTGCTTCATAGTAAGCAGTATCAGTGTCATAGGAAAAGGAGAACATGAGTGACAAAGAAGGGTAAGATATTAGTAGTCCAGGAATGTGAAAATAATCTTAAATGTATTCTTTTTCAAAGTTGCGAAAATATAAAATGTCGGGATTTGATTGGAAGAATTACAAGACTTGCGAATCGCTGCAACATGATTTGGCCTAGTGGAAACATGTGGTAGAATGTGAGAAGTCTTTTCTTGTATGTAACATATTTTTCGAATCGATGGAGGTTTTCTTTCAGAAAGTGGCGGGCTGAAAATATTTATAGCACAACAGAGTGGAAGCTGTTCATAGGAGATCCTTCGACGTCATTGAAAGTAAGTTAATTTTAAGGAGTTTTGAATTCAGATTTCTTAGGTTGTATGGGTTTTTTAAACACAATCATTTTGATTGTGTTTTTTTTTCCCCGCTGGTACATGATGAATACCTTCAAGTCACTGATTTAAGTGAAATTTGATACATTCTGAGAACAGCAAAAATAAACCATTTAACATGTATAATTAATGTTCTGCTTTTTGTACTTATGATATACATTTAGAAATGTGAGGTAGATATGGCGAAACTGAGTCTTCTGTAAGTGTCAATTTTAATGCTTACAGTGCTGTACTTCTGGGTACTGTTTTTTTTTAAAAAAAAGAAATAGGCCTCACCTCAAAGAAAGCTCTTGAAAGCACAAATCTTATTTGCATCCTGAAACAATCATTTAAAATGTTAGACACAATTTTATGATGGCTTTACATCTCTTTTGCGCTGCTATTGCATCACTATTGTGAGACATCAGCAATGCAAAAGAAGCACCATGTTCCAAAATAGGCCTCATTTCATCAGCATGAAAATACTGTTTGTTTAAAATAAATATCTTTAGGATTGTGTACGGGGCGTAGAGAAGCAGAGGCTTCTGTAAGTGTCAAAGTTGTTTAAAAACTGTTTCTTCTTGAACCTTTTCCCTTCTTTTTTCTAATTTTTAAATACATGTTTTAATATTTTTGGAAATGTTTGTTCTCTCTTTTACAGATTGAAAGTATGAAAAATTTTCTTTAAAAGTTAACAAGAATTATAAGGTAAATGTTTTCTACTTTTTTAACCCGCCTTCCACTGCTGATGATGTCACTGACTATGTCATGAATGATGTAATAAGTGGGCATGTTTTACTACAATGGTAGGTCTTTACATGTATTATCTCCTCTGTATTCTTCAACAAGCATAAATTTGATATGCAACCCTGAGTACGCCTCACCTTAAACAAACTTTTAGAGAGGACACATCTTATCGTCACCCTCAATCAATCATTTACTCTATCGCATTTAACATCTATTAGTTCTACTGCTTCATTTCTTTAATCTTTACTTTCCTGTGTTTGCTACTTCTCTCATTCCTTTCTCTATTACTTAATTATTCTACTCCTTCCAGTATTTTTTTCAGTCCCTCTCTTCTCATAGTTCTTCATTCTTATTCACTCATTCTGTCTCTATTAATGTTAATGTTTCTGAATGATCTTAAAATTTTTTTAAAACAAGAACAGTAAGTATAAGGATAGGAAACAGACATTTATATTTCAAGAAAGACAGCTATAGGAAGTCAACAAAAGATACTGTTACTCGCAATCCACTGCTGATGATGTCACTGACCATGTCAAAAATGATGTAATATATGACATGATCAGAAGTGATTTGAGGCTAACAGTATCTTTTCTTTACTCCCTATAGCTGTCTTTCTTGTAATATAACTGTCTGTTTCCTTTCCTTATACTTACTGTTTTTTTAAACAAAAAAATTTTTGGTTCGCTCCCGGTTCGCGTACCGGAGTGGGAACTGGGAGCGAACTTAAAAAATAGAGCTTGGCAGAGTTCCAAGAATTCTACCAATTTTTTTATTTAATGGAGAGGTAGTTCTGAAAAGAACTTTTTTTTGGCTTTTTGTTGTTTTAAATTTTTTTTTTACTTTTCTGAACATTTTTTATATTTTTTTGATTTTTTCAGAACATTTTGTATTTTTTTTTACTTTTTGGGGGGAGGGGGGAAACAAAAATGATTCATCGAAGAGGGCTCAACAGGAGCAACAAAAAAAAGAAGAATTTATTTTTGGGGGCGTTTTGGACATACATGATTTTTGATTGCTCTGATTATAAGAGTTATGCTACTTTCGCGGTAGCATAATGTTTGATTGCACCTCACGCAGACTTGTTTCACTTCCCCCATGTCCATTTGAATATTTGGGATCAACTCCCTTGCTTCTGGTCCCGAAACTTCTGGCACGATCGATCTTCTGGCTATTGCTGTGGGATTTTGTTGTTCGTCTTGAAGCTGAGCAGCACTATAATTATTTGGGTGCCACCTACTCATGTGCCTGTGCATAGTAAAATTACCAAAACTATATTTTTTGTCCGTACCCCTTGAAAGGCGATAATCACAGATTCGGCAAAAAACATATCTTGCGTTCCCTTTCTTTTGCCCTGTTGGAAATTTAAAAAATTGCCAGATGAAATGTTCCTTCCTGTTGTACCTCCTGTGCTCCTCTGGCAAAAATTCAGGTACTTCCTCCTCTTCCTCATCTTCCTGTTCTTGAAAGATTGGTTGAGTAGGTGGTCCTTTCTTTCCATGAGAAGGTGGAGGTGGTGGTGGGGGAACACTACCAGAAGCAACAACAGAAGCCATTTCTCTGGAATGGAGAAGGGTCTTTCTCTCACCAAGATGAAAGTCAGAGTGAGAAAAAAAGGAGGGGTTTTCATCATTTGGGAAAAGCCAAAGTTCTAAACCAATGAAAAGTGTTAATTTTAGATCACATGACCTAGTATTACATCATTAGGAAACCAAAAGTGAAATGAACCAATGAAAAGTGTTATTACCGAGTCACATGACCTGCTGTGTTTACGTTTCGCGCTTTGCTCCGCTTTCCGGTCCGCTTCCGGGTCCGCTAACTTGGCGCGTCCGATGACGTATTACGCGACAACGCAAAACGTCATTCTAACGTAACAGTTACGCTAAAGGAACGTTTACCGGTTCGCGTACCGAGTCGCGGCTTTAAATTGAGCTAACGGGAAGCTGACCGGTTCGCGGACTGGGAGCGAAACAAAAAAAGATATTAAAAAAAATATATAAAAAACATGTGAAATATATTTTAAGATTTAAAGAAGAATACATTTTACAGCTACAGATATTAGCTTTCAAAAAACCATTGAAATTCAATGAAAAAACCATAGGTTATAGAGAATATATAGTTAGGAATTAGCATTTACAAAACCTTGAAAATTCACTGAAAAAACCATAGGGTATAAACCATATATAGTTAGGGATTAGCATTTACAAAACCTTATTTTACTCGCATAAAACCATTGAAATTCCATATATAGTTAGTTGCACTAACTATATATCGCGCACCCGCAATCCACTGCCGATGATGTCACACATTACATCATTCATGACATGGTCAGTGACATCACTGATGACATCACTGATGACAACATCCAGTGACTGTATGTTTCTGTAAAGTTAAAATATGTCTTACATATTGAAGAATGAGTGGATGTATAAGTGTCTGGATGAAGGATTTAGTAGGTGCATGACTGATTGTATGAGTGAGTGATTAAATGTGTCTCACTGAGTGCATGGGTTAGAGACTAAACTGTCTGAATTTGTGCATCATTATGTCTGTTGTTCTGTAAACTGCTGCATGTGTTGATCAGTAGCTATATGAGTAACTATATGGGTTATTGATTGGTTGCCCAAGTATTTGTATGGGAGACTGAGTGTGTGTGTGGGTGGCTGGGAGGTGTATGACTCTGTGCATAGATGTGTGAGCAGTTGATTCACTACATGTATGGGTTCAAAAGTGCATGTGGAAACAGCTGTATGGGCGGTTGCCTGTTTGCATGAGTGTATTGGTGAGTGAATGGATATCTCAGTGCTACATGTCAAAGTAAGTACATATGTAAAACACAGTACATGTGAGAGTTCACATATATAAATTACTGTGTATAAGAGCCAGTGAATGTGTGAGTGTCTGTATGGATCATTGTGAACTTGTATCAGGGATTGTATAAGGGAGTAAATATGTTTCAGTATATGTTTGAATAAGTAAGATGTGTATAACTGTATAGTTGAGGAAATGGAGGTGTGATTGATTTTTTGCATGACTGACTAGGTGTTTGAGTAACTCCATGGATGAGGGACAGTCTGTGAGTGTCTGTTTACACTGAGTGTATCTAAGGTTATATCAGAGTCTGAAGAGGTTCATCGTATAATCACATGAATGATGTCATCAGTGATGTGATCAGTAATGTCAAATGAGATGTCATCAGTGATGTCATCAGTGATGTCATTTGAGATGTCATCAGTGATGTCATCAGTGATGTCACTGACCATGTCATGAATGATGTAATGTGTGACATCATCGGCAGTGGATTGCGGGTGCGCGATATATAGTTAGTGCAACTAACTATATATGGAATTTCAATGGTTTTATGCGAGTAAAATAAGGTTTTGTAAATGCTAATCCCTAACTATATATGATTTATAACCTATGGTTTTTTCAGTGAATATATATATATATATACACACAACAGTTCCGATATGACGACAGTCACACTCGCGGGTGGTTCGAGGTAGGGCTCCCGGTCACCCGATAAATTCCAACTAGCAATCCATTCGTAAAACAGATGTACTCGAAACACTGGAGTTGCTGGTGCACGAAAATTTATTTGGCAGGAAACAACCCGTTTCACCTCATGGCTTGATCACGTTTCTTTCATGTCTTTTATGGATCAATATATTTATCAAGGTTTTAATTAATATTTAAAAACTTTATTAGAAATGATTATCAAGAAAACATTTTTATGATCTATTATTTTTACTATTGATTGTAATTTTTGAACATATTTATTACTATTTATTTGTAGCAATGAGTATATATTTAGATTTTTAAACAATGTCAATTCTCAAAGATTAAAACTTTGATTAGCAGTGGATGCAAATACAGAAAATTATCTGTTGGATATGAATGAACTAGAATATTTATTTCAAACATATATATGTTTTTTCTACCTCAGACAAACTTAAATATTTCTTCCATGTTCACTAATAGTTTTGAACACATGCATAGGTGCAAAAAGTATAATTGGTATAATCACCTTACTAGCGTTGTCATGTGATCAAAGTTTCTGGAGGACAGAAATGCGTAATGGAGGAAAATAAACAAACCAGCCTTATAAGCACCGATTTCTGGGTCCGTGCCTGCTTGCTGTTTGGAGATAAAAGTGGCGGCGGAAAGCAGCTATTATTGATATATATATATATATATATATATTACCTACTGGCGGTCGCCAGTAGGTATATATAGTTAGGATTTTTTCTCTATGGAACTTTAGAAAATTCTATGTCTAATAACTTTGGCGTTTGTGAACGGAATCGGCTGACATTTTCAGGAAAATGGCACATTTTGTTTCTGATCCGCCCCCGAAAATTTTGGGGGGTTTCGTTAAGGGGGGGCCGAGAAAAAAGGGGGGTCCCAAAACGCGTTTTTCCCATTCATTTTTCCATAGGGCGTTTGGCCTCACTTTTAGCTCGAACGGCTGAATGGATTTGCACGAAACTTGGCAACATTGTAGGGACTGTTAGCCCGATGTGCCTTTGCTGGGTCTCAATATATGTGCTCCAGTGGATTTTGAGAAATTAACGTTTAAAAAAACAGATATATCTGTGACAGCGTCCCGGATAGCGCTCCAGATCGCGTGCTTTTCGCGTAACGGAGCTTTGCGAAGCTAAGCTGATTGGCTCTCCGGTGTCTGTCAACATTCTAAACAGTCCGGTGCGGCCGCCATCTTGTCTCTCGGTAGGATCGAGAGACAAGAGGAGGAGAAAAACGAAGGGGGAATTTAATGAAAGGGGGCAAGGTAGCTCCCTCTTGACCCCCTAGGAATGATGTTGGGGTTATTAAAGGGTCCCGTGGGGCAAATAAAAAAAAATTGATTTTTGAGGAAAAATAATGTGAGAAATGGGCATAAGGGGGTACGGGAGACGTATCCTGACCCCCTTTGTTTTCTGAGGGTGGTTGAGGAGGCTCATATATGTTGATACTTGTCTTCCAGCGGCTGCGCGTGAGCGTTTTTTTTTTTTTGCTGCGTGACGTCTGTTAACGTTTGATTCGAAGGAAATCAGGAAGTGTTGACCGCCATTTTGACACTGCGAGTAAATATATTGTTAAAAATAATTGTTATAAATTAATTCGTATTGATAAACAGAAAGGAGAGGTAGTAATATGGCAATTTACAATTGTTTTAGTTCCAGTCAATTTTGACAAACACCTTTGTGTTCGAAGAGACCCAATTAGGTTTTTGCCGGTGGGGCACAACGTTACCACACAAGGGAAGAGGGAACAGGGGGACCCTCGGAGAGAGAGTCGTCCGCACTCTAAACGAACCATTCGGTACACGTACGACATGGAGAGAGAGAGAGAGAGATAGAGGGAGAGAGAGAGAGAGAGAGAGACGTGTACAATAATAGGCCATTTAGTGCGCACACAACACAGAACAGCAGGGGTCAAGTAATATGGAAACACAGGCAGAGGGACGACGTAGATCCATACATTACGTACACACAAACTCGGGCGGGGGGAGGCAGTACATGTATTATATACAAAAATCCAAGACAAAACATAGAACAGTTGCTGGCCAAAAAGATCTCTTTCTGCATGCTGCGCATCCTTAGCATCCTACTTAATTCATCTGGGGGCTGAGCTCTTTTTACCTTTTTCTTCTCTCTTATCGTCGGCTGCCTTCGCTGGTGGCTTTGGTTGCAAATACTTACACCTTTGTCAATTGGTCGGGAACTAACCTGGTCGGGCTAATACTCGGGGGGATCTTCGAATCATTTTTAGCGAATGGGTTTCCAGGCTGAGGCAACGGTAGGTGTCAGTCGGGAGAACAATGGGGCAGCTTTGAGTTTCATGTCTATGAGGGTGCGAGAAGGAGGTGGTAAATCTTAAACATTGGCAACATTCCTAGTCCTCCTGATGGAGGGTACTTGGGTAAACCTCACCTCGGAATATTCCTTAAACTTTCCCTATTTAGTTAAACGTAGGAATTTATTTATTGGTGCACGTCATTCTTGGTTGTATTATTCGGGGTGCAAAGCGAAGTCATATGTTGTCATCCTGTAATAACCCGTCAAGTTTCTGCTTCAGGCTGCCCTCCCAAGCGCTGGGTTCAGAGAGAGACATAGTCATTGTTTGCTCGTTGTGTATAGGCACCATATTCAAAGCCTTTTTCCCATCCCATCGGCCGTTAAGTCACCATTTTTCCATACTTTAATCGATGTTCCGAAGTGACCTGCAGAAAAGAGGGAAAAAGAAGGGGCGGGGGCAGTGTTTAAAACACATCAGCGCGCATAAACCCGAAAAGGCTTTTACTTACTACATACTCGGCCTATCTCCACGGGATGCAGTCCCTACCATCTCGGCGTTTAAGCCCAGGGGGGACCGGTAATGTGGGAGAGATAATTATCGGAGTCCTGTGGATAGCATAGGTCGCCCAAGTGTGGCATTACGGATCGTGTGCAGGGGAGGGTCAAAACAAAGGGCAGTCGGTGTAAAGTGGGGGCAAGCTCGTGCTCTCCTTTGAGGAATAGAGATAACCTACAGTGGTACGGGGTCGTTTTCGTTTGTACTAGGGGGGCCAGGTGACATTCGTTCGGGGTGGCTTAGGGGCATTTAAAACAACGTCCCTGATACAGGTAGCATATAAAGTAGAGGCTAAATACCAGGATCTTTATCGATTGCTTTATGCTGCACAAAAATGAAAAACACATACAACAAACCTGGACCATTCATATTTGCAATGTTTCTGCGTACTATACTTTTCAACCCTTAACTAATCGAGCTGCTTCATTTCACCTGCTTTTTTTTTTTTTTTTTTATACCGGAAACAGTGGCCATTTATTCAAAACTTACGAATCTACGCGTTACAACTACGTTTGCTTTTTCAAAAACCTTTAATAAAAATGTTGGTGCACAAATACGGGCCTACAACCCCGTGGGCCGGCCACGGAGCAGGCTGGAACTGTAAATGGGGGGGGGTGGGGGTATTTATTTGTGGAAAACATAACAGAGTAAGTGGTCGTTGATTTCATAATAAAAAGTGCGACAAGTGCAACAAAATCATATCGATAATTCATTGTGAGCAAGTACCAAAAGTGTCGACAATTCGAACCTTCAATAAATACAGTAATCAATGATGCATTAGAACTTAATATCAATTCATTTTCCGAACGTGTAATCAGTACCCATCCCATGTCAATTCATTGTTCGAATGTATAATCAATACCCATCCCGGATCAATTCATTGTCCGAACATATAATCAGTCTTATCCCATATCAATTGATGTGCTAAAAACTGCATACATATCTTATGATATCAAGGCTGAGCAATCGGGGCACAACAAGGAGTTGAGAGTTTCATTTGTACCGGCGCCGTTTTGGGTGAGGTCAGGAAGGTCCAAGTATAGTCAAAATGTCTCCACCAACTCGTGGTTGGACCGGGACCTCTTTCGGCAGTCCAAAAGTTTTCGTTGAAGGGTAGCAGAGGGGACTGGTGACATGAACCATCAGTGAAAGTGGGGTGAGAGGCAACAATCTCTCCCACCGGGTCATACTGGTGTCCCACCGGAACTGATCAAGTTGGTAGTCTTGCAGGATTTTGGTCATTTCAAGACTGAGGCCGGCGCCGGCATGAGCTTGCCGACGTCCCGCGGCTACGTCGTGGTCGTTCCGTGGGTGATCATGGCAGTCATTCCCCATCGGGGGTGTCTGCGGCGGTCGGGGGCCCCCGTGGCTCTTATAGAATCTTCAAAGTCGAGGAGAACGTTTTTGGACGCAGGACTCATTTTCTAGCTGAACTCAGAAGCGTTGTTGCACCGCAACAGTGGACGAGGCCCCGCTGGGTGAGTGGAGCGCCGCTGCATCGCAAGAGTGGACGAACCCTTGTCGGGTGAGTGGAGCGTTGGGGGTGCAGCTGAGGGGCCCCCACCTGGGGGGGTGGGAGAGGCTCGTTCGCGCCGCCTCTCCCTTCCAGCGCACCCCACGCCGACACCTGGCGTTGATATCCGTGATGTCCGGACCAGGCGATAAGAGGGGGGGGGTCGGAGGCAGAGGCAAGACATCCCCCCCCGTGGCCTGCAGGGTGCCGCTTCAGGGCCGAACGGGGAGCTCATACCAAGCCGGGGCCAGACCAGGAGATGCGAGGGGAGGGGGGGGTCGGTGGCATGTGCAAGACATCCCCCCCACTGTTGTCACAGCCATTTTTGAAGAAAGAAGAGGGGGGGGTCAGAGGCAGAGGCAAGACATCCCCCCCCCGTGGCCTGCAGGGCGCCGCTTCAGGGCCGAACGGGGAGCTCATACCAAACCGGGGCCAGACCCGGAGATACGAGGGGAGGGGGGTGGTCGGTGGCATGTGCAAGACATCCCCCCCCGTGGCCTGCAGGGTGCCAGAAGAGGATGGGAGGACCAGTACATTCCGGGCCGACCATCCCACGACTTCTCCGGCTGATGGCGGCTAGTCGGGCCCTGCCCTGCACGTGTCGAGGCCTCATCTTCCAGATGGGCGTAACCGTGGACCTGTTGCGCTTCGGGAGTTTCCGGAATGGGGGTAGGTATCTGCTGATTTGTATCTATTTCATGTTACCGTTATTGGGCGTGGCAGGCGGTGGGACAGACATGCTTGGAGCAGTGGGGGGGTGGCGGAGCCTAGCTACCTCGTGGCTGCCGTAACGTCAAGCTTGGCTTCTCTCACCACTTTCATGTTTCTTATTTCTAGCGAAGTCAAAAACTCATCAGTGGCCTATTGATTTTGTTCGATTTCTTTCCCTTCCTTTTCAAG
Organism: Lissotriton vulgaris; assembly: GCF_964263255.1. Taxonomy (NCBI): domain Eukaryota; kingdom Metazoa; phylum Chordata; class Amphibia; order Caudata; family Salamandridae; genus Lissotriton; species Lissotriton vulgaris. The sequence continues at coordinate 217,586,906 of NC_141698.1, forward strand.
TGTGTTTCATGCTAAAGTTTCTGTTTAACAGGATACACTGATTACTTTGTATTTTACATATGTCTTCTTTATTAGGGGTACCCTCCGGTTGAGCCAGATGATGTACCTCTAATAAATGGTCCGGGTGGAACTAGTTTATCAATCAGTGGGGAGTAGATGGGCATGACAGATTACAACGGGGGACAAAGGTCCGCATTACCCACCCTTCACTACTTGCAAAGACTAGACAGAATATTTCTATTCCACGTTATTTGCAAACAGAGAATACCTCGAAAGAACTATTCTTTGAACAGTAAATGTCCAGCCAATCAATCAATCAGTGGGGAGAAAAACAGGCATGACGGATTCCAACGGGGGACAAAAGTCCGCATTACCTATCCTTCACTATCTGCAAAGGGAGACAGAATATTCCTATTCTTCTCTGTTTGTAGACAGGGAATATCTCAAAGAGCAATAATCGATAAAAAATTAGTAGGATTATAACACTTTAATAACTTATAAATATATACATCGCAACAAAAACAGTAAACACCTTAAAACATTTTTTATTAAAACAGAAGCAACAATGACAACTAACAGTAGTGATATCCTGGGCGGGTGATGGAACTGGGATTGTTAATGGAAAAACATCTACAGAGAAAGCTATTGGTGAATTATACTTCTCCGGAAATTTAAAACTCACAAATGTTTCATTTGTGTAATCGTTTCATAAACATGTACATTAAAAAACTAAATACGCTCCACTGTTTTAGAAAATCTTTACAGCTTGCTAGATCACCCTTTAAAGTTATAACTACGAAAACCTACTTACTTAAGCTGTTGAATTCGGCTTCAAATGTAAAGCATAAGTTCAAGCTAGCATATCATATGTCTAAAAGGTTTAACATAATTGATATGCAAATTTAAATACTACCCTTTCTTAATGGTGACACCTTATCTCTCCTATATCCCACAATTTCCATGAGCAAAGCAAAAGAAATTCTGAGGCCCTGAAGAAATAAGGCTTACTGTGGGGTTCAACTCAATCTGGTGTTTGGGAGATTCCATGTTTTAGGGTGATATTCTGTGACAGGGTGCAGGCACCAGAAGAATTTTAGCCTAGTTCATCACATTGGAGAATGAGGGTCTGGGTAAATATCTAATATGGTGAAGAACCATCCCTTCTTTAAACCCCATGGTGACCAACTATAGTTTGTTCTCTATTTCGTTCCCTTGCCATAACAAAATAAAAGTCTTTGGTTATTTATGGAAGGGAATACTTTTTGTTTCTTCCAATTTTTAAAAGAAAAGAGGAGGGGGGGGCAGCGTTCAAAGCACATCAACGTGCATAAATACGAAAATGTTTTTACCTACCACGTACTTGACATTTTACAGCTTTTCATATTTGCTATTAAAAAACCATTGAAATTCACTGAAAAAACCATAGGTTATAGACCATATGTAGTTAGGAATTAGCATTTACAAAACCTTAATTTACTCGCACAAAACCATTGAAATTCGCATATATAGTTAATTGCGCTAACTATATATCGCGCACCCGCAATCCACTGCTGATGATGTCACATATTACATCATTCATGACATGGTCAGTGACATCACTACCTACGTCAGGTGTAATGTATGCAAAAGGGACGTATTGACGCAAGAAAGGGTCGTAGAGGTGACACAGTGAATAAACTGGAGGCCTCATTTCTGAAAAGTGACGCATCGCTGCGTGAAAACAGCGATGCGTCACTTTTCTGTGCGCACTCCTTACGACATTCCAGATGTGTCATATTTAATGTATGATGAATCATGTCGCAAGGAGTTACAGATACGTCAGTATTTCTGACGTATCTGTAAACACAAAAGTGACGCATTGCTGGAGTGTGTCACAAAAGTGACGCAACTGCAGTAATGCGTCCTTTCACATGGGGAAAGCCCCATGTGAAAGGTCTTGCGTCAGTCTTACGCCTGCTGTGAGGCAGGCGCAAGATTTTGACGCAACAGCATCCTAAAAGTGACGCAGTGAAATCTCATAGATTTCACTGCGTCACTATTACGAAGCTTTTTGCGGGGGAACGCCCCCTCTGCATACATTATACCTGACGCAGGTATAATGTGGCGCAGGGTTTTAAAAAGTGACCCATCTACCTAGATGCGTCACTTTTTAAATATAGCGCAACAAGGCGCATTTTTTACAACCGCCAATGTAATACGTCATAAATTTAATATGACTCATGAGTAGAAGACTGAAGGACTCATTTATGAAGCCATGCGTCACTTTAACGCCACCGATGGGTCACTTTTATTGACGCACCAGTGCTGTAAAAAATGCACCTTATTCAGTCATATTTACAAAGTGACACATCTAGGTAGTTGCGTCACTTTGTAAGCCCCTGCGCCACATTATTCCTACGTCAGGTGTAATGTATGCAAAAGGGACGTATTGACGCAAGAAAGGGTCGTAGAGGTGACAGTGAATAAACTGGAGGCCTCATTTCTGAAAAGTGCCGCATCGCTGCGTGAAAACAGCGATGCGTCACTTTTCTGTGCGTACTCCTTACGACATTCCAGATGTGTCATATTTTATGTATGACGAATCATGTCGCAAGGAGTTACAGATACGTCAGTATTTCTGACGTATCTGTAAACACAAAAGTGACGCATTGCTGGAGTGTGTCACAAAAGTGACGCAACTCCAGTAATGCGTCCATTCACATGGGGAAAGCCCCATGTGAAAGGTCTTGCGTCAGTCTTACGCCTGCTGTGAGGCAGGCGCAAGATTTTGACGCAACAGCATCCTAAAAGTGACGCAGTGAAATCTCATAGATTTCACTGCGTCACTATTACGAAGCTTTTTGCGGGGGAACGCCCCCTCTGCATACATTATACCTGACGCAGGTATAATGTGGCGCAGGTTTTTAAAAAGTGACCCATCTACCTAGATGCGTCACTTTTTAAATATAGCGCAACAAGGCGCCTTTTTTACACTGCTGGTGCGTCACAAAAAGTGACGCACAGGCGGCGCAAAACTGTCGCTAGGCCTTCATAAATAAGGCCCATGATTTTCCCCATGCTTCGCTCCCCGGTGCCCTTCCCGGTGCGCTTCCCGCTTCCCGCAAATCAAAAAAAAATATTTTTTTAAAAAGCCCCGCACGACACTATTTTAGCCCCCACATCAAACCTAGGGGGTCAGGATGGGGTCTACCCTGCCCCCTTATAGTCATTTCTCCCTTTTTTTTATGTCACCTCTTGTGTCTTGATCCTACCGAGACACAAGATGGCGGCCGCTCCGGACTGTTTCGAATGTTTACAGACACCCATGAGCCAATCAGCTTTCCGCGCGCAAGTCGCGTGTCGCGCCCGGTGCGCTCCCCGGTGCGCGCACCGGAGCACGCCCATAGATATATATATTTTTTTGAACCTAAATTACTCAAAATCCACTGGAGCACATATCTTGAGACATAGGAAAGGCACATCGGGCTACCAGTCCCTACAATTTTGTCAAGTTTGGTGGAAATCCATTCAGCCGTTCGGGCTAAAAGTGAGGTCGACCGCCCTATGGAAATTAACATGGGGAAAACGCGTTTTGGGACCCCCCTTTTATCTCGGCCCCGCTTCACGAATCCCCCCCAAACTTTTAGAGAAGGACCGGAGCTCGAAGAGGCCATTTTGAGGAAATTTTCAGGCAGATTCGTCAACCGGCCCCAAAGTTATTCCAAATAGAATTTTGAGATTTAACATTGAAAAAAATCCTAACTATAACTACCTACTAGCGACCGCCAGTAGGATATATATATATATATATATATATATATATATATATATATATATATATATATATATATATATATATATATTACCTACTGGCGGTCGCCAGTAGGTATATATAGTTAGGATTTTTTCTCTATGGGATTTTTGAAAATTCTATGTCTAATAACTTTGGCGTTTGTGGACGGAATTGGCTGAAATTTTCAGGAAAATGGAACATTTTGTTTCTGAGCAGCCCCTGACAATTTGGGGGGCTTTCATCAAGGGGGGCCGAGAAAAAAGGGGGGTCCCAAAACACGTTTTTCCCATGTTAATTTCCATAGGGCGGTTGGCCTCACTTTTAGCTCGAACGGCTGAATGGATTTGCACGAAACTTGGCAAAATTGTAGGGACTGTTAGCCCGATGTGCCTTTGCTAGGTCTCAATATATGTGCTCCAGTGGATTTTGAGTAATTTAGGTTCAAAAAAAGATATATATCTGGGCGGAGCCTAACCACACATCTGATCTGATTGGCTGTCAGCACTTCATCCAAGAAGTGTTGGCAGCCATCTTGGGACCAATATACATGATAGCACCTCATTAAAAAGCATTGTAGTTAATAGAGGGTTTTAGGACTTTAGTTACATTATAAATCATTTGTTGATGGTACCATACTCGTTTTAGGAATTGTGGTGGGTTCTAAGGTGATTTTACCATGTGAAAAAACCTTCTGCTGTGATATCATGAATATTGTTTGAAAGAAAACTAATATCTCATGATTTTCCCACAGTGGTTTGGAAGGGGATCTATAAGCTAAACTGAAAGCATATTTTCTGTAAATTCACATTATCTTTCTCAGTCATGTGAAAATGAAGTCTGACATTCTCAGTAAAACATAAACATCCAACAAGGACAGAGACTGTCAGTTGATTCCTTTGTGTTCTACTGCAGCCTCCTAGAGTGTTCTAAAGAACAACTAGAGCGCTAACAGTCCTACTTATTACAAAGGTATGGCACACCTGAAGCCATCTTGATTGGAATAAAGTGGTAACTCTTAAAACATTTAATTTAAAAAGAAACAACATGAGGGGGTATATTTTGCCATAGAAAGTATGATTAGTGCTGCAGAATGAAAAATTAGGGCACATTTTGAGTGACTTCTCAAATCCTTTTCTATGTCATTAAAACATTCTGACATGCAGTCTCCCAAAATGGCCACCAGAGACAAAAGAGCCCAAATGTAGCCCAAATATCACCCAGATGTAGCCCAAGTATAGCCCAATGACAGAATGTCCCAGAGTGTTCTAAAGAACAACTAGAGCGCTAACAGTCCTACTTATTACAAAGGTATGGCACACCTGAAGCCATCTTGATTGGAATAAAGTGGTAACTCCTAAAACATTTAATTTAAAAAGAAACAACATGAGGGGGTATATTTTGCCATAGAAAGTATGATTAGTGCTGCAGAATGAAAAATGAGGGCAAATTTTGAGTGACTTCTCAAATCCTTTTCTATTTCATTAAAACATTCTGACATGCAGTCTCCCAAAATGGCCACCAGAGACAAAAGAACCCAAATGTAGCCCAAATATCACCCAGATGTAGCCCAAGTATAGCCCAATGACAGAATGTCCCAGAGTGTTCTAAAGAACAACTAGAGCGCTAACAGTCCTACTTATTACAAAGGTATAGCACACCTGGAGCCATCGTGATGGGAATAAAGTGGTAACTCTTAAAACATTTAATTTAAAAAGGAACAAAATGAGGGGGTATATTATGCAATAGAAGGTATTATTAGTGCTGCAGAAAGAAAAATTAGGGCACATTTTGAGTGACTTTTCAAATCCTCTTCTATTTCATTAAAAAATTCTGACATGCAGTCTCCCAAAATGGCCACCAGAGACAAAAGAGCCCAAATGTAGCCCAAATATCACCCAGATGTAGCCCAAGTATAGCCCAATGACAGAATGTCCCAGAGTGTTCTAAAGAACAACTAGAGCGCTAACAGTCCTACTTATTACAAAGGTATGGCACACCTGAAGCCATCTTGATTGGAATAAAGTGGTAACTCTTAAAACATTTAATTTAAAAAGGAACAAAATGAGGGGGTATATTTTGCCATATGAATTATGATTAGTGCTGCAGAAAGAAAAATTAGGGCACATTTTGAGTGACTTCTCAAACCCTCTTCAATTTCATAAAAAAATTCTGTCAGTCTCCCAAGATGGCCACCAGAGACAAAAGAGCCTAAATGTAGTCCAAATATCACCCAGATGTACCCCAAGTATAGCCCAATGACAGAATGTCCCAGAGTGTTCTAAAGAACAACTAGAGCGCTAACAGTCTTACTTATGACAAAAGTATGGCACACCAGAAGCCATCTTGATTGGAATGAGGTGGTAAGTCTGAAAACACTCAATTTAAAAAGGAACAACATGAGGGGGTTAATTTTGCCATAGAAAGTATGATTAGTGCTTCAGAAAGAAAAATTAGGGATCATTTTGAGTGACTTTTCAAATCCTCTTCTATTTCATTAAAAAAATTCTGACATGCAGACTGAAATATGCACTTTGAATACCAGCAGCAGACGTCCCTGGTGAGCAGTAGCTTTACTACAGTGATCTAATGTGCAACTAGAGTGCTAACATTCAGAATTTATGGCATATGTGTGACACATCTGAATGCCTTCTTGATGGAACCAAAGTAAACAAGCATTGAAAATGCAATAGATCTCGCCCTCGTTTAAGTTAAAGCCATTCTGTTTGTAATGAGGTGGCTTTTTAGCTTTGCTTTTATTAGTGTTTTTTCAACTTTCATGTAAATAACATGCATCTGTATGCATATAAGTATATGTATGCATGCATTTATGTTTGTATTTATATAGATATACAGATGATATATGTTTATATATGTATGTATATATATATATTCACTGAAAAAACCATAGGCTATAGACCATATATAGTTAGGAATTAGCATTTACAAAACCTTGAAAATTTACTGAAAAAACCATAGGTTATAGACCATATATAGTTAGGAATTAGCATTTACAAAACCTTGAAAATTCACTGAAAAAACCATAGGTTATAGACCATATATAGTTAGGAATTCGCATTTACAAAACCTTATTTTACTCACACAAAACCATTGAAATTCCATATATAGTTAGTTGCACTAACTATATATCACGCACCCGCAATCCACTGCTGATGATGTCACATATTACATCATTCATGACATGGTCAGTGACATCACTGATGACATCACTGATGACATCTCAAATGACATCACTGATGACATCTCAAATGACATCACTGATGACATCACTGATGACATCTCATTTGACATTACTGATCACATCACTGATGATATCATTCATGTGATAATGCGATGAACCTCTTCAGACTCTAATATAACCTTAGATACAATCAGTGTAAACAGACACTCACAGACTGTCACTCATCCATGGAGTTACTCACACACCTAGTCAGTCATGCAAAGAATCAATCACACCTCCATTTCCTCAACTATACAGTTATACAAACTGTACTTATTCAAACATATACTAACACATATTTACTCTCTTATACAATCCCTGATACAAGTTCACAATGATCCATACAGCCACTCACACATTCACTGGCTCTTATGCACAGTTATTTATATATGTCAACTCTCACATGTACTGTGTTTTACATATGTACTTACTTTGACATGTAGCACTGAGATATCCATTCACTCACCAATACACTCATGCACACAGTCAACCGCCCATACAGCTGTTTCCACATGCACCTTTGAAACTATACATCTAGTGAATCAACTGCTCACACATCTATGCACAGAGTCATACACCTCCCAGCCACCCACACACACACTCAGTCTCCCATACAAATACTTGGGCAACCAATCAATAACCCATATAGTTACTCATATAGCTTTTTATCAACACATGCAACAGTTTACAGAACAACAGACATAATGATGCACAAATTAAGACAGTTTAGTCACTAACCCATGCACTCAGTGAGACACATTTAATCACTCACTCATACAGTCAGTCATGCACCTACTAAATCCTTCATCCAGACACTTATACATCCACTCATTCTTCAATATGTAAGACATATTTTAACTTTACAGAAACATACAGTCACTGGATGTTGTCATCAGTGATGTCATCAGTGATGTCATTTGAGATGTCATCAGTGATGTCATCAGTGATGTCACTGACCATGTCATGAATGATGTAATATGTGACATCATCAGCAGTGGATTGCGGGTGCGCGATATATAGTTAGTGCAACTAACTATATATGGAATTTCAATGGTTTTGTGTGAGTAAAATAAGTTTTTGTAAATGCGAATTCCTAACTATATATGGTCTATAACCTATGGTTTTTTCAGTGAATATATATATATATATATATATATATATATGTATATATATATATATATTTATATATATATATATATATATATTACCTACTGGCTATCGCCAGTAGGTATATATAGTTAGGATTAATTCCCTATGGGATTTCTGAAAATTCTATGTCTAATAACTTTTGCGTTTGTGGACGGAATCGGCTGAAATTCTCAGGAAAATGGCACATTTTGTTTCTGAGCAGCCCCTGAAAATTTGGTGGGGTTTCGTCAAGGGGGGGCTGAGAAAAAAGGGGGGTCCCAAAACGCGTTTTTTGCATTGAGTTTTCCGTAGGGCGGTTGGACTCACTTTTAGCTCGAACGGCTGAATGGATTTGCACGAAACTTGGCAAAATTGTAGGGACTGTTAGCCCGATGTGCCTTTGCTAGGTCTCAATATATGTGCTTCAGTGGATTTTGAGAAATTAACGTTTAAATCAAGATATATATCTGTAACAGCGCTCCGGGCAGCGATCCGGTCCGCTTACTTTTCGCTTATCGGAACTTTGCGCGCAGAAAGCTGATTGGCTCTCCGGTGTCTGTCAACATTCTAAACAGTCCGGAGCGGCCGCCATCTTGTCTCTCGGTAGGATCGAGAGAGAAGAAGAGGTGAAAAACGAAAGGGGAATTTAATGAAAGGGGGCAAGGTATCCCCCTCTTGACCCCCTAGGAATGTTGTTGGGGTTATTAAAGGGTCCCGTGGGGAAAATAAAAAAAAAAAGATTTTTCACGGTAGAAGCGCTTCACGGGCCGCGAACTGGGCCGCAAACTGGTAGCGAAACGGGAATTCGCCATTTTGTGCTTCGTTAATTAAATTACTAGGTATAAGTGGGTGCGGGAGACGTATCCTAATCCCCTATGTTTCCTGAGGGTGGCTGAGAAGGCTGATATATGTTGATACATCTCTTCCAGCGGCTGCGCCATCTTGCCTTTTTTCCAATGCCACAATTTTGTCGTGCACGGCAGCCATTTTAGATGCCAGGCTGGTCCCAGGCTATCACCTACCCCTGCGGATGTAGTTTATGGCCCCAGCTGTAGAGAATTCAGACATGCCAACCCTCCCGATTCAGGCGTGTGACTACTGATTTCAGTGCTAGTCTCCCGCCTCCCGATTTCTGCAAGCAAAAACACGGGGGCATATTACGAACAACTAGCGATAATTTTTGTCTCTAACTTGTTTAGAGACAAAAATTATCGCCGCACATCGGCGATTTTTATCGCAGATAAACCTTGCTATTATCGCAGAAAAGTCAGCGATATTCATGTATTATCGAGCAAATGCTCTTAGCCATGTTATCCACCTCCCATTGGATAACATGGCTAAGAACTGCTCAGGGCAGGTGTTAGATTTTGGAGATATTCGCGCTTAGCGCGAATATCTCCAAAAGTTGGTAATAGAAGGTAGCGATGTTAGGGACTGTTTCCAGTCGCTAACATCTTGGCACGCCACTTAGCATGTCATTAGTGATAAGTATCACTGACATGCAAAGCGGGGCCCAAGATGGTCGCTATCTCCTTTTAGCTGTCAGTAACTGGTGTTAGCGACAGCTTGGTAATAGGGAGATAATTTTTGTTTAGAGACAAAAATTATCGCCGCACATCGGCGATTTTTATCGCAGATAAACCTTGCTATTATCGCAGAAAAGTCAGCGATATTCATGTATTATCGAGCAAATGCTCTTAGCCATGTTATCCACCTCCCATTGGATAACATGGCTAAGAACTGCTCAGGGCAGGTGTTAGATTTTGGAGATATTCGCGCTTAGCGCGAATATCTCCAAAAGTTGGTAATAGAAGGTAGCGATGTTAGGGACTGTTTCCAGTCGCTAACATCTTGGCACGCCACTTAGCATGTCATTAGTGATAAGTATCACTGACATGCAAAGCGGGGCCCAAGATGGTCGCTATCTCCTTTTAGCTGTCACTAACTGGTGTTAGCGACAGCTTGGTAATAGGGAGATAATTTTATCTCCGCTTTCAAGGCTTTTAAAGCCAAAAAAGCGGAGATAAACCCCCTTGATAATATGCCCCACGATTCCTTGGGGGTTTCAGCTGGCAGGGCTTGGTATTGTGTTACATGGTAATTTTTCCAGGAAACGTCAGAGGGTCGATGCAGGGGTTCTAGAAGAGGTGATAAACCATTTAAGCCTCATGAACAAGCGCATGGTCTTTTAAAGATTTGTGAAGTACTCGGAGCGGCGGTGTGTGTGTGTGCCCTCTTTCAGGAGCGGGCGGGGGGGCACTGCCAGCAACTTGCCAGGTCAGGTAGTGTTCAACACGTGCATCACCCTTTCTCTGCTTGCTATTGCGCTCCATGCTTCGGAAAGGTAAGAAAAAGAACGTGCATTTGAGTTTGAAATGTCCGATCCTGCAGCAGCACACTTCCAAAGCCCACACATGACAATAACCCGATTCAAGGCCCCATTCACCCGTTTTTAAAAAAATAGATAACACTCCAACGAAGTAAGGTTATAAAACTTTATTAACTATTAACTTTAACGAACGGAACAAAAACTAAAAACATTTAAACATTTCTCAACACAAAAAGCAACAATGGTTAGAAGCTGTCTTTTGTGCGAATAGTCCCAAGGCAGCACAACGTGCAGAGTTCTGGACGGCACCCAGGTGATGTCGCCTGGGTGCCGCACTGGTTTAGGGATCCTACAATGCAGCACAGAAAAACAGCGTGGGGCGTCCCGGGTGGTGCGGGGGGAGGCCTCGTCAGTAGCGGTCTGTGTCCAGTGTCACATGGCTGACACAACATGTACGACAGGCACCCAGGTGATGTCCAGTAAACTGCCGCACTGGTTTTGGTATCCTACAATGCTGCTCCGAAAATTGGCGTGCGGCGGCCCGGGGGGGGCGTGGGGGAGGCGGCGTGAACGGGCCTCCCCAGGTGGCGGCCATCTAGCTGAGTTGCGCCCGCTCTTGCGGCTACAGCGTCTCGCTCACCATGTTGTTGAGTTGCTCCCACTCTTGCAGTGCAGCGATAGGCGGCTGCCACATGGCTCTTAAAATGGCGGACGGCTCCTCGGTTTTAGGCCTGGTCCACTGAAATGGCCCTGGGACACTTTGGAACTCGGACGCTTGCCTGCTAGGGCTTGGGCTCCATTCTCGAAAAGCGTCCCCTCAGCCGTGAAGATTCTACAAAAGTCTTGGGGGCCCCCGACTCCCGCAGGCTTCCGGTGGGGAGCGGCTGCCATGATTGCTCGCGGAATGACCACGACGGAGCCACGAGATGGTGGTGCTCTCATGCTGACGCCAGCTTCAGTCTGAATGATCCAGAAACAAGGTGGGGCTTTCATCGTTTGGGAAAAAAAAATGTTCTAAACCAATGAAAAGTGTTATTTTTAGGTCATATGACCAAGCCTTCCATCTTTAGGAAACCAAAAGTAAAATGAACCAATGAAAAGTTTTATAAACAAGTCACATGACCTGTTATGCGGCATAGGGCTACAAAAAGTGTAGAAAATCCGTTGGCACGTGAGGCGGCGTCAGTAGCGGACCGATGTGCGAATAGGCCGAAGGCAGCACAACGGGCCGAGATCCGGATGGTACCGAGGTGGTGTCCAGCAAATTGCCGCACTGGTGTGGCCATCCTACAATGCTGCGCCGAAAGACGGCGTGTCCAGCTGAGTTGCGGTCACTGTTGCGGTACAGTGACTCGAACGCGCCGAGATCCGGATGGCACCGAGGTGGTGTCCAGCAAATTGCCGCACTGGTGTGGCCATCCTACAATGCTGCGCCGAAAGACGGCGTGTCCAGCTGAGTTGCGGTCACTGTTGCGGTACAGTGACTCGAACGCGCCGAGATCCGGATGGCACCGAGGTGGTGTCCAGCAAATTGCCGCACTGGTGTGGCCATCCTACAATGCTGCGCCGAAAGACGGCGTGTCCAGCTGAATTGCGGTCACTGTTGCGGTACAGTGACTCGAACGCGCCGAGATCCGGATGGCACCGAGGTGGTGTCCAGCAAATTGCCGCACTGGTGTGGCCATCCTACAATGCTGCGCCGAAAGACGGCGTGTCCAGCTGAGTTGCGGTCACTGTTGCGGTACAGTGAGTCGAACGCGCCGAGATCTGGATGGCCCCGATGTTGTGTCCAGCAAGTTGCCGCACTGGTGTGGCCATCCTACAATGCTGCGCCGAAAGTCGGCGTGGGGTGCCCCGTTGGCTTATGAGGTGATGTCAGTAGTGGACCGATGTGTGAATAGGTCGGAACCAGCACAAGGCGCCAAGATCCGAATGGCAAGTCCTGGATGTTGAGTGCTTCAGTTGAGAGTTCTGAGCAGTGCTTGTAAGACTGTCTGAAGCTTATTTGCACCTGCTGCAGCTTCACTAGGTCCGGCGGAACTTTTTTCCTTTTCCTTTCTGCTTCTTTTCCTACAATCCGTTTCATCTGAAGACACGACCAGGTCCCTGAATGTGTGCAGGGGGACGCTATTGATTGAATGAAAATGGCGGCTTGACACAAAGCTGACTCAAGCGTTACTGTTGGTGCTATACAGACAAAAATTGGTTTTCAGTTTGTACATTCTTCAGGTTTTTTTTTTCCATCCAAGTCTGATTGAGAGTTTGTTGAAAAATGGCTTCAGATTTTCCACATACTACTCTTCAACATTCTTCCTAAATGTAACAATGTGAAACTCACTAGGAGAACGGCTGTTTCTGTTTCCTTTCAAAATGCTGCCAACAATATTTTCTGAATGGAAGACACCATCTTGTAGCATAAAGGGCCGAAAGGGGTTCTGGTCTGGCCGATGGTTGGTGGAGACATTTTGACTATATCTTGGACCTGCCCGGCCTCGCCCAAAATGGCGCCGGTATAAATGGGACTCGTAACTCCTTGCCCGCAAATGTATATCTAGAAAATGTTATTGTAAGTGGCCCTGTTCTATTTTAATTACAAAATGTATGTCCACCGATTCCGCAACTGTTAGACACCTTAGTTCTTGCAACCTAATGGCCCGCTCGTTACGTTCCTCTACAGTGTAAATGTCTCCTCATCATATACGATTTCAGTTTGCTCCGTGGCCGGCCCACGTGGTTATAGGCCCGTATTTGTATACTGACATTTTCACAATAAAGGTTTTTAAAACAAAACACGGTAGTAGTATTTACATTGGTAAAGTTTTTACTTTTAGTCACTGTTTTCGAATCAGTAAAAGGCAAGTGAAATAAAGCAGTCCAATTACATGACGGATAAAAGGTATAATATGTAGGAACGCAGTAAAGATAAATGGTCAAGGGCAGTTGTGTTTTTCATGTCTGCAACATAAAGTGATCGATAAGAATCTGATAATCAGGCGTATCGGCGACTAAGACAGCAGGCCGAATCTCTTTTACTCAACGGCTCTGTCATGGAAGGAAGAAACGCCCTTTTTCTCGAAAAAGGAATATATTTTACTTGCAAGACAGTTGTAAATTTTCCGGGAAAGTGCATTAGCCTGGAATATTATAACATATGTTTGAAAAAAAAATATTGTTCGAAAACAATAAAAAGCGTAATTTTTAGGTCATATGACCAAGCTTTTCATCATTAAATTAACAAAAGTAAAATGAACCAATGAAAAGTTTTATTAACAAGTCACATGACCTGTTATGCTAACGTTACGCGCTGCGCGCCGCGCCTCGGATCACTTCCGGGTGCGCTAATGCGGCGTGTCATAAAACGCATTACGCGACAACGTAGGTCAAGAATATAGTCTAAATGTCTCCACCAACCAGCGTTCAGAACACAACCCCTTTCAGCAGTCCAAAAAGTTCTGTTAAATGACAACAGAGGGGACAGGCAACAAGAACCATCAGTCAAAGAGGGGAGGGCAAGTTCTTCTCTTCCGGGTCATGTTGGGGCGCTACCGGAACTGATCGAATTGGTAGTCTATAGTGTTTCTGGATGTTTCAGACTAAAGCTGGCGTCAGCATGAGACCACTACCATCTCGTAGCTCCGTCGTGGCCATTCCACGAGCAATCATGGCAGCCGCTCCCCACCAGAAGCCTGCGGGAGTCGGAGGCCCCCAAGACTTTTGTAGAATCTTCACGGCTGAGGGGACGCTTTTCGAGAATGGGACCCAAGCCCTATCAGGGAAGCGTCCGAGTTCCAAGGTGTCCCAGGGCCATTTTAGTGGACCAGGCCCAAAACCGAAGAGCCGGCCGCCATTTTGAGAGTCCTTTGGCAGCCGCCTATCGCTGCACCGCAAGAGCGGGCGCAACTCAACTACATGGTGAGCGAGACGCTGTAGTCGCAAGAGCGGGCGGTAAACAGCTGAATGGCGGAAGAGGCACAGTGTAGCAAAAGCGGGCGGAATGGCAACTAAAACGATAAAGGGGCGCCCCACTACAGCTTGTCTTCAGGTCAAACGGATTGTGGGACAAGGTCCAGAATTGAAGAGTCATCAAAAGGCAAAAAGTTCCGCCGGACCCCGGGAGCCGGCCGCCTATGTCGGGGGCGATCTCAGGCTACACCAGTGCTATAAGACTTGGGGAGGGTGTCGGAGCCAAGCGTCTTCTCCGAGTCCATGGCCATCACACTGCCCCTCAGGGGCCTCCGTCAAGCTGTTTAGGAAGGTAACATATCACATTGTTTTCTAATGCAGTCAGGTCCACAAACGACACTCACTTACTTTGAGAATAGTGAAGCTGCAGTAGGTGGAAATAAGCTTCAGACAGTGTTACAAGCACTGCTCAGAACTCTTAACTATGGCACCCAACATCCAGAACTTATGCTATTTGAGAATGGCAGTGACATCGAAGCATCTCAGGGACCAAAACCATTAACGTACTTTCACGTATGAAAATCTTACTTGGGGAGGGGGCAGGAGCGAAGCGTCCCCTCCCAGTCAGCGCCACCACACCGTATGTTGAAAATCTGAAGCCATCGTTCTACAAAGTCAACCAAACTTGGATTGAAAAATCTAGAAAAATGTACAAACTGAAAACCAGTTTTGATCTGCATAGCATCAGTAGCAACGCTTGAGTCAGCTTTGTGTCAAGCCGCCATTTTGATTCAACAAAGCACAGGCATTGAAAAAGGCTGAAATTCAGAACTCTAAACTATGGCACCCAACATCCAGGAGCTTGCCATCCGGATCTTGGAGCCTTGTGCTGTTTTCGATCTATTCACACATCGGTCCACTACTGATATCATCTTATAAACCAACGTTATGTAAATAGTTTTTTAATAAAATGTTTTACCCTGTTTCTTTGCTGGTGTGTTGTCTATATTTTTAATATTTGCATAGGGTTTGTCGTTATTTTGGGCGGGATGGGTGACGGAGGCGAGCTGTCTTGCAGCCCTCATGGTGTGGAGCTCAGTTCATCTCACTATTTTCGTATTTCTCATGAAGGGTTGTTCCTAATATTTCTATTTTAGCGAGGTCAAAAAGAGATCCAATTAGTGGCCTACTGATTTTGCTCGATTACTTTTATTTTTTTACACGATTTTTCACTATCTGCAAAGACTAAACAGAGTATTGCGACTTTGTGCTTGTTTGTAAATAGAGAATGATCCAAAGAGAACCAATTCTAAAACTGTAAATGCTTGGACAACAATCAATCAAATGGAGAGACAAGCAGGCACGACGGATTACAACGGGGGCAAAGGCTTGCGTTAACTACCGTTCACTATCTGCAAAGAGAGAGTACTACTAAGACAAAAGAGGGGAGGGGGGGGTGCAGCGTTCAAAGCACATCAGCGTGCATAAATACGAAAATGTTTTTATCTATCACGTACTTGACATTTTAAAGCTTTTCATATTTGCTATTAAAAAACCAATGAAATTCATAGAAAAAACCATAGGTTATAGTGGATATATAGTTAGGAATTTGCATTTACAAAACCTTGAAAATTCAATGAAAAAACCATTGGTTTTAGGCCATATATAGTTAGGGATTTGTATTTACAAAACCTTATTTTACTCGCATAAAACCATTGAAATTCCATATATAGTTATAAGCGCTAACTATATATCGCGCACCCGCAATCCACTGCTGATGATGTCACATATTACATCATTCATGACATGGTTAGTGACATCACTGATGACATCACTGATGACATCTCAAATGACATCACTGATGACATCACTGAAAACATCTCATTTGACATGACTGATAACATCACTGATGATATCATTCATGTGATGATACGATGAACCTCTTCAGACTCTAATATAACCTTAGATACAATCAGTGTAAACAGACACTCACAGACTGTCACTCATCCATGGAGTTACTCACACACCTAGTCAGTCATGCAAAGAATCAATCACACCTCCATTTCCTCAACTATACAGTTATACAAACTTTACTTATTCAAACATATACTAACACATATTTACTCTCTTATACAATCCCTGATACAAGTTCACAATGATCCATACAGCCACTCACACATTCACTGGCTCTTATGCACAGTTATTTATATATGTCAACTCTCACATGTACTGTGTTTTACATATGTACTTACTTTGACATGTAGCACTGAGATATCCATTCACTCACCAATACACTCATGCACACAGTCAACCGCCCATACAGCTGTTTCCACATGCACTTTTGAATCTATACATCTAGTGAATTAACTACTCACACATCTATGTACAGAGTCACACACCTCCCAGCCACCCATACACACACACTCAGTCTCCCATACAAATACTTGGACAACCAATCAATAACCCATACAGTTACTCATATAGCTACGAATCAACATATGCAGCAGTTTGTAGAACAACAGATATAATGATGCACAAATTAAAACAGTTTAGTCACTAACCCATGCACTCAGTGAGACACATTTAATCACTCACTCAATCAGTCAGTCATGCACCTAGTAAATCCTTCATCCAGACACTTATACATCCACTCATTCTTCAATATGTAAAACATATTTTAACTTTACAGAAACATACAGTCACTGGATGTTGTCATCAGTGATGTCATCAGTGATGTCATTTGAGATGTCATCAGTGATGTCATCAGTGATGTCACTAACCATGTCATGAATGATGTAATATGTGACATCATCAGCAGTGGATTGCGGGTGCGCGATATATAGTTAGCGCTTATAACTATATATGGAATTTCAATGGTTTTATGCGAGTAAAATAAGGTTTTGTAAATGCAAATCCCTAACTATATATGGCCTAAAACCAATGGTTTTTTCATTGAATATATATATATATATATATATATTCAATGAAAAAACCATAGGTTTTAGCCCATATATAGTTAGGGATTAGCATTTACAAAACCTTATTTTACTCGCATAAAACCATTGAAATTCGCATATATAGTTAGATGCGCTAACTATATATCGCGCACCCGCAATCCACTGCTGATGATGTCACATATTACATCATTCATGACATGCTCAGTGACATCACTGATGACATCACTGATGACATCTCAAATGACATCACTGATGACATCACTGATGACATCTCAAATGACATCACTGATGACATCACTGATGACATCACTGATGACATCACTGAAGACATCCCAAATGACATCACTGATGACATCTCATTTGACATCTCATTTGACATTACTGAGCACATCACTAATGACATCATTTATGTGATAATACGATTAACCTCTTCAGACTCTAATATAACCTTAGATACACTCAGTGTAAACAAAAACTCACAGACTGTCACTCATCCATGGAGTTACTCACACACCTAGTCAGTCATGCAAAGAATCAATCACACCTCCATTTCCTCTACTATACAGTTATACACACCTTACTTATTCAAACATATACTAACACATATTTACTCTCTTATACAATCCCTGATACAAGTTCACAATGATCCATACAGCCACTCACACATTCACTGGCTCTTATGCACAGTTATTTATATATGTCAACTCTCACATGTACTGTGTTTTACATATGTACTTACTTTGACATGTAGCACTGAGATATCCATTCACTCACCAATACACTCATGCACACAGTCAACCGCCCATACAGCTGTTTCCACATGCACTTTTAACCCATACATCTAGTGAATCAACTGCTCACACATCTATGCACAAAGTCATACACCTCCCAGTCACCCACACACACTCAGTCTCCCATACAAATACTCGGGCAACCAATCAATAACCGATATAGTTACTCATATAGCTACTGATCAACACATGCAGCAGTTTACAGAACATAATGACATAATGATGCACAAATTAAGACAGTTTAGTCACTAACCCATTCACTCAGTGAGACACATTTAATCACTCACTCATACAGTCAGTCATGCACCTACTAAATCCTTCATCCAGACACTTATACATCCACTCATTCTTCAATATGTAAGACATATTTTAACTTTACAGAAACATACAGTCACTGGATGTTGTCATCAGTGATGTCATCAGTGATGTCATTTGAGATGTCATCAGTGATGTCATCAGTGATGTCATTTGAGATGTCATCAGTGATGTCATCAGTGATGTCACTGAGCATGTCATGAATGATGTAATATGTGACATCATCAGCAGTGGATTGCGGGTGCGCGATATATAGTTAGCGCATCTAACTATATATGCGAATTTCAATGGTTTTATGCGAGTAAAATAAGGTTTTGTAAATGCTAATCCCTAACTATATATGGGCTAAAACCTATGGTTTTTTCATTGAATTTCAATAGTTTTTTAATAGCAAATATCAAAAGCTGTCAAATGTCAACTACATGATAGGTAAAAACATTTTCGTGTTTATGCACGCTGATGTGCTTTGAACGCTGCCCCCCTCCCCCCCCTCTTTTCTCTTAGCAGTACTCTCTCTTTGCAGATAGTGAAGGGTAGTTAACGCAGGCCTTTGCCCCCGTTGTAATCCGTCGTGCCTGCTTCTCTCTCTATTTGATTGATTGCTATCCAAGCATTTACTGTTTTAGAATTGGTTCTCTTTGGTTCATTCTGTATTTACAAACAAGCACAGAGTCGCAATACTCTGTTTAGTCTTTGCAGATAGTGAAAAATCGTTAAAAAAAACAAAAGGAATCGAGCAAAATCAGTAGGCCACTAATGGGATCTGTTTTTGACCTCGCTAAAATAGAAACATTAAGAACAACCCCTCATCAGAAATACGAAACTAGTGAGATGAACTTAGCTCCACACCATGATGGCTGCAAGACAGCTCGGCTCCACCACCCACCCCGCCCAAAATAACAACAAACCCTATGCAAATATTATAAATATATACAACACACCAGCAAAGTAACAGGGTAAAATGTTTTATTAAATAACTATATACATGGCAGCCTGCTGCAACATCGATCCAAATGCCTTTTGGTGACTCTTCCATTGTGAACATTGTCCCACAATCCATTTGACCTGAAACGATTACACAAATAAAACATTTGTGAGTTTTAAATTTCCGGAGAAGTATAATTCACCAATAGTTTTCTCTGTAGATCTTTTTCCATTAACAATCCCAGTTCCATCACCCGCCCAGGATATCACTACTGTTAGTTGTCATTGTTGCTTCTGTTTTAATAAAAAATGTTTTAAGGGGTTTACTGTTTTTGTTGTGATGTATATATTTATAAGTTATTAAACTGTTATAATCCTACTAATTTTTTTATCGATTATTGCTGTTTGAGATATTCTCTGTCTACAAACAGAGAAGAAAATAAATATTCTGTCTCCCTTTGCAGATAGTGAAGGATAGGTAATGCAGACTTTTGTCCCCCGTTGTAATCCGTCATGCCTGATTGATTGATTGGCTGGACATTTATTGTTCAAGGAATAGTTCTTTCGAGGTACTCTCTGTTTGCAAATAACGTGGAATAGAAATATTCTGTCTAGTCTTTGCAAGTACTGAAGGAAGGGTAATGCGGACCTTTGTCCCCCGTTGTAATCTGTCATGCCCATCTACTCCCCACTGATTGAGAAACTAGTTCCACCCGGACCATTTATTAGAGGTACATCATCTGACTCAACCGGAGAGAACCCCTAATAAAGAAGACATATGTAAAATACGAAGTAATCCCTGTATCCTGTTAAACAGAAACTTTAGCATGAAACACACTTGAAAAGGAAAGGAAAGAAATCGAACAAAATCAGTAGGCCTCTGATGAGTTTTTGACTTCACTAGAAATAAGAAACATGAAAGTGGTGAAAGAAGCCAAGCTTGACGTTACGGCAGCCACAAGGTAGCTAGGCTCCGCCACCCCCCCACTGCTCCAAGCACGTCTGTCCCACCGCCCGCCACGCCCAATAACGGTAACATGAAATAAATACAAATCAGCAGATACCTACCCCCATTCCGGAAACTCCCGAAGTGCAACAGGTTCGCGGCTACGCCCATCCGGAAGACGAGGCCTTCGGCACGTGTAGGGCGAGTCCTGCTGGCAGCCGTCGGCCGGGGAGGTCATCCCGTAAGGTGGGCCAGGAGAGGAGCCGAGGCCGACGGGATTCTTCTTCTTTCTTAGATAATGGCTGCGACAACGGGGGGGGATGTCTTGCACATGCCACCGACCCCCCCCCGCGTATCTCCTGGTCTGGCCCCGGCTTGATATGAGCTCCCCGTTCGGGCCTGAAGCGGCGCCCTGCAGGCCACGGGGGGGGATGTCTTGCCTCTACCTCCGACCCCCCCCTCTTATCGCCTGGTCCGGACATCACGGATATCAATGCCAGGTGTCGGCGTGGGGAGTACTGGGAGGGAGAGGCGGCGCAAACAAGCCTCTCCCACCCCCACAGATGAGGGCCCCTCGGCTGCACCCCCAACGCTTCACTCACCCAACAAAAGGGTTCCTCCACTCTTGCGATACAGCGACGCTGCATTCACCCGACAAAAGGGTTCCTCCACTCTTGCGATGCAGCGACGCTCCACTCACCCAACAAAAGGGTTTCTCCACTCTTGCGATGCAGCGACGCTGCACTCACCCAACAAAAGGGTTTCTCCACTCTTGCGATGCAGCGACGCTGCACTCAACCGACAAAAGGTCTCGTCCACTATTGCGAGGCAATGATGCTCCGCTCACCCAGCGGGGGTCTCGTCCACTGTTGCGGTGCAACGGCGCTTCTGAGTTCAACTAGAAAATGAGTCCTGCATCCAGAAACGTTCTCCTCAACTTTGAAGATTCTATAAGAGCCACGGGGGCCCCCGACCCCCGATGGGGAATGACTGCCATGATCACCCACGGAACGACCACGACGTAGCCGCGGGACGTTGGCGCGCTCATGCCGGCGCCGGCCTCAGTCTTAAAATCACCAAAATCCTGCAAGACTACCAACTTGATCAGTTCCGGTGGGACACCAGTATGACCCGGTAGGAGAGATTTTTACCTCCCACCCCTCTTTGACTGATGGTTCATGTCGCCAGTCCCCTCTACTACCCTTCAACGAAAACTTTTAGACTGCCGAAAGAGGTCCCGGTCCAACCACGAGTTGGTGCAGACATTTTGACTATACTTGGACCTTCCTGACCTCACCCAAAATGGCGCCGGTACAAATGAAACTATTGTGCCCCGATTGCTCAGCCTTGATATCATGAGATATGTATGCAGTTTTTAGCACATGAATTGATATGGGATAAGACTGATTATATGTTCGGATAATTAATTGATCCGGGATGGGTACTGATTACACATTCGGACAATGAATTGATATTAAGTTCTAATGCATCATTGATTACTGTATTTATTGAAGGTTAGAATTGTTGACACTTTTGGTACTTGCTCACAATGAATTATCGATATGATTTTGTTGCACTTGTCGCACTTTTTACTGATTATATATTCGGACAATGAATTGATCCGGGATGGGTATTGATTATAAGTTCGAACAATGAATTGACATGGGACAGGTACTGATTACACGTTCGGAAAATGAATTGATATTAAGTTCTAATGCATCATTGATTACTGTATTTATTGAAGTAATACTGATCTCTCCCATTGAAATTAATTTTCCACATGCTACACAAGTCAATCTCATCTGCCCAAAGTTCTTTTGCAGATTTGGGACCGTTTCCCTTGCCTCTGACTCACTTATTGCTAAGTCATTGGTGGATGTTTTTGCCGGTCGGGGGTTATCCCCCAAATCTCGAAGTTGTGCTTTAGAATAATTAAAAGGGTGCCACCTCTCCATGTGCCGATGCATGGTATGATTACCATAGCAATATTTTTTTTCGGTCCCTCTCGAGAGTTTTTTTTTTGCAGATGAGGCAGGTAACGAACCTGGCTCATGAGAAGGAAAAGGAAAAAATTGCCAGATAAAATTCACTTTCACATGGGACGTTCTTGGCATTTCTTTTAGTTTTTTAATGTACATGTTCATAAAACGATTACACAAATGAAACATTTGTGAGTTTTAAATTTCCGGAGAAGTATAATTTACCAATAGTTTTCTCTGTAGATGTTTTTCCATTAACAAACCCAGTTCCATCACCCGCCCAGGATATCACTACTGTTCCCCATGTCATAAAACCTTAGGATGTTCAATAACTGAAACAGCTAATATGGGTTTACTTACAGGGGACATCTTTTGTTCTGTTTTGTAAAGTAAAACTATTGTGAACGCAAGTATTATACATAGTAAGTGTTTAATATAGCATTTGTCAGTCATTGGTTAAGCAGCTAGGACCTGTTCACTCTTGACACCCCAGGTGCTGTGTATGTTGCACTATAGTGCTGCATCGGGAATACGGACAACCCTATTGATGTTGATTTTTCATTATTGATTATTGTAAAGAAATGGCGACTCCCCCCTTTAGCAGATTAGCTAAATCTTTGCGTAATTTGGGCATAAAAGTTATATTATTGGAAGTAGATGGTTATAGTTCTGGTTAATTTCCATTCAGAATGTCCTACACAGCACCACTCTGGGTAAATATGCTGCCTTGGGACTATTCTCACAACAGACCGCTACTGACCATTGTTGCTTCTGTTTTAATAAAAAATGTTTTAAGGTGTTTACTGTTTTTGTTGCGATGTATATATTTATAAATTATTAAAGTGTTATTTTCCTTCTACTTTTTTGTGAGTGCTATATATTTTTAATGTGACACATAATTGTGAAGACTTTGATGTACAAAAAGGCATCCCTGGAATCTTCCGCTTCAGGCTCGGTCCCACACACCCTCACAGTGAGAATCCCCTCTCCAATCACAATACAGGATGATTATCAGATTGCAGGAACGCGTGTAGTGTGACGGATCTCATCGGGTGGGGGCCTTGATCTACTGTAACTTCTTTGAAGAGGGGTGATTCTTTACAGTTGAGGCCATAAACTACATCTGCAGGGCTAGGTGATAGCCTGGGACGGGCCTGGACAATCGGACACAGAGGAAGAGGAGTGTCAGAGGGTGCGGTAGTGAATAGGGTGAAAGGCAGGTGTCGGGCGGGCACAGGGTGTGATTCTCAGAGAAGAACAGCGCAGATGGGAGGAGGTTTCTAGCCCATACATGAGAAAGAGAGCGGGAGTGACCAGTGCGTGGGGGAGATGCTTGCGAGGGTGCAGACAGTGGGTCTGGTCAAGGCATCTAAAATGGCTGCCGTGCTCAACAAAAGTGTGGCATTGCAAAAAAGACAAGATGGCGCAGACAATGTTTATCAATAAGGATTAATTTATAACAATTATTTAAAACAAAATATTTACTCGCAGTGACAACATGGCGGTCAACAGTTCCTGATTTCCATCGAATCGAACGTTAACAGACGTCACGCAACCAAAAAAAAAAACGCTCACGCACAGCCGCTGGAAGACATGTATCAACATATATGAGCCTCCTCAGCCACCCTCAGAAAACAAAAGGGGTCAGGATACGTCTCCCGTACCCCCTTATACCTAGTAATTTAATGAAATCGAAACACAAAATGGCGAATTCACGTTTCGCTACCAGTTTGCGAACCGAGAAGCGCTTCTACTGCGAAAAATCAAATTTTTATTATTTGCCCCACGGGACCCTTTAATAACCCCAACATCATTCCTAGGGGGTCAAGAGAGGTCTACCTAGCCCCCTTTCATTAAATTCCCCCTTCGTTTTTCTCCTCCTCTTGTCTATCGATCCTACCGACAGACAAGATGGCGGCCGCACCGGACTGTTTAGAATGTTGACAGACACCGGAGAGCCAATCAGCTTCGCTATGCAAAGCTCCGTTACGCGAAAAGTACGTGATCTGGAGCGCTATCTGGGACGCTGTCACAGATATACCTGTTCTTTAAACGTTAATTTCTCAAAATCCACTGGAGCACATATATTGAGACCCAGCAAAGGCACATCGGACTAACAGTCCCTATAATTTTGCCAAGTTTCGTGCAAATCCATTCAGCCATTAATTTGCGAACCGAGAAGCGTTTCTACCGTGAAAAATCAAATTTTTTTAATTTTCCCCACGGGACCCTTTAATAACCCCAACATCATTCCTAGGGGGTCAAGAGGGGTCTACCTTGCCCCCTTTCATTAAATTCCCCCTTCGTTTTTCACCTCTTCTTGTCTCTCGATCCTACCGAGAGACAAGATGGCGGCCGCTCCGGACTGTTTAGAATGTTGACAGACACCGGAGAGCCAATCAGCATCGCTTCGCAAAGCTCCGTGATGCGAAAAGTACGCGATCTGGAGCGCTATCTGGGACGCTGTCACAGATATATACATTTTTTAAAACGTTAATTTATCTAAACCCACTGGAGCACATATATTGAGATCCAGCAAAGGCACATCGGGCTAACAGTCCCTACAATTTTGCCAAGTTTCGTGCAAATCCATTCAGCCGTTCGAGCTAAAAGTGAGGCCAAACGCCCTATGGAAATTACCATGGGAAAAAACGCGTTTTGGGACCCCCCTTTTTTCTCGGCCCCCCCTTGACAAACCCCCCCAAATTTTCAGGGGCTGCTCAGAAACAAAATGTGCCATTTTCCTGAAAATTTCAGCTGATTCCGTCCACAAACGCCAAAGTTATTAGACATAGAATTTTCAAAAGTCCCATAGAGAAATAATCCTAACTATATATACCTACTGGCGACAGCCAGTAGGTAATATATATATATATATATATTCACTGAAAAAACCATAGGTTTCACACCAGTTATAGTTAGGAATTAGCATTTAAAAAACCTTTGAAATTCACTGAAAAAACCATAGGTTTCACACCAGTTATAGTTAGGAATTAGCATTTAAAAAACCTATTAAATTCACTGACAAAACCAGTTATAGTTAGCTGGAAATTTTACTGACATAAAACCATTGAAATTCCCACGTTATAGTTAGTTGGACTCACTATAACTTGCGCGCCTGCAATGCACTGCTGATGACGTCACATATTACATCACTCATGACATGGTCAGTGACATCACTCATGACATCACTGATGACACCATCCAGTGAATGTGTGTCTTTCTGAAAAATAAATTTGTTTTATATATGTATTTGTAAAGGTCGATGGAAGAATAAATGTTTAAATAAGTGTGTAAATGGATGTTTTTTTAAAAAAAAAATTGGTTGGTTAACTGGCTTATTAAGTGTATCTTAGTGAATACATATATTAGCGAGTATTGTTTAAATATTTAAATGTTTGTATCAGTGTTTCTCTTTGTGTATAAGTGGCTGCAGGGGTTGGTGACTGACTCACTGTTTGTATGTGTTTTGAAGACAGCATATGTGCAGGACTGTATGGGTGGACGAGTGTGTATATGTGTGTGTTAGTGAGTGAATGACTGTCTCACTAGTGTCTTCATTAGTAACGACATATGTTTTAATCTAGTATATGTGAGTATTGATGTATATAAGTGAGTATAGTATATATAGTGAGAGATTGTAAGAGTTCCTGTTTAAATAAGTATGTGTTTCTATAAGTGATTGTTTAAGAGAGTAAGTATGTGTACGTTTCCTTAGAAGTAAGGTGGTAGTGTGTGTATAAATGTATATGCAAATAAATGGATGTTCAATAGTTTATGTGCATGTGTGAGTATGTGTGTGAGTAACTTTTGGATGACTGCTGATGTATAACAGGATGTATAGGTGTATCATTACATATGATGAGTGAGTATATATATGAGTGACTATATAGAACTGTTGGTGAATGAGTGGATGAGTATATAGATGGTGGAATTACTGAATTGGTTGTTGTTACTGGTTTGGGTAGCTCCATTTTTTTGAAAATGTTTGTTTCTATTTTTGAATATGTGTTTCAAGCGTTACATTACACTGAAATTAGGTCTGTCACTCTGTCACAAGGATGGTGTCATCAGTGATGTCATGAGTGATGTCACTGACCATGTCATGAGTGATGTAATATGTGACGTCATCAGCAGTGCATTGCAGGCGCGCAAGTTATAGTGAGTCCAACTAACTATAACGTGGGACTTTCAATGGTTTTATGTCAGTAAAATTTCCAGCTAACTATAACTGGTTTTGTCAGTGAATTTAATAGGTTTTTTAAATGCTAATTCCTAACTATAACTGGTGTGAAACCTATGGTTTTTTCAGTGAATTTCAAAGGTTTTTTAAATGCTAATTCCTAACTATAACTGGTGTGAAACCTATGGTTTTTTCAGTGAATTTCAAAGGTTTTTTTAATGCTAATTCCTAACTATATAAGACCTGAAAGCCCACCAGGAATCTCCAGTATGCGCCAGGGGACTGCATTGCAGAGAGGTGTAATGAAGCCACAACCCTTTTTACACCTCTCTGCAACGCAGCCCCCGTGCATGTTTGAAGAGGGGAAACTAATTCCCCTTGCATACTGGGGGCCAATTAGCCCACCTGGAACCTCCAGTATGCGCCTGGGGCTGCATTGCAGAGGTGTAATGAGACTATGCCCCTTGTTACACCTCTCTGCAACGCAGCCCACTGCCGCGTTTGCAGAGGGGGAACTAATTCCCCTTGCATACTGGGGGTCCCTGGGGTCAACTAGTCCACCAGGAGCCTCCAGTATGCGCGAGGGAGCTGCATTGCAGAGAAGTGTAATGAGGCCACACCCTTGTTACACCTCTCTGCAATGCAGGCCACTGGCGCGTTTGCAGAGGGGGGACTAATTCCCCTTGCATACTGGGGGTCCCTGGATTATATCTGCCCAAACACCGATATTCCGAACGATTGTAAATGACTTTTCTTGAGAAACATTTGGATTTGGATTATCATGTCCTATATTTTGGAATTTTTGAAAGACTGACTTTGAGGATGCTATAAATTACTCAAGTCTGCCTGAATTGTGTGGGTAAAATTGATACCTAGTCACTTTTAATAAGAATATACTTATGTCTAGTCTAACATTTGGAAGAAATATCTAGTTATATGACAACGGGATACTGACATAACTTGAAGGAAATAAGAACGCCCTGAAGAAGTTCTGTTGTACAGAACGAAACGTTTTGGCTGGCTGTGGTACATAAACTTAAGGAAAATAAAAGCATTTGAATATACACCAAGATTCAGCGCTTCAATAAGTACTCTAAGTGATATGATTTGATTGGACTCATTGTGAAAGTGGTGCTGTGCCAAACTTTGGAATATTCTCCACTACTCTCTACTACTTACTCTCTCCTACTCTCTACTACTCACTCTCTACTGCTCTCTACTACTCACTCTACTACTTACTCTCTACTACTCTCTACTACTCACTCTCTACTACTCACTCTCTACTACTCTCTACTACTCACTCTACTATTCACTCTACTACTCTCTACTACTCACTCTGCTACTCTCTCTACTGCTCTCTACTACTCTCTACTACTCACTCTCTACTCTCTATTACTCACTCTCTACTCTCTACCTCTCTACCTCTCTCTTCTTCTCTCTCTACTAATCTCTACCTCTCTACCGCTACCTCTCTACCTCTCTACCTCTACACCTCTACCTCTCTACCTCTCTCTACACGCACACATATAGACATATATGCATATATATATGTGCATATGCATTTATATATATGTATGTGTATGTATAAAAAAAACAACTAAACATTTTTTTTTCTAAACAGCTACTTTTAAAACTGTCATTCTTTTTCCCCATGGTACGCTCCCCGGTACGCTCCCCGGTGCGCGTACCGGGCGCTCCCCCCGCGAAAATAAAAAAATATATTTTTTTTTTTTGCCCCGCGGGGCCCTTTTATGCCCCCCACATCAAACCTAGGGGGTCAAGGGGGGTCTACTCTGCCCCCTTATGGTCATTTCCCTCTTTGTTTTGGCCACCTCTCGTGTCTCGATCCTACCGAGACACAAGATGGCGGCCGCTCCGGACTGTTTAGAATGTTTACAGACACCCCAGAGCCAATCAGCTTTCTGCGCGCAAGTCGCGTGGCGCGCCCTGTGCGCGTACCGGTGCGCGTACCGGAGCGCTGCTATAGATATATATATTTTTTTGAACCTTAATTACTCAAAATCCACTGGAGCACATATCTTGAGACATAGCAAAGGCACATCGGGCTACCAGTCCCTACAATTTTGCCAAGTTTGGTGGAAATCCATTCAGCCGTTCGGGCTAAAAGTGAAATCGACCGCCCTATGGAAATTAACATGGGGAAAACGCGTTTTGGGATCCCCCTTTTATCTCGGCCCCCGCTTGATGAATCCCCCCCAAACTTTCAGGGAAGGACCGGAACGCCGCGAGGCCATTTTGAGGAAATTTTCCGGCAGATTCGTCAACCGGCGCCAAAGTTATTCCAAATAGAATTTTGAGATTTAACATTGAAAAAAATCCTAACTATAACTACCTACTGGCGACCGCCAGTAGGTAATATATATATATATATATATATATATATATATATATATCCAGTCGCCAAAGGTCACAATGGACCCCTACCACTAACAGCGGCGGGCCCAGACGGAGTTGCGAGTCCCGGAATATCCAACAAATTTTTTTTCAAGTTCCACGCACAAAAACAATGTCCAGACCGCTGTTGCAATAATGCGTGTTTATTCAATTACGCTTCACTCAACGTGTTTCAAAGGGCTTGCCTTCTTGGTCATGATTTTGAGTGTGTGTTTAGAACATTTAACCCCTTGAGTGCTCGTGACAGAACCACTCCGTCACGAGCCACGGACGCACTCTGACGGAGTTGTTCCGTTCCGGCTCGGCCACCCCGCGGCGTCAATTCCGCGCCTGCGTGGCCGTTTTATTGAGCGGGCGGGGTCGTGACGGAACCACTCCGTCACAAGCACAGCTCGCCCGTGGCTCGTGACGGAGTGGTTCCGTCTCGAGCATGTCTGGGCCGCGCGGACCCCCTTCCCCACCCAGCGCCATGGCGGAATTACTGCCGCGTCCAAGGGGTTAAATAAACATCACATGATTTCACCAATTGTGTAAGCATAGTGAACAGACTTGCAGGGAGACTCTACATAACGGAGCTAGACGACAGATACATTTGATCGTAGTGCATGGAGATCAATTATAATCTTAATTGTATAACTCAAAAAAACAACATTGGGTAGTACAGTTCATAACTGGATTTACTAAATCCTTGTTAATATTTAACCAGTTGCAGGACGCATTGTGCTTGCCACAATTCAAATGCCCGAAATAATGATAAAGCATCATTATTAGCAGCTTGTTTGGCAAAATTTTAGCAACATTTTTTGGCAACATTTATAGCAACATTTTTGGCAACATTTCTAAACAAAGTCCAAGTGGGCAAATAACGAATCATCAATTGCTCAGCTAACGATCACAGTGCCCAAACTATAAATGCCATGTTTGTATGTATATCCTCTACTTAAAACTGAATGGCAATCATTTCGTTTTTCCATGTCTATAAAGTTCTTATAATCTCAGATGGACAATGCAGCATTTAGTCTTGCATAGAGTAAAAACAAAACTTCTTTTCTGAAATACCTTTCATGAGGTTACCTCCTTGCAGTCCCTTGTGAGATCACAGCATCCGTCCCCTAAACAGGTTTGTGCCATATCGATAGTCTCAATGTCCCTCGCCGCTGCCTTGGTTTAAAATATCATCTCACAAGGGACTGCAAGGAGGTAGCCTCATCATCTATATGACGGCCTTCCAAAAAGGAAAACATTTTTTTTCAAAGCAGCCCCTGTTCCTTAAAGGACCACTGCTGGTTTAAAATATTTTTTTTCAGTTTTGGAAAACCTCTCCCCCACTGAGGCTGCCAAGATGATTCCCAAATCTAAAGCGGTCCTAAGGAGACCCCTTCTGCTTTGCAAGTTAATAACCACCCCAGCTTGGGGTCACTAGCTCATCAATGGTTTGTGACACAAACTATCAATACATTCCTTGCCAAATTGGAAAGGGGAGGGAAACCCCTTTCGTGAAACCTCCTATTTGCAATTCCGAAACAATTGCAAAAGTCCTTTTACTAGTCAAAAGAACTTTGCAACCAATGAAAAGGGTTTTGAACATAATGTTAAGCACTTTTGTTGTCACAAACCCTGTGATTCTGCGAAATGAGGCCCTTAGTCCTGAAACTGGCTTAGAAACAGGCATTCATTTATAGGTTCAAATGTTATTTTGACAGTCATGGAACAGAATGACACTCCTTAACACTATGGGCCAAGACATAGCGACATGGGAGACCCTTTATGGAGCTGTCACGTGCTCTACAAATGCCCCATCTCCATTATACTTACCCGCAGGGGTGACTAATGATAAAGATGATTAAAACCTTTTCAAATCTAGCTAAACTGATTACTCTTCTAAAGCTATGTACTTGCCCTTACTCACAAACCCTTGGGAATGTACCAGGGCCAGGTAAAGGATTACCAAAAAGCTGAATGTTATCAGTACACCCCCTTTTTCAGCAGCAAGTCTGTGCATTCTGGTATTATTATTTCTGGTTCAGTTCAATTAAACAAATCATATGAAAACACCTTAAAATAATAATTTATAAAGGTAAAAACCAGAACTGGAAATGTTGCATTCCAGTGACAAAGAGCCATCTAATAATTATGGTGATGTTATCAAAATTGAAACAATTGTTAAGGGCCACTTATAGGATGACCAACACAGTATAAATATGAGGCTTCATTCTAATCTCATGATAGCAGGTAAAAATCAATGGTCCTGATTAGAGTTTTATTTTTGAAAAACAAAAAAGGTAACGGTCCCACAAGCTGTGAGTTTTCTCCCAAGGAGACTGGGTCATTATTTTTAGTCTGTCGGAACATCAGAGGAAGTATTCCGTTCGATGGGGAGCTACAAGCAAATTAATCAGGCAATAATTAATTGAAGTGACTATTGGAATAGAATGAATTTTCCTAGTAAATCAAAGAAAGAACTAGAGACACAAAAGAAGAGAAACTCACAAAGATGTTTATTTATTGACTTTATTACAAATTGTGTAAGAAATAAGACACTGAATAAACAGAAACTTTTAGGGCTAGATGTAGGTAAATAGGTTTTACCGATTCTTAAATACCGAATTTTACCGATTCGGTATTTTAGAATCGGTAAATCCTATGTAGGTAATTAATCGGTAAAAAATACTGAATTGTTAAGATTCGGTATTTACTGAATCGGTAATTACCGATTCGGTATTTGCCATTGATTCCTATGAGTCTGGAGGCCCATAGGAATGAATGTCAATTACCGAATCCGTAATTACGGATTCAGTAAAATTTGGAAAAAGTCAAGGGTGGCAGGGTGGCACTTTGACACCCTGTTGCACCCCTGATTAGTGCTGATGTGCACATGTGGCATACAGCCATGCCCTAAGGGCATGTATGTCTGTCACATGGCACAGGTGTAAATGCACATTTTATGCATTTACATAGGAATTCCTTATTTACCACCAACTAATAGTTGGTGGTAAATAACAAATTCTTAAAACCCAGAAGCACTGTTTACAGTGCTTCCTACATCTCATTTACCAATTTGGTAAATATCGAATTGGTAAATGATGATTCGGTAAATACCGATTCGTTATTTACCGAATTGGTAAAATAGCCTCCTACATAGGAAAAGGCTTTTACCGGTCGGTAACGGACGATTTTGGCTGTTACCAACCGGTAAAAGCCTACCTACATCTTACCCTTAGTGACATCAATTATTGTGACTGACAGATCGATATTTGCAAAGTTCCACTTTAATAATATTTTTTTTAGATGATTCACAGGCTTATTGAGAAAGTACAGCTGGTATGCCTGGATAGATGGGGGGAGCAGACATTAAAGATATACTCACTTCTATTCAATAATATATCACAGACTGTAGTCAGGAGGTACATCTACAGGCATGGGGGACAGAAAGCATGCCAAGCTTGTTTTTGGTCCAGGTAGGACTTAGCCTGGCGGTTCGGGTGCACTGTTCCCATGGGGAGCAGGGTCAAGACTATTTGCTTATGGCTAGGTCTAAACTGGAATGGTATGGTGAGCAAAACAATTATGGATTCCGGCCCAGATCTCTGTACTGGGGGTGAATGTTTGACATTCTTCAACATTCCATCCATCAATTGTACTTTTTCAATTTGAGTGTAACCAAGTGGGTGCCAAACATGGACTGGTGTATCAGGCATGGGGATGCCCCAAGATGTTTGATAAAGTATATGGTTCATGGATGGTGTTGGGAGATCAGGAACTCTAACGGGCAGTCGGTTGGGTGACTGGGTGGCGGACCACAGGACCAATGAGTTGATATCCATTGAGACGGACAGACGGGGTCGGGACCAAAACTGAAAATTATATCAGCTGTGCATCTATATTTGTGGACTCACTGGTGCTATCATTTTATATATTGATAGATTTGTATTACCCGTAATGTGTTGTCTCTTAATAAGCAATAATAAAATGTTTTTCTAAAAGAAAATATGAATTTTCCTTACAAGGGATGTGGATCCACTATTGAGAATTCAGAACGTATTTGAGGTGCTTCTCCTTCAATTAATATTTTCCAGCTATATCTCAGACATGGGCTTTGTGGTAGGTGTTTGCTCTCACAGCAGAAGCAATACTGCTGGCTTCAAGCAAAAGTATACAAAACAAGGACACCATGAAGCATCAGATTCCATCAGCTGGCTGTCTCAGCTTTCCAGAGCAGTCATCAGGCACAGATAAAAGGCCAGGCCCGGCTTAGAAACTTTGAGACATACACCATAATCCTAGTCCTCAGTCAGGAAGAACTAATCAGCAGCTTTTTGGCATAAAGGACCACACTGAATTTCTTTAGGTAGTCTTTTCTCAATTCCAGCTCACTTCAATTCTGGGTCCCCATCCTTCATCCGCATGGATGCAGTCAGTGAATGCCCACTGAGTAGGGAAGCTGCATCTACTCTCCATCAGGTCATGCAAAAAGCATCCCACTGGTCCTTGCACTTAAATTTTCATCACACAAGAAGTCTTACTACTACGTACTTGCTACATACCCACCACACATACATGCACAAGGAAAGTCAGTACAAAGATCTGAGTGTCACACAGAATCCCTCTTTGGGCCATCTGGGACAGTTTATCTTGAGCGTCCATCACTCCTTCTTCTTATGATCCTGAGCTCCCCTTTGCTGATAGTGTAGCCCTTGGACCCCTTTATTAGTCATTTACCATTTTTCCTGACTTCAGTCATTGTGGTTTCTCAAAACCTTTCTGCCATCCTTCCCAGACAGAATCATTGCCACAGGCTCACCTTTAAATGCCTTTGCCAAGTTTCAGTCCCTATGTTCTCAGATCTCCCCTCAGACTACGGTGTCAGCATCAGACAGTGTCTTTTATTACTCGGTCAGCGTACAACAGTCACAGCTTTTTATTCAATTTGCAGTCTCTGCATTTTCAGAAAATAATGAGTTCTATATGTGTGCTGTAGAGTTGGGGGTCTCTCTGGCTTGGAAGCTTTAGAAGCATGAATAAGAACTAGTTACAAAAGGGATATGTTAATACATGTGGCCTAGAATCATGTGGGTGACCTCCTTCTTCTTTGGTGCTTTTAGGCATTGGTCCTCCTCCTAGTCCTGTCCCACGTTCCCCTTTTTCTGGTCTGTTTTGGTCCTCCTGATCCTCATCCTGCCCCTGGACTAACTAGTTGTGGTAACCCTGGTACTACTTTGCTGAGTTTGCTGCTCCTGTGTGTATTCCTTCCTGGCCCTGCTCCTGGCTCATCTTTTTATTAGCTCTTCCTGTGCCTTCTGATCCTGTTGCTACTGATCCTCACCCTAATCTTGCTGGTCTGCTGGGTCCTTATCCATATAGTCCGGTTGTCCTGGGTCTCCTAGGTCTGGCACTCCTAGTCCCACTGATTTGGGTCATCCTGAATCTCCTTGCTCTCGTCCTTGTAGTCAACTGGTACACTTGTCC
This sequence comes from Lissotriton vulgaris, assembly GCF_964263255.1. NCBI lineage: Eukaryota > Metazoa > Chordata > Amphibia > Caudata > Salamandridae > Lissotriton > Lissotriton vulgaris. Next base: position 217,621,252 of record NC_141698.1, read on the forward strand.
TGGTTCTCCTTATTAGGTCCTCTTGAGCCAGGCCTGATCATTTTGGTCCTGGTTCTGTTTCATTGGCCCTTGTGGATCTGGTTGTCTGGTTCCTTTGATCCTCGCTAGCCTGGTCCTAATACCCCAGTTTCTAGTCTTCCTGCTCTACTTGGAAATTCAGGGCCTGGTCCCCCTGTTCTGATCTCCTTCATCCTCCTAGCCCTGTTCCCGGCCCTACTTATTCTGATCATTCTTGTCCACCTGATTCTACCTGAGCCTACCTGGTCCTGACCTGACTAGTTCTCCGGAGCCTCCTCCCACAGGTCATGACACTCTTGGTCCAGGTCCTCCTGCTCAGTTTCATCCTGGACTAAATTTTCCACTTTGTCCTGATTCTCCTTGTTCAGGTCATTCTGCTCTGAGCCATTTGGCTTTATCATCATGGCTCCTGTCATCCTGACCTTCCGTGTCGTGTTTCTTCATTACCTCCTCATACTAGTCCTGCTTGCCCAGGTATGCCATGTCCTGTTACTCATGGGCCTCTGAGACTTGAGCTTCCTTTTCCACTTGGTTGTGGTTCGATTGATCCTCTTTTCCCTGGTCCTCTTAGCTCTTGTCCTGCAGGCTATGGTTGCCTGACCACCGCCTCTTGCTTTTTCAACTTCTGTTCTCATATTCTTCCTCAGCCTTAATTGCCAAGCAATGTTGTTCCTATTCCTGGGCCTCACATTTTGTGTTTTCTTCCTGGGTTTGCGCCCACTAGACCTTATCTTTTTGTTTCTGGTCCTCCTTGCTTGGGTCTTTGTATGTCGAATCCTCTTGGTTCTGGTCCACCCGGCTACCTTGGTCCTTTCAGGCCTCTTTCTCCTAGCTCTTCCTTTTATTTCCTGTTCTTCTTGACCCTCATCCATTTCACCTGGTCAATCTGATATTTCCCACCCTGCTCAACTGATTTCTATTTCATCAGTTCTAGGTTGTTCGTGTCCCCTCGGCCTACCTTGTCTCTTGTGCCCTGGACCTCCTAGGCTTTGACCTCTAGCCCTTGTCTTCCTGGTTGGATCATACTTGATCTCCTGGCCCTCCTTGAGGCTTGTATTCAGGGTCCTTCTGGCACTGGGTCCTCTTGGTTCTGGTTCTCTTTGTTTTGGTCTCTCTACTCCTCATTATGTTTGTTCAGTCCCTGTATCTTCCTTGCCCTGGTCTTTCTGCTCTGCTTGGTGTGGTGGGCCCTGGTCCTATGATCATGGTCCCTCTGACACACATAGGCCTGTTCCTGGTTCTCTTTGTGCTGATCCTTCTAATCTTTCATGCTCTGGTCCTAGTCATCTTAGTATTCTTGGTTCTGCTCCCCTTGTTTTCCTCGCTTATTCTTGCTCCCTTATTCTATTGCCTGATGCTGTCATTTCTGGATCTGGTACTGATCCTCCTATCCCAAGTCATCCCACTCTTGTCCTCATGCCTCTACAAAAACTCATTATGGTCCTCCTTTATCTGCTATTTCTGGGCCTGACCCTCCTGATGGTCATCATCATGGCCATCCTATTCTTGGTTTTATTGACCTGTGACCAGGACCTCCAGGCTATGATCATCCTTGTGTCCCTGGTCCTGATCCTTCTTGACATGGACGTCCTGGTCCTGGTACTCAAGGTCCAGATCCTCTTTGCCCTGAGCCTCCTGGCTCCCTTGGTCCTTTTTCTTGTTCTCTTACAATGTTTGCTTTTGACTCTGGCTGCTTGTGTCCCTGATATCAGCTACCTGGCACTCCTGGCCAAGGTCATGCTATTCTTGTTTTTCATACTCTTTATCCTTCTTGCGATGTTGTGCCCATTGTCCCTGATCTTCTTGGTCCTATTCCTTATTGTTTGGTTTCTCATGTGCCTTGTTCTCCTGGCCCTGACCCACCTGCCATCCTTTGCTTGGTCTTATTGATACTGGCCATCCTGGTCCCTCTAGTCCTATTGTGATTGCTATCATAAATGTTGCCTTTTGGCCATCATGGACCTTATTGGTCACCCAGTCTTGGCCAATCTAGCACTGTTCCTTTCTGGTCCTTTTATACTGGTCACTTTGTCATGGTTCTCATCACCTTAACCTCCTTGCCATGATACTACATGGCCTGAGCCATCTTGCTTTTCGTGCCCTGGCACTCTTAGTTTTTGCCTTCCTGATTTGGATTGTCCTGGATTCATTCCTTATCGATTTAGTCCTACTGGTACTGCAGCCATTGATTCAGGTCCTCTTGATCCAGATTCTCCTTGTTCGGGACCACCTCACCATTTATCCCTGGTACTTTTGGTTATCACTGTCCTGTCCACTCCCAGGTTACGGTTGGCTTTCTTACCTCTGATCCTCCTCATCCTGGTACTTGTAATGATTGCTCTTCTCCACATGGTAATCTGGACCTGGTCCCCTAGGTCCTGATCTTCATGATCCTCTTAGCCTATTTCTGGTCCTCCTGGTTATGAACATTTTAGTTTGCCTAGTCCTCTTGTTCTGGTCTTCTTGGTACCCTTGGCACTGCTCCAGATCTCCCTAGTCCCTCTCTTGCCTATCCTAGTCTCCTGGATGTGCTGCCCATTGCCTCCAGGTCTGGATCTTCGAAGACCTCTTCAGTCTGGTCCTGATCCTCCTGACTGCTGTCCTCCTTGCCTGCATCGATCTGCAATAACTTGTCTGGTTACAGATCATCCTAGCCTTTCCTAGCGATCCTTCTCACCCCGGTTCCTGTACCCCTAGACCTGTTTTTCCATGTCGTGTCCCTCCTCATCTATTTGTTCCTTGTCCCCTCTGGCATTGGTAACCCTGCTCCATGTGGCTTAGGTGTGGCTTAGGTCTCCCTGGCCCTGGTTCTCCTTATTCTGGTTCTCATGGCTCCTGGTGGTCCACCTTCTGGAACTTATTTTCCTACTGGTCATCGTGCTACTCCCTCTGGTCCTACTGCTTCCTTCCTCAGACCCCTTTACAAAATCTTTTGTCAGGTACAGCCTCCAAGCTTGTAACTCAGATTTCTTTTTTGTTGGGTTTCCAGATTTCTTGAACTGCAACAGCACTGTCAATGACAGAAGTGAAGGCTCAGTGGAGACAGAACCTTGTGCCCTAAAAACACTACTGTTAAGAATCAAAATTACCATTCCAAAGATACATTGGAATGGCTAGGACACCAAAGAGCTGAACAACCTCAGACCCATCCCAAATCTCCCTCTCCTATCCAAAATCCTGGAAAAAGTTCTCTGTCAACTAACTCAACACATGGGCAACATCAACCTTCTAGACACCCAACAATCAGGTTTCAGAAAAGGATGCAGCAGAGTGACAGCGGTCCTAAACGTCATAGATGATATCCTCAAAACTCTCAACACAGATCAATGCTGCCTACTCATTCTCCTGGACTTTTCAGCGGCCTTCGACACGGTTGACCATTACAGATTCATTAAGGTTCTAAAAGAAAGGGTAGGTGTAGATGAGGTGGTCTTACAGTGATTCTCCTCCTTCCTCCACAACCACACCCAAAAAATCAAAATCAAAAACTTCTCATCTGGCCTACACCCCGTCAGCAGGGGTGTTCCACAAGGATCAGTGCTTTCCCCGCAACTTTCCAACATCTACATAGATCCCCTCACCTCCATACTCAAAAAAGCCAACATCCCCTTCCAACTACATGCAGATGACACCCAGATTTATCTTGAAACCTCCTCCATTGATGACATTCAAAGACTCAATGACACTCTACTAGAAGTCCAACACTGGCTATCAATAAACCATATTAAACTCAACCAAGATAAAACAGAAGTCCTCCTAATTTCTGACAGAGAAGAGAACCCCCGAATTGCAGAATGGCTCAAAGCTTTTGGAGGCTCTCAACGGAAGTCACGCATTCGCAGACTGTAAAATCGCTTGGAATCACCCTAGACCAGAGGTCTTCAATCTGTGGGGCGCAACCCCCAGGGGGGTCGTGGAGTCCTGGGAAGAGGGTCGCAGATTCTGCCAGAGTGCAGTTCCTGGCGTCAGGCTGATGGAGGGTGCTCACGGCGGCCGCCTAATTCACACCGAGGTGTGAAACACATCAAAGCCTCATTAACAAGTAAAGGTCTTTTAAAGACCTGTGATAGTACTCTGGTGTGCCTTTGTGTGTGCCCAAGCTGTTTCAGCCAGGCTGACATACAGGAGCTGGGGGGGGGGCAGCTGGGGGAGGAGGCTGTAGCCCTTTGAGTTCAATGGACTTAGCTGTGGGTTTATTTTTACTTTTAACGTTTTACATAGCACTAGTTTAGTAGGTATCAGAGCGCTTTACAAATACACAGTAAACAGCAGAAGGACATTACAATCATTGGTTCAAGTCCCACGAGCCCTCATACCTGGCGCCTGTGCAGGAGAAATGTGGCTGAGAGTCTGTTCTTCACGGTGAGATGTTTTCACAGCTGGCTGTCACACCCCCCCCCCCCCCCTCCCCCCAAGCAGGGAGGCACAGGGATGCCCTGCCATGAGAGAGGAAGAAGAAGGAAGACGAAGCAGAGAGATACTGACCCCCCATGAGAGATGCACAGACAAGGTGGGTGAATGAATGATGGGTGGATGGATGGATGAAAGGGTGGACGGATGAAGGATGTATGGAAGGATGAAAGGGGCTGTATGGATGGACGGATGGAAGGATGAAAGGGTGGACGGATGTGTGAAAAGGTGGGTGGATGAATGATGAGTGGATGGATGTAAAGATGAAAGGGTGGATGGAAGGATGAAAGGGTAGTTTGGATGAGGGATGGATGTATGGATGGATAAAAGGTTGCATGGATTAATGATGGAAGGATTTTTGAAAAGGTGGGTGGATGAGTGATGGGTGAATGGATGGATGTAAGGGTGGATGGATGTAGGATGGATGTAAGGATGGAAGGATGAAAGTGTGGGTGGATGGATGAAGGATGGATGTATGGATGGATAAAAGGTTGCATGGATGAATGATGGATGCATGGATGGATGTGTGAAAAGGTGGGGGATGAATGATGGATGGGTGGGTGGATGGATGGATGAAAGGGTGGGTGGATGAAGGATGGATGTATGGATGAAAGGGTGGATGGATATATGTATGGAATAATGAAAGGGTGGATGGATGAAGGATGGATGTATGGATGGAAGGATGAAAGGGTGAATGGATGAAAGATGGATGTATGGATGTATAAAAGGTTGCATGGATGAATGATGGATGGATGGATGTGTGAAAAGGTGGGGGGTGAATGATGGATGGGTGGGTGGATGGATGGATGGAAGGGTGGGTGGATGAAGGATGGATGTATGGATGAAAGGGTGGATGGATATATGGATGGAATAATGAAAGGTAGGATGGATGAAGGATGAATGGAAGGATGAAAAGGTGGATGGATGAAGGATGGATGTATGGATGGATGGATGGATAAAAGGTTGCATTGATGAATGATGGATGGATGTGTGAAAAGGTGGGTGGAAGAATGATGGGTGGATGGATGGACGGGTGGATAGGTAAAGGATGGATGTATGGATGGAAGGATGAAAGGGTGGATGGATGATGTATGGATGGATAAAAGGTTTCATGGATGAATGATGGATGGATGGATGGATGTGTGAAAAGGTGGGTGTGTGGATGGGCGGGTGGATGGCGGGTGGATAGGTAAAGGATGGATGGATGGATGGAAGGATGAAAGGATGGATGGATGGATGGATAAAAGGTTGCATGGATGAATGATGGATGGATGTGTGAAAAGGTGGGTGGAAGAATGATGGGTGGATGGATGGACGGGTGGATAGGTAAAGGATGGATGTATGGATGGAAGGATGAAAGGGTGGGTGGATGATGGATGTATGGATGGATAAAAGGATTCATGGATGAATGATGGATGGATGGATGTGTGAAAAGGTGGGTGTGTGGATGGACGGGTGGATGGACGGGTAGATAGGTAAAGGATGGATGTATGGATGGAAGGATGAAAGGATGGATGGATGAAGGATGGATGTATGGATGGAAGGATGAAAGGGTGGATGGATGAAGGATGGATGGATGTGTGGAAGTGTGGGTGGATGAATGATGGATGGATGGATGTGATGAGGTCTAACAGGCGCATTTATGGTTGTCGATAGTTGTTTATGATGAGGAGTACCAGTTTCTAGAATCTTTTGTCGGAAGGGGGTCCTTACGCCTAAAAAGGTTTTACAAGGGGGTCTCCGCATCAACAAGTTTGAAGACCTCTGCCCTAGACCCAAACCTGAACTTGGCCAAACACATCAAGAGCACTGCAAAGAGGGCATTCCTCAACTTGAAGCTACTCAACAAAATAAAACCCTTCATCCCCGCCAAGGACCTCAAACAAGCTATCCAATCACTGGTACTATCTAGACTTGACTACGGGAATGCAATCCTCACAGGTACAGCAAAATGCCAATTAGCCCCCCTCAAAACAACTCTCAATGCTGCAGCCAGAATGGTCTCCGTAGTTAAGGGATACGAACACATGTCGCCTGCACTCAGAGAACTACAATGGTTCCCAATCAAAATGTGTGCCAGCTTCAGAACTGCCTGCCTCACTCACAAAGGCCTGAAAACAGGGAAACCTGACTACCAGGCCTCTAAACTCAAGAAGGCGGGTCAGACAAGGAACCTCAGGAGGTCCAACGCGTTACTCTTCATCCCTCTGAAAGCTCTCAGACAACAGCCCGATCCTTTACCGGCAATGCGTCCACATCAGGACCACGCCCTCCATTTTAAAATTCAAAAGACAGCTCAAAGACCTTTACCTCAATTGCTCTCTCTCAAACAGATAGCTGTTGCCAAATTGCACAAACCTGCACATTGCAACAAAATTGTCCTTCAATCACTCTCCCTGGAACTGACAGCTGCCACCGAAGCACACAAAGCCTGCACATTGCAACACACAAAACTGTGACATTAACGCTTCTACCTCCTCCTCGTCCTCTTCCCCTGCCCATATCCTCCCTCCCTGAAGGAGGATCAACCCTAGTCAAAGTTAACAAAACCAGGACTTTATAAGACTTCCTTGCGGAAATTGGGGTACTGCTCGCTGAGTCCTCCGAAGCGACTTGAAGCATCTTGAGCCAACCTGTATACTGCTGCTATATTGTGTGACTCTCTCGCTATGATTGGTGTAAAGCGCTCCAATACCTTCGGGTCTGGCACGCGCTATATAAAACTCTTTAAAAAAAAAACATTGTGGGGTGACTACAATTGCAGTGTGGTTGAATTCCTCCCATGACATGGGACGAATAATAAGCATCTTTGCCTGAAACTCACTCTGCTGGGTGAATATTATGAAAAGGTGTGTTTATTCAGCAGACAGCTGGGTAAATGACTTAGATGCATTACTTATATGTCTCCTGCTTTCACGTCCTCATTCCACACAAGTCCTATTACTGTGTCCTACTCAATTTACCTCCAAACAAGTGTCCCAAAGCACTCTGCCCCACGCACTAATTGTCTACTGTAAGTATCCCTGCCTAAGTGGTCCAGATACAACCTTTATCTCTGCATTCCTTTTTTGCTGCAGCTTGTTGACTGCTTCTGTTTTGCCAGATTTGAATTACTAAACCAGCACAATCCCTTGTAGAAAAGAAACCTAAATCAAGCACAAGGCCTTCCATACGAAACCAAAAAGAATCCAGTCCTCAAAATTCATCAACAGGATCATGAACATTGAAAAAAATCTGTTTGAGTAAATAAAAGATTTATGTGACATGCTTGTAAACCATACTCAATATTCTTTGCAGACAGTCAAATACTCCATAATGTGCCATATCCTAACGCTACCAAAACAGAAGCTTGATGATTGCATTTCTTATTTGAATATTAAAATAACATTAAAAAAACAAAATGGATTTTACTGTTTTTCATCTATAAACAGCATAGGTTAATCCTTGCTCTTACCTTTGTACAAAACAATTGTAATTTGGTATGTGCTGTTACATCTCCATTGCAAGTTGCCCACCACCCAACAATTACCTGGAGTCACTTTTACTTTGTAGCTAGCTAAATAAAGACTTGTTTCAAACTTTTCTAAACAGCAGATCTTGTACTATTTTGTGAATAGCCACTTCCTGAGATAATTTTTTTTATAGGCATGTTATATTTGTACTTCTGCCATAACCACTCATAAAAGAGGTAAGCAGGGTTGTGTGATAGCATTCTTGCTTTTCATTTTTTTTTATTACTGACCACTAAGAATAGTGATGAATAAAAAATGTTTAGTAAAGTGTGGGTGAGACATAGCTTGATGTTCTTGTCTGCAAATGACATAGTTATGCTTACTTATTTTTCATTGGCACAACATTTCCTAAATACGTTGGGGAAATATATGTATGTTGCACAGAATATGGAAAAACTTGTAATTGGGGGAGATTAGAAAAAGTAGTGCTATCTAAGGCATTTCTTGGAAGACAGTTATAAAGATGAGTGGCAGACTCTGAAGAGTATATCCACTCTTTATTGAAGATACAACATGAATACAGGAAGCCTGTACACTTGCTCCAACAACCATACTCTGCCTCCACTGCCTGTGCCACAATGATGACAACCACCACATGCCAATATCATACGTCAAGGTCTTGATAGGCACAAGTAGACTCCAGTGTCAGACAAAAGGATGCAACTCACCTCTATTTTTTAAAGACACAAGAACAATGACAAAGCAGGAAAAATGGCACACAACAAATGTGGTGGATAACAACCCCTTTTCACAAGACTTAAATAAAGACAAACGCAGGAAAACAATACACTACCAATGCAGGCAACCACAAGAAAGCAAAGTTGTAACCCCCACCCAAACACGAAGAACAACAACAACCCCTGATAGGTGTAATTAAAACAACCACAACACCTGATCGGATCACAAATAGTCAGACATGTCCACCTCAATGGGTTCAGGTTTTTTCAGGTTTTTTAATGTCTTTATTTCGATAGTAAAATCATAAAAGACAAATCAAGAAAACAATACAATACATATCAACCACTATACAGCAATTCGGAAGAAAACAACATTAGAAAAATACATTTAAAGTCTCAGTTAAAACTAATTATTAAACCATGAAAATTTACAAAGACATAAATAAACCTGGAGCTAAAAGTTAAATTTACACATTATGCACATTATACAGGATTTGATGGGATCTTGCATGGTATAGTTAGGGTGAGTTCCTTCTAGCCCTTATTGCCCATGCCCAGCCTAAAAATTTGGCCAAGCATATCACAAATATTTCCGAGGTATTAGTTTTTAAGATCCTAATCGCCTCGGAGGACCTTTTGCAAGAGAGGCGTTTGAGCAGGGGTTTTACCATGTAATACGGGGTTCTAAATACTGCGGCAGACGAATAGTAGATGTCCCTCTGTTTCCTTCTGACTTGGGCACCAAAAACAACATGAACTTGAGGAGGTTTTGCCCCAAGACGAAGTGAAAGAATTCAATGGTAGGGTGATGTAATGGCCGGATTTTCCGCTTAGATGGGATCAGCCCCTAGGGGCCCCTATAACCCAGCCAGAACGTACTCACCTCCCTCCTTAGAGCATATTCACAATGGATATAGATATATATATATATAAGTCGTACCTAAGGATGGGGAAATAGCAATAAACATGCATAGGTTTTCTACCATATCTTATTCACATCAGTTAGTCTCGCGGCCGCTCCGACCCAGACTGATCTACCCCAGGGCAGATATGACACACAATCCGGTGCGTCTACACATGGGCCTGCAGAACCCAATGCTCTCTTTTCCAAACGGTTTACAATCCGGCAAACCTACACGCTGGTCTCCCCCCCAGCGCTCTCACTTACACAAGCCACAATCCTGTGGGTATACGCGTTGGTAATCCACCCCAACGCTCTCACTAACGCCGTATATCAACGACGACCACATTCCTATGAACACCTATCGGAACAGTTTCTCCTTTGTCTACTGGGGATAAAACTATGATAATAGAATTTGGTACGGTTGCCAAATAGTATAATGTGCCTCTTATCCTTGGCATCGAAGGTCCACTTCGCCCCCTATTTATGTGATCACCACTTACCTGATTGGGGTTACTCATCCATTCATATAAACAATAACCACCTAGAAGCCACGTTTACCAAGATTGAACAAGAATACTCGGCACACATCCGTTCACTAAGAACTAGGATATTTATTGTCAATAAGCATAGAACACAATACTATGCAACATGAATTATGCAAAGAAAAGGTAAAGATTAGAACGTGCACTTATTATGGAAAGGGCGGATGTCACCTTATTAATGTGAAGTCGGGACTCGGCAGTCATCTAGGTTCCCTTCTCGTCTCTGTGTCTTGGCTCGTCTCGCAGTCACACCCCAGCCGTCACAAGTACACGTCTGCACAGCTAGGCTCAACCTCGTCTGCTTCCCTCCCAGCCACTGGAACCTTGCTGGTTATTAGCTACCGTATCTCTCTCTCTCTCTGTTTCAGTGCGCTCCGCGCTAATTCTCCTTCAGTCTTTCTCAGAGAGTCTCGGTCTTAAATCTTTCTCGGACTTCAAAGATGGCGACTGTCCGCCATGAAATAATTAATAGCAGAGATGCTAACGGCTAGATGCCGCCTACGAACTGACTGTCGACTAACTAACACCTTTGCTAATATCAAAGCCTGTTCCTTCATGGAAAGCTACGGCCAGTAACCTGCCGCCCACCAAATTCTTGTACCTCCCCGTACCAAGGACACGTTCCCAGCCGGCCGGCCTGAAGTTGTGTCTTCGGAGTGGAGAAAAATACATTCCTTCGATAAGGGCCAGCCTGAGCCGGTTCTCTCCAAGCGAACAACAGCTTAAAACTAAAACATTACACTTGACCTAGAAGGCCTCTCGAGCTACCAGGCAGAGGGCAAGATGGAGTCTGTCTCGTTTAAGGCCTACAGGGCCCGCAATATGTATAACTCCATGGAAAATATCCTAACACGTTAGCAAATAGGCAAATCATGATTAATACTTATGTATCTATCCCCTAGCTTGAATTCATAAGCCCTATTCTAAAGAAAGGGACACGAAAATACTCTACTATATAAAAGGCAGGGATCCTATTTATAGTCCTAATCCCTATGCTATAAGGGTGATAGGCTGGAGTCACTCTCCATCATTCTCCCTCTTAAAGGAGCCAGAAAAACTCAGCCATTACATTACACCCCTTGACTCCAGTCTATTAACCACAAATTATATAGCACTCACATCAGTAGAAGAATAATAGGAAACAAAGTTAACTGACCTATGCCTCTTGCTAAGTCTACAAAACTGGAGCAGGGAAGGAATGCACTGAATAAAGCAACAAACAGCTATTAAAACACAAATGGCAACGATAACTCCCCCTAAAATCTGTCGTAGAGAATGCAAGTCAGGTAACCAATTAAAGAGCCAGTCAAATAAACCCTGATCAATATGTTGTCTAATTTCTGCAGTCAAGTCGTGGAGTTTGTCAATATGGGCTTGGATCGTTTTATAATGGTCGGACAAATTAAAACAGCATAGGCCCTCAAAATCAGAACACTCATGGCCATGTTTTAACAAAAGGTAATCAATTGCTGCGCGATTCTGTAAAATCGCTCTACGTTCACCCTGGGCATCTAATAACAGGTCAGATAAAACAGTAGATGTTTGATTGATGGATTTAACCATCCAACAGGCCATCTTGCCAATGGTTTTTGCATTATAAACGGCCAATGCAGGGACTCCAATAATAGAAAAAGCTAAACCAAGGTATTCCGACTTGGAGAAAAGGTGAACAGAGGAATCACAGTCCTCATGTAGTGGCATTGAATCTCGTATCATACGGGAATGTGAACTAGGATGCGAAGAAAACATTAATAAACTCAATCTAGTGATAGCACATGGACCACCGGAAATGTTTGCGGGAATATATGGCCAAGACGAATTCCCGCAGGAAAAGAGCCAGCCAGAAGGTAACAACATGGAACGATAATAACTAGGGGCAACCAATAAACGTTTACATGTCATATTGTTCTTAACAGAAAAACACGAACTTGGAAGTCTCTTTAAGCACAGTAATCGTTGATGAGCTGAAAAAGAAGTTGCGGCCTGTATCTTCAACCTAAGACATTCAGTGATAGCTTTGGGGTCACATGTCATCATAAAACATAGGTCACATGGAGTATTATTGAAAGTAGTAATTCGGGAAAGAATAGGGGTATCGAGGTCAGGAAGAACAGTACATAAGGGGCAAAATTCATGGGCCGCGAAATCGCCCAGAATAACATTTGGTCAGGCATTCGAAATATTAAAGACATGCCGTAAAGTCACAGTAGATGCTGGGACGGCAACCAGACAGGTCGCCAAAATGTCAGTCACAGACCTCATGGGGGTAAGACAAAAATGTGGAGAGTTCGTCACTCTCTTAGCCAAAGTAATCCAGAAATTGGAAGAAGTAGTCCATGTCGAACGCGGAACTCGGGATTTCCAATCAACCGAAGTCGGTGGATCCTCTCCTCTCCCGGCGTAGCAGACCAAAAGGAGTCCAACGGCGACACATCCTGCAGCAGCAGTCCAGGGAATGATCTGAAAAAATACAAACACAGGCCTTAATCATTCTCGTAAGTAACATTTATCAGCAGGGACAGCTTCCCAGCTATCTTTCCCTGGCTTCATCACCAAAACGGTGTTGTCACGACCGGTCGCAATAATATCAGCCTGTTCAGGGGGATTTTTAGGCGATTGCACCCATATTTTAGCTCCAGGAAGATCAGACGATCCAAAGCCTTTTTGTCCTCGCACAGTTAGTAACGTTGGGGCAGAGCCTTTCTTGATCTCACCACTGAAAACAGGCATAATCAATAACTGAGCAACACGGTCAGACTTTTTGATCAATAAGTCAGTCTCACTGCTATTAAGCAAGATAACCTTAATCTCTCCCTGATAGTCACTGTCAATTACTCCCCCGAGCACTTGAATACCTTTCAGGGCAAGGCCTGATCTGGGGGCAATTAATCCAAAACTACCGGCAGGTATACAGACACCAATGCCAGTTTCAACAATGATTCGATCTTTTCCTTTTAAATTTGCATCATTTACAGCATGCAGGTCTAGGCCTGCAGAACCTGGGGTCGCTCTACACGGAGCCAAAGCACCGGGGGTAATTTCCCAATACATGACAGTGTTAGATAGGGAATTAGGCTTTGCATCAACATTTGGAGGAAACAAACGCATCAAAGGGGATTCAGCATGTAACAAAGGGCGATTATTTAAAATTAATAATGCCTGAAACATAAAATCCCTCCAATTCTTGTAATGGTCATCCGTTAATTTACGTAATTGATCTTTTAGCAAACCATTCATTCTCTCAATCAGTCCTGAAGCCTGTGGGTAATATGGAATGTGAAACACCCATTCAATGTTATTTTCCACACAAAATTCCTGTACCAATCTTCCATGAAAATGGGATGCATTATCAGATTGAATTTGTTTGGGACACCATAGTACAAAATAAGCAGCTCCAGGGTCTTAATGGTATTCACTTGGGTAGCGTTCTTGCAGGGGAAAGCGACCAGAAGGCCACTATAAGTGTCAACAACTGTGCAGACATACTGACAATTTTTGCTCATAGGGAGCGGGCCAATATAGTCAATCTGCCAAATTTGAGCGGGCAATTTTCCTCGATGTAACTGGCCTCGAACAATTTGAGGCACCTGCTTCTTTCTAGAATGTTGGCAAATGGGACAATGCAGAATGACATCTTTAATCAAAGAAAAAGGAATATGAATCCCTCGATCGGCAGCCCACCTGCTAGTGGCTTTCTCTCCAAAATGTCCTGCTTTCTGGTGGGCCCATTTCGCCAATCCCGCCAAATCAGAATCTTGCATGTCCACCACTGCCTCAGCAATTTTAGATTTCTCATCTGCAATATTATGAAAGAATTTATCAAGGGAGTCTATTGGAGTGTGAGCATCCACGTGAAAGATTGTTACAGTACTCTGTGGGAGCAACTCCCAAATTTCTTGCCATAATTCTTTTCCCCACAATTCTTTTGAATGCAATTCCCAATTATGAGAATGCCATGTTGGTAACCACACCGCCAGTCCATTAGCAGTGGACCAGGAATCAGTGAAAATATGACATGTGCCAGGCAATTCTTGTTTCAAAACTTGGTAAACTGCATAGAGCTCAGCATATTGGCTACTCTTACCATCACCAGTTGCACTCAATAATTTCTGCGTGATCGGATTGTAAGACACTGCTTTCCAATGTCGTTTCTCACCAATGAACCTCGCTGAACCATCCGTAAACCACACATGTTTTCTATCCTCCGCGGACAGATCATCAAATGATTTACCCCACTTGACGGGAGATTCCTGCACTACGGGTACGGAACAATCACTTCCAGTCTCATTTGAGGGCGCCCGCGCCACTCGTTCATGCAAGACTGCCACACCTTTCGGACCCACACGTGCCCTGTCTTGAATGTACCATTTCCATTTAATCACGCTCGCCTCTTGAGCATGTCCAATTCGATGAGATTTCGGCGAACTCAAAACCCACTGCATAATGGGAATTTCAGGTCTCAAAACCACAGCATGGCCTAGGGTCAATTGCTCGGTATCCACCAGAGCCCAGTAACATGCAAGCAATTGTTTTTCAAAAGGTGAATAACGCTCGCCAGCCTCAGGTAACTTTTTAGTCCAAAAACCTAATGGCACTTTTTGTCTGCCCTGCTTTTGCCACAGACTCCAATTTGCATACGGACCTTCCACGGACACATTCAAATCCACATCGCCTTCGCCCACTGGCCACAAATCCAGAGCATACTGAATTGCTTCTTTCGCCAAATTAAACGCATTCTGTTGTGATTCACCCCATTCAAACGCATTCTTCTTACGAGTGACTCGATATAACGGAGCTAAAATCTGACTCAAATGGGGAATATGCTGACGCCAAAAGCCAAACAAACCAATGAAACTCTGAGCTTCTTTCCTGTTCTTTGGGACTGCGAAATCTAGAATTTTTCGCTTCACCTGTGGGATCACTTCTCTATGACCTTCATGCCAATTAATTCCTAAAAATTTTACATTTTGGGATGGACCTTGTAGTTTATCAGTGTTAATTTCCCAACCCTTTGCTCGCAAACAATCAAGGATCTGATCCAAATGGGACTGTACCTGATCTTGCGTCTCACCTTGAATCAAAATGTCATCAATATAATGACACACCTGTACCTGTGAATTAGCGGGAACCTCAGACAAATGCTCCGCCACCAGCCGGTGATAGATCGTGGGACTGTGTACATAACCTTGAGGAAGACTCCGGAACGTCATTTGACGTCCATTCCATGTAAAACTGAATTGTTCCTGGCACTCGGGAGCAATCGGAATTCAAAAGAAAGCATTAGCAATATCAATAGAAGCATACCATGTACCTGGATGCTTTTGAATTCTCTGAATCAAAGTGACAATGTCTGGTACCGCAACAGCCAATTTAGGTGTATGTTTATTCAATTCTCGATAATCAACAGTCATGCGCCAAGAATTATCACTTTTGCGCACGGGCCAGACGGGATTATTCCAAGCAGACGTGACCGGAGTTATAACTCCCGCGTCAACCAAATCCTGAATTGTAGCATTAATTTCTTCATGACCTCCTGGGATACGATATTGCTTCTGAGAAACCACTTTCGTGGCTAGAGGAATCTTAATGGGGGGCATTCGCAAACGGCCAACCCGTACGGGTCTGGTCGAAATGTACTGTCTAGTTCCAAATTGATAACTACCATCATCCAGATGCAAAGTCATTCCTTTTAAAATATCAATTCCAATTATATACTCCAAAAGTGGCACAACTAACACAGAGTATTCTCTACGAGGAATCCTGCCAATTTTAATTTCAAGTGTAGTTTGCACTGCGGGGGTCTCTTTACCACCTAAACCAGTAATTGTGAAAAACTGTCCTTTAAATTTCTTTGATTTTCTGTGGATTAAAGTGGCCTCCGCTCCTGTATCAACTAGTGCTCGGGCCCTTTGGATATTACGATGTTTCCAAAAAATCTCAATATCTACATAGGGTCTGTTGTCTCTGTGAGCCCACTTGTGTACTGGAGCTTGACCTATTTCCTAGTCATTTTTCCTGCGTTCCGTCAACCAAGACAAGTCAGGGTAAATACTCTCTGTTTTCTTTGGTATCAAAATGTCCTGTTCATATCCGTCTCCATTACGAAACGGATTTTTGTCATTTTCAAAATACTGTGAATTACGGTCAGAAAATCTATTACGATCCTCCCTTCTTTTCATTTCAGGGGAATAACTTCTCTCCTCTCTATGTCGGTTGGAAACACGATCATCTCTCCCCCTTTCTTTTTCCCCCTCTCTCCCTCTCTCGTAATCACGATGAGGGGACACATCACGATCATAACACCGATCATCACGGCGATCAGAATCCACACGTCGACTCTCATCACCACTATCATCAGAACCACGGTCATACTCATTCTTACGGACACGACGGGCACCCTCCTTTCGATCCAAACCACGCTTACGAAACATATCCCATAAGCGATTGTTAGGCTCACCGTCAATGTCCTCCCTTTTGACACAATCAGCAATGAGAGCAAGAAACATGTCACGTCTAGAGAACTTATAGTCCCCAGCAGTACGACTCTCAGGTCGAGACTGTCTTTCAGGTTTAAACCATTCACCCAGCTCACCAAGCTGACGAACAGATTCAAGCACAGCAGACAAAGGATTGCCAGTTTGATTAATCAATAAAGTCATCATGACCTGCTTGTAGGCAACAGGCGAAGAACGGATAATGCGATTACGCACAGAAGATGTTAAAAGACCATCTAGCAATCTGTCAGAAGTACTAAGAAAGATAGCAGTTTTCATGACTTCCTCCTTCAAACGTTGCGACGCATCGCGCAAAGTGTACCACGGCTTGTCATTAACAGGCCAATCAGATTCAGTAGGATATTTGTGATTACAGCCGTCAGACGCAAGCTGGAGCAAAGTAATTTGACCAGCACCATTATAGTTCCGAAAATGATCTTGAATAGTGGAATCAGAACTCAAAGAGCAAAACCGTAAACAATCAACAGTATCAAGCATAATACCGGCAGCGCCGAGTTCATAAAGGCGCACCATCCAAGTAAGCAAGGCCTCACCAGGCCGTTGTCGAAATCGTTGTAAAATATCACTAACCTCCTGTTGAGTAAAATCTTCAATACAATCCAAAGCAATACCACCTGGATTACCAGGGGCTTGTTGTAATTTGCGACGAAATACAGGATGAGCAGAAACCTCAGGAAGGGCCTCCGAGGAAGCCCGCATCTTAGATTTAACAGAACAATCGGGGCAAGATACGTCACCTGAATGGGAAGAGCGAGCGCGTTCGCTGTGAGCAACAGTATCAGTATAAGAAGCAGATTTACAATCACGTCCGGAGCGAGAAGATTCGCGCTTATCACCCTCCTCAGCCGAGGAGTCTGAAGCATTTGAATCCCAGATATTACCATCCCACTCATCAGGGTTCCAATCCATTCCGGCCTTTGCTACGACCAGACGCACTTTTCGCGTAGATACACGACCACGACGATGTTTGTACTTGTATCGTGCAATGCGGACCGCAGCTCTTTCGGCTATGGTCTGATATGTCTCAAGTTTATCGGCAAGCAATTTATTTTGACAGCGCAAAAGAGTATGCGCATTTTGCAACTCAACACATTGTCCTTCCATGTCTTTAAACTGCTTCTGCAGCTGAACAAACCTCTCGTGAAGAATTCTGTATGCATTAAGAACAATCCAACCTCTGCGTCCTAAAATAGGAAGCTCATCACCCTTCACTACTGGCGCTTTCTGTAAGCACGACACCACATCGGCAGGCTCCGCCTGCTCCAAACAAGAAGACCAATTTTCGCTCAAACCAGTAGAATCGGCCCACTCACGGGCCAAAGCCTCGTAAGGCGTAGACTCCCAGCCGGGAATCTGAATAGGTAACTTAAAAACAGATGGCGATTTTTTCGCAAACATATTGACACACAAAAATTATATACACAATTATACACAAAATATTATACGTACGAGCCGAGCGCAAACCAACAAGATCAAAACAATACAGCGCACACAGGCTTCGTAAACAGTTCGTGACGCCAGATGTAATGGCCGGATTTTCCGCTTAGATGGGATCAGCCCCTAGGGGCCCCTATAACCCAGCCAGAACGTACTCACCTCCCTCCTTAGAGCGTATTCACAATGGATATAGATATATATATATATAAGTTGTACCTAAGGATGGGGAAATAGCAATAAACATGCATAGGTTTTCTACCATATCTTATTCACATCAGTTAGTCTCGCGGCCGCTCCGACCCAGACTGATCTACCCCAGGGCAGATATGACACACAATCCGGTGCGTCTACACATGGGCCTGCAGAACCCAATGCTCTCTTTTCCAAACGGTTTACAATCCGGCAAACCTACACGCTGGTCTCCCCCCCAGCGCTCTCACTTACACAAGCCACAATCCTGTGGGTATACGCGTTGGTAATCCACCCCAACGCTCTCACTAACGCCGTATATCAACGACGACCACATTCCTATGAACACCTATCGGAACAGTTTCTCCTTTGTCTACTGGGGATAAAACTATGATAATAGAATTTGGTACGGTTGCCAAATAGTATAATGTGCCTCTTATCCTTGGCATCGAAGGTCCACTTCGCCCCCTATTTATGTGATCACCACTTACCTGATTGGGGTTACTCATCCATTCATATAAACAATAACCACCTAGAAGCCACGTTTACCAAGATTGAACAAGAATACTCGGCACACATCCGTTCACTAAGAACTAGGATATTTATTGTCAATAAACATAGAACACAATACTATGCAACATGAATTATGCAAAGAAAAGGTAAAGATTAGAACGTGCACTTATTATGGAAAGGGCGGATGTCACCTTATTAATGTGAAGTCGGAACTCGGCAGTCATCTAGGTTCCCTTCTCGTCTCTGTGTCTTGGCTCGTCTCGCAGTCACACCCCAGCCGTCACAAGTACACGTCTGCACAGCTAGGCTCAACCTCGTCTGCTTCCCTCCAAGCCACTGGAACCTTGCTGGTTATTAGCTACCGTATCTCTCTCTCTCTCTGTTTCAGTGCGCTCCGCGCTAATTCTCCTTCAGTCTTTCTCAGAGAGTCTCGGTCTTAAATCTTTCTCGGACTTCAAAGATGGCGACTGTCCGCCATGAAATAATTAATAGCAGAGATGCTAACGGCTAGATGCCGCCTACGAACTGACTGTCGACTAACTAACACCTTCGCTAATATCAAAGCCTGTTCCTTCATGGAAAGCTACGGCCAGTAACCTGCCGCCCACCAAATTCTTGTACCTCCCCGTACCAAGGACACGTTCCTAGCCGGCCGGCCTGAAGTTGTGTCTTCGGAGTGGAGAAAAATACATTCCTTCGATAAGGGCCAGCCTGAGCCGGTTCTCTCCAAGCGAACAACAGCTTAAAACTAAAACATAACACTTGACCTAGAAGGCCTCTCGAGCTACCAGGCAGAGGGCAAGATGGAGTCTGTCTCGTTTAAGGCCTACAGGGCCCGCAATATGTATAACTCCATGGAAAATATCCTAACACGTTAGCAAATAGGCAAATCATGATTAATACTTATGTATCTATCCCGTAGCTTGAATTCATAAGCCCTATTCTAAAGAAAGGGACACGAAAATACTCTACTATATAAAAGGCAGGGATCCTATTTATAGTCCTAATCCCTATGCTATAAGGGTGATAGGCTGGAGTCACTCTCCATCATTCTCCCTCTTAAAGGAGCCAGAAAAAGTCAGCCATTACAGGTGCCCACTCGAAACTGGTGATACAGTTTCTTGTCCAGTGGTCTGGTGATGATATCCCAGTAAGTCTCACTGGAGGGATCCAGCTTGAAGCTTAAGAATCTTCCTGTGAGGCTTCCAGAACTGGAAGCAATTGCCAAAGAATGACGATTTGAGGCCCAAAAAAATTCTTTGAATTCTTTTTTGGATGGGAAGGTGTTGGTGCCTGGAGAATCCCACAGAAGTTTTAGACCCATATCATAGAGACTCTTTTTCACCAAACGGAGCCAGGGGATTCTTTCAGAGCCCCCCATCGACCTCACTTCCGCTAACTCCCTAGCAAAGAAAATCAGGTCGGGGGAGGTCCACAAGTGCCTCCAGAGGGCCACTACTCTAAATCTTGCCATGTCATTAATTGGTGGGCAACCCATGTCATGGCAAAGAGGTATCGATGGAGACGATTGAGGTAGCCCTACCAAATTCCTAAGGAATTTGCACTGGGTTCTGTAGAGACTAGAGAGGTCCATAAATCCCCATAGGTCAGCCCCGTAGAGTATATCAGCGTTTATTTTAGTATCGTATATTTTCAAGGCAGGGATAACCCGTTTGGTAATGGATCTCTTCTGCTCGCGCAAAAGACAGCCAGTTAATTGAGCAAGTTTAAGCTGTTGGGTCGCGATTTGCTCTTTCCATGACAGACCGCGGTCCAAGGTGACCCCCAAATAAGTCATGGTTTCAACTTGTTCCAAGTTGACCCCACTCAGTTGTACGTTGCTATGTACGATGTTGTTCCTGGTTAAAACCATAAACTTTGTTTTACCCACATTTATCTGGAGGTCATTTTCCACACAGAACTCCTCAAAATGGTTCAAGGCCCGCTGAAGGCCAATCCGTGTCTTGGATAGGAGTAGGGTGTCGTCAGCAAAGATTAGCATGGGGAATTTGGTCCCTGCTAATGATGGGGCATCAGTATGGGTGGCCGTAAAGAATTTTACAACTTGGTCTATAAAGAGCAGGAAGAGAGTGGGCGCAAGGACGCATCCCTGGCGCACTCCGCGGGTAACCGGGAAAGAGTCTGTATATTGTCCTTGTCCTCCCCACCTTACCCTAGCGTAGTTCTCCTCATGCATTCTGATGATTAGATCTAATAGTTCTCCAGGTAAGCCCAAGTCCCTCAGTACCTGCCACAATTTACCCCTGGGTACAAGGTCGAAGGCTGACTTCAGGTTTATAAGTGCTGAGAAGATGGTACCACCGCCTAACGTGACCACTTTCCAAAAAATCATACAAAATCGGAACACCTGATCAATAGTGCTTGTTCCGACTCTGAAGCCTGCCTGCAGGGGAGATAGTATATTTTCGGAAGCCATCCACCCTTGAACTCTAGCTAAGATCATTTGGGCAATAACCTTTTGTAGGCAGTCAATTAAACTAATCGGGCGGTAATTGCCCGGATTGGATCTGTCTCCTTTTTTGTATATAGGAAAGATCTCAGCCCCCTTCCATGTTTTGGGGATGCATGCGCCATTCGCTATAGCATTGGCTATTTTGGTTATGTATGGCACCCAGAGGTCTGTGTTTGATTTGAACAGATCGGCTGGTATTTGGTCCAACCCCGGAGCTTTCCCCCGTTGGGTCAAACCAAGAGCCATCTCAGCCTCAATGTTAGTAAAGGACAGGGTTACACCACAGGTGGACGTTACATACAGTTTGTTCAGCTTTGGAGGAGGGTCAATGCTCGCCGAACTGAATTGGGATGAATAGTGAGTTATCCAGACTTCTGGGGGCACATGATTGGTTGCAGTTCGAGAATCACCACCCTTCCCCCATTTTACTATGTCCCAAAATTTGGTCTGGTTATTTGTTTTAGTAACTTCCAAGAGGTCAGCCCAATAATCATCCTCCCACGCTCTTTTGGCTTCCCACTGTACTCTTTTGGAACGTTTCCTAGCCTCCTTTACAGCACACATGTTTCTGGATTTAACTTTTACAATTAGATTGCTGTGGGCCTCCCTGCAATCTTTGTTGTACCACTTTGCCCTGATAGCATGCGGTCGCCCAACCCCTTCTGACAAGGTTTGGTAAGGAGTAGCTTGAGCTCGGCAAAACACTGTTCATGTAAGTCCATGATTTTGTTTGGTTCTATGGTACCTCTCCCGATGCCCTCTAGCAGCATTTTATTTGATGCAAGCATAACCACATTTTCTATGTTAGACTGTAGGGGTTCGTCTCCTGAAATATTAGACCATTTCAATCTCCTGCGATCATTAGAAAGCATTACAACCCCTTGCCCCGAGGGAACCGGGTCTTCCGGTCTTACCAAACCATGCAACCTTAATTTCAATGACAAAGGGTTGTGATCGCTTTCTGGGCGAGGGACAACTTCCATATCGACCAACAAAGCCCAGAATTCCATTTTTAAGAGGATGTAGTCTATGCGGCTTTTTCTCAAACCGTTATCAAAGGTGAAAGTGGCACCAAGGTCGGAAGGAGTGCGTCCATTTACTGCTCTTAACCCTCAGGTGAGACAAAGTGCAGTCCAGTTCAGGGCGGCCTCCGTTGATTTAACAGGTTTGCTGGACTGTAGGTCTGGTATGTTCCATATTGCATCCTCTTCGGACCCCCAGCTGTCCCCAGCAACGTAGAGCGGCTCAATGGTGCAGTTTAAATCACCAGCTAGCAGGATGAGGGTCCCTTTGTTCCACCCCGCTAGAAGGTTATCCAGGGCATCCACCATCGGGGGACAACGTCCACCAGGGAGGCCACGAGAGTAGATGTTAATGATGAGCATATCCTGGGCGCCTTCCTTGCTCAACTTAATAGCCAATAGGTCGGGAATGTCCTCATAAAGCTCTGTTATTTTGTATCCCCATGCCTGTTTGACCCACGTAGTCAGTCCCCCTGAAGCTCGCCCTTTGTTGCTCTTGAGCGCAGGTTTGGAAAAGTTTAAAAAGCCAACTTTATGAATGGGTTCGGTTGCCCAGGTCTCTTGTAGTAGCACGACATCAAAGTTGTCGATAAACTCCAGCCAGTCCTCAGAGTTCATTCGGGCCTTCAATCCTGCAACATTCCAGGACACAATATTAAATGATGCTGTTATGGGTTCTGCAGTGTTATTATCTAGGTTGGGAGGGGGGGGGAGGATTTATTGGAATGGTACAAGTGGGCATATTTCTAACCACTGTTGCTTCAAGATTACTTTTTTGCAGGCTTTCCCCCTCTACCATCGCCACTATTTCTTCCTTTTTGTCTGGTATGGACTGGTTGCCTAATACAGGTATTATTGAGGTTTGGTGAAAGGTTAGTACTTCATCCCTACTAACAACAGGGGAATTATTCATCAAACTGGTTGAACACAGTCAATCTACCAGCTCCAAGTCGGACAAGGGTCCAAAGTGGTTGAAGAGTAGGGGGTACTGTGGTAAATGGGGTGTTCCAGGCCCTTTATTCCTCCCGTCTGTCACTCTCCACTGACTAGAACCCATAGGACGGTTACTATGTGTATGAGGGTAAAAGTAGGTGACATCCAGGGATTGGACATCGCCCTGGCGAGCAAATCTAGCTTTTCGTCGTATGGTGTCTACCACCCAGGGGTCCTTGAATGAAATCAGAATACAGTCCCCTTCCAGATCTTTGGTGCCATTGCCCACCCAGTCTACTCTCCTTACATAAAGAATTTCTGTTCGGGATGGTGTTGGAAGGGGACGGTTTTTGTTAAACCAGTAAATTGCTTTATTACGCAATTCCCCTTGTGTCTCCCTAATTCTGTCTCTTAAGGGAGCAACCCCAGTTAAAACTATAGTATATTAAGTCGCTTCAGGGGTTAGATTGACTCGGGGTGAGGGGCGCGTCTTTTGTTTGCCCAAAAACGGCATCCTTGAGGAATTGAGATTGTTTCTTCCCCTAGTGGATGATTGGGCAGGGGTATTGTTGGATGGTTTTGTCATGCCTTTCGACATAGACGAAGTAGCCTTATCTGAAATAGGTTTGAGTGGATGTTTTTTCCCTGGTGCGTTGGTTGGGGAACCTCCACTTGTAGTGGAGGATGTGTCAACGGACCTTGCCCCTGCTATCAGTTTGTTAATGGCTACCCCTGATGTTATGGGCTTGGTTACCTGGGTCACTATGGGATGACTAACTTTTTGTGTTTTGCCCAGTGCCGGATTACGAGCCCCTGTCACAGAGCTGGGCGTTGATAGTTTTTGTAATATGCCTAGATTGGTATTTACAACGGTTTCCAGTGCATCAATTTTGGCGGTCATCAACCTTGTTCTCTCCAAAACTGGGAGCAGAATGGTTTTTAGCATGGCCTCAATTTTGACCAACAAAATCTTGTCACTATTGAGGCATGTTGGACAAGGATTGGATGACCCCAGGGGAGCAAATGATGGACAATACACATTTGGAAAACCAAAAGGTGGTTGTGGGGCTGGAAGGGTCGCACTACGAATATCATTCAATTTGGGTTGTCTCTGATCTTTCTCCCCCTGTGGGCTCGAGACATGTTTTCTCTTACGTGATATAGGTTTCGGTGACGTTTGAGTCAGCTCAGTCTGGTTGGGTGGTATGAAATCAGTAGATTGCGGTGAGATAACCAAGCTAAGTTCATCTTCCTCTATTTTTTGGCCTTCGTCCTCATCCCCTGAGTGGTTATCGTTGAGTTTCAGGGCCCTGGAGTCTGGGGGTGTGGGTAGAATCACCCCCTCAGCATCCACATGGACTATTGCCTCTGTCTCGATAGAATAAATGCAGTTAGATGCTGCATGGGGGACAGGGCTTTTGACTGAAGCTAGTTCACCCATAGAGGAGCACTTTCCAGTGACTAGGTCTAGGGACAGCCTTTTTTCTACCATTTCTATTTCTTTTTCCAGGATCCCAGTTGCTCTGGTAATGAAGGCATCCAAGGGGCCAGAGACCACACCCTTTGAAGTTTGTAACTGGACTAGGCGTTCTTTCCCTGATCTCAGTGTCATGATGGATTTCAGTGTATGCAATTTTATTATTCCTCGGTTGTTTGAATACTATGTAACACCTTCCCTTTCAGTAACAGACGATGGTGGTGTACCTTTAGATCCTGTGCTGGTGATGTGAAAAATATATCTGAAGGTGATTTTGGCAGTCCCGCCCTTGTCCCGGGCTTCTCCCGGGGCGCTCCCGCGCGCTCCCACGCAGCAGCTCGTATAGCTCCTTTTCACAAAGTGGAGGGAAAGATTGTGGGCGGGGGGGCGGGGCCAGCAGGGAGATCAGCCCAGGTGTGGCGAATAGGGCTCGCAGGGACTCCTGGTAGATTGAGTCCCTGCCTCCACGCTCGCAGCCCTGCCGGCAGCTCCACTCGCCCCGAGGTTACAGCTCCTCTCCCAGGTCGGCAAACAGTGTGTGTGTGGCGCTGCGGGACCCGCGAAGCGGGTCCGGCGAGGTCTTTCCCGCAAAGCAACCACGAGGGCTGGCAGTCAAAATAGCAGGCAGCAGTCTAAATGGCCAAGAAACAACAGCCAGAAGGGTCCCGCAAAAGCAAGCTTCTCACCCGCCTTTCACTCCGTGGGCGGGGGGGCGGGGCCAGCAGGGAGAGCAGCCCAGGTGTGGCGAATAGGACTCGCAGGGACTCCTGGTAGATTGAGTCCCTGCCTCCACGCTTGCAGCCCTGCCGGCAGCTCCACTCGCCCCGAGGTTACAGCTCCTCTCCCAGGTCGGCAAACAGTGTGTGTGTGGCGCTGCGGGACCCGCGAAGCGGGTCCGGCGAGGTCTTTCCCGCAAAGCAACTACGAGGGCAGGCAGTCAAAATAGCAGGCAGCAGTCTAAATGGCCAGGAAACAACAGCCAGAAGGGTCCCCAATGGGTTCAGATTGCAGGCTTCCTTTCTGTCGTCTTATCACAAATCTGATCAGATCCAGACTGCTCTCCAGAAAGCAACAGACCACTTTGTTGACTCCTTGCCACTTTCTCCTCATTCCATCATTTCTCTATATTCAAGCACACATCTGACTTTGAAACTTAAGACTGCGGAAGGAACACTCACCCTGACCATGTCTCTAACCATAAATCCATGCATTATGACACCATGTAAATGATAATTTCTTGGCATACTACAATCTTGAATCTTTTCCAGCTGATTACTCAGAAGCTTCTCAATAGAAAAGTGAGGAGTTCCTCTGCATACTGGTAAAATGTAAATTACAATATACACCTCCAGCACTCGACAGAGCCTGCATGACATAATCTCTCCCCAACTTGTTGACCTTGTCCACAAGTCCATTACCATGTGAGTGAGGTAAACTGTGGGCATGGTGTACTATCACTGTCTTATGAAAATAAAAATGTAAGTTCACTTGACAAAAACCTAATTTCCAACATCAGAGATCATCACTTTGAGAATGATGTCTCTGGAAAAACTCTGTTAGAAAATTGACAACTGCTCTGGTCTCAGGAGTCATGCAGAACTTTACCTCTTTCCACCTGAACTTGTAATCAATCAAAACACTGGCATTCTAAAGTTCCTGTGGCAAACTATTAAACTGCATCAAAGAATCTATGCTTTATGTATACCAAACCTCCCAGCAACTCCATGGCGAGCATTAGTTACTTCCTAGGATTTTTTGGGGGGAGAATATATTTATTGATTTTCATATAAGACATTCAAGAGAACAACAAAGAAAAGAGACGTCACGTCATAAAGATATTAACTGAGGTAGGTTAAGAAGTGGGGAGCACCAACATAAAGGAGCAAGACTTTCCAGTAGTTATATTATTGCCCACAGGACTACTCACCGTACATCTCACCACCACATCCATGCCCCCCTACCACCCAGGCCACCAATACATGTCTCTTAAAATTTTCCTATTCAGTGTTAAACTAACATGCCCAACTTGTGCCAATTTAACCAACTTAGATATGATTTTCAGAGGTGGCACCAATTTATTACACATAAAAATATACTGTCTACTAATTCCAGCTTTGAAGAGACCTTTGCGAAGAATTTAACGCCCCCATCAAACAGTGTAATTTTGGTCATTTGGGAGAATAAACGTCACTACTTGACAAAGGATGGAATCTTTTTTCAACTCCTTTCTCCACTCCTCCTGAGTCTCAATACAGTCATCTCCTCCTTCTACAAAAGCCACAAAGCACTCTACTACATCACCCGGATGAGTATAATCATGTTAACCAGCTTTCTCAATAGGTAGCCTCCATAGATAATAAGCATTCTTATTCCTAGCCCCCCTGATGTGCTCCACACTGCAATTATACTTCAGTAGCAGGGTACTCAGTCACAGTGCTGTAACCTTAGAAAAATGTTAGAGAACTGAAATTAGTGCAATTTTAAATGTAAACCAGGGGCTTTTTATCAGTTCTTAATCTGAAACTAACTCTCCAAAGTAAGATATGAAATTTTCACCAGCCCGGTTTCAGGCCAGTAACACTTTCTTAATTACTGAGCAAAGTTTTTTGAGCATCATAAAGGTGTGAGATGCAGAGGCAAAGGTACCCTCACCACTTGGTTCTCTCTGAGCAAAACTTGTCAATTTAGCATTAAATTCACAATGTCCCTAGAATACTAAAACCTAAATAATGTGTTCTAGTTTTAGGTGGTATGTTTATAGCCTGAATCAAACATTGGACATAGGTTTATTCCTTGAGAGAATATCACATGCCTCAAATTTTCAGTCTTCTGTTTCCCAAGCTCACAATATCTCTGCCATAGATGTAGAGCATTATGTTGGAAGATGTCAAGCGCCATCTCTAAAATCTTCTTATGTTCCTACATAGTACAAACAAACACATACATATCACCCTGGAAGCATAACATTCCACTGACCTACTTAAACATTTGACTAATTTTCTGCTCGAAAACTGCAGCATCTGAAGTCAAACTGATGGGAATTTTTAACTATAAAACACCCTCCAATGAAATGAAGTCTGGGAGGTGACATGACCCAGGAGCCAGGATAATCTGATCATATGCTACCCTCAAGTCCAATTTGGGAAAACATGCCTTTACCAACATTGTCATAAGTTTGCCAAACTTAGGAGAGGATATCTATTCCCACAAATAGCCTGGTTCAAGGAATGCGGATGAAAACATGTTTTACTCAGATTCTCTTTATTGAAATTGTATTTCTGTGTAACAAAATATGACAGGGTTGCCAAATACCTCCTAGTATGACAGGATATCATGTGTTGCATGGCAAAGATGCAGACTGTGTTATGTCTTATTAACTAATGTTATTGCAGGTTCTATTGCCAAGGGAACTGGTACTCAGCATCTTTATGCCATGTCACTGGAGTCTGGAGTGTGGAATCCAGGGACAGAGGCTGGCTGAGCTGGAGGTTGGATGGATGTCAGGGGTTGCTTCACGTTTGCTAAATAAAGCATATTTTCATGACAAATTGCTGCTGTTGTCCTTAAAAATGGTGCCGAGAATGGGATTCGCTTTCTAATATAAGGAAGAAGACAGCAGTTTCGTGGAGTGTCTTGTGGTGAAGCAATTAAGTTTTCTAATCAGCGAAATATACGGACAGCAAATTTTGAAAAACGTATAAGACCCCTAGTATTCGCGTGTACTCCAGACGTCGTGGGACGATTTTCATTCATTGAAAAACGTATATGTATGCTTTGAATTGACTTACTTTTTGAGTGGCAGTTGCAGGCATCGTTGTAGATTCTGTGCGCACCCACATACATTTGAATCATCATGGCCCGCGCGAGTGCCGATTATCTGGTTGTTCATGTTGAAGAAGTTCCAGTGACGTGAATCAATGATTGAGGAGGGCACATTGCGTGTTACATAGTACGTAATGATTTACGATTGACGGGTAATGTGCCACCATTTTGAAAGTATCCACGTAACTTTCTGTAACTTGCACTAGATTTATTTGCTGAGGAGAGTGCGCGAGTTGCCTGCAACGAGAGAATAGCGATCGCAACATGAGTGAATTTTTGTATATTCAAGCACAGTATTCTCATCGTGGTGCCAACAATCTTCGGTGAGATTTGTTTTATTGGGAAAATATAGAACTTTACTTGCGGCATGTTCCAAACCCCATAATGCTTCTGGTGAGATTAGTACATCCATAATCTGAAACTTTTTGATTACAACTGACATTATACTTCAATTTTTGTTGAATTTATATCTTTGTGAATGTTGTCTTACCATTACCATGACGACTCAGAATGTCCTTCCACGGCCTGTATTTTTGGAAGAACCAGGTCCAACATGCATGGAGTGGGAAGACTGGTTTGATGCCTTTACTACATATTTGGAAGCGATAGGGGGTGAAGTTTACGTGTCGAGCAAAAAATTATCAATGTTGAAGCTGAGCCTGGGGGTAGAAGGGAGAAAGGTTTTAAAAACTCCTACTATGCCTGTTATTAATGTGAGTACTACAGAAAACGAGACTACAGAAGAAGTAGAAGATGTGTATGAGTTAGCTTTAGCGGCACTTACTGAGAACTATGGAAAAAAATTAAGCATATTTGTTGAGCGACATAAACAAATTTCTCGCAAACAATTACATGGGGAAAAAATTGAGCAATATGTAGCTCCTCTGAGGAGACTATCTATAACATGTAAATTCAGGGATCTCAGGGATGAAATAATTAGAGATCAATTGATAAATGCCACCAATAATTCAAAAATGTAAGAAAATCTACTGGATTTGAAAGACCCCACATTGGAAAAAACTTTGGAAGTTGCAAAACGAATGGAGAATATGTCACAGTATGTAAAGGAATTATCTAGAGCGGGGTCTAGTACAGAAGCATGTCCAACTAAAGTGTGTAGTGTTATCAATCACAAGAAACCTATTCAACAAGAAGATAGCAAGAACAGCATTGATTAGAAAATAGTTCAAAATTTTAGGAGGTCATGTTATAGGTGTGGCAGTAATAAGCATAATGCTGATGCATCTCACTGTCCAGGTTGGAAGAGCAAATGCTATAAATGTAAGAAAATAGGCAATTTTTCAAGAGTATGTAAGGCGAGTGATAATTTTAAAGCTAAATAAACTGTAAATGTTATTGATGACAACTCTGTGATAAATTCAGGTAGTGATAGTAATATTGAAGTTCTAATGGTTGATGAGTCAAGTGAGTGCAATGAAGAAAAACTCCAAAACATTTATTGTCCACAAAAATGTGTTATAAATGTGGACAATGAAGACATACCTATGTGGGCTGACTCATGTTCACCTATCACCACAATAGATAAACAAGTGTGGATGGAGTTGGGTTCTAAAGAACTGTTATCTAATGATGTGAATCCTGTAGGATATTCCGGTCAAAAATTGCCTGTACTAGGATATTTCAAGGCTAAATTAATGTTTCATAGTAGGGAAGCCATGGCCAAGATATATGTAGTCGAAAAAGGGAAGTCATTGTTAGGATAGTTAGACCAAAAGTCCTTAAAGCTTATAGTAAATCCTAATCATCCATTGCAAGTATGAATGACTGAATCACAAAACATTGACAAATGGGTATTGAGCTTTCCTAATTTCTTAAGAGACTAGTTAGGTTGTTTAAAGAAATGTAGACATTGTATAATACTCAGAGAAGGTTCAATGCCTAAAGTGCACAAAGTTCGTAATGTTCCTAAAACATTGGAAGAACCCCTCAAGAAGGAATTAGACAGAGTATGCAAAGAAAACATCATAGAACCAATTGAAGCATCGGATTGGTTAAGTCCCATTGTGATCGCACGAAAACCGGTTGGAAATATTTGCATGTGTGTGGACTTGAGGGACTTAAATGAGTGAATATGGGTTGATCGCCATCCGTTGCCACACATTAATGAAATTCTTGCCAGCGTAGATAAAAGAAAAGTCTTTTCCACTTTAGACTTATAAAGCGCATACCATCAAGTTTTACTGCAACCAGAATCTAGACATTTAACATCATTTATAACGCCTGAAGGTGCATATCAGTTCATTCGTATGCCTTTTGGACTAGCGTCTGCTTCTGCAGTTTTCCAAAGGGTAATGCAGGGAGTGTTAAAAGATGTGTCTAACGTGTTAGTCTTCCAAGGCGATGTTCTGGTATGGGGAGATAACAATCAACAACATGATGGCACTTTGAAGATTGTGTTAAGTAAGTTAGAGGAAGCTGGTCTAACCATAAGTTAAAAAAATGTAAATCAGCAAATCTCAAGTAGATTACTTAGGTCATACCTTATCTCAAGATGCCATCAAACCCAAACTCAAGTTAGTTGAGGACTTAGAAGAGGCTCCAGTTCCTCAGGATAAATACCAGTTAAGATCATTTCTGGGGCTGACAGAATATTATTCGAGGTTCATTTACAATTTTTCTAATCATGTTTTTCCTTTACGTGAACTGATGAAAATGAATGTAAACTATGTATGGACGGATGAATGCCAAAAAGCTTTTGACAATGTAAAAGTTGCTGTTGCTAAGGCTACTGCCTTAAAGCCATTCAATCCCAATGATAAAAGCATTATTGTAACAGATGCCAGTGGTTATGGGTTGGGTGCCGTGTTAATGCTGATAAATGCAAGCAGAGAGAGAGTGGTTGCATTTGCTTCACGCATGCTCGAGGGTGCACTTATTCTACTATCGAAAAGGAGGCTTTGGCATATTGGTGGGGGGGTGCAACATTTTCGCACTTTTTGGGGGGAACCAATTTCGAACTTCACACTGACCACACTGACCACAAGCCACTCATAGACATATTTTACAATATTTATTTTCCAAATGGCCTGAAGGGACTTTTGTTCGTGAAGTAAAGAATAGCAACATTATACATTTTTGTGAGTACATTTTCCATGGAGAAGGATGTCCTGCGGAAATGTTATCTGATAATGGTCCTCAATTTTCTTCTTGTGAGTTAAATGATTTTATTAAACGATTGGGTATTAAAAATTGTAAAACACCTCTCTATCATCCTAGGGGGAATGGTTTAATTGAGCGCTTCAACTGAGTTTTGGGTGAGTGCTTACAAATGGCTGTGCGTAGTAATCTGTGTTGGAGATCTAGTGTTAAGAAAATGTTGTGAAATTATAGAACTACACCACACTCAGTAACTGGTGAAACACCTATCAGCCTGATTCATCATACTCCCGTTTTGCGAGCCCCTAATAGCGATTCATAGCGAATCGCTATTAAGGACTCGCAAAACGGGATTCATGTAGGAATATGCAAAAAAAATGCGATTCCTACTAATTCCTTATTTGCGATTAGCAAATTGCTAATCGCAAATAAGGAATAACTCCCCATTCATTCCTATGGGCCAAAAGGCCCATAGGAATGAATGGGGAGTATTCCTTATTTGCGATTAGCTAATCGCAAATAAGATAGCGATTGAAAGGGTGCCAGGGGTGTCCAAAGGACACCCTGTAGCACCCCTTAAATGCTAATATGAACAGGGGTTGCGCACACACATGTCCAAAGGACATGTGTGTGTGCAACATGCAACTCAGAAAAATGCTTTTAAAAGCATTTTTCTGAGTTATCGCTATTTACCACGAGGTTTGACCTCGCGGTAAATAGCGGCCCGAAATTGCGATTTCGCAATTTCTAAATAGATGATGAATTGCATTTAAGGAATCTCAAATAGAGATTCCTTAATTCCTTAAATGTAATCCATCACAAATTTGCGAAAACGCAATTACCGATTTTTGCATTTGGGATGATGAATCCCAAATGCAAAAATCTGACTCGCAAAGGGCGAGCCAAATTCAGCTTCATGAATTAGGCTGTATTTGTTTACTAAAGGGAAGAGTTCCATGCACCATAGCAGTACCTGCATGGATGGACAAGGCTGGTAAGAAATTTGTTGATGAAAAAACTATTTGAAGCAAAGTAGAAAATTACAAAATAGAATATGAACAGAGACATAATGATAAGTTGATTAAGAAACCCAGGATGTTCATGTGGGCACTTTCACTAGAAAAGGAGATTCAAAATTGTCTGACATAAAAAAAATATCCGTTGTCAAAGGTGACATGATAAAGCTTTGTGATGGTGGGTGGTGGAATAGTAAGCGTGTCACTATTTGTAGCAAAGCTGAAGTTCAAGAATGGTTGAAAACTAATTCAGGATTTGAGGTTCGGAAGTCTTCTGATAGAAGAGAACACAGCAATCGCATAAGAGCACCACCTGTACATTTTCAAGATTAATTTTCAATAAAGAATTAATGCACTTAAGCTGTGTATCAGTTAGTTATTTTAGTTGTTTTAATTGTTGATTGTTTTGTTTTTATTTAAGGAAAGAGGATATGTTATGTCTTATTAACTAAAGTTATTGCAGGTTCTATTGCCAAGGGAACTGGTACTCAGCATCTATATGCCATGTCACTGGATTCTGAAGTGTGGAATCCAGGGACAGAGACTGGCTTAACTGGAGGTTGGATGGGTGTCAGGGGTTGCTTCACGTTTGCTAAATAAAGCAGATTTTAAAAACAAATTTCTGCTGTTATCCTTAAAAGACTGCATGGTCTACGATCAATTGAGAAGACACAAGACCAACAGCAAATTGGCCCATTACAAGGTCTTCTTCAGTCTGGTGTGTCGCAATACAAAACACAAGGAAACAAAGCTGCTTGCAAGCTATGATTATCAGTGGCAACCACAACAAAGTTTGATTGGCTTTAGTCACTCCTTCTGAAACTAGCTTTTCCAAAACCTTTGCCACCTCCTTTCACACACTCAAAGGGACTTATTGCCTTCTGTGTTTGACTAGTGTAACACATTCATTAGGTCTATTCCCATGCTTCACCTCTTCCAACCTTTCTTTAAAAACTTTAGGAAACTTAGTCAGCAACCTCCTATAATTCTTCCAACATCATGCATCATGCTTCTTACCATCACAAGCTCCTGCCTCTCCCACCGTAATTGCACCCATTCTATTGTAGTTACATGATTCTCATTAGGAGCAACTTGCACTTGCCTTCCGGCAATCTCCAATAAAACTTAATGAAACCTCCCTAAAAGGTCCTCTCCCTTATGTGAAAGGCAAAAATACCAAAAGAGGGACAATGGGTGTAAAATGACAGTCAATTGAGGATGTAATGTCTGGTCCCTTGATCACTCAAGTTCCATAAGCAATTATGCCAAACACTTTTTGTATTTTGTATTTATTTGTTCTTTATTGTTTAAATTAATTAAAACCATAACAATATACCAAATTACGCAAGAATGAGATATACACATTAAAAGTTTTTGATTTTCCTGTAATACAAAAAAAGAAGAGTGCAAAGTCTATTTTGTGCGGCATCATGTTAAAGTGCTATTGCGCTTTTCCCATCAGTCTGTTTCGTAGTAGTTTCCCGTACAGAAGTAAACATTTTACTGAGTTACAATTGAGCTGTGGCTCATTCACATCAAGACATTTTAATATTTCAGATCTACAGGTACGGATGACCCTTATGTTAAAAAAAATTCAATAGTGAGCATCTTTATGATTTTAAAACTGGACAAATGCGTATTAGGTGGATGAGGTCCTGTTTTAAACGTGCCAAACATTGTTGAGTCATTAATAAACAATGTAGTTCAGTATTTTTCCTTAAACTGTGGTCCAGGGACCCCTGGGGGTCCATGAAGTCTACCCAGGGTGTTTGTGAGTTCTTATACAATTAAATAATATTATCAGATAAATAAAGTGTATATAAATAAGAAAGTAAAATGTAAAACCAAAATTTTAAAAACATTCTGTAAATGTGAAGGAATTTGAAACTGGAGACTTAAAATTAAGTTAGTTTCCTCTGTTTAATTTGCGAAAGCTGTGCAAGTGCATCAAACTGCATATAGAATGTATGATGAGTGGCAGCAATTAAATTTAGAAAAGCTCCAACCTTCCGACTAAAAAATAATTATTTCTTTTTTATATTAGTTTGTGTTAGACCTGTCATCCATAGGGTGGTCTTTCCTCAACTTTTGGCTTGCCTACCTCTATTTTATGCTGTATATTTTTGTTGGTCTTAGGATTATGAGCACTTTACCACTGCTAACCAGTGCTAAAGTGCATGTCCTTCTCCACTAAACATGGTAACATTGGTATATACCTCATTGGTATATTTAGTTTACCTATTAGTCCCTTGTAAAGCAGTATACCACATACACAGTATCTGCAATCTAAATGCTACATAGTGGGCCTGCAGCACTGGTTGTTCCACCCACACAAGTAGCCTTACAAACCTGTCTCAGGCCTGCCTTTTCTAGGCCTGTATGTTGAGTTTACTGTCACTTTGACTTAACATTTAAAATATCTTGCCAGGCCTTAAACACCCCTTTTATGACACATAAGTCCTCCCCTAAGGTAGGCCCAAGGTACCCCTAAGGGTGTGATGCCCTATAACTTAAAAGGTAGGACAGGTACTGTTATGTTTTACGTGTCCGGTAGTGAAAAACAGCTAAATTCCTTTTTTCACTACTGTGAGGCCTACGCCTCTCAAAGGCTTACATTTGGATTTCCTTAAAACACTTTTACGCTGTAATTCCTGGTTGGAAAGTAGAAGCTAAATCATGTATTTGGAATGGTAATGATGAATTCTATTTAGTGGTAAAGTTGGATTTAACATTACTGTTTTAGAAATGTTGCTTTTAGAACTGGACATTTCTCTCTTCTTACTGCTCTGTGTGGCTTGCTGTCTGTCTCCAATACAGGTCTAGGGTGGGTGACAGTTATATGTTGTGCATTCCCTATAGACAGCCACAAACACAGGAAAGGTAGGTGAAGCAGAGAATTCATCTACATTCTGATAGCTCTTCCTGGGCAGGAAGAGGGGGAGAGAGCAGACACTTAAATCTGAATAGGCAGTGTCTTGTGTCTAGCACAATGGACTGATTACCCTTTTTACCCTCCCCCCCACACACACACACTGATAGCGTAGCAGAAAGGGCTGGGATGAAGGGGGAATTGAGCACTTTAGGGGCCTGCTTTGAAGTCAACCCACTTCAAAGGCACATTTAGGTATAGTACTGGGGCTCTGACACTACCAAGACAGTACACTACTGAACCTGTGAAAAACTGACAGGAGTAAGGACTGCTTTGCTACTGGGATTGCCACTCTGATTGACTGACTGTGTTTAAGGAATTGTTTCACTGCTGTGCTGAGCTGCTGTGCTGCCTGCTGATCTCTGCCCTGCTGAGGACAAGGGCTATACACATCTCACTTGAACCTAGAGGAACTCCAATGGCTTGCTGACTTGCCTCCAGTTTCTGAAGACTCATGGCCATTAAAGACTTCTTGCAACTCTGCTGCTGGAGTCTGCCATCTGTGAGTCTTCCTTCAATTAGATGTCTCTGCAGTTCTAAGCCTCAGAAGTTGTTTCTGCATCTGGTTTGTTCCAAAACTCCTGTATCATCCCCCATGCGCCGATTGGAACTGTCACAGTGCCCTTAGATGTCGAAGCAGTGCCGAGACATCCCTGCGTGGCTCGATGGCAACAATGTGGGACCTGACTGTGAGGTTCAATGATGCAGCACCTGCATCGTAAGGAGTTCAACGATGACACTGGATCCGCCTGTGAGGCTTGACTTCAACACATCAACCTGACTCATGAATCCTAATTGATGCAACCTACTCATGATGTCGATGCTTAGCTTCATCCAAGGTCCATTGTCAGAGGGCCCTGTTTGAATCTTGTATCCGGCCTCCCTCCATCCTGGTTGACCTAAACTTTGGATTTACCCCGGCCTAGTGCAACCTCAAGTAACTTTTTAGTGCTATTGACTCCTGAGTACTTTTTTGTGTATTCTTTAAAAATTATTAACTCTGGTTCTACTTATTGAAGTTTTGTTGTTTTGGTCTTGATTTTCTCATAGAAATATTCTCTATTTGTCTAAAGCTGCTTGAATTCTTTTTGTGGTATTTTCATTGTGTTACTGTGTGAGTGTATTGTACAAATAATTTACAAATAGCCTCTTTAGATAAGTCTGATTGCTCTGTGCCAAGCTACCAAAAGGTGAGTACAGGTTATCCTTTCGTGTGTATGTAGATGCCCCTGACTAGAGTGGTGGTTCCTGCTTGTACAGGGTGCATGCTCTCACAACCAGAAACCCCAGTTCTAACAGTTTATTCATTTAAATAAGATACTTTATAATTTCTTTATTTGTTCGATGAATGCTTGTTTCTGTATTTATTTGTATTGGTTTGTGGCTCAAATCATCAAAATTGGTTAGATCGGGTACCATGCTCCTATTGATGACTCATTGGGGGTCTCTAGTTTTTAATAATGATTCAGTGGGCATCCATGGGTTAAAGTAATGGTTAAGTGGAGGCCCACAGAAGTCAAAAGGTAAAGAACCACTGATGTAGTTGATGTAAGAAGAAAGGGCCTATTCCTCCGGTGTGAAGGGAACAGTCCAAGCAGATAAATTATGTGATAGAATTAAGTGACAATCAGAAAGATTATGGAGAGGAGAATTATGGTGTTGTCTTCTGTGTGAATTTGTTTATGACCATATGGTGCTATTAAGGGATTACCTAAGTGTGAAGTCTAAATGGATGGAATTCCGATAATGGCAATGGTGGATTCATGCATTGTACACTATCATAGGTTTGAATGAGTTTGAAAAACATTGGAGGGAAAGACATTGGAGTTTACTACTGTGCTACTGCTACTATTCCATCAAAAATAAATTTGAAGGGTTGTTTTTTGTTTAAGATAAATTACAAAAGAAGGACCATGGATAAGGTTTTTCTTCAGTCAAGTGTGAATCTATTTTAGAATGCCGTCATCATTAAGAATTGAATATGAGGATAGATCCTATGGCAAATGCACTCCTGCATGCTGTTGGTGTTTCTGAACAGATGCATGAAAAATATGAAACACTTAAAAAATAACTCTACAAGGTTTTTAAGGAAGAACCTTGGACACTGATAGGGTTTAACCACAGAATAATATTGTGTGAAGGTGACAAACTGGTGAGGCAATGACTGAGGAATGTGCCTTTGTCATACAGAACTAGGGTGCAGAAGATGTTAACTGATTTATGTTCAAAGGGCATAGTTCAAGTCATCTGAATGGGTTTTGCAATTAGTGCTCTCTTTGTAGAGATATCAGGAGATTTGAGGATATGTTCAGACTTACTTTATCCGACTGAAGCCATATAGATTGACCGAGTTCCCTTGTTGTCATATCTACCATTAATTGCATCTTTAGTTGCTGGGACATCTATATTTTCCTCAATAGATACTACTAAGGCATATCACCAGATTCAGTTGGATGAAGACTCAAAAGACTGTGCAGCTTTCATTACTGGGACAATAGCATATCAATATGCCACAGAGTTTTGTTTCTGTCGTGAATTCAGCACTGAAACAGCCTTGATCAATGCGACCAAAGAGATCAGGCAGTCAGTCAATCAAAATCAAGGTGCAGCACTGATACTGCTTGATCTCTAAGCTGCCTTTGATATGGTAGAACATAGACTGTTGCTGAACAGTCTATCGGAAATCAGTGTCATCAGTACTGCATGGACCCTTTTAAAATCTTTTCTCACCTAAAGAGAACAATCTGTCAAACTTGGCGAGTGTACATCTCAGTCGCTCTCCTTTCCTTGCAGAGTTCCACAGGGCTCTTCACTCAGCCCGACTCAATTCAATGTTTATATTCCACCCCTTGCTAAACTCATTAAGAGTTTGGGCTTTTCTTTAACATCTTACGCAGACGACCAAGACAGATCAAGGAGTCCGCAATAGATTCTACGACTGCATTCAAGCAGTCTCCACTTGGATGAGTAGGAACTGTCTTAAACTGAATGAAGAGAAAACCAAGGTCATACTCTTTGTATCACAGTCCCACTTCTGGACACATTTATGTTGGCCAGAAGATTTGAGAAATCTGCCCTCTCCCACCACCAAAGCTCAGAACCAAGGAGTTTTGATTGATCAGAAACTGACCTACAATAACCATGTTAATGCCTTCTTTTCCTCGACGTGCGAGACATTAAGGATGTTAAAAAAGATCTTCCCCTTTATTTGGATTACTGCAACGGTCTATTTCTTACAGCCCCTCAGTATATTCTTAACAAGTTGCAAATGGTGTAAAATTCAGCAGGCAGACTTCTGTTAAAAACACCAAAATATCAGGCCATTTCCTTAGCCATTAAGAATTTACATTGGCTTCAAATCAGACAGAGATGCACTTTCAAGGCTCTCTGTATTGCTCAGGCCAGGCCTATCTACATCATAGTTTTAAGTGGTATAAACCAGTCAGAAGATTGCGTTCAGCTTCGTCTAAACTTATTGTTGTTCCCCGATGCTAACAGTCCACTTGGGCCAGAAGGAGTTATTTTCTGGGAATGGCAAAGGCCTGGAATGCCCTACCATCTGCGATCAAAAATGCCCTTAACTTGCTGATTTTTAGGAAACAGCTAAAAACCTGGCTTTTTAACACTGGTTAATTCTATCGACATCTGTATTTCTTCATCACTTTAACCAGCGCAAAGACACCTGTGGGTATTCACGTGTTTTACAAGACTCATCAACATAACATAACATATAAGTGAATGCCCTTTGGACTTGCAAGTGCTTTAGCGCACTTTCAGAATTAATTTGATACTGCCAAATGTTGTGGGAGCCTGTCGAAGGGATGGGCGGAAATGAAAGCTAGTAGGCCGTATGGTTTTATCAGTGGTGGATTAGTTTTATTGAACGTCAGTAGTAGAGCTAGTATTAGGTGGTAGATGAGCTGGATGACAAGATGGTAGTTCTGTCGCTCTTGACATTGGCTCCGCCCTCTGGATGGCCACTCCCCAGGATACTCAGAAAGTGAGAAAAGAGAGTGGCAGTCAGTCACCTGAACTATGGTTCCTATACTGTTTTATACCCTTCACCACACCCAGTGAGGATAGTGCTCAAAGGCTGCTGTTCGATTGGGGCTTTCTTGTGGAGGATGAGGAGTGAGGGAAGTCCTGTGCCAGGGTTAAAATGAACAAAAACAACAAAGGATAGTCTCTCCTCTTTATGACAGTAGGAGGGGTTTCGTTTTGCACTCCTTCTTGTTGCCTCCGGAACACCCTTAACGGTCCGAGTTTTGTGAGGCGTCCTAAAACATAAATTTCACTGCACCTCTCATGCCTTCCGGGACTCTTAGTCATAACCACTCATTGTGCTCCCCTTTTGTGAACATCCCCGCTTGGTGCATCCCCTTTCCAGTTCTACACTCTTACCACCAATGCCGTAACCCTCCTGAGTTATGCCAGTAAAAAACACGCGTCTCCTGGGGCGTCCACCCGTCCTCGCTCCACGCATCGAGGTCAGACTCTGTGACAGCGTCCTCCTTCCTATCGGTTTCCGGCTTGGGTCCTTCAGGCTCTCTCGGCTTTGAGGATTCCCTCTGCGGTTCTGCCCCACTTTCCGCAAGAATCTCAATTTCCACACTGCCTCTGCCTCTGATTGGCTCCCCGTGGAGGCGGACTCCTCGTCACTCTGTAAGGGAGAGGGCGTGAGGACATTTTTAACCCTGTAGTTGCTTTCCTGACTTCCCGCATAAGCATTGAGTGAAGTGTCTGGGTAGGTTTTGCGGTGTCCACATCCGGGGCTCTTCCCGACATCCCCCTTCCCTTGCTTTCTTGCCTGCAAGAGAGAGCTCTTGGGGATATCTAGAGAGGTAGTCCGCATTTGTTTGGTCTTTTCCCTTTCTGTGCTGAGTGGTGAAGCGAAAGGGTTGAGTCATTGTGTCCTTTTTTTCTGCCAAGCCATTCCAAAGGGGCGTGGTGAGTGTACAACATGAATTTTCTGCCTCTAGATAAGACTTCAGGGATTCAACGGCCCACTTGTTGGCCAGGGCTTCCTTTTCAACGACAGCATACTTGCTCTATCTGGGGTATAACTTCAGGCTAATGTAGATCACGGGTCTCTCCTGCCCCTGTGTTTCGATCTGCAACAATACCGCTCCTAGACTATTTTCCGAGGCATTGGTTTGTAGGCTAAAGGGCTTTTTTAGTCTGGGCTTAAGAGAACCGATTTAGTTGTAAGAAATCTCTTCAAGTGTTCAAATGCTTTTCTGACAATGGGTGATGGGAGTTTCAGGCCTTTTTTTTGGTGTGTATCTTTTCTTAGGAGATTGGTTAAGGGGGTAGCTATTTTTGAGAAGTCAGGGATGAATCTCCTGTTGTACCTACATATACCCAAGTAGGCTCTGAGATCTCTACGGGTTGTGGGGAACAGTATTTGAGATATCCCTGCCATCTTCTCCTCCTGTGGATTTATAAACCCTTCCCCTAGTAAGTATCCTAGATACTTCATGGAATGAGCAGCCAAATGAGTCTTGGCAGGGTTTATAGTGAGACCTCCCTCCTAGAGGGCTTGTATGGTCTTCCTGAGATGGTCTAGGTGGAGGTCTCATGTATCACTATAGATGACAATATCATCTATATATGCTGAGACAAAGTCCTGATGGGGTTTAAGGATTAAATTCATAAGCCATTGGAATGTGGCAGGGGCCCTGTGCAAGTGGAAAGGCAACATCTTAAAGTGGAACAAACCCCCAGGGGAGGAGAAGGCCGTCTTCTCTTTATCACATTCCCTTAGGGGCACCTTCCAGTATCCCTTACATATATCAAGGGTGCTGATATACTGTGCTTTACCTAATTTCTCAATCATTTCGGCCACCCTGGGTAAGGGGTAGGTTTGAAAACTGCCCTCTGGATGGCCACTCCCCAAGATACTCAGAAAGAGAGAAAAGAGAGTGGCGGACAGTCACCTGAACTATGGTTCCTATATTGTTTTATACCCTTCACCACACCCAGTGAGAATAGTGCTAAACGGCTGCTGTTTGAGTGGTGTTTTCTTGTGGAGGATGGGGAGTGAGGGAAGTCCTGTGCCAGAGTTAAAATGAACAAAAAAAACAAAGGATAGCCTCTGCTCTGTCCACCAATAGGAGGGGTTTCATGTGGCACTCCTTCTCCTTGTTGCCTCCGGAACACCCCTAACGGTCCTGGTTTTGTGAGGCGTCCTATAACATAAATTTCAAGGCACCTCTCGTACATTCCGGAACTCCTAGTCCGAACCATTCATTGTGCTCTCCTTTTGTTAATACCCCCCCCCCCTTGGTGCACCCCCTTCCCCGTTCTACGCACTTACCGCCAATGCCGCAACTCTCCTGAGTTACGCAGCAAACACGCATCTCCTGGGGGCATCCACCAGTCCTTGCTCCACGCTTTGAGGTCGTATTCCGTGGCAGCATACTCCTTCCTCTCAGTCTCCGGCTTGGGTCCTTCAGGCTCTCTCGGCTTTAGGGATTCCCTTTGCTCGGGCTCCTCGGCATCTCCCTGGTTCACGTCTTCTTCTTCTGGGTTCCACCCCACTTACCATTGAGAGTCTTCTTTTCTGCACTGACACTGCCTCTAATTGGCTTCCCATGGAGGCGGGCTCCTCGTCACTCTATAAAGGAGAGGGTGTGAGGACATTTTTAACCCTGTAGTTGCTTTCCTGACTTCCCTCATAAGCATTGAGTGGATTGTCAGGGCAGGTTTTGCGGCATCCCCAACCGGGCTCTTCCTGACAGAGCCCTAGTATTACAAGATGTTATCTTGATTTTTTTCAAGAATATTGTTAGACCCAGCAGCCTTGTTGTGATTTCCCCTGACTTTTTGCCTTCTGACCTCCTGTTTTGCGGACTTCATTTTTGCTGGCTTTAGGATTCTGGGCACTTTACCACTGACAAAGAGTGCTAACGTGCATATGCTCTGCACTTTAATTATGGTAACATAGGCTTATCCGCAATTGGTATAGTTAATTTATTTATAAGTCCCTAGTAAATTGCACTGTATGTGCCCTGGGCTTATAAATTAAATGCTAACAGAGGGCCTGTAGCACTGATTGTACCCCTCTTTCAGTAGCCCTTTAAACATGGCTCAGGCCTCCCATTGCAAAGCCTGTGTGTGCAGTTTTAAACTGCCAGCTCGACCTGGCAAGTTAACTTACCTGCCAGGCCCAAACCTTCCTTTTTGTTACATGTAAATCCCCCCTAAGGTAGGCCCTAGGTAGCCCCATATGCAGTGTAAATAGAAAGATGTGTACTTTTAAGTTTTACATGTCCTGGTAGTGAAATACTCCTACATTTGTTTTTCACTACTGCAAGGCCTATCCTTCCCATTGGCTAACATTTGGATTGTCTTAAACACCTTTTAAGTGTAATTTCCATTTGGGAGCAGATAGAAATTTGGAGTTTGGTGTCTTTGG
This sequence comes from Lissotriton vulgaris, assembly GCF_964263255.1. Lineage (NCBI taxonomy): Eukaryota > Metazoa > Chordata > Amphibia > Caudata > Salamandridae > Lissotriton > Lissotriton vulgaris. Next base: position 217,664,175 of record NC_141698.1, read on the forward strand.
ACTCACTATAAAAAATCATTATTTATGGTGCGGTCGGATTTTAAATTGCAAGTCTGAAAATGCACCTTTTTGAGAGTTAAAGAGGGAGCAAGATTTCACTCCAGTCTGGTACACAGCTTGTTTAACGATATCCAATTATATATGTTGGTAATCCTTGTTTGCAACAATTATTCAACAATTATGATTCCAAAGTACTCCAAATGAACTTCATCAATTGCTTTTATTCTCCATTATCCCACGTAAGATGCAGTGGCATTTTACAAAGCTTCTCATGCTTCAGATATGCCTATCCAGGCCTTCTACTGAGCACGGGGAAAATAAAAGGACATTCTGAACTTTAAGCTTCTGTTACTTAATGCATTTCGGGCCATAATGGTGTGTAAATTTGTACCAAGTTCACTTCAATATCTGCCCCCATACAGCGTTTTCCCTCTAACATGATTAAATACAAACAGCAATATTACCAGAACCAGCCCCTATGATGTTAAACCACCAAACCTCGTAAAATTGTCATAGTAACAAGTAACCACCCCAGCATGAAAAACCCTAATTGCTCATACCACCTTCCTCTCGAGTCGCGAAATAGTCTTCCTCTAAGAACATAACATGAGCGCAAGGCATCTTAATCCACCCGCATACCTTAGAATTGATTAAATCTGTTTCACAACAGTCCTTCTCTGAAATAAACAGCAAGTGATCGATTAGCTATAACATCATCCTCTTTACATTTTAAAGTCGTGACTCCACCCCTTGCTCTCAGCCAATAGCGTTGTAATGATGTTCGTCCTGGGAAACTACCAAACCCATCAACCCATCTATTTGAAAGTTGGCATTTTCTTACTTTAACCATTCTGTGCCTCTGCCTGTCTTCGAATACTTCTGGGTTGAGTGACAGCTGGGATTTGTGCATTCACTCTACACAGTCACACAAAAAGAGAAGGGGTGTGACATTTGCATCCTGATGGACCATCATTAGGCTGATGGGCCTTTCTGATGTAGATAGGGAGAGAGGAGCTTAAACTTGTACCTGAATAAGGCTGTGCCTGTCCACACACAAATCAGTATTCTGACACTGAGGGTGCTGCAGAGAGCACACACAAATTCAAGCAGCCAGCCACTGTGCTCTTTTAGTATCAGTACGTGGGGAAGATGAGCAGCTTGGAGGAACTTTCTTGAGCTCCCAACTTGAACATACGGTACATTTGCCCTATAGAAGTAGACCTTTTCATTTATTGTGCAGGGACCGCCGCACTGATATTTACATAGTTTTTTCAGTGACAATACAGAAGTCTCTAAGAGGAGCTCTTACTGTATTTTGTACATTTAGAAGTCCCCTGGATTTGGCGGTATTTGTTTACTACTTTTCCCTCTGCATTGCCATTTCTTGTCTCCCCTGTCCTGACAAGGCCTGAATGAATGGGTCGAAACGTGATGAAATTTCATCATGGAGGAGTCCAACAGATTGTGATTAATGCAGAAAAGATTGTGATTATACTTTTTTTGTACCAAATGGAGAGTTGATTTATTCCCTCTCGTGTGTAATGGACTACTTCCTTATTTTCCGGATTGCTTTTTTTGAATTATGTTCTCTGTTTATTTTCAGCATCCGTATGTAATGACAATGGGTAGGAAGGACTGGTTATTTGTATATGTATGTATTTATGTACATGTTGTCTTGTATTTATTTCCATGTGTGTTTTGTTGTATAAAACAAATAAAACAAATGCTTAAATAACTTTTTTGGGTGTGTGTATTGGATTAGTATAAAAGAAAACAAAGAAAAGTGTAGAGATTGAGGATTTATTGATAGGGACTAAGGGCCATATGTATGAAGTTCACAATTTGTGATTCGGAATCAGTGATTTTTACCGAATCGCAGATTCAGAATCGCAAAGCGATATGTATGAAAGAAATCGCAAATAAATAGCGATTTGGTAAAAATTGAACATTGCTACAGTTACACCGTGGCTAAAAGTGGCAACATGGAAATGCCTGAAACACAGCAGCAGCAGCAGCAGGAAGGAGAAAGTTCCAGAAAAAGATAACAGAAGTTTTCTGAAGCAGAACTGGAGACACTGATACAGGAGATGGTGCCAAATCATGATTTGCTGTTTGGGAAGAATTCCCTGAAGGTGCCAGAGACCCGGAAAAGACGCATTTTGGCAGCCATACAGGCAAAAGTGAATGCGCTGGGAGTGACACACCGAAGTGTGGACGTACTACGCAAGCGCTGGTATGACCTGCGCCAGCGCTCAAAAGAGAAGTTAGCTGCCAAGCTGGAGCAGTCACAGCACACCGGGACCTGAACTGTGCCGGACTCCACACCTCTGGAGGAACTTGTGGAGGGTACCCTGCTACCAGAGAGTGTGACGGGCGTGGCTGACCTAGACAGGTCAGATCAACAAGCATTCAGACCAGGTAAGAAGCATGCCATCACACCCCAAACCCCACCCCCACACCCCCCTGCAGCAGCCTAGTGGCCTGGGAACCCCATTTCATGCTAGAGCAGGTACACAGGCAGACACAGCAATGTATCTTGGGAGATGTAGTCACGTGAAAATAAAAGTTGTGTTAACCAGCCAGCTAGGAACATTTTGCATGTGCAGGTCAGGAAAGGGAAATGAAAAAGAAATGTAACCCCAAACTGTGAAATAACTTATTTTCACATTGCAAATGAGTACAGTTAATAAACGTGTGCTGTTCTGTCCACAGCACCAGCAACTACACAGCCTACAGGCAGTGGAAGAGTGAAGGAACCTCCAGACTCAGGAGATGCAGGGCAGGAGCTAGAAACAGATGGGGAGGGGAGCCCTGTCAATCCTCCGAAGAGACAGAGGAGGAACATAGTGAGGCCACTGCCACCAATGGAGGACAAGGCAGAGGACAGGAATAGTAATTTGCAGTCCCAAGACACACGCCCACAGCAAGCGTCCAGGCCACAAGACATCAAGGTCCACAAGGCACAGCCAGGCGCAGACATCGCACGGCCAGCAGCTTCGGAGATCAGGCTGAAGAATCTGTGTTTGCCGGATTGGAATTGAACATGCTACAGGTGCAGGACCTGCAAGCAAAAAATCATAAAGGCGTTACAGCAAGAGGTGAGAGCAGGGCTCAGTGGTATACAAGGCATGCATGCGCTTTGTGGAGAGCTGCGCGCAGAACGTGCTTCAAGGCGCAGAGAGCTGGAGCGCAAGGACCGTTATACATGGGCCATCAACCGCTTGGCCTCTGCCACTAATATCCAGACCAGGCGCAGCATTGTGATGCAGCGGGAGTTTTCACATGGCATACAGGACATTGCCCCAGCAGTTGTGCAGGCAACATCTGCTCTTGACGAGCTGCAGGCCCTCCGCACTACAGGCCCTGGAGTACTGACTCCCAGTGAGGAGGACGCACAGTCAGTGCGGAGCAGCAACACCCCACCACCCATAATGGAGAGGCGCCGTAGTGGCAGGAACAATAGGGCTGCTACGTGCAATTAGAATTAAGCGATGCAACACTAACAACCAGCAGGGGCTGCATTTTGTTTGCTTCGAGAGAGGTCAACTTAAGACCTGACTTTGCATTCACTCCAGGTTGAATTGTAGCACTGGGAGTTAAACATGTGCATGATATTAAGAGTGTGAGTAGTTGACAGGAGGGATGTGTGGCATTGTTTCTCCTGCAATTAAGGAATAAAAACACTGTCACACAAATTAGATTTGTCATTGTGTCATTATTTCTTACCTAGAAGTAGTTGCGCGTAATCTCATCAGGCCTCTGGCGGCCAGCTGAGGCACCAGCTACACCAGCTGCCATGCGTCCAGGTCCAGGCCCCTCCACGTCAGAGGATTCAGATTCACTCAACTCCACTGGTGTTCCTTTCCTGGTAGCGATGTTTGCAGGATGGCACATGCTACCACTATTTTGCCACATGTTTCAGGGCTGTATTGGAGTGCTCCTCCACTTTTATGTATGCAGCGGAATCGGCTCTTCAGTATGCCAAAAGTTCGTTCAATGGTGCCTCTTGTAGAAATGTGGGCTCGGTTATATCAACGCTCCCCAGCATTAGCAGGATTGAGGTAGGGTGTCATGATGAAATCCCGGACTGCATAGGCACTGTCACCTGAGGGTTGAAATGTGAATGGTCAGTCACTGTAATGCACATGGTAGTAAGTAGGAATGTGCCCTATGTTTCAATGCATTTACCTAGTAGGTATCCCTCACCAAAATCACCTCTTGAGAGTCTACGGTATAGCCCACTGTGACGGAATATGAAAGCGTCATGTGTGCTGCCTGGATACTTTGCTACTATGTCAGTGCTGATGTTTTTGGCATCACACACCACCTGTATGTTAAGTGAATGGTAGCATTTCCGGTTCCTGAACACGTACTCATTGTTTGGGGGGGATTGCAATATGAGTCCCATCTATGCATTATATGACGTGGGGTAATCGGGCAATATTGTAAAAGTCCTGCTTGGTTTGGGCTAGCTCCTGTGGGGTGTTGGGGAAGTGAATGTGGTGTTGCATCCTCTGTGCCATGGCATCGAGGAACGCATGGAAAAAGCGCGACAGGGAACTTTGTGATATCCCTCCTGCTGTGGCTATCACTCCCTGGAAACTACCTGAAGCAAGCAGGTGCAGTGAACACAGGACCTGGATGTGAGTGGGGATGGCTTGTGTCCTGCGTGTGGGGTGTTAAAGATAGGGTCTGAGTTCTTCAATTAAACCTAGTATACTGTCTTCCTCCAGTCTGTAGTGGGTGTAGATGTCCTCCTCAGTGCGCTGGTAGATGGTGATGCGTGCACGGAATATCCTCTCCTGGCGTCTCCTCCTCTGCTCAGCAGCTCTCAGTCTTCGCCTCCTCGCTATCACGTAGAGACCAGACATTGTGGAAAAAAGTCTGTTGCATTGTGGACTGCCTTATATACTTTGCACCTGGTTACCACCTGCTCCCACTTGGTGGTAATTGCGATTTCCAAAGTTGAGAATTTTGTGAATTCGCAAATTGTGAATTTTTGATAAATTCCATTGCGATTCCTTATTTGCGATTTCCAGATTTGCGATTATCGCTAACTGGGATGATCGCAAGTTAAGGAATCGCTATGGAAATCGCAGAATTCAGGCTCACGCAATGTGAGGAATCGCTATTTTAGCGATTTCTTATTTTGCGACAAATTTTTGCTTCATACATTGGGATTTGCTAATTTTTAATCACAAATGCTAATTTTTGCGATTCGCAGCGTTTGTGAGTGAAAATTAGCTTGATACATGCCCTAATTTGTTTTTTCCCTTTAGAAGTATATGTGTATTTGTTCCTCTGCATCACTGTCTGTTTCCAGAGTGTCAACACACAAAGAGCTGCATACCACGCTTCTGTGTATCTGGAGCCAAGGCAGGAAAGGCGGGGACCTTGTCATCTTCAAAGGCCTTTGGAGGTCTCCCCCACACTTCAAAGGCATATTTGGATGTAAGTACTGAAACGCAGATACCACCAAATGAGAACTTTGCTGGAAACAAGGGTATTCTGCCCGGAAAAAGATCTGCTGTGCTCTAGGAGGGACTGCCGCTTTGCTACCTGCACTGCTGTTTTGTAGGAGGGACTGCAACTTTGCTAGTTGCTCTGCTGTTGTAGTGTAGTTCCTATTTTCCCAATAGGCTCTGCGCATTGGAATAACATAAACAGCAGTGTAGACGTAGGACTGAGGTCTTCTAGGTCTCTACTGACTGTGTTAGACTTAATTTAGGTTTGTGCCAGCTAGCTCAAAGGTCACTGGAAACTTTCTTGAATGAATAGGAAGGGATCAGCTTCCCTGTCTCAGACAAGAAGGGATTCAGCTTCCGACAACTGCATAAACATGACAACTTTGCTCCCTCAGAATAAGAGTAAATCTCTAGAGTCGTGTGAAAACAATAGACAGCTATTTCACTCAGTCAAATGTGCATTCTTAGTTTCACCAGAGTGCAGCGAATAGAGAGACGGCGTTTTCAATCAAAGGTATTATTTATTGAGCAGTCTTCCTTCTCATGCAAGAGAAATGAATTTCCACAATTGCAATACTTAATATAAAGTAAAGTACGTACAGTAAAAGGAGTATTATAAAATAATACTGTAAAAGCATGGATATGGTTTCTTAGCCATAAGATACTTTAAAATGGATAAAATATATACATACATATATACATTGGCTAACATGCTCAACTGGTGCTTACAAAGTACGCCTACCCCGGTGTACCTGGCCTAAGCCTAATACGTGGGAAGGAGTAAGTAAGTAGCAGTTTAAGTTAAGTTGGTTTTGCCAAGAATCTGACTCAAGAATTCTCTCTAAGGGTTTAGTCAGCACTGTACCTTGGGAATAGAATGAAGGAGGTCTGGTATCTCTCTCTCAGGACTCGATATCCCAGTCACCCGCAAGGGTAGGCTGGAAACGCCGGAGCTGGATTTTCTCGGCAGGAGAAAAGACAGCGTCTTTCTCAGCGTGCCAAAGAGGAGGGGCAGCGTCCGTGAGCTCTTCGCGTCTGCTGGGCTCTCAGCAAGAAGATTAGCTGCTCTGCTCCAAAACCACCACCGTGTGTTTGCTTAAGGCAACGTTGGTATATTTATACCTGAAAGGTGCCGAGTTTGACGTAAGGTTAGGACATAAGACGTCAATAAAGATGTCACTAAGAACTGGCCGTTCTTACAGTGCTCGCAGGAGTTCTATTACAAATCAAAACAAAGCAAGCGGGGATTTCCCAGGTTGCTGGAGGTTTGGTGTGTTTAAAGAACTCGTTTTGCTGTCTAGGAATCTAAGGAAGTAGCTTTTGCTGTGCCTTGGACTGCAAGGGCGATTTACTAAAATATGGATCTGATTCTTATGCCATTATAGGGATATTATTGATTATAGCCGTACAAGGGCATAAAATGGTAATATTGATTCAGGTTCCTAGATAAAAACACAATACCCACTCCACGATCTAATGTCCATCATTTACTAAAAACTAAGCAATAGTAAACATGTAAAAGGTGCATGTGTATTCCAACCCACCCCAAAATACATTTTGCATTTGAAATGGTGTATGCGAAATAGACGAAAGATTATTGGTACTGTACGTTTTTTAAGCAGTGTAATCATTCAGTAAAAAAGGATGCATATATATTTAGCTGAACGATTTGCGAAAATTACACATGAAATGTCTCTTAATACAGAAAAGAAGGTTGAGACTATTTCATCACATATAAATGCAATTACTTGTAAGTGTGCCAGAATTACTAAAAATAGAAGCTCTGTTCTTTATGAATAGTTCTACTGTAAGAATAGTACATGTGCCAAAAAAAGGTAAATATTTTGGAATTTGGAAAAAAATAATTTCGTTTTGAGGGGAAAAAATAGTTCCAAATGTTTTCAGTAGCTTTTGTTTATCAAAGCTGAAGGCCAAATTCAGAGTTCAGGGGAACGCTGTGTGCCGGTTTGCTTAAAAAGTTATTCTTTCTGTTCAGGGGAGAACATTACTTCAGACAGATGTGCAAAAAAACAGTCTACAGCTTCAGGTGAAAGTTCGACCATGGTTGAAAATGCTGTAACCGGGCAGTCGTGAGAATGATTGCTATCATCGGTGTCAGGATCAGCAATGCTCACCGAAGGTCTTACCTGGGTGATGTTGCTCTCATTTCTTGCTTCACTCCCACCTAATCGTAGTGGTGAAGTTTCAACTAATGCCGTCATCAGGATTGGTAACCCATGGGGACAACACAATGCATGAGCCGTTACTGGACATATCAAAGTATCGATATCCATTGGTACCGCTGATTGTAGTGTAAGACAGGTGTCCAACACGCATTCTTCTCCGCATAGCATACATAGAAGCACAGGTAATATGCAGTACTGCCATATAGGTCTGAGTGAAAGAAACCAGGTCATATTCAGATCTCTTAGCCGGGCTAATCCAAGGACTTTAGTAATGCGGTCCCGATAGCGTATATCTAGGATCGTTTCTTCCATTGTTGCTGGAGTCTTGTCTGCGGTTTGGTTTGCCATATCGGAGCAGAAGAGTCAAAAATAAAATTCCTGCTACGAGTCCCAAAAGTAGTGGTAGGCCGCCAAAGACCGAATGGACAAAATTGGGAAAGATGCCCAGGACTGCTTCGAAGGGTGTTAACAGTCCCGAAAAAATTGTCTTAAATACATGTGCGATACCACTGGCATCTGACATATTTAGGATTTGGCTTAGCATTTCTACGAAATGCACGGGGCAATTAGTTGATAAAAGTGTATATATCTCTGCCGTTGTCCTTGCAACTTGAAGATCATACGTTTCTTTTGATGACGAAATAGGCACTGTTGTCTGTAAAAGCACAGACTTCATTCTGCTTAAAGTATCAATTCGTATAGAAGAGATATTCAAGGGAGGCCAAATCGTCGCCTCTGTATCAGTAGAGATTTTTGGATACAATGCTTGCATACAGCAAGTGACCATGGAACTAACGCTTACAAGATATGCTTTCCCTGGCACCATGCCACAACAGCTGTGATACATTATTAGAATGTAACTCCCGTTAGAAAGTTGTCTAAAGAATGGCTCTATTTGTGTTGCAGGTGTGCCGTGCTGGTGGCATGAAAGGTTATTTGAAGTCCCCTCACAGGCCCCATGTAAATTAATACCTTGGCACAGAAGTATACCGCTTAGTGATCTTTTACAATTATTACCACTAAGAAATAGATTCTGTTTTTTGTCACTATAACATGTGTGTGTATAAGGTAATTTCCATGATGACTTAATGTACCCTTTACCCAACCTTTCATACTGGCCTGCGGGTATATACTCTTGGCAGTTTTTAAATTGGAAAGTTGTTATCGGATTTGTGATTATTCCGTGTATTATCCATTCAATGACAGGTCTTTCTGACATTGTTAATGGTAATCTCTCAAGTTTTTCAATGCTCAGAATCGTATAGTCTGCTCCTTTCTGTGCCAAACTGATTTGTTTATCAGTAAGGTTAAAGATTGAGTACAATGACGTTGTGTTGATTAAACGCCATGGCACATAGCCCGAATGCAGGTTTTGCAACGTCCAGCCTAGCTGTACAATAGAACGTAATTGGAACTGGCCATGTTGTAACATTAGCAAATCCTGATCTATTATATCGATAGCAGATGATACAATACTCTCCAGTGAATATATTCTGGAGGACAGAGTAATTAACCCATTGTCCACAACAGAAAGCGATTTTTCCAAATTAATACGATCAATTTCTCGTATTTTCTCCTCTGTCTCAATTTGAGTCACTTTCCAAGCTTCGTTGTACGCAGCGTATATACTGGCCGCTATGAAACGTTTTTGACGCGGTTTGCGAGGTCCCATTATGAAATCGCCTCAAGTCAGCACCGTCTTTAAGTAAAGTCAAGTGTTGCTTAATTTCTGCCAGTTGGATGTCTGTAGCCATTCAAGGCATAATTTCCCTACACTGTATGTTGTTACTATCCCTGGATGTTGTCTCTGGGAGTATCTAGGGTCTGGTCTGGTCATTTTTAACCCCTGTATTTTGTTCAGGAATCTATCTTGACAGTTATTTGTGTCTGTTGGCCAGACTAACCACTTTTTCCAATCAGGATGTGTTCTGTTTTGATGTAAAATTTGGGATACGTCTATCTCAATATCTGTGGTTGTATTATCAGGCATTGGCTTTGGAATAGACGGTTTGTTTAAGTCTTTGATCTTGGCTAAGCCAAGACAGGTAGTCTGTTGAATGGTGTCATTCAAGAACATTATTTGTTCTGGGATCATGCAGGCTCGAAATAATGATTCTAAACCTTGGACTTGCCATTCTTTTGTACCCCAGATGGTTTTTGTTTCAATGTTGTTTTTCCTGAAATCAAAACCAAATGTAATAATTTTTTCATAACATGTTTCCGAATAAATCAATTTAGTATCTGTCAGCATGGTTTTTGTCCCTGTTTTATCTAACAGTTTGTAATAAAATGTTTCTGCATCACTTGTGTTAAACCCTGAGAAGTATGGAAATTTCTCATAAAATGTTTTCGAACTGCTTTTAGGTGGAGTTGCACAATGTTCCCATTGATTATATTTAAAAACATTTCTAGGTTGAGTAGATTTATGCAAATAGTGATGTGCATAGTGGTTATAGCAATACATCTGTTCATAGTTCGATGAACTCTGTAAATAATCATGTTCTGTAAATTTTGCTGACATTACTAAATCTGACATCATATTATTTATGCTTTCAAAGTCCCAATCATCAGAGAATGTACTTGGTTTTACAAAGTCACTTAATGAAACCTTAAACTGATGAGGATATTTCAAGAGTTCGACCGGGCCATAGATTTCGTAATCCGTTTTGTCCCAAACTACCCCGCCGGGTATTGAAATGGCTGTGACATTCACTGATGATAGTTCTCTTTTCTCAATGTGGGATGACTTGTGTGGCTTTAGGACCAAGTTGATGTTCTGACTTGCTGTGTCCATTGTACTGTATTTTCCCTCAATGAATTTTCCCAAACAAAGTACCATGATGAGCCAAAGCAGGAGGAAAAGTACACCTAACACAATCCAAAATTCAATCCATGGAGAAATCAGATAGGTGTCTTTGAGTTGATGAAAGAGTTCTGTTACTTTGTCTTTAAAAGTTTTTGTTGCTGGCGTTACTTCAGGGTCGCTTTGATCTTCAGAAAAGTTATCGAAATTGATGAAGTAGCCAGACGCAGTTCTGTCAATTGTTGGAATTGCTTTCTCAATTTGTCTCTCATTAGCACAGTCTGAGGCTACATCGTTGTAGACTGGTATTTCTTGACAAACTGTTTCAATTTGGGTTTCAAGAGTCACAAGTTCCATGGCATTGTTGCATAGTCCTTTTGTATTCACTGCAGGTTTGACAAATGTGATTAGTCTCTCAGTTTGAACCTCTTGGATTGTAGCAAATTTTGGTATTCTGCTATTTCTTGGGAGTCCACTGGGCCTACTACTTATTATTTATTGGCCACATGATTGTGGTTTTACCAGGTCGATGGATACAACTCGGTTCTCCTTTTTACCAGCAAGGGGCGGTAGTACAACTGATCTCGTTCCGTTGACAGCTAAGACAGGTACTGCTTTTCTGTAAGAAGGCCCAAATTCCTTCTTCACCGCTATCTTCTCTCTGACCAGATCCCCAGTCTTTGGAATCCAGACAGGTCTTGCTGGGACAGGTGGTGTATCTTCAGTGGTTGTTGGCTGTTGTTTTAACTTTATGTTTCTCAGAGCTTTTCTTGTTTCATTTTAGTCCTGTAAAACAGCCAAACGATCTTTGATGTCAAAGCATTTTTTCTTATCTTCTACCACTGAAGTCTGACTATCTAAATGCTGACTATACATTCTAGTTCCGAACAATAGTTCGTACGGGCTGAAACCTTTTAGAGAATTTCTTGGCAGATTGTTAAGACTACGTTGGACACTTATTAAATGTTGGACCCACCCATCACCCGAACCTAGTACCTTTGCCGTTATAGATTGCTTTATGTCTCGGTTTTTTCTTTCCACAATCCCATTTCCCCCAGGATGGAAGGGACAAGAGAACCGGAATTCAATGCCCATGCTGGTCATGGCCTCCTTATAAGCTCGAGAGCTAAAAGCAGGACCCTAGTCAGAATGTAGCATGGCAATTGCGTATGTGCCGATAAAGACTCGCAAATCTTTTATAACAGTTCTGGCGCCACATTTGTAAGTGAATCTAGTCTTAAAAGGAATTAATGGGACGCTGGATATTACGTATAGGTAGCCTTATGCTAACTTACAGAAATGGCCATGGCAATACTCCGGGTGGCTCGTTACTGCGATCTCTGTTGCAGTCTGGACAGCTTTTTGCAAATTTATAATGTTGCAGGCTCACCCCCGGCCACCAGTATTCTGATTGTAATTCTGTCAGAGATTCCTTGATCTGCTTGTGCCTCGGACCTTCACCCATGTGTGCGTCTGCTATTAATAAGTCTCTCCTGTTCATGTTTGGAATTACTCTATCCCCCACTCCAGGAATTCGAGCAAAAGGAACGGAGTTTGCGTCAATTACGTATGTATAATTGAGTGGATAGTTCACGGGTAGTGCTGCACAGTTGCCTTTTGAAGACTTTTTTACCGCCAGCATGGTTTCCCCGTCTATGTATTTTTCTGAACGCTTTTTTGTGGCTACGGAAGCCGGTTTAGTTGCTTCCGCTGTGGCTGTATTAGCCAATTAATTCCCTGGAACGTGAACGCCATCACGTTGATGACTCTTAGTATGTATCACGTGAGTCTTCTGTAGTTCTTTCTGTAAAAGAACTACCTGTTCCCAAAGCATTTTATGCTCGATTGTGGCACCTGTGTCATCTTTGTAATCGTTTTGAACCCAGTTCTGCATGTCATTATTGTAAGATTTGACGCAGAAATGCGAATCGCACACTATTAGTGTCGGGAATTCACGATCGGCATTTTCAAGCGCCATCTTTAAAGATCTGATTTCAGCTCTCTGAGCCGAACAGTTTCTCAGTGATTCAGTTTTTGTTATTTTTGGTCTGAATTTACCACAGAGCCAGTGACCTTTAACAATCGCGCATGCTGCATTGTAGGATTTATTATCCACATTGTAATGTTGTACAAATCTGTCCGTATAGATTATACAAGAGTACTGTTGGAGAGGCAGAATTTCGATTGGCAGAGGATATTCTTCTTCATATTTCAAATCATTCAGTTTTTTCATGTTCGGGACAAAATAGTATGTCACGTCTTCTGCAGCAATAGAATTTTCCCATTGTATCCATTTTGGATCTAGTGCCACCGTTTTTAGATTAACTGGGCTGAATAACGCCTCAAAGGCTGATTCTGCTGTAAAAACAGTTATTCTTTTGCCTTGGGCTAGGGCTCTTTCTTTTGCTACTGCCGTCTGAACCGCCTTTACAGTATTTTCTGTAAGACTGAATTTTTTTTCTGCTTGTGTGTACAAATGTGATTTGTAAGCTAATGGTACCGTTTCTCCCTCATTAGAGGTCAGGTACGTGAATCCGCATCTTCCTGCGATGACTCGGATTACAAGGTTGCGTGTATTGTCGCGTGTTTCTAATTTTGTTTTAGCTAACATGTCTGTTTGCAGTGATCTCAATATTTCTGTGTGTTTCTGAGTCCAATTTATTGGTTTGAAATCAGGTTTTATTAATTCGTAGAGAGGTTTAACCCTCGCCGCATATTTTAGAATGTAAGTTCTTCCGAAATTCAGGAAGCCTAGTATCGATTGTAAGTTCTTCAGCGTTTTTGGTGCTTGGAGTACAGCGCACTTCTCTAAGAAGTTGTCTGCTAGGATTTTGCCTTCACTTGATAATTCATATCCTAAAAATAGGACAGTTAGAGGGGCAATTCATGACTTTTTAAAGTTGGATTTGTAACCCTCTGCTGCGAACCCAAGTATTATGGTGTTCACTCTTTTCATGTGAGTATCCAGGTCGTCGTCTGTGAGATAGATGTCATTGACATAAGATAATGCCTCATCATCATACATTTGTAGTAACTCTGTTACTCTTGCTCAGAATAATCCTGGGCTGTTCTTGAATCCCTGTGGGAGTCGACAGAAATTTCTGTGACCCCATTATTGAGAAAGCAGTTAAGTACCTGCTTTCCGGTGCGATATTTTGACAAAAGAAGCCATTAGAAATGTCTAATGTTGTTTTGTATTTTTTGCGAACTATGTTATTCATTAGTGCCGCACTGTGCGAATTTTGTACCACAAATGTTTTGCAACATGAGTTAAGGTGTCTGTAGTCCAAGACTAGACGATATGAATCGTCTGGTTTGGAGACAGGAAACAAAGGATTGTTCATCTGAGAGGTGCATGTTTCAATCACCCCTTGGTATTCAAGTTGATCTAAGGTCTCCCTGACCTGTTTTTTAGCTTCTTGCTTAATTGGGTACTGTCTTTGTGCAGTTGGTTGCCTTTTTAACTGGATTTTGTGAGGAGGAGAGTCCTCATCCCATCCTACATGATTCTCATATAATGCAGGTGCTTGAGCTACTGCCCATTTTCTTGCATATATGTATCTTCTATGTATTGGAATATGATTTGAGAAGGCAGGCATAATCATTTCTTCGCCATGAGGGCACTCCCTGACAAACTCTGGTGGCCAGTTTTTCTCAGCTAATAGGATGTCATAGCCTTTTGAGAGGTTATCCCAAAACAGACCACTTACCTACCTAGTCTTATCTCCCTCTATACGCAATGTTATTTCGTATATTTTATGAGGTTCGCTAACTCTGGTATCTGCAGTTTCCACCTGAATGTATTCATTCTTGTCCACTGTCTCCAGATGATTCATCTTGCGAGCTAAGGTCACCTCTGCTGCGCTGTCTAGCATTGTCTGTGCCCACTCTCTGTTTTTCAGCTGTGTCCTCAGTATCCTCGGCATGTTTGATTATTTTAATACTGGCTACCTTCTTTCTTGGATATTGTAATTTTTTACTTTGAGCAGGTTCCTTGTCTTTGGACTTGACGTGCTCTTCCCTGTGTTCTGATCGTCCTCTTCTTTCCGATTTCTGCGAAAAAGATCGAGAGGGACGTGTATCAATATCTTGATATCTATCAGGCTTTTTCAAATTATCCCTATTTCTAAGGTTGTATCTTTTCTCAGAGGGTTCCCTTTGGGGAGACTTATGTTCTCGGTTCGGCGTTCTTTCCCTCCGCCGAGGAGACCTTCCTCTGGACTGGAATCTTTTTTCTTTGGGAGTGGATTGTTTATTTCCATCCCAGCTCTTTTTTAGAGTGTTTAGATTATTTTTAATAAATATCTTTTCAGGATTTTCAAGTAGTTGGGGTTTTACTGGTTTCCCACCCAAACTATCTCTACCTAGTTCTTCATAGGATTTTTCTATGATTCTGGCAAGTTCAATTGGTTGGTCTGCTATATCTGTTTCTTTCAATTTTTGGCGGATCACCACAGATGCTGCTTCTCCTTTTATGTTGGCTAATAATATAGCCGAGACCTGCTTGAAGTCTTTAAGTAATTTCATACCGAGAGTTAAAGCAGGTTCTGGACCGTATTCATTTTGAATCTGTCTTAGCACATCTGGTATTACCCCCAGAGACTGAACACCATGTGTTTTTGTGTAAATGGAAGCAAAGACTGTGCCCCAAGTGTCACAGTCCTCCACATGTGGTGCGACCCCCATTGGAAGGCAGATATTCAGAATTTTGTGTTTCTCACTAGGGGTAGTATTCGGAAATACCGCGTCTATTTGAGTTATTTTTTGTGCTAGCCAGAATGGAATTTGTTCCCGTTTTGCGGGAGTTTTACCAAGACATGATTGTATGTTCTGTGGTGTAATTTTGTTTGTGTTCCCCTGATGAGGGGTCAGCTCTGGAATGTTAATAGCTGGTTGAACTGTTGCAGTCCGCATTACATATTGGACTAACTGTCTGTGAATTTTATTTAGTCATTTTAGCTGGGCTAAAAGTTCTTTGTCTGACATTTTTTCGATGTCTGGATGTGGTGTGGAGCTGGCTAGGACCAGCCACGCTGCTCCTGGTCTACCTAGTGGACCGAGCCTGGTGATGTGATCATTATGTTTTAGGGCGCCTTTAAACCAGAGCAGGTGCTCTTGGTAATTTAGTGGAATTTCCACATCCTCGAAAGGAGTGTATTCTTCCGGAGGTTCCTCTATATTGTAATAGTGGGATTCATCTGTTGTAGCATTTGCCGCTGGAAAGTTTATCCATGAATAAAATATCTCAGTCTGCCATATTTGTGTGCCTCTATCACGAAAATGACTGTACCACCTCGTGATGTCAGTCCGTTTTCTATAAGTTTTAGAGTTATAGTTGTTCTTATATTTGCCAGGATGATAATTGAACCCGGTTCATTTTCATTAAACCCTGTAACATCGAAACCCCGTTGATTCGCATCTACTGCGGCTTCATCGGTTTCGCTGTTGCTGCCGTTATTTGACATTGTTTTAATGAAAGTTTGCAGAGCAGGTTTCCAAGGAAACAAAAGATTAGGGGCCAGATGTAGGTCGGAAAATACCGGTCAGTAACGGCCCAAAATCGGTAAAATCGGCCGTTACTGACCGGTATAGCAAGAAAGAGATGTAGGTGCAAAAAAAATACCGAATCGGTAAATATCAATCGGAAAAATTCCGACTCGGAATTCTCCGAGTTCATATATACCGAATCGGTATTCACCGATAGGAAAATTACCGAGTCGGCATACACCGAATCGGTAAATAGGGAATCGGAAAACATGCCCATCGAGATGTAGGAAAGGCCAAAAATACAGATTTCATTGAAATTCGGTATTTATGAGTCGGTATTTACCATGGACTGAAAGGTGGTGGTAACCATGTGGATGCTTTAAAAAAGCTCCCAAAATGCAACCATCCAGTCAAAATGGCTGCACTCTATGTGATAGCGAGGAGGCGAAGGCTACAGGCAGCAGGACTGAGGGTATGGCAAAGGGAGGAGCAGGTGTACAGGCAGAGGATCACTCTGTTCCAATTGACAGAGCCTGAGATACTCCAGAGGTACAGGCTGCACCCCAATACCATCATGGACCTAATAAGGGACCTCCACCCATACCTGGATCATCCAACACCCAGGGCCCATGCCATTCCTCCCCATGTCCAGGTGCTGTGCAGCATACACCTGCTTGCCTCTGGGAGCTACCAGAGTGTGATAGCTTCAGTAGGAGGTGTATCCCAGAGCTGTCTGTCCCGTTTCTTCAGGAAGTTCCTGGATGTCATGACTCACAGAATGGGACACTACATACAGTTCCCTGACACACCTGCGGAACTTGCCAAAACTAAAACAGACTTCTATGGTCTGGCTCACTTCCTGCATGTGATAGGCTGCATTGATGGCACCCACATTCCCCTATGCCCACGTGCAGCCACCGAACACATATACAGAAACCGTAAGTCTACGCACTCCATCAACGTGCAGGTGATATGCAATGCAGGGAACATCATCACCGACATAGTTGCCAAATTTCCAGGGAGCACGCACGACTCCTACATTTTCCAGAACAGTGGAATATACACACGGTTACTGAATGGTGATTTTGGAGATGGTTATCTGCTAGGTAAATATGTTGCACAGACCCTGAAATGGATCTCACCTCTATGTGAAATGTGTATCAAACTCATGTACCTCTCGTTCTCTCCCAGGTGATAGTGCATATGCCCTGCGTTCCTTTGTGCTGACACTGTACCTGAACCCAACCAACAGAGCAGAAAGGCGTTACAATGTGGCACACAGGTCCACCCGCAATGTTGTGGAGAGAACCTTTGGACTCCTGAAGAACAGGTTCCGTTGCCTCCACAAAAGTGGAGGTGAGCGACAGTACATCCCCATCCTGTGTTGCAAAATTATTGTGACCTGTGCCATATTGCACAATCTTGCTACCAAGGAAGGCACAGAGGTGGAGTTGACACATCATGAGAACATAGATGAGGACCAAGAACATGCAGAGCCCCAGGCAACAGGGCCAGCCGCACTAGATGGCAGATTGAGACGGACTGAAATTACACAACAATATTTCTAGGTAAAGTATGACACACACACAGGTATACTTCAGGACATGAGTAGTTTATTCTGCACTACTTTATGATGGTCACATGACTGTACGCCAATGTCACTGGCTGCACATACTCAGTTGCTGTCACTGTGTGCAGTAGAGTCAGTCCCCTGCATAGTTCAGTGCTTGCGTCCTCGCACTACATTGCGGGATTTAGGTGCCTGTCCTTCAGGTTCCCTGCTGGTGCCTGACTCTGCATGGCTGTGCCTGCCGCTCCTGCGCACCTCCTGGACAGGTGTACTGGAGCCACTCCTGCTGGTTGACCCCTCAGTCTCCTCCACACCCGTGTCACCAGCATTGCCTAGGTTTGAGGTCAACATCTGCTCCATTGCAGAGGTCACTCTACCCATGCCCCGGGTTAAGTCAGTGCAGCAGTGCTCTATTGCTTCCTGCATTGAGATGGAGCGTCTGCAGAGGAGAGCTGTGTTGGCAGCGAACCTATTCATTGCCTTGGTCTGTTGGCGCATGTACTGCCGTTCCCTGGAACGCTGGAGATGTTCCTTGTCAAGCTTGTCTGAGAGGACTCCCATGTATGTTGATATGTCAGAGATCCCTTGTGCTATCAGGTCCAGGCTAGTAGCCATTTGGGTTATGCCCTTGTCCATGTTGGACATTGTTGCGCTCAAACTGCGCACCTGCCGCTGCATGGCTTGCAGTGATTTGGCCTGCTGGCGTTGGACCTTCACCATCGTGCCCTCCAGCCCACAGACAACTCGCTCTCCCCATCCTGGCCCTCCCCACCATCATGTGCCCTCCTGCCAAGGACAGTAGTGCGCGCTGAGCCTGCAGACATAGTTGGTCTTGGCCTGTCAGGCACTGGCGCACTCTTCTGGGGGACATCTTCCTCATCCTCTGATTCAGAGGTCTGCAGGATCCTCTGCGGGGGCTCCGCCTGGCTACTTTCCCCTCCCAGCATATGCGTGTTTGTGAGGTCAGGAGACCAAAACAACAGAGGGGACATTGGGATAGGTGTAGTGGGTGGGTCTGGTGATGAGGGGTCCTGGGTAGGGTCGTCTCCACCTTCTCCTGCGCTGTGACGACTTTTCCTTTTTTCTTTCTCCCCTCTTTTAGTTGGTGCTGCCCTCTCCTCCCTCGGCGGTGCAGAACTGCGTGAAGACTCTCCTGTGGAATTAAATTGACGTAGGGTCAATGTTGTTGTTTGTCTGTGTGTGTTTCTTAATTAAATGGTCTGCACACCTTTGCACAGTCCACATTGCTTGTTTGGGGATGTGTGTGGCATGCCTTGCTGAGTCATGTATGGTGTACTTTGCATCTGTGAGTACATGACTATGTCTACCATGATGCATTTCTGCCACATAATCTGACCTCTCCTGCTGTGTCATGTGTTTACACAGTGGGGTGCAGGGTTGGGATAGCTGGGGGTGCATGTGGGTACATGCCTCTTACCTTGTTTCTTGGATGCTTTCGCTGTGCTATCCAGGTCTCCTATCCCATGGATGCATTCAGACTCCATTGTGGACGCAACTTGCTCCTCTATTGGTGTCAGTTTTGGGGCTCTGATCCTGCCACCTCCAGTCACACCTGCATCCATTTTCTGTCCTGCAATCTTCCTCTTGGTCACTATGCACAGGTCATACCACCGCTTTTTGATGTCCTCAATGTCCCGGTGGGTGACTCCTACGGCATTCACTTTGCCCTGAATAGCTAGCCAGATGTTCCTCTTCACAGTCTCTGCAACATGCAAATATTTGGCTGTAGTGGCTAACTATTTCATCCACAGCCACCTGTAGTTCCTCTGGGCTGAACTTCAGCTTCCTTTTCCTCTCACCAGCATCCTTCTGTCCTTCCTGTGCCTCCATTCTGTCAGTCTGCTGGCCTGTGGATGCTCAGCTCCTCTCTCCTCTGCAGATTTGTTTGTTCGGTTGGTTTCCACCTGCATGGGTGTGGCCACTCCCAGGTACTGGGGTGGAGAGCTTCTCTCGCATTGGTTGAATTCACAGGGCCTTGGCTGTGGGGTGTGTAGGCTCTCCCTGATTGGATGACAGCCTCACATGGCGTGTTTCAAACTCCCAAATCGGAAATTACCGATTCGGTAAATTCCGAGTTGGTGAAATCCGATTCGGAATTTTCCGATTCGGTGAATCACATTCATTCCTATGGGTGATGTGGCCCATAGGATTGCTTGGGTTTCACCGACTCAGATTTTACCGACTCGGTCAATTCCGATTCGGTAATTGCCGAATTGGCTTACCGAGTCATAACGAGTCGGTAACTTTTACCGATTTTTTAGCTACGTACCATTTACCGATTCAGGAATACCGATTTGGTATGAGTCGGTATTTTCGAATCAGTAAATGGAAATTACCTACATATGGCCCTAGGTGCACAATATTTTGGAACACTGTATCCTTCAACGTTGACTAAACCAAAAACTCTACATAGGAATCTCTTCCTACTAAGTTGCGGCGGATTTTAACCTTTCACCCACTCCAGACGTCTATTGGAGTATTTACGGGAAAAAGGGTCTGCGTGAAAAAGCACGACTGAGTTACTCTAACGTCTTGCGTTAGTTTTATCTCCTTACCAAACGGGTGCCATGTAGTGTAGTTCCTATTTTCCCAATAGGCTCTGCGCATTGGAATAACATAAACAGACGTGTAGACGTAGGACTGAGGTCTTCTAGGGCTCTACTGACTATGTTAGACTTAATTTAGGTTTGCGCCAGCTAGCTCAGAGGTCACTGGAAACTGTCTTGAATGAATAGGAAGGGATCAGCTTCCCTGGCTCAGACAAGAAGGGATTCAGCTTCCGACAACCGCATAAACATGACAACTTTGCTCCCTCAGAATAAGAGTAAATCTCTAGAGTCGTGTGAAAACAATAGACAGCTATTTCACTCAGTCAAATGTGCATTCTTAGTTTCACCAGAGTGCAGAGAATAGAGAGACGGGCGTTTTCAATAAAAGGTATTATTTATTGAGCAGTCTTCCTTCTCAAGCAAGAGAAATGAATTGCCACAATTGCAATACTTAATATAAAGTAAAGTACGTACAGTAAAAGGAGTATTATGAAATAATACTGTAAAAGCATGGATATGGTTTCTTAGCCATAAGATACTTTAAAATGGATAAAATGGATAAAATATATACATACATATATACATTGGCTAACGTGCTCAACTGGTGCTTCTAAAGTACGCCTACCCCGGTGTACCTGACCTAAGCCTAATACGTGGGAAGGAGTAAGTTAGTAGCAGTTTAACTTAAATTGGTTTTGCCAAGAATCTGACTCAAGAATTCTCTCTGAGGGTTTAGCCAACACTGTACCTTGGGAATAGAATGTAGGAGGTCTGGTATCTCTCTCTCAGGACTCGATATCCCAGTCACCCGCAAGGGTAGGCTGGAAACGCCGGAGCTGGATTTTCTCGGCAGGAGAAAAGACAACGTCTTTCTCAGCGCGTCAAAGAGGAGGGGCAGCGTCCGTGGGCTCTTCGCGTCTGCTGGGCTCTCGGCAAGTAGATTAGCTGCTCTGCTCCAAAACTACCACCGTGTGTTTGCTTAAGGCAACGTTGGTATATTTATACCTGAAAGGTGCCGAGTTTGACGTAAGGTTTGGACATAAGACGTCAATAAAGATGTCACTAAGAACTGGCCGTTCTTACAGTGCTCGCAGGAGTTCTATTACAAATCAAAACAAAGCAAGCAGGGATTTCCCAGGTTGCTGGAGGTTTGGTGTGTTGAAAGAACTCGTTGTGCTTTCTAGGAATCTAAGGAAGTAGCTTTTGCCGTGCCTTGGACTGCAAGGGCGATTTACTATAATATGGATCTGATTCTTATGCCATTATAGGGATATTATTGATTATAGCCGTACAAGGGCATAAAATGGTAATATTGATTCAGGTTCCTAGATAAAAACACAATAGCTAGCAAGCTGCTCTGCTGTGTTACCCTGCTACCTCCTTCTTCTTGCCTGGGAGTGAGAGGGACTGGACCTGCCCTCCACATCCTTGAGCCCAAATTTCTCCTAGGGCTTGCTGGCTTGCCTCATGGTTTCTGAAGTCTCAGGGACACAAAGACTTCTTTCAACTCTGCTTGTGCTGCTGGACTCTTCAATCGGTGGTCCTACCCTTGTCTGAGTTGCCCCATCCAGTCCTGGACCTCAGAAGTCAGTTCTGCAGCTGTTTTCTGCAAAAATTGACCAAGTCGCCCTTTTACACTGATCAGAACCAACGCAGTGTTCTCAGGCTCTGATGCAGTGCAGATTCATTGATCACGTGGGTCCTGACTGCGTGGTTTGATGAGGATGCAGCGCCTGTCCTTTGACACCTTTTGCGATGCTGGACGATGACACAGCGCCGATCCTTCAACAACCTCAGCAATGCTCGACTCCAACGCATCGAACCGACTGCATGGAAAAAAATGATGCGTTGTGCTCTTGGCGTCAACGCTTTGCTCCATACAAGGTAATTTTTTTGCAGACCCTGCGTGGGTTCTGTAGCCAGCCTGCCTTCCATCGTCTTGGTGAGTGAAAAGACTGGACTTTGTTTTCATCATCCTGCTTGCCAAGGTTTTCCAAGGGCTTTTGTGTGCTTGCCTCCTGTTATGAAGTTTCAGCGCCATCAAAGGCTTCATCTACAGCCCCTGAACGCCTCTGCTCAGAGTTCTGACCTACCAAGATGTGCCAATATCAGTTCTGGGCCCTTGGAGGAAGCTTCTGCTGCAAGAAAGGAAGAAAATTAATGCACCAGTCTTCATGGCCTGTTTCACTGCCACAGAGCCGATGAATTGACGCAGTGCCTGCTGTGCAGCCATAAAATCACCTCTGTCCAAGTACAGAGCACTGTGTCTCCAACGTCTGAGGCACTCACTCTGACTCCATTGCAAGCCCTGCTGTTCAGCTGAAGATTTGAAGCATCATCTGCTCACAGCTGGGAGAAGTGATGCAGCTACCCCAGCGTATCTGGATTTTCCATGCAATGCAAAAGTGTGCTAAGTCTGCATCGGCGCTGTACTCCAGTAAGGAACCCAGTCTGTGTTGAGAGAAACGATGCATCACCTCCTCTCGCAAAAAGAAACACATTGCCTCCCCTCACAGTAAGAAGCTGATTCATCACCTCCTCTCGCAGTAAGGAACCGATGCCTCACATACCCTACCTAGCAGTAAGAAACTGACTCATCACCTCCCTGGGAGCAAGAAACTGATGCATCACCTTCCCTGTAAGTAACCAAACCGACGCATCACATTCCTGAGGATAAGGAACCGACGCATCACTTTGCCTTTTCGTCACCTCACCTCCCCAATGCCTGTTTTCGTCTTTGATTTTGAAGCATCCCAGGTACTTTGTGCTAAAAGTGATGCATCAATAGTTTTCTAAGACAAGACTTTTTTGAACCTTTTAAAAGCGATATCTTTTCCAAGGTATGTTGGATTTTTGTCATTTTGGTCTTGCTTTATTTAGATAAAGATTGGCTATTTTCTAAACTGGCCTGGTGTCCATTTGTAGTGTTCTCACTGTGTTGCTGTGGGCTTGATTAGGATGGCATCCTGGTGGGAACCTGGACAACCTCACAAGCCCTCAGCAGTCCCGCACCACGAATCACGATGCAACCGTTTTCATGGCGGTCGCAAAGTGTATATCTTTTATTGTGTTGGGTGCATCGGGCTGCACCATACGCCGCAGTATAAAACATGCACCCTATGGATATTCCTGCACTATGTGGCAGACACCATTCAGAGCCTACCACATGGTGCAGGGATATGTTGGGAGGCACCATAGGTGCCCTCCAGGGGCCATCTCGTGGAGAAGTGTGGCTCACTGGTTAGAGGAGGCATACCCTGAAGCAGAGGTCAGACCTGGGACCAGGGTTCAATTCTCGACGCGGCAGGGTCTTGAGCCCAATTGTCCACGGACTCGATAATTCTCGCTTCGGTGCCCACTCTAATCATGGGTTCACACTCTGCAACTCTGGGCATTAAGCTTGCTTAATCTCCACAACGGTCCCCCGCGACGGGATGCCTGGCCTTCAACTTGGGGAAACCCAGTACGGGTTATCTCACAGGGAAAGGCCAGGGCGGGTTCCCAATGCAAGCGCCGAGATGCCCAAGGGTAAGTCGAGCGCTATATAAGACCTCACAAAAAAAATAAAAAATAAATCTTGGAGGGCCAGGTAGGAAGGGGGTACTGCTACGGGCCCCTACTGTCATTTCCGCCTGCCTTTTCATAGCGGGTAAAATAACATGAAACAGTGGGCGTAAAGGAACATTGTAATCCCTACGGCGGTATCCAAGCAGGCACTGCCACTACTGTATTTTTTAATTTTTCTATTTTACAGAGTTTTCTATTGTGCAAACTTGAGCCGAATCGGGTATCAAAGCACTTTACATAGCACCAGTTGCTTAACATGAGGATACATTCATTTTTGTTAGGCACGGGGAGATTAAGTGATTCGTCCAGTATCACAGGATGCTCAGCGTCATTGCCAAGACTCAAACCCAGTTCCCCAAATTTGAGGTCGACCGCCCTAGCGGTTAGGCCAACTCCTCTCCCCATTGTAAGGATTCAAGGCCCTCCGACAGACCGACAGGCTCCTTGAGCCCATCGTATCTGTGGCTGTCGGTCTCTCCAACCGCCTACTATCCACCTGCCATTATATTGCGGTCGGTCAATTTGGGTCTGGCAAGTGTGGGACCATCACTGACGGGTGACTGTGGCAGTCCCACTGCCATCATAAGGAGGCCCTTAGTGTTTATGTAAAAATGCTTTATACATTGCCTCTGAAATAAGCCTGACAGCCTGTGCTAAGTTACCAGAGGGGTGAGCAGGGGGTATCTTAGCTGTCTAATCCCCTTGCCCTGACTAGAAGGAAGTGTCCCTACTTGGACAGGGTGCAAGCCACTGCCAACTAGAGATCCCCATTTCTAACACCCCCTAAAACATATTACTTTTGTTCTAATGTTTGGGACAATGGAGTTAGAATAGTAAATCTGCCCTCATCCCCAAAGTTATGCAATTCCTGCAATTTTTGAAGGACTATAGTCAGAGTTGTAAATCTGGTCTTCCTAAATCAAGGCACTTGCCCTAATGCTAGTGGATTTGGATTATGAATAACAAGTCTGGCCCCTTCCCCTCAAACATTTCACTTTTTTTCTAAGTTAATAGGGCTGGAGGTAGAATACTAAATCACACTTCCAATAAATACTGTTTCCCCAGTGTTTGTGGAGTTGAAGTTATAATAAATGTGCCCCCTAATAATTGATGTACTCTCCCAATGTTTGTCACACATTGTTTTAAAATAAAATAATAAATGTTACTTTAAATTTTATAGGAGGAAACAGTATATTTATTTTAGTTTTTTTTATATATACTGTATTATTGAAAGCAATATTTTGTTTGTCTGCTTTAGTTTCTAAAAAATGCTACATTTCTGTTGTTTATATTTTGTTGTTGGTATTTTTGTATATCCTTTATATGAAATAAAAGGTGGTATTTTAACCTACTATATTTTTACAATGTTTTTCTATCATGATACTTTTTAATTGATAATCCAACATACAGCTGCTCCCTTTGATCTGCAGAGAACATTCAGCATTATTTCTATAATGTCCTACCCCCTTCTTCTTAACCATTTAAGTGCAGGCAGATGCACTTGGCAGGCAGATGCACTTGGGAGGGAGTGCAGGCTGACACCTGCACTCCCTCCCAAGTGCATCTGTTAGCCATTGTCCCATGCTGAGTAGGGTTGTAAAGGACCCTCTGGTGCTTGCACCAGAGGTATTTTCTTTTTTTTTTTTTATCTCAGATGCTACAGAAAAGCTTCCCTACCAGCCTGAGGCTGTATTTTTTCCCTTGGGTAATGATTAACAGCGATAAGGGCATGCTGCTGTCATTACTGCTAAGTAAAAGCAAAGCAAGACAATTAACTGATTTTGCCTGCACTACATCAGTGCTCGGGGCATATCTCAGCCCCCGGGCACTGATTGAGTTGGAGGAGGTAGCATTGCAATGGGGAGAACCTCAAAGGTATCTGTACCCAGTGGATCCCTGCTTCTGGATCACCACAGGAGAGCGATCCCTAAGCAGGGATCCACCCACTGGACAAAAGGGATTTGTGGAAGGGGAAGTAGCCCCTCGGGCAAGGGCTTATGCTCCTCCTCAAACCCCTCCCAAAGTGTTAGTCTTTATGCCCCACCACCCCAGGGGCAGATAGGGCAACTACCCCCAGTCCGTCCTTTTGGCATAAAGCTCACTAGACACAAGGAAACATTAGAAAAAAAATATTTTTTTGACTAAAGGTTGTGGTTTTGGGAGACACTCAAATGATAGATGGAATGCAAAACAAATCAAGCATTCACCCCCAGTTAAGAGAACACGTTAAATCCATTGTTCTTTTGCTCACCATGCCACCACAGTTTAGATCAAGTCATTTGCAAATCCGTATTGACCCTGACCCTCATGGGAGCAGTCCAGCCCGAAATGCCAAGCCAGGTCCTCCCTGGGCGAGAAACAAGTATCCTGGGACAGATTTCAAGATATCACCCCTAATCAGCATGGCTAGCTTGAATCCAGTGGCACAGTGAGCCCTGGACCCATGTCTGGGCAAACCCAGCGCACTTAGGGAGAGAAAGCAAAAGACACACACATGATGGACGGAATGCAGAACAAATCAAACAGTCACCCCCAGTCAAACAATCTTGGTTGTATCCATTATTTTTTTCTCGCCATGCCACCCCAGATTAGACCCAGCCATAGGCAAATCAGTATTGACCATGCCCATCATGGGAACGGTCCACCCCGACCTGCCAAGCCAGGTCCTATGTGGACCAGAAACAAGTGTCCTGGGACTGGTTTCGGGGTATCACCCCTAAAAAGCCAGGCTAGCTTAAACCCAGTGGCACAGTGAGCCCAGGACCAATGTCTGGGCAAACCCAGCGCACTTAGGGAGAGAAAGTAAAAGACACACAAATTATGGACAGAATGCAGAACAAATCAAATATTCACCCCAGTCATGAGATCTGGGTTAAATCCATTGTTCTTTTGCTAAACATGCCACCTCAGTTTAGACCCAGCCATATGCAAATCAGTCTTGACTCTGCCCCTTATGGGAACAGCCTAGCTCGAACTGCCAAGCCAGGTCCTCCCTGGACCGTAAACCAGTATCTTGGGACCCGTTTCACTGTGTCACCCTTCGTCAGCTAGGCTAGCTGGAATCAGTTGGCACAGTGAGCCCAAGACCCATGTTCATGGACTCTGTGCTTCAAAGTAAAGAATGCACCAACTGTCATCACAGGAAGATTGCATTTTGACAGCTTGCTTTGCATTGCAAATTTGAGGATAATATAGACTTCAAACAATGATAGTTCCCGTTTACAGGCTTGATCCTGATCATACATGTTCTGCTTCTCCCTCGATGAACCACATCCCCTACTGTCAACTTAGTAAAATGTCATCTTCTTCCTGGAATAAGGAATCTAGTGACACCTGGCAAATGCAAGAAAAATCTAATAAACACATGTGTTAGAATGCACTCAAAATATACACATAAAGTAATCATACAGTCGACAAACTTTGTAAACTAAATTTTAGTGTGCAACGTTGTGTGAGCTCTGCCCTATGCTCACATATACTGGCGAATGGCTGATGACCAATGTTGAACCAGTCCCAAAGTGCACACCTTTATGGCCCTCAGACATCAAATGTAAATAGTATTCAACAGTAATTTCACAATTCTTTAAAATAAAAATTGATCCTCCAATTTCTTTATTGAGGAAAGATTATATCAATGTTCATGATTCAAACGAAATGTTGCTCCACACTTGTGAAATCAGAATCTGACAATACGACAATCTTCTTATTTAAGCAGTCATTTCCAAGACCCAATGCATTTCGGGAAAACTCTTCATCAGAGGTGACTATTAGGTAAACAAGCATTTTCAATGAAATATATCTGGCATTCACATGAGTTTGAGCTATTGACATTGTAAATGACAATGCCTTTTATTTATATTTTAGGTTTTAATAAATAAATAAAAGTCAGTGTCATTTACAATACTAATAGGTTAAACTCTCGCAAATGCGAGACCCTCTGCATTGCAATAAAGGGTCTTCTCCACCGCTTTTTGGATTGTAAATATCAGAGGAAGAGACCGGCATGCGACGTCTTCAAAATAGTGAGAAATAGTGCAGTGAAGAAGATGTGTAAGTGTTGTAAATTACACAGACACATAGGGCCCGATGTAGGTCACCAAATACCGGTCGGTAACGGCCGAATTCGGCCGTTACCGACCGGTATTTAGGGATTGAGATGTAGGGGCCATTATTTTACAGAATCGGTAAATTTACAGAATCAGTAAATTTACTGATTCTGTAAAATACCGAATCGGTAATTTTACTGATTCGGTAAATCACAGATGTAGGTAGGACTGTTTACAGTGCTACAGACCTTCAGAATTCGGTATTTTACCACCCAATACAATTGGGTGGTAAAATACCGAATTCAGGTGTACATGCACATCTGTGCATGTACATCTGTGCCATGTGACACACAGACATGCCCTTAGAGCATGTATGTGTGCCACATGGCACACAAGCCTAGAATTGGGGTGCTACAGGGTGTCAAAGTGACACCCCGTTCACCCTTGCAGGATTCGGTATTTACCGATTCGGTAAATACCGAATCGGTATTTCCCATTAATTCCTATGGGCTTCAAGGCCCATAGGAATCAATAGGAAATACCGATTCGGTATTTACCGAATCGGTAAATACCCAATCTTACAGATTCCGTAATTCCAAAATAAGAATTACCTACATCTGCTCCCTTCCTATTTACCTACTCTTAAATACCGAATCGGTATGATTCGGTATTTAAGAGTAGGTAAATAGGAATTACCTACATCGGGCCCAAAGTGTGAAGTAAGAGTTACATATGATCCGAGCTATAAACACTAACAAAGCTCTCCAAAACCTTTTGGTCTGTGATTACAATGTTGCAGTTCAGGAGGAAAAGTGAGAGGGGGGCTATTTCCTGCCCTCTCCTTGATTTGAGTGTGCCTGGTGGCATTGCGTAATGTCATTGCTATATTTGACATAATAAAAAACACTACAGCTGTAGTGGGGCCCTGGCTCCACCTCCTGGTGCAGGGTGGGCTGTACTTTATGGAAAGCATGGAAGGAGGAAAGGGTGGTCTCGGCTGCAGCTCCGGCCTCGTGCAGTGCCCTTGCTATTGCGCGAGTGGCCCTGAGGTGGTGGTATTTTTATTGGTGGTGGTGGTATTGGTAGTATTGTTGGTAGTGGTGGTGGTATTGGTGGTAGTAGCATTTCTGGTATATGTGGTGGTGGTATTGGTGGTGTTATTGTATTTGGTACAGATGGCATGTAACACAGATGTGATGTGCTGTTGTCTGCTTCACCCATTAGCACAGGATTAT
Source organism: Lissotriton vulgaris (assembly GCF_964263255.1). Lineage (NCBI taxonomy): Eukaryota > Metazoa > Chordata > Amphibia > Caudata > Salamandridae > Lissotriton > Lissotriton vulgaris. Next base: position 217,693,104 of record NC_141698.1, read on the forward strand.
GTGCTACCTGGAATTCGCATGACTTAAATCGCTAATCATTTCTAAATCCATTTTACATGGGGGGAGAGTTGAAACAGATACGAGATAATGCCGGGTTAAAGTGATTGTAAGTAGATGCCCGTATTACGGGGGCAGCCATGCTGCTTAGAAAAACACAAGCGGTTTCATCTTAAGCATCGCATGTCTGGCTAGCAGTAAGAGAAACTCAATAAAGTAAATATTGCTTACAGACTGAATAACTGGTCCTGTGTAACATCCGAAGTAAAGGGGCCAGTAGTCATGGGCAGTTACAAATGAAGACAAGGCTGTTCTAAGGAGGGACTAACATGCCTTTTAACAAACCCGAAAAGCAGCATTTACGAAGGACAATGACACACGCCAATGAAAAATATCGGAGGGGAGTGGGCATGGCTTCTCTCCCATTTTCTACAACAGCAGTCTCGCAGAGCGAACAGTGCATGCAAGCTGCCACTAGGATTGACCTAAAAAGGAACATAAAGGTCTAATTAGGACAGTTCATCGGAAAATGAAAAATTGTGTGATTGCGACGCTGTATAATACCTGCACCACGCAGCTGTAGTTAATGCTTCTCTATGCTTTAAAGAAAAACTCATTAGAGGCGTCCATGTCGAAATTGTTGGTGATAAACTTCCAGGTGACAAACACCCGACAAGAGTGACTATGTGCCCAACCACGTGTCAGGCAAACTCAACCCATGATGGAAGTCATTTATCATTGAAATGTTAAAACCGAGCAGCAGATTAAAACTCAAATGCATGACGGTCTACCAAGTGCTTTTTGCATTTCGGAAGTGTGTTTCTGAACTTTAATCTACGTGGACTAAAGTGACGTACGGGATGCAACACACATATGACTAAACACACAAGGAGTTGCTTATGAGCACGCGGTGGGCAGATACGTTTTAAGGCATGGGCAAAGTGGGATTTGGCCCAGGGTCCCAGCCATTTAGGGGGGCCCTGATAAATCCACCTCTGTTTTGCTGAGAGCCTTGACCTAATAATTTGAGTACTTCTTAAATAGATTGTATTAAATACCGTTTTCCATTAATTTATTTTTATTGTGTGTGATGTGTGAGCGTCTATGATGAACATTTTGCCGATAAATATTGTGTTTATGTGACATACAACAGCTATAATAAAGTTTCTATTAGAGGTGATGGAGCAAGGACTCGTGAAAAAGAGACTTGCTTGGAAACAATCAACTCATGTGAACTCTATTCCCGTACTAAACTTGTATTGTGAAATAGCTTTATTCGATTTTGAAGTATAAAATCATAAAAGCAACATAACATATGTATACACCATTACATTTCATTTCACAATAAATAACATTATATTAATATAGCATTAAATATTTGGAGGAAATCAGCTAATCATTAAGTTCATTACGAAATATATCAAATCAAAGTCTGGATATTATCACCCCTCACCCCGGGGCCGTTTCTGCCCGTCGGTAAGTTACTCTCTTCATTGGTCTTGATTGGGGGAGGAGTGATGCTCTGGGATAAAAGTCAGATAGTTCCCAGGTGTGTATAGGTCCATCTCCTATTTGTGGCCAGGTTTGAAGATATGGGACCACGTTATTATTTCTAAAATTTATTTGCACCAGGTCGCCGGGTATGTCTTTTCGAAGCGGACCTAGCAGGCCCACTCTTCTAACACTTCGTATTCTTCCATCAATATCAGGAGGCAGGGGTCTATTTTTTGTTAGCCAGAACACCACCTTATTTCTTAAGTCCTGTTGGCTATCAGATTTTCCGTTTGTAAGTGCTGGCACTCCAGAGAGGACGCACACAAACGGGACAGCCTCCGGTGGAAATTGTATATGATTAGATTTTTGTGACATGTTCCCTAGATTAGAAAGTGACCCTTTGTGGGGTTTGAGTTCTTTATTCAGCCCTGTTCTGGGGGAAGAGCTATGAGCTATTATAGGTTTTGCGGATACTTTCAAGGTGTTTGAAGGGGTGAACAACCTTTACAACGAAACTTTTACAACGCACTACCATTACAACGCGGTCATTACAACGCAAACCATTACAACGCATTGCGCTGGGGGGCGCTCTAGGATAGGGAATACGTTTAATTTTCTATCCAACACCTTCCCTAGTGTCCACGGGGACTGGAGTTGGAAAAGAAAATTAAACTTTTCACTATCCAGCACTTCTAAGCGCTATGTGTTGTAAAGGTATGGGATGTACCATGTTACTCCGCATACTATTACAACTACCTACCGTTACAACGCGACCATTACAACGCATACCATTACAACGCATAGCGCTTTGAGGTGCTGGATAGTGGTAAGTATAATTTACTATTCTAACTCCAGTCCCCGTGGACCCTAGGGAAGGTGTTGGATAGTAAATTATACTTATTCCCTATCCTAGAGCGCCCCCCAGCGCAATGCGTTGTAATGGTATGCGTTGTAAAAGTCGCGTTGTAACGGTAGTGCGTTGTAACAAATGCGTTGTAACAGGTGTATACCAAAGGTATGCAATGTAAAAACCGCGTTGTAAAGGCAGGCGTTGTAATAGCCTGCGTTGTAACATCATACATCCGTTTGAAGGTAACATGTGTGAGGCTGCTGGTTGATTTTGGTCAATGTTACTTTGTGGAGATGTTAAGGGCACTACAGTGGCGGATAAAGACTGTATATGGTTGGAGCCTACCATGCTTTTTAGGAGTAGCAAGTTAGCCATAGTCATTTCCTCTATACCCGCAATCCTATCCCCTAGATTATTCATTCTTTCTATCAAGGGGGATATCATAGAGTTGATCATGGTTTCTATCTGGGCCAACAGAGTTGGTGGGGTAGAGGATACAGAAGTTAGCCGTTTCGTGGAATCCTTAGGTGTTTTAGGGGTAAAGGTGATAGGAAATGGAGGGCTCAAGTTCAGTTTTTGTTGTTTTGCTTGGCTCCCTGTGTGTTTGTCCACGTTTCGTTTTCTTTTACCAGAAGGCTCCTGAGGAGACATTATGGATTTCGTATTACCTTTTGTAGGTAGACAAAGGGGAGTACCCAGGAGTCTTTCATTTGGTTGGGATAATGCACTAGGCTGGGGACTTGTAATGACTGTAGGGCAGATAGAAGCACTAAGTTGCTCGGTTCTTGACTCGACAGCAGCATACTTGGATTTACATAAACTATTAACTTCCTCCAGCAATGATAAGTTTTGTGCTACGGCGACTGTCTGTGAGGGAGATTGGTCACTGAAGGTGTAGTCTGTAGACAGTCGTCGTTCTGTTCTCACTATTTGATGAACAATGGGTGTTGTTGTCTTATTTAGGTAGTGGTCCAGCTTCCCCTTGGTCAAATCCCTCGTGAGAATTGGATTTTTGCACACCCCCTTGCATGTCATGATGTAATTAGCACGGAAACAGCAACAAACACCTAGAAGGATCTAAAAATGTCACAAATCACGGTGTGGTTTCCCTTGGAGAGGGCCGGAGTGTGCCTAAGAATAATAAACCAAGTTATTTACCTCCTTTTGTTGCACGGCCGGGGGGGTGGCCCGGCCCGTCCTCTTCTGGCCGCTGATGGCCCCGCCCTTGTCCCGGGCTTCTCCCGCGCGCGACTCGCGGGGCGAGAGGCGATTCGCTGATTTCAAGCGCCTCCGGGCGCGTCTGCGGCTTCACAGGCTAGCCGGGGCAGCTGGGAGCTGTGGTTCTCCCGCTGCTGCCGGTGGGTCCGTCGTGCTGTCTGAGCTGTTTCCCTCACGGCGGTCCTGGGGGCAAGGTGAAGACCGTTGCCCTCACGGCGTGCTGGCAGGTGAGTGAGTGGCTGTGTGTCCCCCTGAGCGCTTCGGCGCTCCGCTGATTTCAAGCGCCTCCGGGCGCGTCTGCGGCGTCACAGGCTAGTCGGGGCAGCTGGGAGCTGTGGTTCTCCCGCTGCTGCCGGTGGGTCCGTTGTGCTGTCTGAGCTGTTTCCCTCACGGAGGTCCTGGGGGCAAGGTGAAGGCCGTTGCCCTCACGGCGTGCTGGCAGGTGAGTGAGTGGCTGTGTGTCCCCCTGAGCGCTTCGGCGCTCCGCTGATTTCATGCGCCTCCAGGCACGTCTGCGGCGTCACAGGCTAGCCGGGGCAGCTGGGATCTGTGGTTCTCCTGCTGCTGCCGGTGGGTCCGTCGTGCTGTCTGAGCCGTTTCCCTCACGGCGGTCCTGGGGGCAAGGTGAAGGCCGTTGCCCTCACGGCGTGCTGGCAGGTGAGTGAGTGGCTGTGTGTCTACACAACATTTATGAGTAAAAACAAAGCTTGCCTATGTGTCTTATTAACCAGTAACTCTATTGTGATTCTAAAAATGGCCGCTAACTGAAAATCTTTAGTACGCATGCATCTACTGCATCTACGTAGTATGACATATCTTTGGCTTGAAGGGAATTTTCTGCACTTGCGCAGTAGCTAACAAAATGGCCACTTGAAACTCACATGCTTGCTGAACAACGAAACCCAACTATTTTACTAATGCTAATGCGGGGAGAGTAATAATAAGTAAATGGGATTAGAGTAGAGATAGGTGGTATACAGTGAAACCATTTATTTTTGATTTTAACATTTGTCTTTTTTACTCTTTCAATAGTGCTTATTATGGGCCTAGAAATATGAACCACAGTCTATTCCCTCTCGTTCTACCGCACATGCGTAGTACAATCAAGCTTGAAGACGCAATGTCAACTTGAACATCATCCAAGGTTTCCTGAGAACCGAACGACAGTCCACTGAAATGCATGGGAACCTGCAGATTTTTTGTAACGTGTGACAATTACATTGTGAATGTGGGTGGGAAATAAAGTTTGAATAAAGAATTAAGAGGATGGGTTTATTAACAAAGGGCTAACTGAAAAGAGTAATATGTAAGCATGTTGTGATGATCACCACCCTGTGCCTGTCCAATCAGAGTTAGTATTTTCATAAGTTTGAATCATTAAGGGGTGATATTAGCATACAGAAAGGTATAATTGAAGTAGTTTAGTTAGTTAGTTAGAAGTTCCAGACGGTGATGCTGAAGCATGAGATCGGGATGCTGTCGGAGTGACGAGTGATGCAGAAGAAGAATCGAATTGCTGAACCAATTATCTTAAGCAAATTAATTTAGAAAAAGATCACAGAAGAATCTCGAAGAGGATGATAGTGTCAGAGAGGGGTGCTACGCAGGCTTCAGTGATAGAGAGGTTGTCTGTCCTGTCCTGATTCCTGTCCTAATTCTTGTCCTGCAGCCTTTGTTCGCCAGATCTTTCCTGGGGGACCCTTACCAATTCCTAGACCTGGGAGTTGGTTTTCACACCATTCTAGGTAACTATAAATATATCTGTGTATGTGCTTGGGTGCTTTTCTCTCTATCGTCTCCTGTTCATGCAGTGTCATTGCAAAGTATAAATGAATGCATTTTGATTGATTATTTCAATCTTCCTTCCTGTGAGAAACAGAGTTTTTTCTGTACTGTGTAAGTGGTTCACATTAGTTAATTTGAGATAAAACTATAAAATTCATCCCGACTCTGTGATCATTTTCCAGTATGTAAGTATATTGAAATCTTATGTCATTTCACCATCAACTGGTTCAACTAATGGTCTATTCACCAGAGGAAAGGACTTTTTGAACAGTGAAAGATTAGTTAGGGACTAGTGAATAACTAATCAAGAGAATTACAAAACATGACCCCAGTGTGTTGTCAATGAATTTAAGGGCCCAGGTGAGTATGTGGTGTTAGATTACCTGTTGCTGGCAACCCGCTCGATTAGATGAAAACAGGACATCACACATGAGAAATGGGAGGGTGACAGAGAGATTATTTTTAGTAATATTAGTGAGCAGCTACTGTGTTACTATATTGAAAACACACATCACTATCCCTGAATATTGGATGTAAATACATTTAGAATTTGGATGAGTGTGCCTTTGTACGGTCAGTGACCTGGCTAGGGAGGGCATGAAAGAGCTGGTACTGGATCATGAATTTAAATCTGTTCTGAACAGGGTCCCCCAAAATATGTTTGGTGCAGGGCTCCCAAAATACTTAAGATGTCCCTGGTGGTGCACATGTGCAGCTACAACCAATTGACATGGGTCCCTTTGTAGCAGAAATATTACAAGAAACGCCACTCAACCACTAAAAAACAAGGCACCAAAAGGTTGCTGCAATACGATTATGTCTAAACCAGCACAAACATAGGGGAAGCTGGAAAATGTGTTGTTCAAAAGGTTTATATGTAATCCCAGCCAAACATAAAGGCACGATCAGTAATTGGAGGACAGAAGAGCATCAATTGTTATTTTAAAGCATTGTCAAATTACAGAAGAATACTGTTTACATTGGAAGCTCGAGAGCAATGAAGGTTTGCATTTTGGGTCCGGTTCAGCATTGGAGACCAGACATATGTAAATTCTGGAAAAGCCATCCTTCCAGGGCACCATGTTGCACATAATCAGAAGGCCCTAGTGCAGATATGATAGTCAAGATGTGCCATGGTGAGACAATCCTCTAATTTGTTGTTTTTAGGCAAAATATATAGCTTATTGAAATGAAGTCACTGAAAGACAATGTCATAAAGGCAAGGGCGGGAAGAACAGTAAGCTATTTGGGAGACGTGGTAATATTTCACACTACACTCAAAAGGAGACCATTTGGTTTGAGTGGCATAAATGTATCCAGAGTTCTGGAAATTGATTCCCCAATCACGAAATACCTAAACTGCAGGGGACATTTAGGCCATATGATGCACCTTGTCTTGTAAAACTTCCCTGAGCATGCAGAAAGAGAGAACTTTATTTGACAGAAAGTCAGGGCCTGGAATAGGATACCAGAGGCAACTTGACAAATAGGGCAACCAACAGCCGCGGTCTGTGCAGGTAACAGCGGTGGGGAGGTGGGGAGATGGGGCAGAGTAAAGGGGGATTTCGAGAGACAATGCAGAGGGAAAATTAATGATTTATTTAATTTTCCCTCTGGATTGTCCTTCGAAATCCCCCTCACTCTACCCCACCTCTGTTACCTGCACGGACCATGGCTGGAAACTAATGAGAACACAAGATAAGGTGTATTGGGAAAGCAGATGCAAATAGGAGAAGCGAAAGGAACTTTTTTGCACCATCAAGGGAGATCAACATTGGCTAAAGATACGTCCTCCAACATGTCCTTTGATCAGGCAGCTTTTCCCTACCTGAAATATTTTCTTTGAAACTCAGTGAGATTATATGTACCTGGAGCAGCATCTGCAAATCAGATACAGTAGGCTAACTTCAGGATGGACAAAGACATTGCTGATCTTCCATTTAAAAATACAATGTTATGAACTCTTGCATGGTAACATTCATTCAACATTCTTTTCACCCTGCCACAAGCCACCACAACAGACATTGGTCACAGACTTTTCACAGAAATACTATACATATACCACTCCCAAAATTGGTGTAAGGTTCCCCAAAACATGAAAGAGTGATCCATTAGACATCTTAAAGGTGTATAAATATTTACTCAAATCATGGAAAGACACAGGAAATTTTAACCAAACAAAGAACGGATTAACTGACCCCAGTGCATATCATTCAGACGCAATCAAAATCCTTAATTATAAAGTAAAATATGGGAATTGCTTTAAGCTTCTAAAGCCACTAATCAGGATTGTCAATTTTCCCCTGTCATGTGAAAACAAAAGAACTCATTCATCACTGACCAGATAGTTAGTTACTATGGAGATATATGATCTTGGCTCAAAGACCGCACAGTACAGCATTGTGGCCTATCATCTCTAAATGTAACCTCTTCAAGGACTTTGAACAGACTTTTTAAATCCGTGCCATTGGCAGAAAAAGCCACTTCTATTCCTGATGAAAAGGGACTGGGCTGAGAGCTTCTCGAGCTTCATTAAATTCACCAAAAAACGACCAAGTAGCAACACCTAGCAGAAAGCACAGAATGTCATTGAAAACACAGAAAACAAGTATGAAAAGGGACTTACAAAAGTAAGGTAAACATTTTGGGAGTGTATGGTGGTAGAAGAAAGAAAGAGGCATAAGGTGAAATCAAGACTAAGCAAGATTGGGGCCATATAAAAAAAAAAAATCTTGCAACGCAGCAATATGACTTGCTGCGCTGCTCTGTCTGAAAAGCAGAGGGCAGGATTGTGCCACATCTATCAAGATAAGGCACATCCCTGTCCTCTGCCTGTGCTGTAGCCCAATCTGCAGCCCAGTACCAATACAGGCACCTTTGCACCATGGAGCAAGGGTGCTCAAGGGTGCTTGTGTAACCGGCTGGATTGTTTTGTGCAGGAAGGGACACCTCCCTGCACATAAACAATCCATAGAGGCATAATCCTCTCTCTAAGGGGTATATTCACAAGAACGTGTGCTAAACATCACCAAAAAATGCTAACGCAACTTTACACATCGCAGCCAATTACGGGAAAATAACCCTGCGTTAACAAGGAATTCAGAACAAGGCATTAACATGCGATAGTCTGCTGAAACCGTGGCCAATGTCCGCAATACAACCACCGTGATGGAGATAAAAACACAAACCACAACGCGGAAAAACACTCAGGGCCCGATGTAGGTAATTCCGATTTACCTACTCTTAAATACCGAATCATACAGATTCGGTATTTAAGAGTAGATACATTGGAAGTAGGCAGATGTAGGTAATTTTTCTTTTACAATTACCGATTCTGTAAGATTCGGTATTTACCGATTCAGTATTTCCCATTGATTCCTATGGGCCTTGACGCCCATAGGAATCAATGGGAAATACTGAATCGGTATTTACCGAATCTGCAAATAACGAATCCTGGCAGGGGGAACGGGGTGTCACTTTGACACCCTGTAGCACCCAAATTGTAGGCATGTGTGCCATGTGGCACACATACATGCCCTAAGGGCCTGTCTGTGTGTCACATGGGATAGTTGTACATGAACAGATGTGCATGTACACTGGAATTCGGTATTTTACCACCCAATAGGATTGGGTGGTAAATACCGACTCCTAAAGGGCCTGTGGCACTCTTTGAAGTGCCAGCGACATCTGGATTTACCGAATCGGTAAATATACTGATTCAGTATTTTACCGAATCGGTAAATTTACTGAATCGGTAAAAATTAGGCCCCCTACATTAGAAAACCCTAATACCGGTGGGTAACGGCCGAATTCAGCCGTTACCGACCGGTATTAGGGCCCCTACATCTAGCCCTCAATGAGCCCAAACCAAATGCAATAAGAAAACAGTGACAACCAGCACGAGGCTAGCAATACCCACGCGTAATGTGAGAAAAAGCACAAGAACAGCAGACGGAAAATGCCACAGAAAAACCAACACCAACCGCGGAGTTCCACAGATACACCCTGGCCCACTGCAATGGACAACATGAACCCCACAATCCCCATGGAGGAACACCCAGGAATACAGGGCCCGTGGAAGGCCAATGAGAACAGGAAGAGAAAGACAGGGCACAGTTGCCAGGGAAATCTGAGTACCGCCAACGATGAGCCAGAACACCACCAACTGTACGTCACCTCCAAGGTGTCAATGGCAACAAAGAGGCTGAAATGGCACACCACCTCGAACCATCTGAATGCCGTCGCATGGCAGGGGAGGCCAATGGAAGACCCCAAGAGGCCCTGGACTGATGTGAATGGCAAAACCAACTAGAAACTCGTTGCCAAAACGGAAACAGCAATGCACCCCGGAGGAGGGGGCCAGCAGAACACCAGGAGCTGAATGACATGGAGAAGATGGTGGCCACAGTCACCATGCGGGAGACGGAGACAAGAGTCGGAGATCGGGACACTGTCCAACATGATCCAACACCACATCAACAGGGTGCGCAACGACCAGGGAGTGGGTGGACGGGAGAGACGGGTCGACTGGCACACATGCACAACTAAGCAGTGCACATTGCACTCCACAATGACTCAGGATCATGTGCCTGATCTCACGGGAACACCTCAGCACACACACATAAACCAAGTAGTATCACCTACACCATGTGCACAAAGGGGCACCCACACAACACAACAACAAGCACACAACCAACACATGCACACATGCGAAACACAGCAAACAGGCATATACTTCAGCCACACTGACAATGCAAAAGACACCACATGACGAGTAGCAGGGCTGCTGTCCAATCACCATGGCAATCCACAACGCACGACACTGATATGGCTGAGTGCGGACCACAACCGAAATAAAGCAGGTCACACTCTGACACAACCACCTGCAAAAACAACCCTTGATGTCAAAGACACATCTGTGGACAAACCATGTCCAAGTGTCCCAACTCGACAAAGAGCACAAGTTACCCAAGTCTCCAATATCTCAGCTCCATGGAAGCACTGAACTGACAGGTACACCGCATGAAAGGGTCCAGTGGCAGACGAATCCGAGCCGCAGGAGTGAATCACCAACCGTGCAGAATATGCACATAAGTATGAGTGCACCTCAACATCGATAACATCCCGGTACAAACAGCAACACCTCCACAACAGAACACAGCCCACAACTGGTGCCGCAAACGTGCAACATATGGCAAATCACATCTTGCCCAGCAGGGAACCGTGACATCACAATGTACTAGTACAACCTGTAAACTGCAAATTTGTTTTATTCACACATGCTGTATTTTCACACATTTTTTACCGTCCCATGATTGCCAGAGATGGCCACAATGTCACATGCTCATGAGAAGTAAATGATGGTGTTCCTATGGGCCATTCCTGCCGCAGCTGCAGAGGGATGTGGGCCACCTGCCCCATCATCCCCATCATCGTCTGGGACTTCTGGAACTGGGATCCATGGAGCATTGGTACGTACACAGATGTAGTACAAGACACAACATGCAACAATCATCTTGCACACACTCTCTGGTCTGTACAGGAGCTTTCCACTCGTGCCGTCCCGGCACCTGAAATGTGACTTCAGCACGCCAAATGTGCATTCAACGGTGCCCCTGGTGCGTATGTGGGCCGCATTGTACTGCCTTTAGGAGGGTGTGTTCGGATATCGGAGGGGTGTCATCATCCAAGGGCAGAGTGCATTTCCTTCTTCACCTTGACAGTGCAGGGAGAAAAGAGTCAATACATGGTTCAGCAGGATGTGATGGCAGGCCCACTAATCCAGTGACGCCTGGGCTGGCTGTGTGTGGGGTGAGTGTAAGCCAGCCCTCAGGGAGTAGCTGGTGCTGGCAACAACTCCAACAGTGATCAGGCACTCAGACATGCAATGGCAAAACAACAAGGGGGATGACATAAGTCGCACAGGGTTAGTGGCCCTGGATGCACGGCAGCAGACATGGGCCCACAGCCACGGGACACTGATTTGCGGAAGACTGGGGTAGGGTCACGAGTATACAGCAGGTTCTCGTTGAAGTTGGACGAGCGTTTCGGCGACTGACTCAGTGGACAGTGGAAGGTGTACCCCCAGGGCATGATGCAGAGAGCACTTGCCAGCTGTGTCCTGCAACATGTAGGATATGAATGCCACAGACTCATGCCAAACACCAAGTCCGTACCTGCCCTTTGCTGATGACAACCCCCAGGCCACAGGCCCAGATACCAACGATGTTCCACCAGAGGCTGATGGTCACTCACGGCGCACAGGGTTAGTGACACCACGTGTCACCGGCTTGCTTTGAACAGGGTTAGTGATACCATGTGTCGCCGGCTTGCATTGAACAGTGTTAGTGGCACCACGTTTCACCAGCTTGCGTTGAACAGGGTTAGTGGCACCACATGTCGACGGTCTGCCATAATGAATCATGCCTCACTGATCGAAGGGAGTCTGGCACTGTGCCACTGCCATGGATTTGGGGTCACTGCCATTCAGGACTCAGGACACAGTTCCACATGTGGGGCCCTTTGTGACGAAGGGGACCTCGGAGGAGTATGTCAATGAGAAAGGAGTAATGTGGGCCAGCGTTGTGGGGGCCAGCGATGGTCTGCGGAGGCAGCAAAGCTTGTGGGACTGGGGCATGGATCTTGCCCTGGCCCGTGGTGGGCCCTCTTTAACACATGACGGTGTCGGCAGGTGAGCGGTGCGGCCTTGGGGCGCTGGTGCGGACAAGCCTGGTCTAGGTATCAGCGTTCTGGGGTGCAGCAGGCGCAAAGGGCCGCAGGCCCCACTGCTCTTTGGCGTCGGCCTCGTGGTGGACTATGAGGCGCCGACCTGTCAGTGACGTTGGCCTTTCCAGGAGAGAACCACACAATGCGCCACAGGGTTTTTGTCCACACCCCTGCGCAGCCCTGGAGAACTCAGGTCCCTCCCACTACCCTCACGCACACGGGGGGATTGAGCGATATTTCCGCTATCTGAGCCCCAGCCAGGCATGACATGGTTGCGTCCACTGTTCGCTACTATTCATTCACCAGCAGGTGGGTCTGCATTTAAATAGCTGTGGTTTGCCAACCCATGTCTGTCCTGCACATCCACGCCTCAATTGCCGTTGTGTACATTGCTATTCACTGGTCATTTGCATCTTTTGCACATGGCTGCATTCTGCACCTACACACGTTCAGCTGTTGTGTTGCTGTGGTGCCATGATATGCCTGTATTGTGTGCAGGCGTAGGCCAGGTTCACCATAGAGTGGTGTTGTCATGTCTGGTAGGTGGGCTTGTTGCTTGTCATGTTGTATGTGGTTTGTTCACATGTGCATTCCCACAATTGTGCGTTGTGTGATGGTGGATTTGAGGTGTGTGGTGTGTTGATTTGTCACTTACCAACGAGCAGTCCAGTTCCATATGTGCCATCCTGGAAGTGCTGGTTGATGATGGACTGTCGGAAGATGTAGGAATCATGCATGCTGCCGTGGTAGTTTGCGAGGACATTGGTGAAGAGTCCCCTGTGGTCCACTATTGCCTGCACATTGATGGAATGCGTGTGCTTTCTGTTATGGTAGCGGTGTGCTGTAACCGCTGGGGGCACAAGTGGGACATGTGTACAGTCTATTGCCCCCAACACGGCCGGGAATCCGGCTATGGCATAGAAGCCTTGCTTGGTCTCCTGCTGTTCCTGCGCAGTGTGGGTGAAGCGAAGGTACTGGGGTATGAGGCTGAGGATGGCATCCAGGACAGGTATGATGAACTTTGATAGGGCTGGCTGTGAGACCCCTACGACTGTGGCAGTTGTTAGTTGGAAAGTACCAGAGGCTAACAGGTGCAGCAAAGCCAGCAGCTTTTTCTGCGGAGGGATGTTGGTTCTTCGCTGTGTTGGCACCGTCAACCTCTGGGCGATGTGGGTCATGATGCGGCTGATGGTTGTCCTTTTGAGCCTGCAGTGGGCAATGACTTCCCCGGGCGTTAGGTCTGTGAGACTGGTGCATGTGGCTGAGATACCCGCCACCCCCTCTCAACACAATCCCCAAGGATGGGAAACCGGAAACAGTTCTGAACTTTTGGAAGGCGGGAAGGGAGTTACCCTTCCCGGCCGTATTTATTAAAATATGAAAGAAAATCAAAAATATTAAAATAACAGTTTCATATCATGTACAATTTCGTTTCCACATTACGATGTTTTGGCTAACCTTAACATATTTCTAATACAAAGGTTCTCCTAGCCGAAACTAACATCCTACCAATACATTAATAACTTGAAATTGTACATCCTAACGTTAAGGGCCAACGGCAAGGTCGTAACCGGTGTCAGATCCCTAAACCAGAAATACCCCCTCACTTGCGAGGGGCGACCGCACAGAGGGCTGTACCTCATGTGCACATACCAATTTCCCTTGTCTTGACGGGGGCCCCAATTAACTCAACGCCATTTTAAGGTCGTACGAGGACTCGTGTGAGGTGTCTAGAAGGTAGCGTAGACCCCCTCCCCACCCCACACAACTTACCACATCTGCCGTCGCAGATGTCCTGGCCCCGGGAAATTCCCAGGAGGGGCCCGTAGCCCCTCCTATCCAGGGAGGGGCCTTGACCGCCTTCCCTTTCCTTTCGGCGTCCCATCCTTAGAAGGGACCGCCTACCCGTTGAGGGGCCAATGGCCACCTCCCCCCGGGCGCTCCCATCCGTAATGGGTGACGCCCCCACCATAGGGATCTTCCAATTACTGCTCACCGATCATGACCTTACCGCCCGACCGAATAAATACGACATTAAACTAGAAAGACTAAAACTAAAAGACCACAGATGCTCAAGGTACGAATACTGCAACATCACTGATCAACACTGGTGCCAATACTTTATTCGAAAAATTATACTGCAAGGAATTATTCACTTTATTGCATACTGAACCAAAACTTAATCACAACAACCTGTAAGAAAATTGAGTTACCACATCAAAACTTTATTTCTAACCACTTGCTGTCTCCAGGGGCTGGTGGGTGGGTCAAAATTGGCTCTTCGTTCCGTCTCGAGCTCACGTGCAGCGGGGAGGTGCAGCTTCAGAGCACAGGAACAAGAGGATGCTTCTCTGGCTTGTTGCTCCTTTTATCCTTCTTCGGGCGGGCGTAAACCCGCCCCCGCCCGCCTCCGGGGGCGTGGTTGGCGGCTTCAGTGTCTAGGCCAACCCACTCTAGGGCGGGAACAAAGCGCGCCCCGGCTACGCCGCTTCGGGCATACCAGCCGAGACTCGCCTCCCGCCCAAGATGGCTTCCCGGGGGGATCGGGGTACTCCACCATACGTTCGGGGGGACCGAGTGGTCGCCCCTTTCCATATGGCTGAGATACCCGCCACCCCCTCTCAACACAATCCCCAAGGATGGGAAACCGGAAACAGTTCTGAACTTTTGGAAGGCGGGAAGGGAGTTACCCTTCCCGGCCGTATTTATTAAAATATGAAAGAAAATCAAAAATATTAAAATAACAGTTTCATATCATGTACAATTTCGTTTCCACATTACGATGTTTTGGCTAACCTTAACATATTTCTAATACAAAGGTTCTCCTAGCCGAAACTAACATCCTACCAATACATTAATAACTTGAAATTGTACATCCTAACGTTAAGGGCCAACGGCAAGGTCGTAACCGGTGTCAGATCCCTAAACCAGAAATACCCCCTCACTTGCGAGGGGCGACCGCACAGAGGGCTGTACCTCATGTGCACATACCAATTTCCCTTGTCTTGACGGGGGCCCCAATTAACTCGACGCCATTTTAAGGTTGTACGAGGACTCGTGTGAGGTGTCTAGAAGGTAGCGTAGACCCCCTCCCCACCCCACACAACTTACCACATCTGCCGTCGCAGATGTCCTGACCCCGGGAAATTCCCAGGAGGGGCCCGTAGCCCCTCCTATCCAGGGAGGGGCCTTGACCGCCTTCCCTTTCCTTTCGGCGTCCCATCCTTAGAAGGGACCGCCTACCCGTTGAGGGGCCAATGGCCACCTCCCCCCGGGCGCTCCCATCCGTAATGAGTGACGCCCCCACCATAGGGATCTTCCAATTACTGCTCACCGATCATGACCTTACCGCCACAGGCCGGATAGTTGACCGGCTATCCGGACCCCCCACCAAACTCCTACCTAAAGGTCATGCTGTAAACCCTTTAGCCAGGCTACGAGGTCTCCTATGAGTAACACATTCCCCACCCGGGACAAATGGACACCATCCTCCAGGTACATACCGTCCCCTTTGATACAACCATGAGGAATGGAATGCAATGCACTTGAACGGAACAGTCTACCCAATTTGTTGTTCACTTTCTTCACCGAACGATTTATAGCAGACACCGAATTCGCCCCCCGCCACACCTTACGTGGAATCATATGGGACCATGCAATTGTGCACCCTGGAACCCTTCTCGCCAACCAGCTTACCGTGGATAGGATCGCCTCGAGAAGAAGTCGTCTACCAATGGTCACCAAATCATTGCCCCCAAGATGCACTATGATTATAGATGGCGTTGACCTCGTCCGCCCTAACAAACCCTCGAAAAAGGATTGAAACTGGTCAATACAGAGCCCGCCCCTTCCGTAGAAGGTCACCCTGTACCCGTATTCCCCAGCTACGTGAAACATGTCACCTGCTTTGAATACGTCCGCGGCACGCCTCACGTATGAGTGGCCCACGACCCACACCACTATCTCCGCAGCCGGTGATCTTTGACCGCTGGTTCCCAGGTGTCGGGTCGACTGCACAGTCCGCCCCGCCTCGTAAGCTTGCGAAACTGTAAACCAAACAAAAACAAGAAGCGTGAGTACATGATATCAGCTTCACAACATGTGCAACCGCACATACCTTTTGTAACAATTCGAGGACCAACGCCCCAATTGTTTCACTTTTTCCACACTCAGACCCCTGGCTGTAGCCTCCGTAGCAGCCCCTATCCGAAAGGAATGGGTCCCAAACTCGCCGGGGTTCAAGCCCGCGGCCGAAATTGCCATTGCAAGCACCCGCTGGAACTGAAACCTCGTCAGTGGGGTGGCGTCAGCGTGTCTCAACAAGGTCCCCCCCCATGATACCGCCCTCTGCGCTAAATATTCCTCTACGCAAACAACAGGGCACATGGGAGATCCGGGAATCCGATGTATGACTACGCAGTCCCCGCTCGCACCCTGATCGGTCTTAGACCTGACAAACGAGACAATCATAGTCTCCCCCTTAACCTGAATGTGCGCTCGGCACAATCCCCCCACCGTATCCTGCTTGTTCTTTGCCACCAGTTCGCTTACCCGCATTGCCCCATGGAATGCTAACACAAAAGCGGCCCGGAATAACACTGTCTCATACTGGGATGAACATATTGCAGGGAGTACGGATAGTAGCAGGGCCAACCTATCCAGACCTATCGGGTGCCTCTCATCCACTCTGCGACCCTCAAGGCGTTGCCACCCACGTAGCGCTTTCTGCACCACAAAAGACGCTGTTGGGTCCTGGATCCCATGCGCCCTCGCCATAAAGGAAATGGCGGCCCGATGCCTTTGGGCCGTAGCTACTGACTTGCCTGCCTGATGTAAAGACAGCAAAAATTTTACGACAAGCTCTTCCTGGCCCCAAAGCTCCCCCCTAGCAGACCCCAAAAAGGACCAATAGGAACGGAACGCCCCTTCGTATGCCTTCCTTGTCCTGGGCGCTAAACTGTCTCCCACGAGGTTTTGTAGTTCGGGGCACCGAGAGACCAGAGAGCTTCGGGAAAGGGTGCCGCCACCGGGTCCGCTGTGGGCAGAAAACCCCAGAAGGCCTGCATACGGAAACGAGAAAGCGCATCAGCCGCTTGGTTCAATACCCCTGGGACATGCCTTGCCCTAAAGAGCACATTCAACTGCATACACAATAACACAATTTCCTTGAGCAGTCTCAGAATCCATTTGCAACGTGCTGCCTGACTATTGATACACTCAACCACGGTCATGTTATCAGACCAGAACACCACAGAGTGATCCCGGAACCCCTCCGGCCATGTTTTTAGGGCCACCAAAATAGGGAAGAGTTCGAGAAAAGCAATGTTATTCGTCAGCCCGCACTCGTGCCACCATGACGGCCATTTTTGCGCCGACCAATGTGTGCCGAATATGGCACCAAAACCTATACTCCCCGCCGAATCTGTCCACAGCCCCAGCTCCTCGGAGGACACCGCCGGTTTATTCCAGACAATTCGCCTATTGAAATCCGCCAGGAATGCCAACCAAATGCGCATGTCCTGGCGAATCTCCGCCGAGAGCCTCGTGCGGTGGTGTCCCTCCTTCAGGCCGACCATGGCTTGTGCAATCGAGCGGGAAAAGGGGCGGGCCATTGGCATTACTCTGAGGGCGAAATTCAACTGCCCACCATCTGTTGCAATTGATGCAAGTTTACCTTAGTCTCACGAATACATGTTTCAAGGGATGCCCTGAATTTTACCACTTTTTCTCTTGGTAATCGAAAACAACCTTCTTCCGAGTCGAGCTCGATCCCCAGAAACACGAGTGAAGTCGAGGGACCCACAGTCTTACCTGGTGCCAATGGCACACCAAAATGGTTCATTAAGACACAAAATTCATTTAAAGCCTGTCCACATTCTGGAACCCCGGCTGCCCCCAGGAACAGAAAGTCATCGAGATAATGCATAACGTGCTGAAAACCCGTCTTCCTTGTGAAGACCCATTGCAGAAAACAACTGAACTTTTCAAAGTAAGCACAAGATATAGAGCATCCCATTGGCATACATCTATCCATGTAATAGCGACCCTGAAACATGAAACCAAGGAGACGCTGATCGTCTGGGTGTACCGGGAGCAACCGGAACGCTGACTCGATGTCTGACTTTGCCATCAGCGCCCCGGGCCCCAGGCGATTCAACATGGCGACGGCCTCATCGAAAGATGCGTACCGCACCGAACATACTTCCGGGTCTATCGCATCATTTACGGAAAGACCACGTGGGGCTGACAAGTTATGTATCAGCCTGAACTCACCCGGGTCCTTCTTAGGGACCACCCCTAAGGGGGAACAAACAAAGTTAGCTACCAGTGGTAAATCGAAAGGACCGGCAACACGCCCTCGAGTCACCTCTTTCTCAATCTTTGCCTGTACCACCGCCGTATGCTGCAGGACCGACAGTTGGTTCTTACACCTTGCTACACCCCGAAAATCTCCCACTGGAATGCGGAAACCATATGAAAAACCGTCCCGCAACACTCCAGCGGAAACATGATCCGGGTATTCGTTGAGCCAAGGAATCATTGCCATGGTATCAATCGGGGTAGGTAAAGGCGCCCCTCGGCCTATTTCAGACCTGTTTGGCGCTTCCCCTACCACCGTTATCACCCGTCTTGGCTCTGCACATTATCTCAGGATGAGAGGACTGTCCACACCCCCCACATTCATGTCTAAACTTGCATGACCCCTGGGGCCTCGTACATTTTCCTCTGTTAAAATTCCAACAAATCCCCCTTTTACCTGCGTTGCCACTCGACTTCGAGTGGTGCTCGTTACCTGCACCCGTCCGAAAGGGTGTCCCGGAGGATTGGCGGGAAGACTCACCCCCGTTACTCCCCGACAATGGTACTTTTAACATGCCTGAATTCTCCATCTTCTGCCAAGAAATGGAGTCATAACAATCCCATGTTAGAGCTGGGTCGTGCTCCTTAGCCTTCCTAAAAATATTGTCGTAACAAAACCACTGATTGCCCTCGTATGCTAGAGAATACTCCATGATACGTGTCTGATAAATAGGTAACTCTGTCAACAACTCAGGCCTTCGCTCACCCATAATGGAGGTAAAAATGCCAAATGCTCTGCCCCAAGTACCTATGTTTTCATCGACTTTAAAGGCGGCCATTTTAGCGCGCCAAACACTCGGATGCATAAGCTCTTTTTGGCCCTTCACATGCTCCATCTCATAATGGTCAGTAAGCAAAGAAAAAATGTTCACATACTTATCGGCCCAAATCTTTTCCTTAATTTCAAGTGGAACATGCTGGGCCACTTTCTCCCTTCGTGAGGGTACAGACCCTTCCCCCGCAATCGGCAGTAACCGCTTACCTGCACTAGGTGCCGTACTCGCTGCCGAACTTGCGCCTGCTGCATTCCCAGCCACCGGAACCTGTGGGGGAACAGAAGATGGTGCCTTCGCAGCCTCTCTAGATTCCCGCAGTTGTCTCATTACTGCCCTGGCGTCGTCAGCCGTGGCGCCCTTACTATCTTTACCCAACCACGCTGCCAGTTGCGCCGCCAACTCTGGAGGCATATCATCCCTGTTCACGGGGGTAACCACCACGGGGATCGGATGCCCCTCCTTCGGAACCGAGATTGGCCCCTCTATCGGTGTATCGGGAATCGGGGCCTCCCCCCCAAGTGCTCCCCTCTTGGACCTCTTGCTTCTCCCGCTAGGGGCTACTCCCGGCAATGCTGGTCCGACTATTCGCTTCGGACCTCCCTCCCCATTCTTTGCCGCCATCTGCTTCTTCAAATCGGCTACTTCCTTTATGAGCATGCGGAGCATCTGGTCGGTACCGACCCGCTTTCCGACCTTCTTGCCCGGCATTTTCCTACGAAGATATCTGTAAAACAAAGACAAAAATTATAACGCTCAAAATTGGCTCTTCGTTCCGTCTCGAGCTCACGTGCAGCGGGGAGGTGCAGCTTCAGAGCACAGGAACAAGAGGATGCTTCTCTGGCTTGTTGCTCCTTTTATCCTTCTTCGGGCGGGCGTAAACCCGCCCCCGCCCACCTCCGGGGGCGTGGTTGGCGGCTTCAGTGTCTAGGCCAACCCACTCTAGGGCGGGAACAAAGCGCGCCCCGGCTACGCCGCTTCGGGCATACCAGCTGAGACTCGCCTCCCGCCCAAGATGGCTTCCCGGGGGGATCGGGGTACTCCACCATACGTTCGGGGGGACCGAGTGGTCGCCCCTTTCCATTTTTGGTAGATCTGCTGTCTTACTCTGCGCTGCTTCTGTGGTGGACCGGGGGGGGGCAGGTCTGGGTGCTGGGGGTGGTGGCGGTGCTGAGGGTGGTGGGGGTGGGTGTTGTGTCCTTATTGGGGCTGCGAGCTGCATGATGAGTAGCTCCATGGAGTTGATTTTTCTTCGGGTGTGGCTGTGTGCGAGCTCCGTTGCCTACTGTAGGTAGTCAACCGGCTTTACACCTGCAGGAGGCAGGTGTTAAATACCTGCTGGTACTGCGGCTTGTCGCGTGGTTGTGGTCCGTATCGCAGATCTTGCATTTTGTTGTGAAAGTGGTGTTTTGGATTTTTCATGTGTTTTTGCATGGGAACGCCTACTCTGCATCTCATTAGGGTTAGTTGGTGGTGTCCAGCATGGAGATAAGTCTTGGGGCAGTTATCGCAGGAATACAGGCAATACCTGCAGTTTGCACCGGCTTGTGAATGAGGTATTAAATCTATCTCCACATTTGTTGCGTTAGGGTGGGGATAAATTGGAGCTGTGTCCTTGTGAATATCCCCCTAAGTGTGCTGCAAAATGTGACCCACTTAGAAAGCGGAAACAAGTAGAAATGAAGATATTTCTCCTTGCTGTGCTGCTGCTGGGAAGGCATACAATTCCGACACATTCTCAAGTCTCCCAATATTGATCAATCTGGGAATGCTTCAGAATACATGGGTGGATGTTGGGAACACCCATGCTCCACCCATGTAATGCCCCCACGACGTGGAGTAACGCAATGCAGTGGCTTGCACTTTCATGTGTTACTCCAGATTTGCCAAACCTTGCAAAGTGGCCTTGCATAGCTTGATAAATCTCATTCTCGGTTTTGAATCGCCCCGCGACCCCTTGCAACGTTCCGGGGTGAACGAAAACCTTACTAAATCTGGGCCTAGATATTTGGCTTCCTGGCT
Organism: Lissotriton vulgaris; assembly: GCF_964263255.1. Classification (NCBI taxonomy): domain Eukaryota; kingdom Metazoa; phylum Chordata; class Amphibia; order Caudata; family Salamandridae; genus Lissotriton; species Lissotriton vulgaris. The sequence goes on from NC_141698.1 coordinate 217,714,329, forward strand.
CTTAGCAGCTCCTGCTGCAGGCTCCTAAGGCATACATACCCAGTGTCCATGCATTTACTTTTATTGAACAAAGTAAACACTGACAATGGTTTGTGAACTGATTCAGGATGCAAATCAACAGCAGTATACCTAAATAACTGAATTGACTGTGAACTTGTGTTTCACACGGTGCTGCCTGTCCTTGATCAAAATGGCAATAGCACCTTTCAAATTAAATGTGTACAGAAATGAAAGAGCGGTGCTTCAAAGGGAAACTGTTCTAGAATGAAGAGGCCAAACTTGATCAGCTCTTAATAAACTTCTGCTCCTTAGTAACTACAGTGCAATGTCAGATGATGAGTGCTTTGGGAAACTGTAAAATGTCCCTTTATGTATTCTGCTTTATTGCGAAAGAATATGTTTTACCCAAAGGTAAAAGTTGGGATATTTGACTTGATCTATGAACCTGTGACCCCATTCATAAAGCCATTTAAGCGTTTTCCTTCAGTTTAGATTGCAGTTTGCTTGATTTACACAGTGCAGGCATTCACAAAAGGCGACCTTACAGTCGTAAAGCCTTTTTCTCTCTCGCAATAATGCATGACAGTGGTGTAATATAGTGTGTAAGTAAATCCCATTCAAGATGTGCGTTCTGTGGAGGGGTTTCCCAGAAAAGGTTTTATTCTTGATGACTAATTCTGGCCTGGCAAATGATAAGAACTGTACCCCAACCTATTGAAGTAATAAGCACCGGTCCTCTGTTGGATGGAAGGAGAAGTGAACGCAATCATGACTGCGAGGGCTTATGCGGGTAAATTATTTCACTGTGAAGAAATTAAAAGAAAATACCTCTCCATAAATGCGGTGATATTCACCCACAATTAATTGTGCAACTTGTACCAAATACTTCTGTGTTGCCTTAATTTCATATATAACACATTCTAAGGTATTCTGACTGGAAACCTGTGACTATTGCAGGCAGTACTTATTGAGAAACATTAGTGAATTCAGGAAATCAGAGCGGCTGATTCACAGAACTAATCTGAGACAAAATCCTAAACGTACTACTTTTGGTATTCACAAAAGGCATTTAGTAGGAGTAAAGTTAGTATTTTGTCTTAAAATAGCATTTTGTCTTAAATTAGGATTTTGTCTTAAATTAGGATTTTGTCTTAAGTTTTGTTAAGACAAAATCCTAATTTAAGAAAAAATCCTAACTTGAGACAAAATCTTAATGTAAGACAAAATCCTAATTTAAGACAAAATACTAACTTTACTACTACTAAATGCCTTCTGTGAATACCAAAATTAGTACATTTAGGATTTTGTTTCAGATTAGTTCTGTGAATCAGCCCCAGTGAGTCTGCAAACTCTGTAGGTCATTAACCTCTAGGGCCTGCATTACACACAGTGCCACTGGGGGTGCAACGGGCACGTGTATCCATGTTCTGCACCTCCGGGGCACTGTAACATTACAGAACCGGATGCAGATACTTGTTCAGCCCCTTCGGTAATACTGATTGCACTGGTGCACTAGTAAAGCTGGTGCTATCTTGAGAGGGTGTTTCCTCAGTGAATGGGGGCATAGCCAAATGCAAATGAGGGAATCACTTTGTCTCTGTGCCCGCACCCTATTATAGAGCCAAGCAGGCTCTTAGGAGGCTTACCCACAGTGATCCACAAAAAAGTGCTGCTTTAAGCAAACATCTGGAGGCAGCAAAGGGTGCCCATTGACCCCCCATAGTCATCTCCCTGTATGCGAGTACAGTCACTCACTGCACCAACCTGCATGGAGTATCTCTGTCGCCACTTTAAGTGCAGGTCGGGTGGTGCCTGTACAGTGAAACACCAGGAAGCGGCGAGTTCACATCTATCTTAGGGACAGCACATTAATTGTAAAGTCGCGTACGGTCTCTGCTTGCATCTGGTGCACTAATTTAAAGGTGCAACATGGTGCAGACATGGACAGCGCACCTTTTCCGCCTGTTTGAGAACTGGGCCTTGAGTTCTTGTGTTTTGAATACCAGAGCTTCCTAAAAATATGTAATGTGAGAAGGAAGTAGGTTTACTGTAAATAAATCAGTATCTAAATTGTAACATTGTTGGATATTAGTTATACACTAACTACAGTGATCTAAACTAATGGTTGCATTAGTTCAGAAAAAATAGATTTCACTGTAGGTATGGTTGCACTGATTGGCTGCAGTTCCTTACTATAATAATTGGCGGCTTAGAAGTAAAGGGATGAAATAAAATCACATAGAGCAGTCTCAGTTAGCTTCGTCCTGAAAAGTGCATGATCTATATAGCAGCAAAAGTCAGCACACCTTTGAAGAAGGTGTGACAAGTCTGGCATTTGTGAGATCCACAGAGATACACAACAAGCAGGCACATGTGCACACAAAGCGCAGGCATGCAGACACAGTTGAACAGGTCTACAAGCTTTTATACATATGCAGAATGACAACCACAGATGCACAAGAGCCTCGGCCACCATCCATGTAGATGTCCCTGCTTAAAAAGATCAGCATATTGTCAGGTACCCTTGTGCGAAGGACAACCAATTCACTCACATTCGGATAGTACACATGTTTATGTACGCACAAATGATGTACATGCAGTTCTACACAGCACGCATCCAGGCACACAAAGGTTTATGGATACATGCATGTTTATGGGTGAATATATGAATGTGTGCATGGTGGTATAGTGCAAACACTGGCGTTAGTGGTTGAGTGACTAAGGTTCATATTTAGCACTTTTTAATGCAACGGAATGCCGCAAGACACCTTGTAGTGCTGCACTGCGTGAAAGGGAAAGGGCAGGAATGTGCAATATCTATCAAGCTATGGCACATTCCTGCTGTCTTTATGTGCGGTGCACTTTTGGCTGCCTAGCACCAACACCGGCACCCTTGCAAGGATGCCTGAGTGGCAGACAGGATTGTTTTTGTGCAGGAAGGAACACCTTTCTGCACAAAAACAATCCTTTGAGGCTTTTTCTTTTTTCTATGTGTGCTTCAGAATGCAGCACACGTAGAAGAGGAAAAAAAAGAGGAGAATCAAAATATTTCTCCTTGTTACTCCTACCCTAGGAAGGCGTAGCATTTTGACTCATTCCCTGGTCTACCATCCATGGTAAATCTGGAAATGCACCCATATCCATGGGTGGATGTGTGGGAACACCTACACTCTACCCATGTAATGCCTCCCAGGGACACAGTAACTCAAGCAAGTAAAAAACGGTCAAGTGGCTACACCTAGTCGCAAGTACAGAAAGGAGGTGAAAATGAAGAAAACAAGGAGGAAAAGAAGGAAAAAGAACCTGCAAAAAGTGAGGTAAAAGTCAGTCAGTGTATGGGGGTGAAAGAAAGAAGCATGTGGTAGAATCAAGACCTAGATCATTTGGGTCAGATGTAAAATAAGTTCACGCAGTGCAACAAGACAACTTGTGGTGCTGCATGAAAGGGAGAGGACAGGAATATGCCATACCTGTAAATATATACGGTGCATTCCTGTCCTCTAACTGCACTGGCACACAATCTGCAGTCTGGTGCCAACACAGGCACCCTTGCGCGATTGGAGCACGGGTGCCTGCATTACAGGCAAGATAGTTTTTGTGCAGGAAGGGACACGTTCCAGCACAACAACAATTATTGGAGGCATTTTTCTCTTTTAAAGTGCAGCACACTTAAAAGAGGAAACAAGGAGGAGAAATAAGGCATTTCTTCCTGTTGTGCCTCTCCAGGGAAGGCGCACAATTCTGATGCATTCCCAGGTCTACCAGTGTTGGTAAATTTGAGAATGGTTCAGAATATATGGGGGAATGTATGTGAACACCCACGCTCAACCCATGTACACTCCCACCATGCAGAGTAATACAAGGCAGCAACTTGCTCTGCCTAAATATTACTCCAGAATTACCAAGCCACGCAGGTGGCCTAGCTATATCTCATTTTAGGTTTTGTGTTTCACTGCTTCCCCTTGTAGGGCACAAGGATGACGCAAAACCTTTGATAAATCTGGGCCTAAATATATGGGTTTTGGTGTTTGAAATTATGCATAGCGAAGAATGATGAATTAATGTATTGGTAAGGGTGGATGGATGAATAAAGTCATGATGTCAGTTCTTGCAAGGATTGCGCATGTTACACGAGACACAAATATTGCAGCTTTTCCCAACGACCAGGATTGGGGCTGGACTGTTCCCATTGGGCGCAGGGTCAAGACTGATTTGCACATGGCTGGGTCCAAACTTGAATGGCAGGGTGAGCAAAATTAGGCCCAGATTTCTGTTCTGGGGTGAATGTATTACATTGTTCGGCATTCTGTCCATCAATTGATGTTTTTGCGTTTGTCACCCCGAGTGGGATGGGTATGCTCCGACGTGGGTCCTGTGCTCTCCATGCCACTGGAGTCAAGCTATCCTGGCTGATGAGGGAAGAACGCCTGAAACCGGTCCTATGATGCTTGTTTCCAGTTTAGGGAGGACCTTGCCTGGCAGTTTTGAGCTGGACTGTTCCCATTAGGCGCAGGGTCACAACTGATTTGCATATGGCTGGGTCCAAAGTGGAATGGCATGGTGAGTAAAAAAACAATGGATTTAGGCACAGATCTCTGTACTGGGGAGAATGTCTGAAATTGTTATGCATTCTGTCCATCAATTGTTGTTTTTGCATTTGCCACTGGAGTCAAGCTATCCTGGCTGATGTGGGCTGAATGCCCGAAACCGGTCCTATGATGCTTGTTTCCAGTCCAGGGAGGACCTGGCCTGGCAGTTCGGGCTGGACTGTTCCCATTGGGCGCAGGGTCAAGACTGATTTGCATATAGCTGGGTCCAAACTGGAATGGTATGGCGAGCAAAAAACAATGGATTTAGGCCCAGATCTCTGTACTGGGATGAATGGATGACATTGTTCTGCATTCTGTCCATCAATTGTTGTTTTTGTATACTGCAAGGAGGCTCTCTTTCATCCACTGACATATGAGGTCCAAGCACACAACAATGTAATCTTAGGACCGTTGTTCAAGCAAACGTGAATATGAGTAACTTTAGTGTACATTCTTAAGGCCATGTGTTGATTCCCAAAGTGGTATGCCATGTGGTTATGTACATGTGGAAAAGAAGACATTAGAAAAATTTCCCTTAAGGAGTGGCATATATGACAAGACATATGGATGATCTGATTGATCAGATTCTTCTGTTGCGGTCAGTGAGAAATGGAAATATCAATTGTAGCACAGTCCAGAGATTCCTATCTCGTATTCAAGCCTTTCTTGGCTTTTAAATGTTTATTGTGTGGTTGGTTTGTTGAGAGATCAAAAAGAATAAAGGTGGTTTTCTTAATACAGTAAGGGAATGGAGAAACTCTTCTGGCATACTGGATAACATGCCACTCCCAGATCAGAATCCAGATGATAAAACTCAAAACTGCATAACAAATTGTTGGAGACTCGAGGAAATGTAAAAGCAATAGACCCTCTTGGTCTGTGTTAAAACTTTTTCACTTAAAATGGGGTGTAAAAACTGAGTTCTAAAAGCAGAGTACAAAGTGGAAAATAGACTGAAACTCTTGTTTGACTGGCTAGACACTCAATCTCACGGAAAACATGGTAATAGAGTAAACCAGGACACAGGAACAGGAAGAGCCCCTCAAAAAATAAATCATATTGACTATAAGTAAGCATGGGCAGAAAATCCGTTACGCTCGCGGATTTTGCGGATTTTCGGTAAATTTGCAATCCGCGAGATTCGGGAATTTCCCGCAAAATCCGCAAATTAGCACGCAGCGGATTTTTTGCTGCGTGCGGTGTAAGTTCGCAATTGCGAACTTACACAAAACCCTCGCGAACTGGCAGAAATCCTTGCGAACTGGCAGAAATCCTTGCGAACACAAAAAAGCATTCAGCAGGTTCAAAAGTTCAAACTCATCATTAGTTCCCTGTAGTGCTTCCTGACAAGGGCCCCTCCAGAGTTCAGTTGCTAGTTACAACAATTATATGACCCTGCTCTGACCCTCACAGCAGGCTCATAGAATAGCTACAAGTAGGCCACAAAGGTCCTGGAAAAAAAATTGCACTGCAACAGAAAGCAAATTACAGATAAGGAAGCAGGTGCCAGACTGGAATTTTAAAACAGTGACACATTAATAAATCAACCCCAAATTAATTCATGTCAGTTGAAGCAGGCAGGTGTGCTTGCTTTTCCCCCCCATAATCTACAGTGATGATGAACCAGAGGGTGGCATTGATGCACCAGAGGATGGCATGGGTAAAACAGAGGGTGGCAGGGGTGAAACAGAGGGTTCTGGGAACCTGTGATGATGAACCAGACGTAGAAACAACATAATCGTGACCGTTGCCAGCCGACATGTAAGTTCGCAATTGCGAACTGGTACAAAACCCTTGCGAACTGACAGAAATCCTTGCGAACTGGCAGAAATCCTTGTGAACACAAAAAAAGCATTCAGCAGGTTCAAAAGTTCAAACTCATCATTAGCAACCATTCCCTGTAGTGCTTCCTGACAAGGGCCCCTCCAGAGTTGAGTTGCTAGTTGCAACAATTATATGACCCTGCTCTGACCCTCACAGCAGGCTCATAGAATAGCTACAAGTAGGCCACAAAGGTCCTGGGAAAAAAAATTGCACTGCAACAGAAAGCAAATTACAGATAAGGAAGCAGGTGCCAGACTGGAATTTTAAAACAGTGACACATTAATAAATCAACCCCAAATTAATTCATGTCAGTTGAAGCAGGCAGGTGTGCTTGCTTTTCCCCCCCATAATCTACAGTGATGATGAACCAGAGGGTGGCATTGATGCACCAGAGGATGGCATGGGTAAAACAGAGGGTGGCAGGGGTGAAACAGAGGGTTCTGGGAACCTGTGATGATGAACCAGACGTAGAAACAACATAATCGTGACCGTTGCGAGCCGACATGTAAGTTCGCAATTGCGAACTGGTACAAAACCCTCGCGAACTGGCAGAAATCCTTGCGAACTGGCAGAAATCCTTGCGAACACAAAAAAAAAAAATCCGCAAATTCGCGAGAATTCACGGATTTTGCGGATTGCGAGTTCGCAAATTCGCAAAATTCGCGAACGCCAGATTCGCAAAATTCGCCCATGCTTAACTATAAGCCTTGTTAAATATATATATGTTTTGATACCTTTATCCAGAATAAGTAGGACTCCATACCATTACAAATTGATAGTGGATTATACAAATGCACCCTTACCATGTCAAGACCTTTCATAAATCTCAACTTTTCTTTATGGGAAAAGTACATTTCCTTAACCAGGACCTTGATATGTGAGCTGATACTATTTGTAGTTTCGAAGAGACTGCTTAATCCTAGCTCTCGAGGAGTACTTTTTACATAATTAATCCAAGGAATGGGCAGCATGTTACTTTGGGGCCCATTACGATGTCGGGTGGATTACCCCCGCCTGGCTGGCGGCAGCCACCGCCAGCCTGGCGGGGGCAATCCGCCCGACATCCACACTCGTTTTACCCCCCACCATATTAGTATGGCAGGGGGGACCCCGGCGGACGAAAAGACCGTCCACCGCTTTTCCGCCCCGGTCGCTGTGCTGCCGGGGGGGAAAGGAATAATATGGTGGCTGTGTCTATCAGACACCGCCAGCCATGTTAGGATTGGCAATTGGGGATGCTGCCACAAAAAGGCATGCAGAGAATCCCTGCAGGACTCTGGTGGGTGGGGGGTGCACATGGGGGGTACCTATGGTACCCCCCAGAATTTCCATGCACAGCAAGTCAGACACCGCGGGGTGCCTGCCATGCTCTGAATGGAAGTGCACAGCATGCTTTCCTGCTATTGTGTCAGGCGGTGCTGAGTGCACCGCCCGCCACAGTGGCAGGAGCATCCTAATGCTGGCGACGGGACCCCCGCCCTTAAGGTGGGCGGTCCCTATTACCACGAGGATGGCGGACGGGCAAAGTCCGCCCGCCAATCTAATGAGGCCCTATGTTTCAGACAATCCTCCACAATTCTGAGTGGGAAACTTCGCGCCGGTGTGGACCAGATTTGAACCCATAACAGAAAGGGCGCCAAGCTCACCCTGTCTTCATATTCAGATTTTTGGTCCTAAAAGATAGGTAAGTTCCATGTACTTTTGAAACTGTCTCATAATGTTAACTTACATTATTTTTCTAAGGAAGGATAGGTTGGAAACAGGGTGGTAATTTTCCAGAATGTATCGCTCAACTAATGTTTTCTTTCAGGAGGGTGTGATAATGCCATGCTTCAGGCGGCTAGTGACAAAGAAAACAGGAGGACAGCATTGATCTCAACAGTAATATCTCTCACTGGAGCGGGAAGAGTTGTTTGAAGCATGCAACTGATTAGTAGTTGGTAGGATGTTTGGATACTTTCGTTGAAATTCCCAGGATTAGGACCTCAGTGGACTCCAGAGGTTAGAATGAGGTGAAGACAGATCGAAGACCTTGAAGCATGATGGGGGTAGTGAGGCACTCGGGTTGCTAATGAATGATCTAATTAATTCAAGAACATGTTAATGTATTTGCGGTGCTTGTTGAGATATGCTTCTCTTGTTTTTTTTGCCTAGCAAAAGGCGAATGGTGCACTTATTGAAAAAATTAAAAAACATAAACTAATATTTGGCAAAGCGCAGTACTTGCGCACTATTTTGCAAATGTAGTCTTGTTACTCCCAGAGCAAAATGTAGTAAAATGTATAGGGCTCTAAAACCATTATTTCATGGGTTCCCTTTTTTTCTTTAATTGTTTTATTGGTTTATAATCAAGAGTACATAAGTAAAAATAGATTACTCTTTTTAGTCTTTGTTCATTTTGTGGCACAGTTTCTTTTGTGATGTTTTGTAAATAGTTTTTAATTCTCTTTTTAAACTAGACTATGGAATTTGTAGATTGTCTTTTTATGGTTTTTAACCGAAATAAAAGCTTTGACTGACTGACTGACTGAAAAATAGATTAATTGGTAGCTAATGGTCCAGATAATATCCACACACACGAACCTGGATGACATCAAACATTGAATTACAGCTGAAAACATACAGTGAAATGAAATAACAAGGCTCCCAACTCAGCCATTGGAACTCTCCAGGAGTGTCCTTTCCCATATCGTGAAAATTCATCAATGCTGTCTGTAACCCTCTAACCATTAAATGAACAGCAGTATTGTCCTTTAATCGCACTTTCCAGGCCTCCCCACATTGACCGAGCAAGATCTAAGGAAGTGTCACATTGCGGGAGAGTTTTGCCTACACTTCTAAAACCTTATGACGGATTTCTCTGATTGTCATCACCAAGTGGAGCGATTCAAGCATTGCATATGTTGAGCCAAAGTGTGACTGGTATGTCAACTTGTGATAAAAGAACCCCAAATATCTTTAAAAATCAGCAATTTGTCATTAAACGTGCATATCAATCTTCAAAACTATACCAATTACACATGCTTTCCATCCAAGACAGGAACGTCAGAACGATATTTGTTTTCCAGTGACGTAAGATGCCTAGCTGGGCCATACCAAGGGTAGTTGAGATGTGTCTACTGACATGGTTCATAATCAGCAGCAGCAGCCCTGAAGTTTCATGTAGAAGAGCCAAGGGTGGATTAACTGTCGGGTTGTATGCAATTCACCCTTTGAGCAGTCCCACACCGACTGCCAAAATGTACTATGGGCCAGATTTAGGAAGCCTAGGGCCCGATGTAGGTAAATCTCATTTACCGACTCTAGAATACCGAATTTTACTGATTCGGTATTCTAGATTTGGTAAATGAGATGTAGGTAATAATTCGGTAATTTTTACCGTAGCGGTATGATTCAGTAATTACCGAATAAGGCCCATAGGAATCAATGTAAATTACCGAATCGGTAAATACCGATTCGGTAAAATTACCGAATTGTCAAGGGGGACAGGGTGTCACTTTGACACCATGTTGCACCCCTGATTCTGGCTTGTGTGCCATGTGACACCCATACATGCCCTTAGGGCATGTATGTGTGCCACATGGCACAGGTGTACATGCACAGATGTGCATGTACACAGGAATTCGTTTTTACCATGAAATAGTATTTCATGGTAAATAACAAATTCTTAAGGGCCTGTGGCACTGTTTTCAGTGCCACCTACATCTAGATTTACTGATTCGGTAAATTTACTGATTCGGTATTTTACCGAATCGGTAATTTTACCGAATCGGTAAATATTAGGCCCCCTACATCTCAATCTCCAACCGACATACATCTGGCCCTTAATTCCGGTCGGTAACGGCCGAAATTACTGAATTTCGGCTGTTACCGGACGGAATTAGGCTTTTCAGATGTAGGTGGCTACATTTCAGATTCGGTAATTTACCGAATCGGTATTTAAGAATTCGGTAAATTACTGATTCTTAAAAATACTGAATCAGTAAATTACCGAATCTGAAATGTATTTTAGTATTCGTTATTTACCACCAACTACAAGTTGGTGTAAATAACAAATACCTTTGAAAATGCAAATCTGTGCATTTTCAAAGGTGCCATGTGGCAGACATACATGCCCTTAGGGCATGTATGTGTGCCACATGTGCACCCAGACACAATTGAGGGGTGCAACAGGGTATCAAAGTGACACCCTGCCACCCTTCAATGTTTTCCCCCTTTTACCAAATCGGTATTTACCGATTCAGTAATTGCCATTCATTCCTATGGGCCTCCAGGCCCTTAGGAACGAATGGCAATTACCGAATCGGTAAATACCGATTTTGTAATTTTTAACGAAAAATTACCTACATCCCATTTACCTATTCTTAAATACTGAATCAGTAAAATTCGGTATTTAAGAATAGGTAAATCAGCAATTTGTCATTAAACGTGCATATCAATCTTCAAAACTATACCAATTACACATGCTTTCCATCCAAGACAGGAACGTCAGAACGATATTTGTTTTCCAGTGACGTAAGATGCCTAGCTGGGCCATACCAAGGGTAGTTGAGATGTGTCTACTGACATGGTTCATAATCAGCAGCAGCAGCCCTGAAGTTTCATGTAGAAGAGCCAAGGGTGGATTAACTGTCGGGTTGTATGCAATTCACCCTTTGAGCAGTCCCACACCGACTGCCAAAATGTACTATGGGCCAGATTTAGGAAGCCTAGGGCCCGATGTAGGTAAATCTCATTTACCGACTCTAGAATACCGAATTTTACTGATTCGGTATTCTAGATTTGGTAAATGAGATGAAGGTAATAATTCGGTAATTTTTACCGAAGCAGTATGATTCAGTAATTACCGAATAAGGCCCATAGGAATCAATGTAAATTACCGAATCGGTAAATACCGATTCGGTAAAATTACCGAATTGTCAAGGGGGACAGGGTGTCACTTTGACACCATGTTGCACCCCTGATTCTGGCTTGTGTGCCATGTGACACACATACATGCCCTTAGGGCATGTATGTGTGCCACATGGCACAGGTGTACATGCACAGATGTGCATGTACACAGGAATTCGTTTTTACCATGAAATAGTACTTCATGGTAAATAACAAATTCTTAAGGGCCTGTGGCACTGTTTTCAGTGCCACCTACATCTAGATTTACTGATTCGGTAAATTTACTGATTCGGTATTTTACCGAATCGGTAATTTTACCAAATCAGTAAATATTAGGCCCCCTACATCTCAATCTCCAACCGACCTACATCTGGCCCTTAATTCCGGTCGGTAACGGCCGAAATTACTGAATTTTGGCTGTTACCGGCCGGAATTAGGCTTTTCAGATGTAGGTGGCTACATTTCAGATTCGGTAATTTACCGAATCGGTATTTAAGAATTCGGTAAATTACTGATTCTTAAAAATACCGAATCGGTAAATTACCGAATCTGAAATGTATTTTAGTATTCGTTATTTACCACCAACTACAAGTTGGTGTAAATAACAAATACCTTTGAAAATGCAAATCTGTGCATTTTCAAAGGTGCCATGTGGCAGACATACATGCCCTTAGGGCATGTATGTGTGCCACATGTGCACCCATACACAATTGAGGGGTGCAACAGGGTATCAAAGTGACACCCTGCCACCCTTCAATGTTTTCCCCCTTTTACCGAATCGGTATTTACCGATTCAGTAATTGCCATTTATTCCTATGGGCCTCCAGGCCCTTAGGAACGAATGGCAATTACCGAATCGGTAAATACCGATTTTGTAATTTTTAACGAAAAATTACCTACATCCCATTTACCTATTCTTAAATACTGAATCAGTAAAATTCGGTATTTAAGAATAGGTAAATTGGGATTACCTGCATCTGGCCCTAAGTGATGAGCTGTTCCACCACACATGGACAATGTCACAATCCAATTCCCCGTCACTCCAACAGCAAATGCTAAGCCCTGTTCTGTGGAATTACTGCAGTGACTAATGCCCACCATGAAGGATTTGGAAGAAGCTATACTACAGCCATGATTTCTTGAGCCCCTTGTGATAGTCTGCTATGATCCTCGGCCTAAAAACTCTGTGTCTATATAGCGTATGTTAGTTGAGTGTACTCCCACTTCTGAAATCTAGGAATAGTTCATTCCTGTTGTAGGGCCTGAAATGTTTTCAAGGCGCTTTTGCAAAAGAAATTGTCCATACACTTTAATTTGTGTGATTTCCACAGTGACCAATTCACCTCTTCTCCCTCATTGTGATGTCCATGTTATACCATAGCAGAGCCATAGAGTATAAGGCAGACTCTTCAGCAATTTGTGAACCATTTGCCAAGCGTACTGGGACATATTTATGACAAGGTTGAGAATCAGTGTGCTTTGGGGCTGTGAAGAATGTCTCCAAGCACCCAGAAATGTAGGCTGAGGTCGCCGTTTCAGACGCCCTTTATTCAAATATTTTTGCTGATGCCCCTATGCTGGTAACTAGACACAATGTTGAAAAAAAAAATAGAATGGACAGAATATCAAAGTCAAAATATAGAATGGACATAATATCGAATGGACATATTATAGTCGCTAAAAATATCGAAATGTTGGTAAGTAATATCGACTGTCAACATATCCAAGTACATAATATAGGCATTAAAATATATCGAATTTTTAATAATATCGATTTTTTAAAGTCTTTTGTATGTTAGTATATGTGTTAAAAGTGTGTATTATTTTTGTAATGTATGTTTAATTTTCTTAAAGTAATACATTTTATGTTATTTAATTTTTGCGTAATTTAATTTTGTAGCGGGTTGTGGGTTTATAGGGGAATATGGTGGGAAGTAATTTAATAATAGTAAATTACACATAAAATTTTAGGAATTATTAATTATTTGTTTTTTAATTTTGCATTTTGGTTCTGTAGCGAGTTGTGGATTTATTGGAGAATAGGGTGGGAAGTAATTTAATTATAATTAAGTAAATATTTATTTCAATTTATTTGCATTGATAATTAATGTATTGTTAGTTTTTATTAATTGGTAATTAATTTGTATTAATTGATAAATTGATAATTATGTTATTTGTATTGATTTATTATTCAGAGCGGGTTGTGGGTTTACAGGGGAATAGGGTGGGAAGTCATTTAATTGTAATTAAGTAATTATTGAAATTATTTTTGTGTATTGATAATTAATTTATTGGTAATTAATTATTGGTAATTTTTGTATTACTTGTTACATTTTTGGTATTGAAAAATATTAGGCTGTTAATTATTTATTAATAGGTAATTAATTCTCAATAAATAATATTTATTGGTATTTATAATTGATTAATTAATAAATGTTTTGTAATTGGTAAATAATTTTAATTAATTTTTTATTGGTATTGGTAATTAGTTATTTTTATTTGAATATTAAATCATTACTTTTTCCCTACTGTTGCACTCACTGGGTTGGGAATAGTAATTTTTACTCCTACGCTATCCAACGCTTTCCCTACTGTTGCACCCTCTGGAGTGGGAATAGTAATTTTTACACTCCTGCTATCCAATGCTTTCCCTACTGTTGCACTCTCTGGAGTGGGAATAGTAATTTTTACCCTCTCGCTTTCCAATGCTTTCCTAACTGTTGCTCTCTCTGGAGTGGGAATAGTAATTTTTACCCCTACGCATTCCAACGCTTTCCCTACTGTTGCACTCACTGGACTGGGAATAGTAATTTTTACCCCTATGCTATCCAACGCTTTCCCTACTGTTGCACTCTCTGGAGTGGGAATAGTAATTTTTACCCCTACACTATCCAATGCTTTCCCTACTGTTGCATTCACTGGAGTGGGAATAGTAATTTTTACCCTCCCGCTATCCTACGCTAAATATATTGAATATTTTTTATTAATATTAAGTTGATATATATATATGTATTAAAATATTTTTATTTTGTTAATAACTTACAATTATTATTTATAAATGTTAAGGTATTTAAATATTTTTAAGTATGTTTTAGTTAATTATATTTATTATTTCATTAATTTTACATAACTTTTAAGACATTTAAAAAATTTGATATTTTAACAAACTATATTATATTCAACGATATTTTTAATTCCATATTTTTGTACTTACCTGTTTGTAGATAGGAATTCGATATTTTGGCAATTCTATATTTTGTCCACGATATTTTGGCAGGTCGATAATTTGGCATTCTATATTCTGTCAGTGATCCCCATATGCCAATACGTGTTTCGTTAGAAGCTGTTACAATCACAGCGGACTTCATCAGTGCAAGTAGTTCAACCCAAATAGGTAAGTAAGTATTAGCTCCAATTTGGAGAAGAAAATAAACATAGGAAATCTGTTATATCGTTCACGAGTTGGGAAATGATTTGACCCAGGAAAAGTATAGGAACGAACGGTCCACTGAGTACCCAGATACCAAAATTCCTGGTACCATGGGTTAAATTCCAATCCCCACCATAATCACTTTGAGGTGGTCAAAAGATGTGAGCAGTCTGCTGATTTGTGAGAAGAAGGTAGATTCAGATTTAGAACTGAGAGTTGTGCCCTATATCTTAAACTTTGCGAATATGTATCCTGAAATGCACCATTGTCTATAATGGTTGGGGGGCAAAAGAGTAGGGTTACAAAGGGTCTTGATTTGGTTGGATTCAGGTCGCTTAGTGTGAAGGGGCAACCCGCAGGGGATTTTGGATGGGGTCGTAATGTAATCACTGAATTATAGGAGGTTACGTGTGCAAAATTGGAGGGAGGGCACTGCGGAGAAAGCAATGTGTTGATATGGGAATTGCTGGGGGGATTCGGGATCCTCTGTGGCACAATTATAGGTAAATATCCTTGTCCTTGAAGAAAAAAAAGAGAAGGCACCACTACCTACAGGCATGAGGCTTCCAGTCCAATCAGGAGTACACATTACCACCCCAGTGGTGCAGTATGAATTACAAGGGGATGGGTTCATGTGCATAAATAGTGTCGAAGGGAAGAAGGACTGACAACCCCAATAAAGGAGCTTATCTCTCTCTCTGACAGTGGCATATACAGCTCCAACTATAGGCTGGAGGGTTGCCTCCCTTTCCAGACACTACCCAGGGGGCTATGAACCCCATCTAACATACTTTAAACTTTTGGGGAAAGGTTATGAGGCAGCATACATTACTGGTGTCTGGGTCAGTCTTGCATGGATGATTCAGTGCTGCTGAGCCTTGAGGGATGACCATGACTTCTCTCAGGGTGGAGCAGATTTTGAAGGCCTCATTTTTCTGACCTGGGACGCTTTTTGCACTACCATGTCCCAGCATTGACATTATTCCTGATCTGACAGATGATCTTTTTGCAAACCTTCCTGACATGGCGGTAAAGTGGCTTTATCTAATGTGGTGCCCTTTGAAGATTCGTCCAGTTCATCTAGGAATAGTTCAAAGTCACTAGGTTAGTGGCACTCCATTGTACGGCCTTGAATCATGATGATCATAATGTCAGTGTCAAGCATTTAATTTCAACTTTCTGTAGTCTGGGAGGTGGTGACAGACATTGAGAAATCCGCCTTAGTGATAATTTGTGTATTTTTATATTTCCAATGGGCAGTGTTTTTTCACTGCCATCATAATCTGTCAGTATGATGGTGTCTCAAAGAACAGGCCAAGACATATTGTGGGTGGAAACTTTGATGAGTAGTGTGAGGATGAAGTTTGTGAGCTCTTTGAAACTCAAGAGGGGTGTTAAAGGTGTTTTTAGGAGATCCGGGATCAATGTGCCCAAGAAGGTGAATATATCACCATTCTCTGCTTGCTTCGACAAGGGCTCCCTTATCTGTATATTGTCACTGCAGCTGCAGTCTTCCAAATCAATGATTTTGTGCTGAAGATACGACACGTCCTGCCCCCAGTCATGGATTTTTTCCAGACAAAATTCTACTTCTGAAAGCAATCCATTCATCCATTCATTGTGTGCAGTTATACCAGACACTGGTTAACTTCCCACCGAAAGATTGCACCTTCACTTTAGTATTGGTTGATGATGAGTTCACCATTGTGAAGGAGGTTTTACGTCTGCCACTTCCTTCATAAGTGTTGCCAGAGCCATGCTCAAGCTATCAGGGGACAATGCCATATACAATTATGGAATTTATATCTTCTGACTGTCAGCCAGTGCCTATGAAAATAGCACTGTTTCACAGGTTTGGGCTTCAGCATATGTCCATTCATATAAATGAAAGGTCCAAACACGAAGGTCAGTAATTCGGAGGAGCCCAATATGAAAAGGCAACTGGGAGAAGTCAACTGCTAGAGTATGATATCTCTCATAATCAGCCCCTGCACGGCAGGTGTGCAGGATTGGTAAGATTTGTAGGCTATGCACATGCGTAGTGTTAAATCATTCTGTTGCGAGGGGGCCTAGATTCACTGAGGATCTCGAATACCCCAGAGCCTTATCTCTAAACTGATGGTGTGCAGGTCAGTGTTGCAGGAAGGTATGGGGAGCCAATTCCAAGATGGCTGTTCAATTGGGAGTCCGATTTCTGTGTCTGTGACTGTGAGAGTAACATGTCTCTGCCAGTAAGTAGGGCCTCACGTGCCCCTCGCATAACAACTCCCAGCTGTTCCATGAGATCAGGGATCCCACAAGTGTGTGCACATCTCTGCTCGGGAGTACAGGAACAGTCACTGTCACCTTCCTCCAGTCATCTGGCCAACCCTAGCTGAAAATCACCACCAGGTAACAAAGTGATTGTGCACCCAATGCAGTATCAGGTCAATGTTGATGTGATCACGGCTCCCCCAGCAAGAAACCTACAAGGCAGACAGTTTTTCTCCTCCAAAGTTGCTCCATTGATAGTGAGTGGGTGTCAGGGACATGCAGATTAGGTGGTGACAGCCTCACAACCTTTAGGGAGCTTTAAGGATGCACTGTTATTCTCTTAGACACATAGCTCTGTGCCCCATCTGTTGAATTTTAATGTGTTGGGGTTAGTCAGTTCCTCTTAGATGTTGGAGACTGTCTTGGCTTGATTGAGTGCCTCTTAGAATGTCTTTTGTAAACTAGGTATTTTGGGATCTCTTAATTGCTTTGTGGCGACCCCTGTTATGGCTCTTGCAAAGTGCTTTTGCCTTCTTTGATTTAAGACTTGCTCATTTTTTTCCAGATTTTAGCTGGCACATTTCAGCTCTGTAGGCTCCCTGGTGAAAACCTGAAATCCTTGTTGGTAGATTTGAGGCCCACTTTGGGTTTTCGAGCTTTCTCTGTAGCTAATGTATCCAGTAAAGATGATGTATTAAGTTAGGGGTTGTTGAATAACATTTTAGGAAAAATTTTTTGCTGCAGGTTGATTTATTTGGCAGCAGTATACAATGATAAACTGCCTCAAACTGCCTCAAATTACAGATTTTAAAAATGTAAGGTAGGAATTAGGTATGAGTAAAGGGATGATTTGAGTGATTGTTTTTTATGTTTTGTTAGGAAGCTTTATGGACAAGATGGAGAGCTTGGATCATACTATAGCTGCACTGCCAAGTTATAAGATTCTAGATTGTGGGTGAAGATGCGGTCTAGCATTTGCCTGTTGAGTATATTTGGCCCCATCTTGTCATGTCCTGCAGAAAATTCTGTATCTGGGGTATTGAGACACAATTTGAAGTCCCCCATAACCGCAGCTGTGTTGACTGTAGTCTGATGATGAATAGTAACTTTGAATCACTGATTGAGAAAGCTAGGGCCGTTTCCTGGTGGTAGTAAGTCACTGCTGAGATAATGGAAAATCAGGATTGAAGATATTTTAAGCAACTATACATTCAAAAGATGGGAAAGTGGTGTTGGGTATAGCAGACCAGGGGAGTTCTAACGTACTGGCTAGTAATGACTTTATGTCTTTAAGGGAAAGGCTATCAAAAGCGGTAACTTTATTGTCCCCAAAATATGGGCCCAAAGTAATTATTGGCAGTTGAGCCATTGTTCTGCCAGGGTGTGAAAGTGAATTACACTACTGCCCTGCCAGAGGTCCTGACCACCAGATTTGTAACTGACCGCCAAGATGACAGTCATTTGTAAACCTTTGGCAGGAACCACCATCACAACAGTTCTTAATGTAATGTTATATAATGTAGGGGGGAGCATGACGGCCGGAAGCTAACGGCCGTAGGAGGAGTCCCGACGACGTGTGGTGCGCGCGCATCTTTCCAGTGATGCTTCCTGTGTAGCGGAGTCGGCGGTGTCGGCGGATCAGCATCGGCATCTTTTTCTCTACTGTTTGCTAAGTGGAGTTCTCCGCGTCTTCTACCCCTGTTTCTACCTGAAGACGCTTCTCTTACTCGGGGAAGCGGGGCAATAGTCGCAGAGGTCATACGGTGAGACCGCGGCTGGTGCTGGGGCTGAACAGGACTAACACGAGGAGAGAGGCATTTTCCGATGGTGTGTTTAAATGCACCTTTTCCTGTGTTCCCGGCTGCCCGGAAACCCGCGCAGCTGCTGGGCTGCAGATTGCTGGAAGGAGCAAGGGAGTGGAAGAGGCTCAGTCCCTGCGTTTCTGACAGCTTTTCTGGCAGGGTGAGGCAAGGTGTTTTGGCCCCCCACATGGCAGCAGGCACATTAATAATAATCACCGCAGCTGCCTCACCCCTCCCTCATGGTGCCAATATACTACAAGCATATAGTGACAAGATAGAAGTGGGGGAGGA
Source organism: Lissotriton vulgaris (assembly GCF_964263255.1). NCBI lineage: Eukaryota > Metazoa > Chordata > Amphibia > Caudata > Salamandridae > Lissotriton > Lissotriton vulgaris. The sequence continues at coordinate 217,733,408 of NC_141698.1, forward strand.
GAGTGAGAGTAGGGGCAGGAATTTCAAGTCGCCATTAGCAATATCAGAGGTGCACCCTGCGAATGTCTGTAGCTACAGTTCGTATAACTCTGGAGGGGGGTTAAATAGCCTGGTGTGTATGGAGAACAGGGAGGAGGCGGAGGAGGCTGATGAGGTGAAACGGGTTCAACCTGCAGATAGCTTGATTAAAACTAAAACTGACGCCAAAACAGACACCTCATTTAAAGCAAAAGTGGGGCGTTACACACTTCAGAATAGAGCCCTGGTTGACTCCCCTGTACAGCCTGAGCCTGAGCCAGAAAATAGTGTGCCACAGGTAGTGGAAGTGAAAGTGAAAGCAGCTATCAGGCATACAAAGCAGAGGGGTGATACGCAAGATCCCCCACGAGAACCACTAGACTCTTCTGGGGGGGGAAGCGGAAGAACAAAAGGCATAGAAAGACTGGTTTAACAACCAACTTAAAAATAACCCCATCTTTAAAATCTTACTACAAAATCTGCGGTACTACTTCCTCTACTCCAGCATCCTCCTCCACTAAGTGGGAGATGGCTACTAAAGGGTCTTTAGCTTAAATCACTTTTCCGGCCCCCTCTATAGCCCTCAGTGTATCAACGGCCCGACTGCCTCCACTGGAGCATATTCGAATGAGGCCTTGGACCAGGGTCTCCCACGGTCATCTAACCTTACGGCTACCATCTCTAATACAACTATTATTCTCATCACTCCTGGCACCGATGGCTCCAAAAGCGCCACTTGTACTGCGGGTATGGGGCCAGAGTCCCGGTTGGAGACCCCTCTGCTTAGTCCACTGGAGGAGTATGTAGAAGTTCACCCAACTATCGAGCTCTCAAATAGCTTCTCAGCTCTTGAAATGAGGGACTCGGATATGGATATGGAGAACCCGCCTGGCGTTCTTGGTGAACCTGGTACTTTGGCAGAGATGGGTGCTAGGCCCAAGGAGTATATGAGCCGAGGGAAAGTACAGCACAGGGAAAGTTCCACGACTCAATCCTCTGAAGTACATCCTGAGCCTTTGGAGGTTTATGACCACTCAAGGGACCTCGAGGAGCATGACATGTTTGAAAATCTACCTGAGGTATCTCCCTCCCTCCAACCTATAACATTTACTTCGACCCCCGGATCACTGGCTGATATTTTGCTGAGTATACGGGACGATATAGGAAGGAGATTTGACGATATTGGTAGGAGATTTTCTACATCAGAAGCCAACCAGGAGGCGATCCGAGCTTCCTGTGATCTTTTGTCACAGAAAGTAGAGGCGGTCTCAAAAAGAACTGAGGTGCTTGAGACCAAGATGCCAAAAATCAAAGAGAGTTTAAATTCCTCCTCCACAATGGTTAAAAATTTGACCCAGCAAAATCAAGAGATATACGATGAGATAGAGAGATTGAATAATCACTCTAGAAAAAATAATCTAAAGCTTTTGAATGTTCCAGAGGATATTGAGCGGAGCGACATAAAGAGTTTTGTGGTATCTCACTTGAGGACACTAATCTCACCCGCGGAGGAAGAGTTGGATGTAAAAATCGACATACAAAGGGCCCATCGTGATCCTTACAGAAGAACTCCTGGGTGAGAGCACCCTAGGAAAATATTAGTAAATTTTCTTACTTACTCCCTCAAAGAAAAAATCTTGTCCATAGCTTTAAAGGCCAGCCAACTGAAAAGGAACCAGACCCCCACACCATGCACGTTTTCTATTCGGTCAGATATATCCCATCGGACAGCCGCAAGACAATGGGAACTTGGCAAACGGATGGCAATATTGAATCAGTTGGGGGCTTAAACCCAACTCAGATTCCCCGGATCCCTTTGCATTATGTGGGATAATCACATGTACAACCTGCGCCACCTAAAAGAGGTGGACTCCCTAATAGATAAGATCAAAAAGAGGGGAGGAGCAGGAGCAGGGGCAGGAGGAGGAGGAAGGGAAAACCAGGACAGAGGGGGAGGTGAGGTAGCTAATAAAGAGTGAACTACACACTACTAAGATGCTGTATATGATCCAATAAGAAACCTTATGATTCAGATTAAGGGGCTAACACCAAAACTAGATGCTGACATCATGTTGTTTATCGTTAAGAATCACTGTCTCTTTTTTATATATCAAAAGATAAAGAGGGAGCCACCCTTTTGACAGGAAAAGGATTGGGTCAACAATCTTATGAAAACAAAAAATCTCCTTCTCCTGAGTTTGGCAAATGATTAGTGATGCTAGATTCCCCTGGTGGCCGTTTGCATCAATGGGAGGGATTTAAGTATTGCGTAGGTTACCAAATTTACAACTTAATATGTATCAGACCAAAAGATAACATGAAAACATTGCATACACACAAATTAAACGCTGAAACATGGCTAACAGAATCTTCTACACCTATAATGGACATTTTGGTTCCCCCCAACTACCACATCACTAGACTTGACAGGTCTGGCAATAAAAAAGGTGGCGGAATCGCATGTATATACAGGAGCAACCTCTCTGTCTCGAAAGTAACTTCCCCTTCCCTACCCTCCCCAACTTCCTGTGAATATATCTGCCTTGATATTCACAGTGAGGACAAACCGATCTGCACTCTGCACGGCATTTACCACCCACCCGGTGACAACCTTACCTTCTCCCAACAAATCATGGACATGATCTCAGCCAACTCCGGGCGACAACTCACACAAATATACCTTGGTGACTTCAACCTCCACTGGAACGATCATAATGATGCGGTGGTAAAAGGTCTGAAGAACTTCCTTAACGCCCTTGACCTCACTCAAATTTGCAACAGTCCAACACACAAGAAAGGCTCTATCCTCGACCTCATCATCTCCAAAGAGGCCACTATCAAACTCGAATCGATCCAACCCTGTGATTGGTCGGACCATCATACCATCACATTCTTCATCAATGAAAAAGTTAAACTTAACCCCGTTCAACCCGCCAGGCCCAAAGTCTGGAAAAGAGACATGAAAAAACTAATCTCAAACTCTCTGCCCCCCAAAAGCTGCAACTTACTACTTCCTCCTGCTGGCGTTAAAGATGTCCAATCCTTGACTGATCACTATCTTAACACTATGACCTCAATAATTAATGAAGTCGCACCCTTGCAACTAAAAAAAGCCACCACAAAAATGTCCAATCCCTGGTACGACGGGAGTCTAAATGACGATAGACGCGCCATGCGAATGGCAGAGCGCACCTGGAGATCAGCTCCCTCCGCACTGAACCTAAAAAACCTGAAGAAAAGGAGAAACGCCTACTTCAGGAAAATAAAACAATCAAAATCAGACTTCTTCAGCCGTCAGCTTGACCAAGCCAAAAATCGTCAGAGAAAGCTGTTTGAACTTATCCGAACACAATCCAAAGAACAACCCCAACATCTCAACACTATGTGCGAAGCTCCCTCCTGCGAGGACTTCGCCTCCTTCTTTAACCAAAAAACTGACAACATAAAGAATGACCTCCTCATAGACGCAAGCCTCTATCCCAAACCCCACCGCATAGCACCCACTACACCAAAAAACAATGCCACCTGGTCAACCTTTCTCACCTACACGGAAGAAGAAATTGGCAAATTGCTCAGCACTCTGAAACCATCCAATCACCTCACGGACCCCCTTCCTGCTAACGCTGTCAAAGTCCTTACCCCGTCGCTCCTTCCACTCTGGACCAAAATCATTAACAGCTCACTTCAACAAGGGATCATTCCCGACTCCCTCAAAGTTGGTCAAGTCACACCTTTGCTAAAGAAACCTACAGCTGACCCCTCTGACCTAAACAACTACCGTCCCATTACCAACATTCCGACTCTTGCCAAACTGCTGGAAAAATGCGCACAAACACAATTAACTAAACACATTACTCAGTTTGATCTCCTCAACTCTCATCAATCAGGCTTCCGAGCAAATCACAGTACTGAAACTGCTATGACTCACATAATCGACGACGCCCTCCAAATCCTAGATCATAACGATACTTGCCTCCTCATCCTCCTTGATCTCTCCTCTGCATTTGACACTGTCAAACATGAGAGCTTAATCGAACTACTAAACACGAGAATGGGCCTATCCGGAACTGTGCTCAAATGGTTCACGTCCTTTTTGCATAACAGGTCGCAGAAATTCAAGAGCAACAACTTGATGTCTGCACCAAGACCTGTATCGCTAGGCGTACCACAAGGATCCTCCCTATCCCCAACTTTGTTCAACCTAGTTATGGAACCTCTCACCACCTTGCTGCAAGAATCCAATGTACACTTCCACATGTATGCTGACGACACTCAACTCTATCTCAAACTACAATCACCCAAAGACATCACGCTCTTGAACTCAACGATCAGAAGCACCCAATCGTGGTTGGCCGCCAATCATCTGAAACTCAATGCCCTTAAAACAGAGTTCCTTCTGATCTCACCACCCGCGAAGAGCACTACCGCACAAATGTGGCTTAAAGACCTAACGGCACTCAATGTCCAACCCACCATCGTGGACTCAGCGAAATCTTTGGGCATAACACTTGACACTAATCTCAGCATGCAGGAACACATCAACAAAGCAACTAAGGGAGCGAACTACCAAATCAACACCCTTAGGAAACTTAAACCTTTCCTTCCAACCAAAGACTTCCAAACTGCGGTACAATCGCTAGTCATACCTCGAATAGAATACGGCAGCACCGCCCTCTGCGGTCTCCCCCTAGCCACTACGGCACCCATCAGAGCCTCTCTAAACGCCGCAGCGAGACTTATCACTGGATCAAAAAAACACTCACACATTTCCCCTGACTTCAAATCCCTGAATTGGCTGCCGTTTGAAGCCAGAATACACCTGAAAATCGCTTGTCTGACGCACAAGGCTGTCCACCTGAGCTCACCTACATACCTCGCTCAGAAGCTGACGATTTCTGGAGGCTCCAGAAACACTAGAGGTACAAATAATCTTTTGCTAAAGCCTAAAAGATTCCGCAAGGAAAAAACCTATAAACGCTCCTTCTCAGGAATGGCTCCCAGGATTTGGAACTCGCTTCCCCCTGAAACCAGGCTCATCACCTCTACCATACTTTTCAAGAAAGAAGTAAAAGCGATCCTCATGGCTAAATACACTTGAACCACTACTGGAGATAAACTACAAAGACTTGATACTCATCTGTACTACTTGTCGAACCCTTTGTATTGTTATTTCGATTCTGAAATTGACTTATTGATTGTTTTATGTTATCACCTCAATGTACCTTTTACATGATTGATGTATCTGCGTATACATGCTCCCCCCTCTGTAAAGCGCTCTGATATCTGCGAAGATCTTGTTCGCGCTATATAAAACTTTCAAAATAAATAAATAAAATAAAATTCATTTATTCAAATAATTTAAAAATAATGATACATTATTTCATAAAAACATTCTTGTGCACATTCGTCTTTGCTGTTAGTCAGCTAAATAAAAAAAACTCAAATTTAAAAAAAAAAAATGCTGTTAAGCATTATTACACAAGTCTACATATACATCATATTTATTAGACATAAGGAACAAACTGTCGACGCAGCGTTTCGGTGCCTCAAATAATCTTGCACCTTCTTCAGGACTTGTTCATTTAAATCATATCTATAAAAACATATCACAATGCATTTCATTAGGTCCAATATTTAATCTAACAATTGCACATTAACATTTTGGCTAATTTCCTAATATTTGGTAACCCTGCCATTTTGTAATCCGGATCTATTACCTACGTCCCCTGTATTACTAAGTTCCCACACCTTAGTATTACTGAGAGGGAAGACATAACTAGTGTGGTATATTTTTATCGCTAGGATGCGGTGTCATCAATTTACTTTTGTCGTACACAAGTGGGCTGTGTATAAAGGTAAAAAGGGCTGTCAGATTTTCGTCCCTTTTTTATTATAGAGTCCCACCCACAGGTACCTCTATGTTCTTACCGAAGTTTGTATTTCCTTCCTGGCACTACCTTCTCGGTCTTTTGAGCAGGATCTCTTCCGCTCTTGTGTTCTCCTAAGGAAATTTTGTTTGCTTTCCTCTTTCTTATTCTAGGAGAAAACACACCTTATTTTTAGTTACCCTGTTTTTTGGGCTCTTTCCTACATTTTGACATAATATAATCATATTTTTTTCATTATGTATCAGTTTCGTTGGTACTCCGCCCGGGTTGTTTAAAAATGGACCAACTTCAATCCTATCAAAACAGAAAAACATCTCTTTTTGTAAGGAGTTGCCTTTCTATTACCTTTCTATGGTTATTCTCCACTGTCTCATAGCTATCTCTCCCTGTTTGTCTTAAAAGAAAGGGCTTACCGGTCCTATTTTCTTGGTGTCTTAAAGGGTTGGAAGGACGCCTCTGGGAGCTACCCGTTGCTGTTCTTCTCACCACTTTGTCTACAAGATAATTTACGTTTTAGACTCTCTGGGCTTTAGTTTCCTTCTAATTGTCCTTACCCTCTGTCATAAAGATCTTACCTTTTTGGCAAAAAGACCTGCTTTAAACTTGATTTCCTCCTTCTTTTTTCTTTAGTGTGAAATCAAGAGTCACTTTGTTGGGCTTTTATAAATTAGCTGCCAACTCTAGAAAGACGACAAACAGTATCTAAATTTACTGTTGAAGCAGTGTTATATGCCTGCTGCCTACCTCAATTTAGGTAACAAACCCCTCTTTTTCTTACTTGTTAAGGGTAGCTGAGCTGCGTGGCGTCCTCCTCCTTCCCGAGCTGTTTGGAAATAATTTCCTCTCTTAGTGTGCCTGGTATAAGTACTCTCACTAATTGGCTAATTGATCGCACCTGGTCGCCCTGTTAAGCTCAAAGGGTGTGTATTTAGGAGTTTGATGTCCTCGGCGTGGTCGCCATCTTGTAATGGGTTAAATACCCTTTCTTTATATTATTGAATCACCTATTTATTATTTATTGGGCTGGCTTTCGACCATATCTCATTGGTCATTATTTGTCGTATTATTTGTTCTCCATTAGGACTCTGATGTGAGAAAACGAAGATATGTACCGTCAGTTCTTCGAATTCTCACTACTGTTTGTTTTGCACTAGGCTCGAATGCGTCTATTTGTTTTGGCCCCATGGTTGCTCTATTGTGGACATTCAAATTAAATTCCTAATTTTGTTCACCATTTCTGTGCCTTTAATCTTGTTCACCATTTCTGTGCCTTTATTCCTGATGCTAAGAGTCCCAATCGGCGTTTGCCGAACCTTTTAAGCGGCTGCCATTTTGAATTGGGAAACTATCGGACTGTTTATTTAATAGCTTTACAGTATTCTCTGGATCTCTGATCTTGTTTGCAACAAATTATTATTGACAGCACTCAATTTATGTGCGCTCCTCTTTATTGGCTATTTCAAGATTTAAAAGACCCGTAGGTCACATTTACTTTACGATCATTCATGTTTTGTGGCCATTATAGTATTGTCCTTATTCTTCACATTATCAATAGTTTCCCGGTTTATTCCCCATTCTTGTACCTCTGGTTCTAATGTTGGACGTTCCAATCGGCGTTTACCGAACTTGTTAAGCGGCCGCCATTTTGAATTGGGCAATTGTCGTATTGTTTATGTAGTATGCTTTGCAGTATTTTTTTATTGTTAACATCTACCATTAAATTATCATTAATCCTACTGATGTTTCAAAGGGCAAGTATCTTATATATGTTATTTCTCTTTTATAAATCGAATGAAAAAAGGGAATTTACTACTTTATTAAAAGGGAATTTCCTACTTTTTTAAAACGTAATTTAATACTCTATTGTCCTATGTATTATTCCTCCTTTATTTCTAGAGGACAATGGAAGGGAATTTTTTCTCTCTATTGATATCAACTGGAATTTCATATTCAATTGTCCTACCTTTGATGATAGATCCTAGAAGTGGAATTTTATACTCTATTATTTCAATCTTTATTCTATCATGTTACCCCCTTCTGCTGTCAGTTTTTTATATAAACACACATCGAGGGGGGGCTCCACCAAAGGGCGTATGCCCAAGAAGAAAGGGAGGGTTCCCAAGGGGGGTGGAGGGTTAGTGGGGTCACAGGGGGACGGGGGTTGGGGTGGGTGTGGCACGGGTGGGGTTGCATTGAGAAAAAATGAAAAAAATTATTTGTCCTCAAACCTAGTATTGCTAAGGAGAAGTAAGTTAGCCTGGAGCATCGATTCTAGAATGGAGGTAGAGTACCATAGACATAAATGGCTGGAGATAGGTTAAAGTTCCTATTGTGGAACGTCAACGGATTGCGGTGCAGTAGAAGACAGCGCCTAGTTATGAAATATCTTGAGCAGTCTACCGCCCAGATATTCCTTATTCAGGAAACCTACTTAAGTCATGTAGAAACCAAAGAAGTCTTCGGTAGATATAAATGGATAGAGCATTCCATCTGTTCCCAAAATATAACACACAAGGGGGTGGCGGCACTGATAAGGAAGGGAGTCACCAACGCTATTAAAAAGGTAACAACTGACATCTCTGGTAGGTGGATTTTGGTGCAGGCTCAGTTGGGGGGGACTGAGATTGCTATAGTGTCCTATTACGGGCCAAAAATAGATGACCCTGGTTGCCTCCTTAAAGTTCAGGCTATACTAACAGAAGTCACAATCTCAATAATATTAGGGGGGGATTTCAATGTTCTCTTAGACCCTGCCAGGGATAGGTCTAATTATAGCAAACACGTAGCTGCACCGCGCACTCGGAGAACAATGATCAATATGATCAACGATTTGGGTCTGGTGGATGTGTGGGAAGCCAAGGGGGGAATAGGATTAAGTTTTACCTATTTCAGTAAAAAACACGGCCATTCCTCTAGAATAGATTACATCTTAACAGACGCAGTAGGAGTAGAAAATATGGAGGATATCCTTGTTCAGCCATCTATCCTCTCAGACCACGCACCTATAAAGTTCACTTATGTAGGTAGTATAGCTAAATCACCTCCCAGTTGGACGCTAAATAGAGGCATACTGGTAGATCCAGAGCTGATTACTAACATTAAGGAATCAACAACCAAATTCTTTTTAGACAATGTAGGGTCAACGACCCCTGATGTGGTATGGGAGGCTTTTAAGGCCTATATCCGGGGAGTATTTCATAGTTTCACAACATCTAAAAACAAGAAGAATAGGATAGAATTCCAAAAAATGGAAATTGAGATATCTAGGTTGGAGAACGTTAGGCTGCACTGTCGACCGGAGACCCTCCCTTTTACACTAAAAGAGTTAGAACGAATTCGCTCAGACTATCGAGGCAAGTTGGTGGAAAAAGTAAAAGCCAAATGGAATGTTCATAAAATGGAGCATTAAGAATATGGGGAGAGAGCTAGTGCCATATTAGCCTGGAAGTTGAAAACAGACAGGGTTAAAAGCAACATTAATCAACTAGTATTAGATGAACTAGGCACTACATCTGGCAAGCATGAAGATATGGAGTGGTGCCTGGTCAACTTGTTTTAAGAACTATATAAAGAGGAGGCAGTCCCTGACATTGACTGCATTCAAGAGTGGCTCAATAATAAAGATCTGCCGAGATTGACCATTGACAGCAAAGAGTCACTCGAAAGACCCATAACGGAGGAAAAGATAAAATTGCACATTGCTAAAATCAAAAACAACAAGGCAGCGGGGATGGATGCACTCCTAGGGGAAGTCTATAAAATCCTTGACGAGGCAATAATATCCAGACTTCTTGAGCTATTTAATCACATCTACATAGGGGGGGAAATACCCCCGTCTTGGGAGGAAGCAACAATCGTTCTTATATTAAAACCAGGTTAGAGCCTACTGAAGGCAGACTCCTATAGGCCAATCTCCCTGCTTAATGCAGATTATAAGATCTTCACAAGCATTTTGACAGGGAGATTGGTCAAGGTGATACCACAGGTAATAGGAGAGGAGCAGAAGGGGTTTACTCCGGGCAGATTTATACATGAACAGACACTACAACTAATTGGATGTATAGACTTAGCAATATCAAAGTCAGAACCGCTTGCAGTGGCAGCGTATGACGCAGCCAAGGCATTTGACTGCGTTAGTTGGATCTTCCTCTGGGAAACTCTTAGGGTTATGGGATTTGGCCTAGTCCTTATACGATCATTGGTCAAATGCTATGACGGCGCATCAGCTAATATTCTTCTAAATGGCAAATTAACATCTAGATTTGAAATAAGGAGAGGCACCCGACAAGGGTGCCCGATCTCACCCTTATTATTTAACATTTATATAGAGCCACTGGCGCAAATGCTTAGGCTAGAACCTCAAATAACTCCTTTTCGGGTTCAAGACCTTAATATTAAACTCGCTCTATACGCAGAAGATTTGTTAGTATATACTAGCAACCCTATTGAGGACTTCCCAAAGGTGGAGCACTCCCTAAGCGAGTTTGGAAGATTCTCCGGTTATGCAGTTACTACTCTCAAGACCGAGATAATGTGCTGGGGGGTTGAAGGTTGGGAAAGACGAGCGGGACCAGGATTTAAATATTTGGGAATTGGTATAGAGCAAGACCTGATGAACATACCCTTGACCAATTTAAATAGAGTAATAAAGGAAATCAACCATCTTTTCCTTAGGTGGGGAAACCTTCAACTTACAATTTATGGCCGTGTAAATATAGTCAAGATGGTAATTTTACCCAAGCTAACATATCTCTTTAGTGCTATCCCCCTCGAATTCTCCTCTAAGCTTATTGGGAAAATTCAGAGTAAGATTGGTAGTTATGTATCGGCCAGCAAAAGCTCCAGACTGTCCTGGAAAAAGCTGAAGAGGAGACTACTTAAGGGGGGACTCGCACTACCAGATATTTTCTGTTATTGTCTTTCTTTACAGTTTAAAAACATCCAAAGTCTTCTGACCAGTCCTTGCAATAACAACTGGGGGATGATCTTGAAGGCAATGGCAACACATGAGGGGGGCGGAGATGGGTTCTTGTATAAATTTGGAGCTAGAAGGTTCTTCAAGAAAGTCCGACTAAAAGTGATCTGGGCAGCACTTAACTTATGGCAGAATCTGAAAACTAGGTGGGGTATACAATATTACTCAGACCTCGCCCAAATCTGGGGTTCTCCTGGGCTGCCTGAATGTCTGAAGGATGGTTTGGCGGTGCCAATTGAACTTGCAGGTATATGCACATGGTCAGAACTAATATCTGCAGATGGGGTTCATCCATGGGAGGTTCTGAAATCAAGGATTGGGGAATTTCTACAACTACGCTCATGGTTTATAGCAGAAAAGAATAATATTAGCGGAAACTGGGAAATAGAGTTAAAACTGCAAAACCCCACCCCCTTAAAAAGGAAGTTGGGATATGGTATAGGAGCCTATTAGAGAAGATATCGAACTACCTCCACCCCACCTGGTATGGAGAACATCAATATTAGAAAATAGAGCTGCAGAGTACTATCTTCCATCTATCACAAACCTTTACAAGTTCGTAAAATCAGCCTCCTTGAAGAAAAAACATTTTTTACTCTTAATAGAATTTATTATACCCCATACAGAGTTGCTAAGTTTGTCGACAACCCAACCCCTAGGTGCCCTAAATGTGGAATGCTTAAGGCAGATGATCTGCATATGTTTTATGAATGTTCCCAACTCAAAGGGTACTGGCAGAACGTATAGCAGGCACTAACAGGTATATTTGGATATAAGGTTAATTTAGACCCAGCACTAGTTATTTTTGGTTTACATTCTTCACTTGAAAACTCCATATCTAGAGCACAGATTGGCCTTTTTTTAAACCTGATTCTGTTGGCCCGTAGGGAACTATGCATACTATGGAAAGACCCAGCTGCTCCCCTCTATGAGAAGTGGCTCCCGGCCGCACTTGCAATGGCAAGGCTTCACCGTACAGAAGGTAACGTTTGGGCGCCCTTAGTGTGCTGGGGGAAGGCACTAAGGTTGGTTTAAGATTGTCCAAGGATTACACCAAGCCTCGTACAAAGAAGCAGGCCTGGCGGCCCGTAGTGTATACAGGAACATGGACCAAGGGCGCTCAGGATCAAGGGGGTCTAATGTTACGATTGCAGACGCTTACGGTGGTATGAGAACAATCTAAAAAAAGAAATGAAAATGTTATATAATGTAATGTAAATATAATGTATAGAGTGCAATCATGCCCAGGGGTGTCTTTGCACTGTGGAGGTCGGGCTAAGGCAGTGTCTGCAGCGGGATTGATGAGTGCACAATGTGCCTTCTAGTACTGTGTGAAGAGCCAGGTTTTTAGGACTTTTCTAAAACTAAGTAGGGAGGGGGCTGTTTTTAGAGTCAGTGGCAGACTATTCCAGAGTCAATGCATTTTGCTGTTTGCTACAGGGTTACGTCAACATGACAGATCCTTGCACCAAACAGTTTTCTTTTTTAATTTTCAAAAAGAAAATCCTGAAACCGAAATATCTTTTTGAAATTAAAAAAGATAAGGACCCTCTCACCATGGGAGTCATCACCCATGGCGAAGGGGAATTATTTCTTTTTTTACTGTCCCTCACCACCAGGATTTGTCTGGCGGTAATGATCAGTAAAAAAAAATGTAGATAACGCTGCCCATTCTAATTGGGCAGTCAGAAAATCAGTCAATTCTCCTACAGCCCTTTTTCTTACGGCAGAGGCCAAGGCAGAGTAGTCACTGCCGTAACCAAACTTAAAGGCCCATTTGCCTCCAAATCGGGTGGGTGGACCACTATGTTTGCAGGGAGTGACCTCTGTTGCGACATATTTCCCTTTAAGAAAACATGTGTATCAGGCCCTATGTCTCCACTTTAGAAATGTTAGAGTTAGACTAGTCTGTGTGATGAGTTTACACAGGTGACCTGTTAGGTCTTTGAGCTATAGGTGAATCATGATCTCATTTTGGGAATATGAAAGAACAATTCCACAATGGGATGACAGCCTTTCTGGTTGGGCTAAATGGTAGTTACAATCCCAAGACCAGATTTACTAATACTTACTTATACTTAAACCTGGCTCAAAATGATACGAAGTGACATAACGCAATGCAAAATGGTGTATCCTATTCACTATCCAGAGCAAAAGGTGTTTGTCTTAGAAAGGTGCTTTGTGGCACTTTAGAACAAGTTGGCATTACTGGGGGAAATAAATGTAAACACCCATAGGTTTTGACACAAAGCCCTACCAGCTGGGAGAGCCTGACTGGGCTTTATGTAAAAAATTACAATAACATGAAGATTGTTTAAACAAGGGGAAATGTGTTCATTTCTCAAAAATACAGAAGCCTTGCTTGTGTGCTGTAGTGCACAAAATGCACCTTATGGAAGGGATCCTTCTAAGTTTGTCTGTGTGTAGTAATTTGCACTAGAAACTGTGGGTTCTGCAGAAATCCTAGCTAGCTATACATTGCACAATCATCTCTCCAACTTGGTGCAAGATTGTATTTTTTGAAGACTGCCTTGTTAGAGTGCCAGCACAGAGGAAACAGTTTGGCAGGCCAATATCCATAGACATGCGTCTGCTCTTTGTTTCATTCCTTGTGCAGTGTAGATAGAGCAGCAAATGTGGTTGCTTCACTGAATTGAATGACACATTTGTAATTTGGGTCCTAAGTATTGCTTCATTCTTGCAAAGATAAGCAGCAGTTCATCATATCAAGAAGAAGCAGGTGCAACACACCATTTTATATTGACTTTCCACTCCCAAAAGACATTAAAAAGACTCTTGGGTTAGGTCACAAACTTAAGAAATATGCAATTAGGAAATAGCCGCAAAAGGCAAAAAGTTTGCAAATCTGGTTGAAGATCCCCCGTATAGCATACACTAGATTTCTGTACTTCAAATATTAGAGGTATTCTTGCCCATATTGTTTCCAATAACCTTACAAGATTATACGGTTCTATTGTATCAGACTAACCAAACTTCTTTTTCCGCTCCCTTCTAAATTATGTAGGCTTTTGAAATGTGAGTCTACTTGATGACTTATAAATATCCCCTTGCTGATATATAATCCATTCTTTGAATGGATGCAGCAATTGTTATTTTCTGCTTATTGGTTGCAAGCAAAGTAACCAGCTAGAGCTTTTTTATAGTTTACATGACTCCTGTAAGAATTTTCATTATGTGACTGGCTTGCATGACCATACTTTATAATGGTGGAACTGTGACGTACTTCATCCACTAAAGGAGCTCAAAAAAAGTATTGTGTTGATGTGGCAACCTATGTCAGGAGCTTGCCAGGTAGTATAGCTTACGGTGCTTGGCTGGTGGTCATCACAGTGTCAACACTGTCTGGTGTTGGGCTTCACATGTATGAAGAATGCACTATGTGACAGTGTCTCAGCTACAAGCTACATTCCCCACAGTTCCTGAACTCTTGCACTGAGTGGAAATATTGGTGCCCATCTTGGACTATCAGGTACTTCCTCATGTTTTATAGCTCCCTGCTACACAATTGAGCTAAAATGCTACAGCAGTCTCAAACTTGCTACTAGGATTAAGAACTTTTTTAATAGTTTGTTGGAGGATGTTTGTGAATACAGATAATTTTTCTTAAAATCAAGTTGTGTTGAGAAAGCAGACGTTCAACTGTTTTGAACATTTTAGATTGATCATTGCTAAAAATATTAGTAATTGTCATATTTAAACCAGGGGTTAATCCTGCTGTGAACCATAAGATGAACATTTCTCATGGTAAGGCAATGTGAAACGTAGTGTAGATATGATTATGTGTATGGTTCGAACAGTTCTCAACTAGTAATATATGAACTGCCAGTCACAGAAACCGCAAAATAGTAATGCCCATTAATTATTTTTCAAGTGGCACTAAGAGACAAGTAGGAATTACGCTTGTCTTTGACAGAGAATTCATAGTTAGAAAACTTGAAGTACTAATAGAGGAGACATGTTGATGAACATATATAAAGGTACCCCAGCTTCTTAAGTTTCAGATTCAGTAATGGCATGTTACATATTAGAATGTAGAGAGTTGTTTGCATAGAGTTGCAGCTATTGTACATTTAGATGCAGAAATGTCATGGCAAGTTACTAAGATATTTAGTATTACTTTTAGATGCACACTGTAGGCTACAGAAATAAGTGTGATACATAAGTTAAAAGTAATGTTCTTGTGACAAAATGGGTCCCAAGATGACAGATGAGGAACGAGTTCCCCTATGACCTCCCTAGGTATGGGATCACAATAAGTGAAATTCTTACACAACACACTGATGTCAAAATCCCCACAACTGCATGCTCTTAGGAGTTGTATTTTGTTCATAATCATGACTCCCACCAAAAACTCTGGATAAATATCTGCAAGCGATGGAATCCAACGGGAATCAGATTGCTGAGACAGCCTGCTCTTTACCCATGCCTGAAGCCCTCATGCAGCAAGATAGAACAAACAAAAAAAACAAAAGATTCATTGCTCTCATAAGAGTTACACAAGTGTGGGGTTCTCGCTAATAAGCAGCCAAATCACAAAGTGACCACCTGACGATCTGGTTCCCTCATGGAAGCAGGAGATGCCAACTTCCCATGACATGGTAATAACACATCATCCCAAGCCAAAAAAACAAGAACACCAGGAAAGGTCCCAGTCCTGGACAAGAGCCGAGAAAATGAAAAACACCAATCAGGTGACGACTGAGTGAACAGAGAAAAGGTGAGAGGCCATCTTAACTCCCCTCTCTCTAAATTGGTGCAGATGACTCATCTACAACAAGGGGTCTGAAATCGAGCTACATATTTAAACACTAAGGGGCCAATTCCGATCTCGTTCGGAAGGGCTCTGAATCAGATGCAGAATTCCAAACTACCAAGTACGATGCCTTGAAAGCCTTAGTGCTGACTGAATTGGTTTCAGATGCAATGGGAGAGATAGAGCTCTCGGGAGCCGAATTGTACAGCTCTATGGAGTAGGTTTTTCAAGCGAGCAAGTACGATGAAAGATTTGGACAGCCTTTACGAACGGTTTCCCAGATCGAAAAGGCTGCCAGACTCAGTCTTTGGGGGCCCCATAGTAGGCCTTCCTTCACCGGGCCCTCCAAATCGTGCCCTTGGGGATACCCAGGGGTCCCCCCTTTCCAACCATGCACAGTGTGACAGGCACCAAGGGGTGCCCGCCACAGGGTGCACGATTATCCCCATCCACCCCTTTTGTCAATGCGAGCCTGTGTATGCGTTCAGGACACAGGCTCCCCTGGAAGTTAATGAGAGTCTGACCAAATCGTATCTGGATGTACTCAAATGCATTGAACTTGTTCGGTCGGACTCCCCTGACATGAGTCGTATGGAAAGCATTCCGGACACAATTTGAGACCAATGCTTTCTGAACAAGATCGGAATCGTCCCCTAAATAATCACAGACATCCCACAATCCTCCACGACTACCTGGGAAAAGTAACAAACCCTCTCTTAAACACACAATGGATCCCACCTCCGGCAAAAGATGGCAACAAAGTGGTCCCAACTCCTCCAGAATCATCTACCCAATCAATCTCTCTAAAACTGAAGCTAAAATATGAAACATAGAATCCTCAGGAAACTCCTAGGAATTCTCATTTGAGACCTTCACTACGGGGCATACAAGTGAACCAAGACCAGAACCAAAACATTGACCTTATTTTCTACACGCTTCAGCCCATGAAATCAAAAAGACATCTTTACAATCACATGATATGTGTCTGACTCAATAAAATCCCATATGCCATTAAGCTAACTATTTCATCTTTTATAGGTGAAGTCTTCATATCTATCTACAAAAACAACAAAATCCAGATCTAAGCAGGGAAAAACATAACCCCACAAATATATTTGACTTCACTACACTGAGCAAGTATAAATACATACACAGATTCACCACTCACACCATTCCCATACTCATTCAATACTCTAAAACCTTCATGTCCTCACTAACTTTCCCACTGTGCATTCTGCTCCCTACCATTATCTACTGACAACGATGCAGAATTCATACTGGATTCTCATGAAGTTCACTTGGCACATAGCACAGCCAGGAGAGTCAATCCTACTCCACTCTAAAATTCCCTCCACTTTAATATTTTGATATCCACCCAATTCTAGTAATCATAGACTCTCTCCTGCATCACCTTGTCTGGCTTCAGAAATAATATTATATCATATAAATTGATTTTAGCCATTTTTGGAGAGGTGGATTTATATCATTATAATTAGAAACCTCAATAGCTAGTAGTTCTAAAAAAGAGCAAATAAAATAAAGACCATGGAACAGCTCTGTTTGGTACCTCCCTTTGCCTTGAAGGAGCCTAAATCTACAGGTTTCACAATCATTCTAGCCCCGTCACCTATTTGGAGGTTGCATAGGACTCTACGGAACTGGAAAGGAACACAGAACATTTAATAAAATATAATAAAGACTGTCAGAAGAGCACAAGGTTGAAAGCTTTATCCACATCTAATATAAATACTTTTGTTGGAATGTGCTGTGTGGTGAAAGGAGCCAGAGCTTCTGTTAAGTAATTTGTATTTGCTTATACTTGACGAACAATATCATTTTGATCCTTATGTGTCAGCCTGCCAGCAACTCTATTCTTCTATTGGCGATCAGTTTAGCTATAATTTTGCAATCAGAATGCAATAGGCTGATCGAAAGATAACAGTTTAGTTCTCTAGGTTCCTTGTCTTTTGTTAAAAAGCTAATGACTACCCCTATATTAAAATAGGTGGGATTTCACCACTTTCTTAAAATATGATTTGTGAGATCTTGCAGATAGATACAGCAGCAACTGCTGCCAATCCCATTTGGGGGGGCAGCTCAGTAAAAAAAAGTTTAAACACTTATCTTTCGCTTCCGGCCCATGTTCTTCTGCTCCCTCGCTGGCCCACTGTCTTCTGCTCCCTCGTCGTGCACTACCTCGCTGCTCATAGCACTAAAATCCCCAGGAGCACAGGCTGCCAAACTCCCTACCCAATCCCAGTGTTCCTCTCATGCAATTATTCCCAACATGAGAGAAGCATGGGATTGGGCTGAGTGGGCCAGTTTAAAGCTCCCTGGAGACTGGGAGCATGTGCCCTGAGCACTGATGATCTCTCCCAGGAACAGCATGGAGATATAAAAATGCGCATGTCGGTTTAGCCGGACGTTGGATGGCAGCCAAACCTACATGTGCACTTTCAGTGCCTACTACCATTCCCCCCTGCTGTAGTGGAGATATGGCCCCTCCCTGCCCCGGACTCACGGTCGATAAGTGAAAAATAAAATGACAATAAAATAGTTTTATTGGTATGTAATATTTCTTCTGTGTGTTGGCATTTCACCAGTGGGATGACGCTCCTCTGCCATAGTGGAGGAGCACCGCGGGTAGATATTCAGTTCTTGTCAAAAATATTTAATGAATTCTGCAGTGAACCAGTCCTCCCCTCAAGCTTTCCCATCTGATAGGGTTGTAGTTACATCATCAAGTTGTTCAATAGTGAAAAAACTAAACAATTTACCCAATCCCAGCGACCCATGTTATCATTTTGCAAGGTATGTATTTCCTCATTCAAACCATTGAAAATGAATAAGGCTATTACTCTATGGCCAGCAACTGTGGAGGAATAGATTCTGAATCCTGCCCATTTTTTAAACATGTCAAAATTTAAGAGTCTACAGTCGGGATACGGGTTTCCAGCAAAAGAACAGTAGCTGAATAATGAGTGAGAAACCAGGCCTTAATCGCCCTCAATTTATGCCTGTTATTAAAGCCATTCATGAAACGAAAATACTTTCAATGTGTCTGTTGGCTTGTGGCAAGAAAGGACATAAGAGCATTAGTACTAGCTTGAGAGATTGTGTGATGTGAGTAAAAAGTGTGTGTTGCCTTTGTTGTTAAAATGATAGTAAACAAAATAACCTAAGCACCCCTGAGCCTCTCTGGTGATCCGTTGTATATATCTCCTAAGAGTAGCAGTGTCAAAGACTTTTGTATGGAGACAGACAGTCCCGACACAGTTAATCTGCAGGTCAGCCCTCCCTCAGTCAATTCAGGTAAACCTGGACTAGCTGCTCCTGATTCGCTTTCTGTGGCTAATAGATATACCCTTCGCAGTCGGGTGGCCAACCTGCCACAAGTTCATACTATTACACCTGCCCCCCTCCCAGTGACTCACGTTAAGGCTTTAACCCAGAAGAAAGGGGGTAAGGTGAAAGGGTACAGAGGCAACCACGACATTGGTGACATTGGAGATTCTGAAACTCCACCAGGAAAAGGAAAGGGCAGAAAAAAGGCGAAGGGAAGGATCCCTGCTTCCTCCAAAGTTACACCATCGCTAAAATCGTTTTACAAGGTTCTCTCCACTAGTACATCAAGTAAAATTAGAGATCCAACAAGAACTATGTCATCTCCGGCTATGGAAACCCCGAAGGAAGCCACTCAGACCGAGATGACGGAGAACGATAAGCTTACATCTACCCCTTCACCTACTCAATCGGGTATTTCCGGCCCCCCTTCTTTAACATCAACAATGTCTCCTACAGTCAATTCGCTCGAGTTAGTACACCCAGAGGTGGAACTCTCAAATAGTTTCTCAGCATTGGAAATCCAAGATCAGCAAGCTGGACTAGATGAGGTGGGTAATGTGGATGTCTCTCCGCCTGTATCGGACATTCAGCATACTCATGTATCTACAGTAACCTCTGTGATTACAGCAGCCCCAGGAAGCCCTGCAACTTTAGCAGATATCCTTATGGGTTTGAGAGAAGATCTGGGGAGGCGTTTTGCTACCCCGGAGGCTAATCAACAAGCCATTCAGGCCTCATGTGAGATGCTAGCTCGTAAGGTCGAAGACGTTTCATTAAGAACGGATGCCCTGGAAGCAGAACTGCCCAAAATCCAGGAAGCGCTAGGAACATCGGCAATTAACATTGACAATCTGGTCAAGCAGAAACGGGAAATGAGAGAAGATATAGAGAGGTTGGAAAACCACTCAAGGAAAAATAACATCAAATTTCTAAATATTCCGGAAGATCTTGAGGGCAACGACATCAAAGCATTTATTGCGGCCTTGCTTAAGACTACAGTGTTGAAAGACTCTCCCGAAACGGCCCAGGAATTACTGGTGGATATCCAAAGAGTCCATTGTGATCCTTTCCGGCGGAATCCTAATAAAGAAAAACCTAGGAAGATCTTGGCCAACTTTCTCACTCTATTAAGGAGAGGATTTTATCACTGGGACTGAAAGCTGGCCAGATTAAATCTGCCTCTTTTTCCGCCCCCTTTACTTTCACTATTTGATCAGATATCTCCCACATTACGGCATCTAAGCAATGGGAGATGGGCAAGAGACTGGCAACTTTTAACTCTCTGGGGGCTCGAGCGCAAATGAAATTCCCTGCTTCCTTGAGGGTTATGTGGAATAACCACATGTATAATTTTCGCCAGGTGGAGGAGGCAGATTGTCTGATAGAAAAAATCAAAGCTGGGAGTAAAGGGGAGAGTGGAGATGGTTTGCAGGGGTCGATGCTATCCGGGGCAGCTGGGTCTGGGTCAGGGTGAGCGACAACACTGTTTTTTTCCCTGATGGGCCTATTATGAAGTATAATGGTAGTAATTAGACCAGTTTAGTACAGTTTAGTACACTCATTGATAAAGTTAGATGCTCTATGTAGTAATGTAGTATGCTCTTTTTCTTTTTTTTTTGCTGGTTTCTCTTCTCTTTGTATTGATTACTTTCAACACCGTGTAGGGGGAGGAAGGCCTGTTGCAGAGCATATTTGCTCAAGAAGAAAAGAGGGTTCCCCAGGGTGGGATGGGGAGGGGTGTTGGGTCACGGGGGTGCAGTGTGGGAAAAAAAATGTGTCCTTATCTCCACGTACAGAACAAGAAATACACTCACCAAGCAACATCCCAATATTGTATAGTCCAGTCAGGTGCTGGAGTAAGTGGGGGAAAGGAGATTACAAAATATGACGCAGGGTGATATAGGTTTTTTATCTTGGAATGTTAACGGGCTTAGATGTGTCGGACGTAGAAGATTGATATTTAAATATCTAGAGCAGTCAGAAGCCAAAGTGATCTTGCTCCAGGAAACCCATCTGACATCTGTAAAAGCTAAAGAGGCCTTTGGGAGAGTTAGATGGATCGATGCCTTTTGCTATTCAGATCAATCCGCCACTAATAAAGGTGTAGCGATATTAGTTAAAGGTGGCTGCGGCGGCTCAATAAAATCACTCTTAACTGACCATTCAGGCAGATGGGTTCAAGCTCTGATTAATATCAGGTGGAGGGATCTGACTGTGGTTTCATTTTATGGCCCCAATATAGACGATCCGGTATATATACATAAGGTTCAGGACAACCTGTCAGGAGTCCGCTCAACGCTACTTATAGGCGGAGACTTCAATATCCTTCTTGACCCCAGGCTAGATCGCTCCAACCACCGTCAGGTGGTAGTGGCTCCAAAGTCACGACATGCAATAAAGAGTATGATCCTAGACCTGGGATTAATAGATGCTTGGAGAGCGAAAAATGGCCTGATCCCAGGTCATACTTACTTTAGTAAAAAACATGGCCATGCTTCGAGATTGGATTATATTTTATTGGACCGAGAAGGCTTGGAGTCAATGAAGGACATGGCCATTCTACCTAGTGTGTTATCCGATCATGCACCTATTCTGGCTACATTTAATTTTGGAGAAGACAGGCCGAAAGTAAATCCCAGATGGACTCTTAAGCGAGGAGCCTTATATGATCAGGAAGTTGTCTCTATGATAGATATCTCCTCTGTCAGTTTCTTTTCTGACAATATAGGCTCGACATCCCTTGAATTTGCATGGGACGCCTACAAAGCGTTTGTCCGCGGTCAATTTCTTAGCGCAATAAGCTCCAGTAACAGAAAAGAGGCTGCTAAGTTTAAAATAATAGAGGACAAGATCTCCTCTATAGAAACACTGAGAATGAACCTAAATGTGGAAGATGCTTCCCGAATTTCATCCGAAATAGAACTTCTCCGCTAGGAATTTCGGGGGCTTCTAGACCAGAAGGTTAAGGCTCAATGGGCTTCATACTCCATGGAGAATTATGAATATGGAGAAAGAGCAGGCACAGTGTTGGCAGGGAAAATAAGAGCAGACCGAGTCAAGAACAACATTAATAGGTTGATTATAGATGAACAGGGCACGGTATCATGTCTACAGGTAGAGATGGAAAAATGTTTTTTCTCTCACTTCTCGGAGCTATATAAAGAGGAGCCTTCCAGTAGCCCAGTAAATGCTATGAGCTGGTTGGAGGATAAGGAATTACCAAAGTTATCAGAGGAGGGTCGTACCCTGCTGGATAGTCAATTTACAGAAGATGAGATTGAACTACAAATTAATAAAATACAAAAAAATAAAGCTGCCGGGCCTGATGCTTCACCGGGCGAGGTCTATAAAATATTTATAGATCTATTAGCACCTAGACTGTGTGAATTGTTTAACTTTATTTATAGTCCGCATGGTAAAATTCCACCTTCCTGGAAAGAGTCCACTATTGTCTTGCTATTAAAACCAGGTAAAGACCCTCTCAGGGCGCAGTCCTATAGGCCAATCTCCCTGCTAAACGCCGATTATAAGATCTTCACTGGTGTGTTGGCCGGGAGATTGGCCAGGCTGGCCCCGTCCCTGATTAATCCAGACCAAAAAGGTTTTATTCCGGGGAGGCACATCCATGAGCTGACCCTCCAACTCATTGGCTGTATTGATCTGGCGGTGACGCGGTCGGAGCCATTGGTGGTGTCTGCATACAACGCCGCCAAGGCATTTGACTGCGTCAATTGGGGATTTTTGTGGGATGTGCTTAAAACTATGAGGTTTGGGGGGATCTTCATTGATACTCTGAGGAGTTGCTATGAGGGAGCTTCGGCAGCAATACTGTTGAACGGCCTGTTGTCTCCTCAATTCAATGTGGGGAGAGGGACTAGACAGGGGTGCCCTATCTCACCCCTTTTGTTCAATCTATACATTGAGCCCCTGGCACAGGCTCCTAGATTGGACAATAGAGTTACCCCATTTAGGATAAATGATTATTCCTCCCAAATGGCCCTTTATGCGGATGACTTAATGATTTACACCAGTAATCCGGTGGAGGTCTTCCCCAGAGTAGAGGAGATCATGATGGACTATGGACAGCATTCTGGTTACTTAATAAACAACACTAAAACTGAAATAATGTGCAGGGGAGTCGATAATTGGGATGGCCCGCTAAGCAACCAGTTCAGAAATCTAGGAGTCCTAATTACCTCCGACCTTAATAATATTGCAAAGGTCAACCTGACGAAGGTTATGAAGGATATTAGTTTGTTGTTTTTGAAATGGCAAAATATCCCCTTGACGATTTATGGCCGGGTTAACCTGGTTAAAATGGTTATTTTGCCCAAACTAACATATATATTCAATGCTATACCCTTAACTTTCCAAAATAAAGTTTTGGGGAATATCCAGGGGAAGATAGGTAGCTTCATCTGGGCAAACAAGAACTCCCGGTTCTCATGGAAAAAGCTAAAAAGGAGTCTGTTAAAGGGTGGAATGGCGCTTCCGGATGTTCTCTGGTATTCCTTTTCTTTCCATTTAAAAAACATCCGCACCCTTTTAACGGCCCCAGACGAATCTCATTGGGGTCAGATATTAAAGGTGATGCAAGATCTAGAAGGGGGAGGCCCGGGTTTTTTGTATAAACATGGGTCCCCAAGATTCTTCAAAAAAGTCCGTCTGAAGGTTCTAAGATCTGCCTTGACGTTGTGGTGCAGACTGAAGTGATGTTGGGGTATAAATTACTATTCAGATCTGGCCCCCGTCTGGGACTCCCCTGGCACGCCATTATGCCTAAAGGACAGTCTTTCTCAGGCTATCAGGAGGGCAGGAGTAGCTACCTGGTCAGATCTTGTCACGGCGGAGGGTGTTCTTCCCTGGGAAGTTCTGCGGGCTAAGATAGGGGATTCTTTTTCCCATTTTAAATACATCCAACTTCGCTTCTGGTTTGTTACAGAGAAAGACAATATAGGGGGAAAATGGGAAATTGAGGTAGCACTCCATTCTGTTGGTGTTAGGAAGAAAGAGGTAGCCCTTTGGTATAGAGAATTGCTGAATTCGGAAGAGTCCACAGCCACGCCCCTAAACCAGGTTTGGAGTGCATCTGTCTTTGAGGCCTCTGCCTCCGAGCTCTATGAAAGATCTCTTAAACTCTTATATAGGTATGTTAAGTCGGCCTCATTGAAAAAAAACCCCACTAATTTGTATTAAATAGGTGGTATTTCACGCCAAAAAAAATAGCAAAGTTTGTTTGTCCCTCCCCTTTATATCCAAAGTGTGATTTAGCAGAGGCGAACGATATTCACATGTTCTATGATTGCCCTGTGATTGGTCCCTTTTGAACAAAAGTAGGAGAGACACTGGAAAGTGTTTTAAAAGTAAATATTGGTCTGAATGGGGTGAGGGTAATATTCGGGTTGGACTCGGAATCTACTAACGAGCTCTGTGAGGAACAGATTGCCTTATTTTTTACTCTAATTATTATCGCTCAAAGAGAAATTTGCATGTTATGGAAAGATCCAGCCCCCCACTATATGATAGATGGCTACAGTCTGTTCTAAAAACTGCACGTCTTGAGTTGGGGGCTATATATAATAGAAATACCACAGTTTGGCTCCCACTTTGGGAATGGGCACTCAAGTTGATGTTGGTATCCGATTCCGAGACTGTCCAATGATTACACTGGACCCCGGGATAAAGGGGTAGCCAGGTCGGCTTCAGGTGCAGCAAGGACCCCGACCCTGGGTGCACAAGAGAGAAGAAAGGGTTGTTGGGGTTTTTCTTTTGCAAGTACCAAAGGTGAGATGAGGACAAAAAAAAAATGATAGTAAACAAAACAGTGAATAGAGACAGCTGTGAAACACAGTAGCAGCATTATTATAAAGTGCTAATTGCACACTAGATTTTGGTTATGAGTTTGGCGGTACAACCTCTCAACTGCATTGTGTGCATCCAGCAGGACACCACGCGCCGGCGGACTACCACCCGCCGGATTGCAAATCATGCTGTCTGAAATGCTGACCGCAGCCACAGCTTTCATCCCGCCAGGACCGCAGAAGTCTGCAATGTTGGCTTTGCGTCCCTGGACTCTGTCAGTGCCACGGTGTACCCACTGAGCCTATTATGACTACACAGATGTATTGACGCCCTCCCAGAGGCGGTTACGTGCAAAAAGCATCACAACAGCAACCATTGGATGGATTTAAAAACTACACAGCTGCAAATCAAACTATAAAAACACCTCAACCCTGACCTGGATCCTTTGTTTCTCAGCTGCAGTGCACAAGATAGGCAACACCGGTTTGTGCATTTTGAGATAAAGCACCCTTTTTCATCTGCTCATTTAAAACTCTCCACCTCCTGTCATTTTTGTTTTGCACATTTTTCTCTGAATTACCTGTTTGTTTTACATTTCATATAGGCACTCCCTTTTTATTTTTTTTATCATGCCATACCAAAAAAAACATGGTTCACTGAGGCTGAGTTGACAGTCTTGGTGAATGAAATCATCAGAGTAGAGCCCCAACTTTTTGGTTCTCAAGCCCAGCATACTCCTCTCAGTAGGAAAACAGAAATGTGGGACAGGATAGTCAACTGAGTGAGTGCTGCTGGTACCACCCTGCGCACACAGATGACATTAGGAGGAGGTGGACTGACCTTACGTTGAGGATGTGTACCATGTTCAAAAACCCCCACCTAGAGGCTTAGAAGACTGGTGGTGGCCCTTCCAGCACTCATTACAATTCTTTCCTTGGGAGGAGTTGCTCTTGGCCATCCTGAATTCTGAGGGCTCAACAGGAATAGCTGGGGGAGTGCACTCTGTTACGTTACACTTCAATAACTGTCAGAATATCACAATGTCCTATTTGTTCCAAACTCTGCTTTTGTTATTGTGTTCTTTATCTACATGCAGTACTCATAGTATCTGAGATGTTGGTTTGTCTGTGTCAATGTGTATTGTTCATCTAGGAGCACATGTATCCAACTCCATGACATGCCACATGTTGGAATGGTGTCTGTAAGTAGATAACCATAAAACTCTCATTCCAGGACCCATGATATGTGTTAAAATGTAAGTGTATGGTCCATCGCAAATGCGTGTTGCCAACAGGCATGGTTGACTAAACGTTTGTCAAGTTTTGGTAAAGGGAGATTGAATTAACTACAACTACCATGAGGTCCTGTGACTGCAACTGTAAAAAAGATGATAGGCTCTGTTTGCCCCTTCTTACTTGTCTGTCATGTTACAATTGATGTTCACTCACCATGCGGGTTACCATTTGTCAAGTCTTGGTAAGTTGAGAAAGAAAAGCTAATTCTACTACCATCAGGCCCTGAGACTGCAACTCTAATCAAGATGCTCGACACCTGCTTCCCATTCTCACTTCCCTGCTATGTTACATCTTATGTTCACTCATCATGGACTATGCAATTTACATCCAAGATATCACCAGAACATAATACCACCAACATCAAAGGCCAAAATGTGTATAGAGTATAAAAATATTTTATTAAAATTTCTTCAGCAAAACTCAAAAGCAAAAGATCATTTTACAGAGTTAAAAAAGACAAAAACATACACATAATACAGTTTACACAATTAATCAAAAAAGGGGAGATTCTGCAAGAAAGATACTTTCTAATCATTAAAAAAGCAATACATTAGATCCAGATCACTTGTTCAGCATATAATTATTGTACATTCAATTTTGGCAATAATGGATCACAAATGTCACCACAATCTACAGTATGCCTTTATACAATGTGCGTCGACGCATTTCGGTGGTTATCACTGTTCAAACACCACCTTCCTCAGGACAAGAAATGATACCTACCACATGGATTATTCGGTTCTGTCTCTGTTTCAGGCTCTACATCCAACAATACCTGCAGTAAGTAAAATCCTCAGGCCCATACATGAGGATTAACTATTCTCTCTGTAGAGCATCTCTCTCGAAATATCATCATACATTGACAGTGATTATTGCAGTAATAATAATAATAATAATAATAATAATAATAATAATAATAATAATAGTAATAATAAAGGGGATTTATAAAGTGCACAGCTATTTCCGCTGAGATGACCCGGCGCTAAGGTAAAAGCCAAGAGAGGAGAGCAAACAAGGTGCTAATCCCAATACTTGTAAAGCCAGGTTTTCAATGTCTTTCTGAGTTCAGCATGCGTAGGTGGAGAGGCAAGTCATTCCACAGTTTGGTGGGTCCCACCTCAAATGATCTACCCCCTAGCTTGGCTTTGGAAAAGCAAGGGACAGTGAGGTGACATTTGTGGTTGAATCTCAAAGACCTCTCTTGCTGGTAAGGAAGAAGTTTCATCCTCAGATAACTAGGACCCCTGCGTTCGTAGGCCCGGATTGCAATCGTAAGGGCTTTGAATTCAAATCTCTTGGTGACATGGAGCTAATGGAGTTGTCTGAGATGTGGTGAGATATGGTGGCGGAGTGGTAACTTAGGGGCGAACTTCGCAGTAGCGTTCTGCACTATCTGCAGCCTTCTGTTCAGACAACTAGGCAACCCCAGGTAAAGGCCGTTGAGATAGTCCAGGTGCGAGGTCACCAAGGCATGCACAACGGTTCTTCTGCTTACATCCGGCAGAAAGTCAATACATTTTCTGATTGTTCCCATCTGCTGAAACTTGCTGGACATGGGTCGATAGAGACAAGTCTTGTCCCATCGGACACCAAGGTTCTTAACCAAATCCTTAGGCACTGGTCGAGCGCCGAGTTCTACAGTCCACCAGAGGACTGCAGGGGGTAGAGAAGTTTGGTTAAAAAATAGAACCTCCATTTTATCGGCGTTGAGCTTTGAGAAGTTACTGTTCATCCAGGTAGCAATGTTTTTAAGCCTGTCTCTGAAAGAATCAAAGACTGACTATGATAGTTCTCTGAAAGAAAACATAAGCTGGGTGTCATCCACGTAGGATATCACCTTGACCCCATTCTTAGAGATGAGATCCGCCAGGGCGTCAGATAGATGATGAAAAAAAGTGGGGTCAAAGCTGAGCCCTGAGGCAGTCCACATCTAAATGGTTTCGCAGAGGTGGTGTAGGGGCGGAGAAAGACTTGGTCTCGGCCATGAAGGTAGGAGGCGATCCATTCTAATGCCGTCCCCCGGATGCCTACTTGCTTAAGTCTGTCAAGCAGGATAGTGTGTGACACCGTGTCAAACGCTGATGACAGATAGAGAAATACCAGCATGACCGATGAGCCTCCATCCACCGACCATCGGATGGAATCTGCTACTTCAATCAATGCCATGAATCTTCGTTCTGTAACCAGTGCGGAAGCCAGATTGAGAATCATGCAGCAACTCATTGGATTCTACAAAGTCAGCCAGTTGCTGAAGCTCCAGTTTCCCCGGGGGCCAGTAAAGGAGATGCCCTGAGAAGGAGACAGTGGGGGACAGCTTTATAAAGAATGGGAGTCCTTCTATACTGCCTATTTGGCTAAAATTGGCTGTGACCATCTCCCAAGTGTATTTATGGACTATAGCCACCCCAATCCCAAATCTGTTGTCCCCCTGTTAGCAGAGACTATGCGATAGCCCTGGGGGATCACCAGGGAGAACGCCTGGTTAGCGTCTTCATGTATTCAAGTCTCAGTAAGAAACATTAAGTCTCAATAGTTATCTATGAGCGATTAGTGTATATCGAGTGTGTGTTTAGGTAGAGACCTACATTTAATAAGGCAGGCTTTTAATTCAGAGGACCTGGAGGTCCTGGGACGAGCGAGACCCGCTGCCTCTGCCTCCTGATTTGAGAATTTGCGGCTGATGGTGAAATATGATCTGTCCCTCTCTCTCATTGTGGCACAAGAAGCTCTATGGCAAATAATGGGCCTAAGCACCAGGAAATCATCTCAGCCCCATCCTACCATAAAGTCTGCGGCCAGTTGGGCAGCAAGTCTGGCGTTGGCCGTGTCGCTGTGGCGATTAAGTAGCAGCCAATCAAAAGAACTGGACTGTTAACCCCCTGAGAATGTCACGACGGGTGTGGAGCAAGAGGGTGCTCGAGCAGGACGTCTTCACGCCACACAGTATAGTAAGGGGGGCCGGAGTCAAGACCCAAGAAGGTAAGCAGATTAAAATATTCTAAAAAGAGAAGTTGTTCACCCTTCAACACGCAGGGGTGTATTGCAAGGATAAAACAAATATTAAAATCAAGCCACAAAAAGAGTAGGTAGTCACATGTGAAGGAGGGAGTCTGAGCACCCTGCAACACGCAGCAGTGCACAGCAAGAAAGACAGTAGGTAAGAGGCAGAAAGTGGCGAGTTACTGCGGGCAGCAGTATGGGCTTACACTCTGAAGACCGTCAGTACTTTTCTAAGTTAGTATGCCATTTGTCAATGTGTTGCAGCCCACTTTCTAGATATACAAGAAGAACCTGACTTCCAAAGAAGAGCTAGGCTCTGAACAGAAACTTAACAATGACTAAAGAGAAAGTTGGGTTATAGTGTCAGGGTTTATTTTATTAAAACATCTAGAGCACAACTTTCAATCAAGTTGGGATGTCATGCTTGGACATCTCATATAATTAATACACTATTGTGTTCAATTGGCTTATGAACAAATTCCTTCTTGGCATCCTTATCTACCTGACTTCTAATACCCAAACCCACAAGGGAATATTAGGTTACCCTTTTGTATGTTGCAGGTCCACTAGTAGCATTTAATTGACAGAACTGGGGCACATGTAGTGCACTTTACGAGGGACTTATCTGTAAAATAAATATGCCAACTGTGGATAAGTCAATCAGACAATGTGATAAGGAGAGAGCATAATCACTTTAGCACTGGTTAGCAGTTGTAAAGTGCCCAGAGTCCTAACGCCAACAAAAATGAGCTCAGGAATAGGGGAGGTTGAAGTCAAAAAGGTTTGTGGTGACCCTACAGAAAGGGTCATTTCCAACAAGTGGTAATAGTAACTGTAACCCATTGAGGTGAGGGGAATATTTACTAGGAAACTGTTGAGTGAAGCATTAAGCCTAGAGGGCTAATGCTGTGCTCCAACAGTTTCCAAATGTAGGGATGTGCCGTATTCATACGAATACGGTGCAACCCTGCCTTTCCTTTAGTACTGGTGCTAAATGTAGCTGCCTATCGCTAATGAAGGGAAAGATTGATTATGTGCATGAGGTGTCCCTTCCTAAACATAAACAATCAGTAATGGCATTTTTAAACTTCTATGTGGGCTGCAGAATTTTTCATTTCTTTTTAATGATTGTTTATGTGCAGGAAGAGATGATGGAGCAAGGACTCGTAGAAAAGAGTCTTGCTCGGACGCAATTCTCTCAGGTAACTTTTTAACCTTGTATTAACTTTGTCTTGTGTAAATTAATAAGCACAACAGACTACACTGAAGAAGAATCTTGCCTATGTGTTTTACTAACAAGTAAATCAATCGACATTCTAAAATTTCCGCTAACTGAAAATCTTTAGCAAGCATGCGTCTACTGCATCTACGTAGTATGACGTACTTTCGCTTCGAGGGAATTTCTTTCGCTTGCGCAGTTGCCAACAAGATGGCTGCATTGAAACTCACATGCTTGGCATCTGCTTTGCTGGAAACTAAAACAAGATATTTTACTAATGCTAACGCGGGGAAAGTATTAATAAGTTAATGGGGTTAAAATTAGAGATAGTTGGTATACAGTAAAACCATTTATTCTTAAAAATAACATCTGTCTTACTGACTTTATTATTAGTGTGCCTTTGGGCCTCTCGAGTATGACGGAAGTAAGCAGAACCCTGTGACTGAAATGTTCATCCGCACTTTCCTTTTGAGAGTGAATCCGTAACGATGACTACAAACTTGAATATAAGCCAAGGCTACCGAGTGTCCTGGCCTGGGAACCAAGTGGCAAAGAGTTCACCAGGATGGCAGAATCTGTGAAAGCTATTACAAATGTTGCAAAAGAATGTGAATGCGGGTGGGCAATAAAGTTTGAATAAAGAATGAAGGGGATGGGTTTATTACCAAAGGGCTAATTGAAAAGAGTGATATGTAGGCATGGTGTGATGATCACCTCCCCTTGCCTGTCCAATAAGAGTTAGGAGTTTCATGATATTACATCATTTTTTGAGAGGTACATGAATATTGTAGGGTATACTTGAAGTAGTTCTTAGTTAGTTAGTCAGCGGAGAGTTTGCTGAATGCTGCAGAGCTCGGGATGCTGTCGGAGTGACGAGAGAAGCTGAAGAAGAATCGAATGCAGAGCTACTTTATTTTAAATTAAATTAATTTAGAAGAAGATCGCTGAAGAATCTTGAGGAGGAAGACAGTGTCAGAGAGGAATGCTACACAAGCGTCAGTGGTAGGGAGGTCATCTGTTCTGTTCTGGTTCCTGTCCTGAAGCTTTTGATCACCAGATCTTTCCTTCTGGATCCTTCCCAGCCCCTTGGCCAGTGGGTTAGTGTTCACACAATACTTAGTAAATATAACTATATGTCTATGTGCCTATGTCCTTTTCTCTCTATCCTCTCCTTTCCATGCATAGACACTGTGTGGTATAAATGAATGCATTTGAT
This sequence comes from Lissotriton vulgaris, assembly GCF_964263255.1. Classification (NCBI taxonomy): domain Eukaryota; kingdom Metazoa; phylum Chordata; class Amphibia; order Caudata; family Salamandridae; genus Lissotriton; species Lissotriton vulgaris. Next base: position 217,764,940 of record NC_141698.1, read on the forward strand.
GATTGATTTATTGAATCTTCCTTCCTATGAGGAGACGAGAGGGTTCTGTACCTTGTAAGTGGTTCACATGAAATTATTCTTAGATAAAGATTTAAAACACTTCCCGACTCTGGGATCATTTAATATTTGTAAATAAATTGATTTATGTAATCTCACCATGAACTAATTCAACTAATGGTCCATCGACCAGAGGAAATAACTTTTTGATCAGTGAAAAATTAGTTAGGAAGCAGAGGTAACTAATCTTGACATGGTAAGAAATTTAAACATGACCCCAGCGGTTATTGCCAGGTTGATGTGAATGCGAGTATGTGCCCAGGAGAGTTTATGGTCATGGATTACCTGTTGCTGGTAAGCTGCTGGATCAGTTTTCTGGTGGAAGAGCTACGGTTATTATTGACTAGTGTGGTGATTAGTATGGATTATTGATGGTGAGTATTGATTTATGTTTAACAAAAGAGTTGCGTTTTATTTGATGTTGTCCAGAATTCCCGGGAAATTGAATAGCAGGTGGTGATGGAAACCACACTGCAGTGAGGTTACTCGTCCGTTGGAATAGCACTGAGAAGCTATGCAGGGATGGCAGTGTTAAATTAGAGACTATTTCGTAATAAAAGTGAGAGTGATTGATAGCAGAGAGTTTGTTGGTGAAACTTTGGTCTTATATCACCTAGTAAGAGTAATACCGAAGGAGTTGCAGGTCCTTCTGAGCTTGATTGAAGGGTAAACAGAAAGTTTTATTCGCAGTGTATGAGAAGTAAATGGAAGGTCTATCTCAAGGAAGACTGAGCGGAAGGTTTTACTTGCAGTAAAAAGAATTAATCTATCCTTTGAGTTAGTGTAACAGACAGAGTAGCTGATGTTTTTATGTTGTTAAAAAAGGATTTTAATTGAAAGAAAAGTAGAGAAAGAAGTCTCTCGTAATTATCTTTTAAAGAGAGGGTCAGTCGCCGGGGTAGCACTGACGTCACAGTAAGCTGCGCTGGGATATGTGGAAACAGTGAGTGTGTGTCTTATGTGGATTTGTGAAGGAGGGATCAGTAGTAAGGAACAGGACTGATGACATCTGAAAGGCAGCGCTAGCATTGGTTAGACCACAAGCGTTACCTGAAGTTTGATTGGAAGCTTGAGTGAAAGCTGAATTTAGATTGGCTAGCAGAAATTTGTGTGCCTGATTCTCATTTTTCATTGGTACGATTCGCTTAAACAGGAAATTAGAAGTTTGGCAGATTATTGAACTATCTATTGAATGCCCAAATGTATGGAGAAAGATGTCATTTATAAAGAAATGTAAACTTTTTTTAGCAAAGATAAACCCCTTTTGACTAGAGAGGGAATTCCTATTCCGCCACCAAAAATGCCTGCTTCATTTATGATGATGGAAAGAGGTTATCATACATGTGTATGGATGGAGAATTGGATGGAGTATACAAAAGATGATGGTGTTTTAGCTTTTCCAGAGCATGGTACCTTTAATGGAAGATTTTTTCCAAAATTTGAGGATGCATATGTATGAATTAGAACCAAGACCTAGATTAACTCAATATGAGGCATTAGAAGAATGGGACACTGAGTCATTTGAAAGAGAGAAATGTAGAAGAGGAAGGTTTACAGGATTCTATATAGTACGTATGAATGGGACGTGTTAAGTACAGATGAAACAGTGGAGAAGAGCAATGGTATTAGAAGGATTGTATCCAGTAATAATGGCTGATGAGCAAACAGAGTAAATGTAAAGAAAAATTAAAACACTTAAGTACGACAGGGTATGGAGAATCAGAAGATGTTTTTTTGATTGGAGAATGTTTTAACTAAAAACCCTCCACCGTATCAAGAATGACCAAATAAAATTACCCAAAGTTCCAGTATTGGGACCACCTTTAATTCCACAGGTGTTCCATGATCAGCCGGTTATTAGAGTATTGAATGATATAGAAAAAGAAGCATTACACATAAATAAAGAGGAACTAATACAGAAAATAACTCAGGTAAATGTAAATCCTGAAGCATTGACTATACCCGTATCTATAAGTCCTGTTGTCCCTTTGTATGGAGACTAGGTAAATTTTCCAAAGTCACAAGTTGCAGTGATTCCTTTGAACAATCCCAGAAAAGAAATTATAATTACTGACGACCAAGCCAGTGAGTGTGATTTCATAATTTCATTAATGGATCTGAAATAAGAGACGCAGTAAGTGAAACCCCAAAGAGAGTAGTAGTTCAAAAGAAGGAAGGTCAGTAACATCCTCAGGAGTCAGAAGGTTTTACAGCAGTGACTCCAGAAGATTTAGAAAGATGGGCACAAGGGATAGAAAAGCAGAGTTCATCTCTTAAAATATTAGATATTTACAAACTAAAAGTGGAATTGGCAGAAATTATAGCTGGAAATGTGGGAGTAGAAATATTAAACACCTGCAATGAAGAAGAATTGTTGTTTATATGCAGTAGCATAACAAGAAATGCAAGTTTGTTTCATGAGCAGTTAATTGAACTTTCATCTGAGATGGGAATAGACATAGGGAGATCGAAAGTATTACAAAAACCCTTTCGAGTGGATTTTTCAGACAAAGATTTAGAAAATATGAATACTTCTGGAAGGAATTTATAAGTGAAAGAATTGCTGAATATTTTACAGAAATAGAGAGACATTGACAAATGGAGAGTAAGATGGTTGAAGAAAAAGGAGGAAGACCAGGCAAAGGAAGCATCTACTGCATATCTATTGAAAGAGACAGGGAAAGTAGAAAGATTGTGTCCCCTGAGAGAGGTACCTGGTGGAGGATACGTTCATATCCCATGGAGTAGACAAGATATTTTGTAATTTACAAATGATTTTCCAAAATTGAGAGAAAAGCCAGTTGAATGGTACAAACAAGTTTAAAGATTTGTAAAGGATTCAAAGGTTCTGTTGAAAGATTTAGATGGTTTACTTGACATAGTAGTGACTTCAGATTTATGAACAGAATGTAAAATCACAGTTGATTGGCCCAGTGATGAATATCCAAGAGATCTGAAAACAGTAGCACCATGAGATGATGTAATGAAGAAATATCACCAAGTAATCACTTTCTTGAAAGGGAAAATTCCTCCAAAAGAAACAGATTGGGTAAACATAGAACAACACAAGAGACAAAATCAATCTGTTCATGCTTATTATGAATATTGTTTCAGGTGTTCAAGCAGTACAGTGGGTTTGAAAATATTGGAGGTAAGGATATGGGTAATTTTGTGTATCGATTTGTTTATGGTTTAAAAAGTGAGGTTAGTCAAATGATTCAGCAATACATGCTTTGATGACAAAGCAAATGCATTGATGACATTTTGAAATATGCTAAATATTGTGCTGATGACATTGAGGCTAGACATAAAAAGTTAAAAGAGAAAATGATGTGGGTACAGTGAAATTGGCAGAACAGCAAGAACTCAAATTAAATGGTCAAATGGAAGATCAGGTAAAGGAACAGAATCAGAGTGATAGTGTAGCAAGTGCTGGTAAACAAAAAGGATGAATGAATAGAGAGGTTGCAGAGAAAAAGTTTTCTTGTCACGGATGTGGAAAGCGTGGTCATTGGAAAAACGAGTGTAAGAATATTCAGAATGATACTGGTCAAATCAAAATTTAAATCCACAGACGCAGAATTAGGTATTAGTGAATCAACCGTAAGCAGGTGGTTAATCAGCAGTGTTAGTTGCCACCTGCCCCTATGACAAATTTTGTGAATCAGACATAGTGCAGTGCGGAAGCCGGATTTCAAGGAAATGGTAAGAAAAATTCTATGGTTTCACAATATTTTTTTGCAGAACAATAACAAAGAAAATAGTTACATGCAATGACTGTGCCTGAGGAGGAAGAGGAATGTTTACTTAGCACATCCTTGCCGGTAGATCAGTCAGGTCCATTTATTGATTGGAAAGTGTAAAGCAATGATATTACTTTCCTTTTGGATACTGGTGCTACCCATTCTACTGTGAGACACTAGACATCCCAAACCTACCCCTCTCCGGAAAAGAAATCCAAGTAGTTGGAGTTTCAAACCAGCAGATTAGAACACCACTCACAAAACCTACGGAGGTGCAGCTTGGAACATTTAAAGATATGCATAAATTCATAGTTTGTGATTCTAGTTCAGTGAATTTATTAGGCAGAGACTTTCTATGCAAAATGAATTGCACAATTTATTGTACATCGGATGGAGTTGCTATTCGGACCCTAGATGAAGATATGATATACAAAATAATGTTAGCTAAACAAGGCACAGAAATTGATCAGATGTATTCTCTAATGACAAAGAATGACTTACCAGAAGAATTAAAAACAACTGTGAAGGAGCCAGCATGGCGGACGTGTTTTAGCTGTGTTCCGTATAGCCCGATAATTATTCTGCATTAATCCTAACTTTCCTCCACGTACTTGAAGCTTGGAGAGTCCTCCCTGCACCTGCAGCCTGTCACGACCCTCCGCCAGTATTTTCGCTGTCTGGCGTGGCTGCAGAGGTGGGGACTGGTGCAGATCGGAGGAGCCGGGATGTAGAGTTTGGCACGCCCCGGGAGTGTGGTGAGCTGACAGCGCTGCGACGTGCGCTCAGCCTGGCGGGTTCCCGAGGCAGTGGGCCCTGCGGGAGGTGATCGAGGGGCATATTAGCCCCCTGGGGATCCCCCAACGTGGCAGCTGAGAAGCGGTCCCTGAGTGGAGGCCCCTTTCCATTGTCCTGGGGTCCCTGCGAGGTGGGGCCTAGTGCCGAGTGGAGAAGCCGGCAGGTGGAGTTTGGCATGGCCAGGGATGTGGTAGACTGACGGCACCTAGCCTGCGCTCTGCCTGGTGGGTTCCTGAGGCAGTGGGCCCCTCAGAAGGAGATCGGGGGCATATTGGCCCCCTGGGGACCCCGCAATGCAGCAGTGGTGCAGCTGACCCTGAGTGGAGGGCCCCCTTCCCTTGTCCTGTGTCTTTCCCTCAGATCGGGCTGTGCGGAGAGGTTACATAGCCCCTGGTCGGTGGGTCTGGCGCCTCCTGCTGCTGCAGGCCTCAGAGATTGGGCAGCAGAGTCAAGCCTCCATTGTAGTGGTGGGGGTAGCAGCCTCGCCAGTGGATTGGGCCGGCGAAGTGTCCTCTAGGCCTGGTGGTGTGGGCTGCTTGGCGGCCTCATGCGCGGCGCTGGCCTGAGGGACGTTCTGCGGTGGTTGGATAGGGCCGCAGAGGTGAGGAGTGTGGCGTAGTAACTGGAGCGGTGTTCCGCAGCCAAGTATTGATATCAGCGCCATCCTAGCCAAGTGTCCAGAGAGAGGAGCGTGGAGTGTCTGGCCGGACTGCGGGGGCTACTGGCATACAATCGTTGGTGCCCCTCCTTGCCCCCGGGTCGTGCCTTTGGCAATGGTCACTCAGGCCGGAAGGGGGTCCAAGAGACGGTGGTAGCGGCCGGACCCTGCGGATACGGCGGGGCATTGGGAGTGGGGTGGCCCCCTGTGCAGAAGATCCGGGGGCTGACACCTGGGCCCGCCTGGGTGGATTGCGGGCCCTGGTTCGAGGGTACCTCCCTTCCGTTGGGGAGCGGCCCAGTTTGGATTGTGAGGCGTCTGCCTGGGATCTCGTGTGGACAAGAGAGCTGGACCTGAATTGGGTGGATACCTACTGCAGGTGGCCATGACGTGGGACAAGGGCAGTGGCAGGGCCGTAAAACATGGGCCCATTGACAAATTTACCTGACCCGAGGGGGAGGCAGGAGCGGCAGGAGGGCAGCAGGAGTCCGGGCCAGACAATGCGGCGTTGATGGCAGCAATCACTCAGTCCTGGGATATGCTGGACTCTAAAGGCGCATTAGGCTCAGATGTCATGCTACTGCGTCAGTATTTGCGGAATGCCGTATCCCGCATTACGGGAGACAGAGACCTGGATCTCAGGGGTAGAGGACAATGTTGCGGCCCTGAAGTGTAAGGTGGCAAGTGTGGAAAGTATTCAGAAGTGCTCCGAGCCGAGGAGGCGGAAGGGCGGGCCCGGCGGAAAAATTTGCGCTTTGTCGGTATCCGGAGGGCTGCGAAAAAGGCAATATGGAGGGTTTCCTGATGCAGTGGTTGGAAAGCTGGCTTACTCCTGATGCCCTATCCCGATGTTTCGTGATAGAGCAGGTCCACAGAGCTCTCACGCAGAAACCTCCGGTAGGGGCCCGCCCGCTGCCTGTGATCCCCAAACTTTTTAATTATCATGACTGTGATATCATCCTGAAACAGGCCTGGGCCAAGGAACCCCTGCACTATGAGAACCAAGGCATCCTGATTTTTCCGGATTATACACGCTTAGTACAGCAGCAGCGGCAGTCGTTCATGGCCGCCAAGGCCCGTCCAGCTCCCCTATGCCTTGCTGTTCCCGTCCCGCCTGCGGGTAGTTTTCCAATCACGCACCCATTTCTTTGATACTCCGGAGGAGGTGTTCAAATGGACTGACGAAACAGTGAAGGTGAGGGTGCACACGCCGCCGGGTCTGGAGTCGGATTCTTCTCTGAGCGAGGCACAATCAAAGACTTCCAGAGGGAACTGGCTATCTCAGTCCCAGCAGCGCTCCGCATCTTGTGGTGCCTCCGACCGTGGGGCAGCGGCTCCTGGGCAACAGACAGTAGATCCTTGACTTTTGTTTCATGCTACCAAGATGGTGTCGGGGTGTTCCCTCTAGTAGGCTTATGTCTATGTTTGCTGCGGTTGGAAGGAGGGAGTTGTAACATGGGCGGACTCCCCCTCAGTCTGGTACTTGTGGGGGGTGGGCCTAGGAGCTATGGGCTGTAGGTTGGGGATCCATTGGTGTCGGAGGTCTCTGGTCCCTCATTGGGGTCCGAATGCCAACCTTGCTGCAACAGGTTTTGAGGTATGGGGGGTTTGTTAAACTTTGGGGGTTTGTTCTTGTTGGGCATGAGTTATACAACCACGAGGGGTTCCCTACACTCACAGGGGCGATATTTGTTTATCAGGGGTATGGCCGGGGAGGATCCTCTGGTGTTGGGCTGTGTATACCCCCGCCCCCCCTACAGTGGTCGCTAGTTGAGAAACTGTTTGCGATATGGGCAGATATCCCCGACGTGGTATCAGCGGTGGGAGGAGATTGGAACGATGTTCTGGATGTGCTCAGAGACAGGTACAGGCCTGGGGAGTCCCGGGGATATGCCATTCCACCAAATTACAAAATATGGTCGAGGGCTTGGATTGGGTGAACACATGTCGGCACTTGCGCGGCGATGTACGGGAATACACATTTCTCTCAGCAGTTCACAAATCCTTTTTTAGATTGGATTATATTTTCGTCCCTAGAGAAATGGCTGGCAGGGTAGAGTCGGCGGACATCCTTCAGCGTGAGCTCTCAGATCACTCCCCTACCTTTGTTGATCTCCGGATGGGCAGAGGACGGCAGCCATTTCACTGGCGCCTCTCGGTGTGGCACCTGCAACAGGAAGACTACGGGAGGCACATGGGTGAGGCAATCACTGATTACTTGGTCAGGAATGTGGGTTCCGTCTCTAGTGCCGGGACACTGTGGGAGGCCCTAAAGCCCACACTACGGGGTGGATATTGCCTGGTGCGCAGCGGCCTGAAAGAGGCGCAGGGCAGACTTGGTGCGAGCCGAGGCTGAGATCGAAGCGCTGGAGCACCAGGGCCACCCTCCGGGTGAAGGTCAGGCATAGGGGCAGCTGATCCTAGTGCAACAATCCAATGCTGCCCTCCTGATGGATGAGGCAAGGCAGATCTGGCTTGCAACTGTCAGCAGAATATATCAGTGGGGGAAAAATCTGGCAAAATGTTACATCGGCTCTGTCAAGGTGCCTTCCATGAGCAGACCTTACCGGGGATACTTGTCGGAGAAGGAGGCCCGATTACGGACCCTAGGGAGTTGGCAGAGAGCTTTGCTGCATATCATGGGGACCCATATGCCGAAAAAGAGTGCCTGCCAGAATATATGGTGGACAAGTTCATAGCTGACTTGCTGCCTAAAGCTGTGTCTGATGAGGTGCGTGATCGGTTGGAGCTCCCGCTGACAGGCAAGGACCTGGACAGGGCCCTGGGTGAGCTCAACTCAGGGAAAACTCTCGGACCAAATGGGTTCCCCAGTGAATTCTTCAAGAAATATCACCTACAGCTAGCCCCTCACTATAGAGCGGCATTGGGAATAGGCTAGAGAGCAGACTCACCCCGGACTGGAGACACGCGGAGGTGGTGGTGTTTCACAAGCCGGGACGACCCCCGGAACATCATGCCTCTTACCGCCCAATTTCTCTTCTGAACGTGGAGGCCAAAGTCCTGGCCAAAGCGTTAGCCAATCAGCTTCTACCTCATATCTCAGCACTTGTACAACCAGATCAGGACAGCTTTATGCCCCAGAGAGCGACCAGGCACAACATTCGGCAAGCGCATGTGGCGGCGGTTCAACGTACTGGGGAGTAGGCCGCATTTCTCCTGGCAGATATGGACAGGGTATTCGACTCGCTGAGCTGGGTCTATCTGTTCGCGCTCCTGCCCCGACTTAACCTCGGGCCTCGCTTCCTGTCCTACCTGCAACTTCTATACACTTCGGTTTGAGTGGCGGGAGCAATCTCCTCCAGATTTCCCATTAGGTGTGGCACCCGGCAGGGCAGTTCCCTCTCGCCATACCTATTCGCCGTGGCTATGGAGCCGTTGGTGGCGTGGGTGCGCATTGATGCGCAATTGGGTGGGTTTGAGTGGGCACAGGGGATGTCTGATAGGATCTCACTGTATGCGGATGATGTCCTGTTCTTCCTCACGGATCTCAATAGGTCGGGCTGCGCCTCCTGCGGATAATGCAGATTTTCAGAGAAACGTCGTGGCTCTACATGAACCCTCGCAAGTCTACCCTATGGGTGCTGGGGGGCATTAAATATTTGGGGGTGTTTTTATCAGAGGTGCCAACCGTCTCCTGGGAGCGGAATCTGGCACCAGTATGGGAGCGAGTTTGGGCAGAGCTCAAGACCTGGTGCCGCTGATGATCTACGGCAGGTCGGCAATTTTTAAAATGGTGGCCCTTCCCGGCTGATATTCCAACTGCAAAATCACCCATATCCCATCCCGCCCAAATGGTTCCGGCTGGTGAACTCTGTCCTGGGGCAGTTTTTGTGGGAAGGTGGAACTGTGCGCGATCCACTTATTGTGGAGGGTTGGCGACCTCGGACATCCTCTCCTACTACCAGGCCTCTCACCTTCTGGTCTTGAATGAGTGGTGGTGTGGTGACAGGGGGGACCTGGCATGCGCTCTGGAATGCTATCTCATGGGGTCTCATACACTACACACTATTCTCTGCACGGCACCGTTGCGGAGCGCACAGCTATCGGCCACACAGGCAGTGTTCCGAATTTGGAGACAGGCTCTGCGCCTCATGGGATGGTGGAATACCCTAACTGGTGAAACCCCCCGGTGGAACTCAGCCTCACGACATTACAGGGCTTTCGGGGATGGGACAGCATTGGCATCTCGACTCTGGGGGATATAATGAGCGGTACGACCCTTAAGTCCTTTCAGGATCTTTGTAAGGAATTTGGCATGGCCCGCTCCCAGTTTTTTAGATACCTCCAATTCCGTCATGCACTGTCCCCCAGCCTAGAGGGTTTGGAGTCCCTTGCTGCGTTTAGCCCTCTAGAAGCAAAAGAATTTATGGGGGATTTGGAGATGAAGATGAAGAAGATATCCCGCCTATACCAGTCACTAGTCATGCACTGCTCCCCCACGTTACAGAAGCTCCGGGAGACATGGGAGGAGGATGTGGGTGAACTTGAGGAGGAGGATTGGAGAGAGGCATTGCCTGCCCCCAGGGGTGTGTCCATAGCAATGCGCCTCCGTCTCATCCAATTTAAATATTTACACAGAGTTTATTTCACCAGAGTTCTGCTGTGGCGGGCAGGAATGATTGCATCGCCGGAATACCTCCGGTGTGGCAGGGAGGAAGGGACATTCTTGCATACAGTCTGGAGTTGAGGATCCCTAGACCGGTTCTGGAGGGGGGTCTTGGCCTGTCTATCCGAAGTATTAGGGTTGGAGCTCCCACGTACGCCACCATTTGCCTTGCTGCATGTGATGGATAGGGTAGGTGGCAACGTTTATAAAAGGCACTTGATGCAAACTGGGCCTCACGTTGGCCTAGAGAAATGTTACCAAATCGTGGAAAGATCCATAGGCCCCGTCGATGGCTGTATGAAAAAAGGGGTTGGATTTTTGTATGGGGTTGGAGCAGCAGATTTTTGTGGCCAGGGGGTGCCCGCGAAAACATTATAAAATTAGGAAACTCTGGGCTGATTATAGGGGCCTGTGGCTTGAGCCTCCTGTGAGCTGGATTACCTCCTGGAGGTGTGATGCAGGAGTCGAGAGGCACAGGGGGATGGGGTGTGCTTGGGCCTGGGAGGCGGGTGTGTGTATGCAGCTATCTATTCACTGCACATTATGTTGTGTGTGGGTGACACGTGGTGGATCTTGTGCGACTCTGGGAGGCGGGAGTTGAGGTGGGCGAGTTGGGGGGGGTGAGGACTGTTGGGAGGGAGGAGCAGTAGCGTGTTAAGTGCTGCTCTGTTCTAGACTAGCTTGTTCTTGCTCGTAAAGAAAAGTCGATTGCATTTCAGTTGATGTCATGTTTCTAATCTGGAGATGCCTCTGGTGTGCAGAGCCCTGCAAAATATGTGCAGTCTGTCAATAAAGTCTGTTTTCCAAAAAAAAACTACTGTGAATCCAGAAGTGTGGGATTTTACTGTAAAGGAAATAGGTCTAATGGCAGATGTAGATCCAGTGAAAGTAACTGTAAAGGAAGTTGACGTTTACCCTAACACCCGACAATACAAAATGAGTACAGAAATTAAAGCAGGAGTGGCTATTGAAATTGACCAAATGTTTAAACAAGGCATTTAAAGAAAATATTGAGCAGTCCTTGCAATTCGCCTATAATAGGACTTAAAAAGCCTAGCGGAAAATATTGGATAGTACAGGATCTAAGAAAGATTAATAAGAATGTATTACCATAATGTCCTGTAGTACCAAATCCAGCAGTAATTCTATATCAGATATCCTGGAACACTGGATTGTTTACTGTAATTGATTTATGCCAGGCCTTTTTGTCAATTGCTTTACACCCTGACAGCCAGTATCTCTTTTCCTTTAAATATGAGGATCATATTTATGCATGGAATCGAGTCCCACAAGGGTATATAGAAAGTCCTTAAATTTTCAATCAGATTTTGAAACAGTGTCTAGAGAAGCTAGTTATGCCCCAAAATTCTGTCCTAGTGCAGCATATTGATGATTTGCTTATAGCATCAAAATCTAGAGATGACTGTGTTACTGATTCAATTGCATTACTAAATCAATTGGCTGCTGGGGGACACAAAGTATCTCCGGAAAAATTGCAATTTTGCCAAACAGTAGTAAAATATTTAGGTCACCAAATAGAAAGAGGTGTGAGAAAGGTGACCACTGAATAAATCTGAATAATCAAGCAAATGCAATTACCCCAGACACAGAGAGAAATTAGAATGTTTCTTGGAGTTGTGGGATACTGCAGACAGTGGATTGTGTTTTTTTCTTACTGACAAATTCACAAAAAGAGTAAAGGATCCAATAGTTTGGGATGCTGAAAGTGTTGAAGCATTTTTAAAATTACGAAATTCTTTAAGTGAGGTCCCAGCCTTAGGTAAGCCTGACTATATGAAAGAATTTGCACTATTTTGCTGTGAGAGAGAAAGTTGTGCACTCTCAGTCTTAACACAAAGACATGGATTAAGCCAACGTCCAGTAGCATATTTTTCTGCTACTTTGGATCCTGTGGCTTCAGTATTACCTGGCAGTTTAAAAGCAGTACCTGCTACTTGTAAGAGCATAGAACAAAGTGAGTCAATTGTGATGGGACACCCAGTAAAGGTGTATGTTCCACATTCAGTTGAGATTCTATTAACAAGAACTAAAACACAGCATCTTACCCCTAGTCAGATGACTAAGTATGAAAGAATAATTCTGGGAGCAGATAATGTGAATGTAATTCGGTGTACCATGGTAAACCCAGCTACACTATTGCCATAATCAAGATGGAAAGAAGTGAAGGATGAGGTAGAACATGATTGCTTAGATGTGACCAAGATGTGCACTAACATACAGGAAGAGCCTCTGAAGAAGCCTGACCATGAACTATTTGTTAATGGCTCCTGCCAGGAAGGTGGATTGAGTGCAGCTTATGCTGTATGCAAATTAACGGTAATTGTTGAAGAATCATGTTTACCTGGAGTCAGGTCTGCACAAGTAGCCGAATTGATAGCTTTAATAAAAGCATGTAAAATTGGGAACAATTGGAAAGTGATCATATTTACTGATAGCCAGTATGGGTATGGGGTTGTGCACAACTTTGGCCAACTTTGGATGCAGAGGGGATTTATGACTTCATCAGGATCCCCTCTACGGAATGGGAAATTTGTAAAAGAATTTTTGGAAGCAATACAATTGCCAAAACAACTAGCAGTGGTCAAGTGGGCTGCTCACAAGTCAGGAGATGACTATGTGACAGCTGGTAATAAATATGTTGACCAGGTTGCTCAATATTGTGCTAAAAACAGCATGTCAATAAACAGAAAAATGGAAACAAGTGGAATCAGCTGCCAACGTATGTCATTCTCAGTTATGAAACATGGGAGGGGGTTTCCCTGGACAATTGGGCGAAAGCAGAAAGCATCACCCTACACAATGAGGAAACCGCGGGATTGCGGAAGTTCCCGATCGCAACATTGTGGGACGAGATGCTGGGCTCCTTACACCAACCACAGAACGCCACTGATGCACCTACCGACGATGCCCCACCGTGCTCGCCATGGTGATGCCACACCTAACTCCCCGAGCACACAACACACCTCCTGCCACCGGCCCTCGGCCCTCCCCGACACCTAGAGATAACCCGCAGTCACCACCAAAGGGCAACCATGAACCCGCAATGCACTGGCAGATCCTTGATCCGGACCACACACCACACCCTCACATTAGATAACCACACCCCCCTCTTAAGTCTCCTTTAGGTTTTGTTTCTATCCCTTGTTGTTCACTTTTTGATGTCATCTTGATTACTGCACTGACACGGCTGGAACATTTGTATTGCATCGTTGTTAAGCTGTATGCAGCGCTGTACTACTGCAAATTGTGATACGTCCCGCAACTACGAAAGACATCCTTGAGATGTCGACAAATGCATGATGTAACAATACAGTTGTCTTTTATCCTGTGAAATCAATAAAAGATATATTTAAAAAAAAAAATGAAACATGGGAGGGGGTGAGACAGTTGCAGGACAAAGTGGAAGAGAGTGAAAAGGAGAACTGCATGAAGCAGGATTGCGAAAAGAGGGCAGAAGATGAAATGTGGGTATGCCATGATGGCAGAACAGTTATGCCAGATTGTTTGCTCTCACAAATGGCGAGAGTGTACCACAGTGACACTCATGTAGGCAGGGATGAAATGATACGACTATTTAGACAGAATTGGTACAATCAAAAGTTTAGGGTAGTCGCAGAGAGCCTTTGCCAGAGATGTTTAATTTGTCAGCAAGTAAATACAGGCAGAAACACAGTGGTCAGTTGGGGAAGAATTGGAAAAGCAGAAGGACTTTTCATAAGGTTACAGCTAGACTTCATATCATTACCACCATGTAGGGGAATGAAATACGTCCTTGTGATAGTGTGTTTGTTCTTAAGTTGGGTGGAAGCATACCGTACAAGGAGAAATGACAGTACAACAGTTACCAAATTATTGTTGAGGGAACTAATTCCACGTTTTTGTTTTCAAGTAACTTTGGAATCAGATAGAGGACCTATTTTAAATAATGAAATATTTTGAATAATCTGTGAAGCATTCAACATTGAACACAAACTGCACTGTGCATACCGCCCAGAGGCTTCTGGAGTGGTAGAACAATTGAATGGCACAATCAAATTGAGACTGGCCAAGGTGTGTGCATCCACCTCGGTGAGTTGGCCAGATGCATTGCCTCTTGTACTGATGGGGCTCAGAAGTATTCCTGACAGAAACACAGGACTGAGTACCCATGAGATTATCATGGGAAGAGCAATGAAACAAGCATATATACCAGGACATAAATTGCTGAATAAATCTGATGATCTGGTATTGGAATATTGCAAAAGATTGTCTGACCTAGTGCATTCTGTCTCTCACCAGGGATAAGAAGACACAGTGACCAGGCACATGATTTGAATGCATGATATTGGGTGGTAGTAAAGAATCACACCTGAGAGTTGTGCCTAGCACTAAGGTGGGATGAACCACGGCAAGTCATATTAGTCACCACCATAGCAGTGAAGTGTGCAGTGTACCAAACTGGATTCATGCCAGTAATACCAAAAGGGTGCCAGCCCCTGATGAAGAAGGACCATAACAAACTAAAACAGTTGGGACAGCTGAAGGTTGTGCAGTCGAAAACTCTATAGCACAATAATTAAGGGAGACTGACAGAAAACAACTGAGCACAAGTCAGGAGGATTGGATACCAGTGGTTGACATACCGGAACTGCTTATCAAAACAAGGAGTAGAACTACATTATAGGAGCAGGAGAATAAAGAGGACCAGATAGGTGTAGAAGAACACGCTCAGGATAAAGAGAATCAAGACAACAGTGACCCTGGGCAGGACCGGATAGGGAGAGAAGAGCATACTCCGGTACACCAATCAGTCGAAGAACCTGAACAGGGACAATTAGGTATAGAAGAACATGTTCAGGCAACAGAAGATCAAATTGTAATAAGACCTGAACAGGACCAGTTAGGAAAAGAAGAAAAAGTTCAGGAAGAAGGAGAGATGATTAAGAAAGTACCCGAACAGGAGCAGTTGAAAGAAGGAGAACGAGTTCAGGCAGAAAAAGCCACGCAGACAAGACCTGAACAAGGAAAGGTAGAGAGAAACTCATAAAAAACTCAGAAAACCAGTTTGTGCAACAACATAACAAGAATAAGAGAGCGAGTGAAAGAGACGAAGAAGGGGAAAGTGCAGTGCAATACAAACAGGTCAGCATGTCAGGAAAGGTGATAATTGGCCAGGGGGAGTCAAAAGATTGAAATATTGCCTGAGAATAACAAATACAAATCCAGAACAAGTAAATGAGGTTACTAGCCAAACTCAGACTGAGAAGTCAGTTACTAGAAATTTTCGAAGAAGTCCAAGATCAAAGGTTTTGAATAGCAAATTCAAAGGACCTAAATAGACTTATGTGATTCTTGAAGAATTCGAGAATCTAGATTTAAATGAAGAATCTGATGAATAAATAAATGCTGAACAGATTGACGAAAAGGAAGTGAGGCCTCCAAGAAAGTACTTAAAGATTCTAATTCTTCACTAAGGAAAGAAGAGAAATCTACTTGAGTCAAAATGGCTGAGAACAGAGTTGCAGAAAGACCAAAATGAAGTTGTAGAAAGAAATGTTGTAGAGAGTGCATATGTAGTATATTATTAGTGATTTTAGTGTGGCTATTTCTGATAATAGCGGTTCCTTATCTCATGTTGATGGATAAGAAGAATGACACAAACAGTAATGAAAAGATTGCTAACCAGAAAGGAGATAGAGTAGAATTAGAAGTATCAGATGAGACAGATTTACATCACACCGTAACAGATAATGATACTTCAGTGAATGTATTTGCAAAGTTGTTGTTTCAGTATGTAGACACAATGGAAATTAGTGATTGTTATGTTTGTATGAAATTAACTACTTCAGTAGATGAGGGGGTTTCGTACCACCATTTATCTTTAAAATATGGTATTTTATGTAGTATGTTACCAAGTTTATTTAATAGAACAGGAAAACTGCAATATTATTATTATAATATAGATGAGGAATTTATAGAAATTCCTATTCGAAAGAATATGAACCGAATAAGCAGTAGTTTAGATGCACAGTTTATCCGTGAATTTGTCCTAACAATGAAGTCATTAGATATAGAGAAGGCTCAATAAAACAATCTAACAGGCTCATTACGTGAAGAAAAAAAGTGTTAAAAAATTTAGTTGAAGAAAGGAGACAGGATTTCCAAAGTAAAGCTTCTGAACAGAAACAACATATTCCACCATGGGCTGAGAAAGAGGGAACGTACACAGCTCTCACGGCTCATGCTGCGATGTCCCTAGACTTTGTGAACACAGGGAAAACATATCTCCATAGATTGAAGACAGATTATAATAACGTATTTATTGGTTCTAGTGAATGTGAACATAACTTTCTAATTTTGGGAGGTTGGGGCCTAAAAGGGGTAACTGATCCAGTATTTCCTGGAGTTTACTACGTGTGAGGGAATAAAGCTTATTATAAGCTGCCTGTACGGTGGTACAGGAGTTGCTATTTTGGAATAGTATTTCTGAAAATCTATCATGTGAAGAGAATCACTAGAAGCAATGAAAATAATAATGAACTAACACGAAGAAAGAGAGCTAGTTTTTCAGAAACAATAGGTGATATATTTAGTAAATTGATACCTTCAGAGGGAGTTGTTCTAAATTCACATAGAATCTGTCAGTTGTCAACAGTAGTTGATCGTCTTTTGACTGATACTGCTGGAGGTTTCCTGATGATTAATACAGAAATTGTTGCAATTAGGTCAATGGTTTTGCAGAATCGACTTAAGCTTTACATATTATTGGCTAATGAGAGCAGAGTCTGTAAAATGTTGAAAGTGCAACACTGTTGCACTTACATACCGGACACAAGTTCAGAAATTAAAGGATATATACAGAATATTACAAAAATGCATGAAGAATTAAAAGCACTGAAGGTTGACAGTGTATGGGAAAGACTAACAAAAAGCATTTCTTCAGTAGGAACTTGGTCTACTAATATAGGGGAAATTTTCCTTGGACAAAAAGTATTTCCCATAATGGTTATGGCAATAATAGTTTTGTCGATATTAATATGGTGTAAGTATTGCACTAATAAATTGAGAAGAGGGAGATATGAAATAAATGGAAAGGGAACCTAAAGAAAGTATGAAGAGATACAATTAGAAGAAATGAAGGAAAAGCTATATGACAAGATGAGAGAAATAAAGAATAAAGATAAAAGCAAAAAGGAAGAAGGAAAAGAAAGTGAAAAATGCAAAAGTTGGCATCTGGTTAGGGATGGGTAATTTTGTGATGGCTTTAAATTGCCATCAGAGCAGGGATTGATGGAGCAAGGATAGGTAGAAAAGAGACTTGCTCGGAAGCAATCCTCTCACTTAACTTTTTTACCTCGTATTAACCTTTTATTGTGTAAATTAATATGCACAACAGACTACACTGAATAAGAAGAAGCTTGCCTATGTGTTTTACTATCAAGTAGATCCAGTGAGATTCTAAAATGTCCTCTAACTGAAAATCTTTAGTACGCATGCATCTACTGCATCTATGTAGTATGACGTACTTTCGCTTGGAGGGAATTTTTTGCGCTTGAGCAGTTGCAACAAGATGGCTGCATTGAAACTCACATGCTTGGCATCTGCTTTGCTGGAAACTAAAACAAGATATTATACTAATGTTAATACGGGGAAAGTATTAATACGTTAATGGGGTTAGAATAGAGATAGGTGGTACACAGTGAAACCATTTATTCTTGAAAATAACATCTGTCTTACTGACTTTATTATTAGTGTGCCTTTGGGCATTTCGACTATGACGGAAGTAAGCAGAATCATGTGACTGAAATGTTCATCTGCGCATTTCTATTGAGAGTGAATCCGGAACGACAACTGCAAACTTGAATACAAGCCAAGGCCACCGAGTGTCCTGGCCTGGGAACTAAGTGGTGAAGAGTTCACTAGGATGGCAGAATCTGTGAAAGCTATTATAAATGTTGCAAAAATAATGTGAATGCGGGTGGGAAATAAAGTTTGAATAAAGAATTAAAGGTATGGGTTTATTAACAAAGGGCTAACTTAAAAGAGTGATATGTAAGCATGGTGTGATGATCACCTCCTCTTGCCTGTCCAATCAGAGTTAAGAGTTTCATGATAGTGAAACATTTTTGGGAGGTACATGAATATTGTAGGGTATAATTGAGGTAGTTCTTAGTTAGTTAGTTAGTTAGAGGAGAGTTTGATGAATGCTGCAGAGCTCAGGATGCTGTCGGAGTGACGAGAGAAGCTGAAGAAGAATCAAATGCAGAGCTACTTTATTTAAAGTTAAATTAATTTAGAAGAAGATCGCGGAAGAATCTCGAGGAGGAAGAGAGTGTCAGAGAGGGGTGCTACGCAAGCGTCGGTGTTATGGAGGTCATTTGTCCTCTCCTGATTCCTGTCCTGAAGCCTTTGCTCGCCAGATTTTTCCTTGGGGACCCTTCCCAGCCCCTTGGCCAGGGGGTTGGTTTTCACACCATTCTTGGTAAATATAACTATATGTCTGTTTATGTGCCTATGACCTTTTCTCTCTATCCTCTTCTTTCCATGCATAGTCATTGCGTAGTATAAATGAATGCATTTGCTGATTGATTTATTGAATCTTCCTTCCTATGAGGAGATGGAGACTGTTCTGTACTTTGTAAGTGGTTCACATGAAATTATTCTTAGATAAAGATTTAAAACACTTCCCTACTCTGTGATCATTTCATATTTGATTGATTGATTCATGTCATTTCACCATCAACTAGTTTGATTAATGGTCCATCCACAAGAGGAAAGAACTTTTTGATCAGTAAAGGATTAGTTAGGAACCAGAGGTAACTAATCTTGATATGGTAAGAAATGTAAAGATGACCCCAGCAGTTATTGACAGGGTGTTGGGAATGCGTGTATGGGCCTAGGTGAGTCTATGTTGTTGGATTACCTGTTGCTGGTAAGCCGCTGGATCAGAGACACCTTCCTGTATATAAAAAAGCAATGGCTTTTTGCTGTTTCTATGTGTGCTGCACAATGCAGCACACATAAAACCAGCAAAAATTAGGAGAAATAAAGCATTTCTCCTTGTTTCGCCATGATAAGACCAGGTTTTCTGTGGTTTAAATTTTGGCGCTGCCCCATATTTACGACACCTTTGTAAATATGGTGCATCATCAAAATCAATGGGTGTTGTGACAGAGCCCCCACCTCAATACCCATTGCCCACTCAAACACCCATTGCCCACCACTTTCATGGTAAGTATAGCATGAACGGGGGCCTTATTCACAATGCTGTATTAAGCCACGTTAAGTGGCTTAACACCACCTTGTGAATAAGGTGAAGCCCCTATCAGCACAGGAACGTCGGAAAAAGTGACAGTACTGTGGCAATAGGGGGTTGCAAATATACCTCTTAGGGGTCTTAACTCCGATGTAACTCCACCTTAATGCATCAAAAGTGAAGATAGCTTTAATACCCCATTCACAAGCTGGTGCAAACTGCAGACATCTCCTGTATTCCCGCGATAACTGCCCCAAAATTTATCTCCACGGTGGACACCACCAACTAACCCTAATGAGATGCAGAGTAGGCATTCCCGTGCAAAAATACACGAAAAAACCACGACACCACTTTCACAATGAACTGCCAGATCTGCGAATCGAACCAAAAACAGGCGAATAGCCATGTTAGCAGCAGGGATTTAACACCTGCTTTTTGCTGGTGTTAAGCAGGAGGTCTACCTGCAGCATGAAAGGGAGCCCAGCCAAGAGCCATGCCTGAAGACCCACAGATGTCATGGAGACAATGATCATGCAACGCGGATACCCCTACGCCATAGCTGGATTCCCTCAGGTGTCAGGGACAAACTACTGCACACATGTACCCCCGTGCCCCCTGCACACACTGCACTCAACTACCACGACAGAAAGCACACGCATACCATGAATGCGCAGGCAATAGTGGACCGCCCAGGACTCCTCAACAATGTCGTGGCCAACTCCCCAGGCAGAGTGCATGATACTCACATATCCAGACAGTCCATCATGATCCAGCGCTCCCAGGTTGGCACACTTGGAAATGCAGTGCCTGTTGGTAATTCCAAAATAAACACACCACATACCTCCAGCCCACAGTCATGCAACTCACAACACTGCCAATGGGCACGAGGCACATGCCAACCGACCAGACACAACAACACAACTCCATTGGGAATTTGGCCTTGCCATGCCTACAACCCTGCCACGGCATGGCACCACAGACACACAATAGCAGGATGTGAGGCGGGGCATGGAGCAGGCATGTGCAATAGCAGCAAGTGACTAATAAATGTGAACCTACCCAATGCAAGGTGTGGTGTGGAGGAGCCAGACAGACCGCAGAGTGCAAACCACGGAAATGGCTATGTGGAGATCAACTGCGGGTGCATGGAGTGTAGTGGCCAGTGGATAGTACCATGTCCCCACAGGCTGTGGGGCAGAACGTAGAAATGTTGCATGTTACATCCGCCCTGCATACCTGTGCATAGTGGGTTGGACCCGCGTACGCCAGGCCTGCGTAGGGGTGTGAATATAGAGCTCTTGCCCTGGCCATGGTTCTCTTTCGGAATGGACAACGCGTCTGCCAGGGTGGTGCCTCTCAGCCTGCCACGAGTCCTGCACCTAGCGCGGCAGGGCCTGTGTCACTGTGCGCCTGCTGCACCCCGGGCCGCCGGTACCCAGACCCGCCATGCCTGTCCCAGTGCACCAACGATGCTTCGTTCACCTGCCTACACCATTGTGTGTCAAAGAGGGCCCACCATGTGCCGGTGCAAGCTCCAAACACCAGTCCCGCAACACTGGCCCACATTACTCCTTTCTCATTTACATACTCCACCTACATCCTCTTCGGCCCAGTGGGTCCCACATGTGGAACCGTGTCCTGAGTCCTGAATGGCAGTGACCCCAAGTCCGTGGCAGTGGCCACAGCACCAGACTCCCTTTGATCAGTGAGGCATAATTCCATATGGCAGGCCTGCTATACATGGTGCCACTAACCCTGTTTATCACCAGCCGGCGACACGTGATCCCACTAACCCTGTTCAACCCAAGCAGGTGACACATGGATGAGTGCTCAGGCCTACCCTGAAGACCACTAGGCCACACATGTGGAACTGTGTCTTGGGCAATATGTGGAGGAGTCCACACCATTGGACACGCCTCATCGGAGGCGGCATCCCCTACCAGCAATGGTGCCTGTAACTCTGTGCGCAATGAGTCATGGGCACTATTTGGTTGGACCTTGGTGACGTCTGAGTCCATGGCCTGGGGGTTTCCTGCATCTTCATCTGGCTGGACTGGACTTGGTGTCTGACATTTGTCTGTTCCATTCATCTCCACCATAGTGACTGTTTCAGCGTGGTCCTGCCCTTTGCATCATGGCCTGGGGTACACCTTCCACTGTCCACCGAAACACTCTGTGACAAGCTCTTTTAACATCTACAGAAACCTGCTCTGCACTCGTGACCCTGCCCCAGTGCCCCGCAAGTCAGCGTCCCGTGGCGGTAGGCCCGTGCAGGACGCTGTGCATCCGGGGCCACTAACTCTGTGGAGCACAAGTCATGGGGCCTTCATGGTTGAATGGTTGTGTCCTTTACGATGTACACTGTTGTCGATTTCTGACTGCACCAGGCAGCCCTTGTCGGCTGGTGTGCACACACCCCACACACATCCAACACAGGTGTCACTCGGTATGTGTGCCGGCTAATAAATGTGGCTGTGCGCACATGCCCATAGCCATTCACACCATCTGAGCAAGTGTGTCCGTGTGGTCATTGTGAAAGCATGATGGGCACGGGCCCTGCAACATCACAGTGTGCTGTCTTCAGGGGACGTTACCATGTCTTCTCGGTATTGGCAGTGACCCTGGACATGTAGCTTTGCACACACCCCCCTGCATGCACAAGTGGCGTGTGCTGGTCTGGGGTATGTCAGGTCAGCGCAGGGGTGCTCTGATTCGGCAGGGGGAGCAGGGCGTGACTCGCACTTGGCCTTGGGTACGATGTGCGGTAAGTATGTCTCTGTGTTGGGGTGTAGTCGCCACCAGGGTCACAGTAGTCGATGTTGCAATGTAGCATGCACCAGGAGGGCGGGCATGTAGGAGCACAAGATCTCTCGGGTGTCTTGGCACATACATACCAAATGTTATGTGTATCAGCCTTGCGTATGCATGGGTTAGTTGCCTGGCCTCATTTGCAGCGTGAACACAGCCAGCCATGGGCTGGACATCTATGTCCGCCCTGTCCGGTCCATTGGCCTACACTCATGTGGCCCCACACCTTCAAAGGCCAGCGTCACACTGTTCCCAGGGTCGCAGACATTCCATCACACCCACGACTGGCCTCTGTACATTTCCTGTATGCATGCAGATGGTGAAGTTACTGTAGGGATGAAAGGTCCTTTGTCTGAACTATCAGGCGGTAGCACATCTTCAGGTCCGAGCAGGAACTTGCATGTGGCCAGCACCCCCTGACAGATACAATAGCATTTGCTTGAAACTCCCACACTACGCACTGCCCAACATGAGACCAACGTTTACACATCCTACACACAGAAGTCCTTGGTCGTAGTTGGTGTGGATGAAATGGCCTTCTCACGTACTTCGACCCCACCCCTGACCTGCACCTGTTGCACACAGGCACTGCTCATTGCAACGAGCTGTGCCATTTCATCCACAGGACTGGTGCAGGGCAGGCCAGTGCCGCTCTAAGCAGAGCCACTGATGCAATGGAAGACCATCCCGGACACATGCTCGAATCCAGTCAAATGTATCTGTACCGTGCACGTCTTCTGCATGTACTGGTCGCTGTTGGCCGTCTTGCGGATCAGTTACCGGCTAAGCTTCCACTTTGCGGACTTCACCTGCGTTCAGCCTGTGTACATTGTCGCTCGTGCATATTCGAGTGGTCCATGGATGTCTGTCTCTCCAACGTAACTGTAGCGGGAATTCCATTCTCCTACAGAACTGTGCACAAAGACCTAGGAACCTCAGTGAATTAGGATGGCCCAAAACTCACCTCAGTACCCAAAATCCCCTTACCGAGCTAGCTACAGTGTCTCATTGGTCATAACAAACTCCCATGCTTAGACAGACCAGAACATGAACTTAGATTACCTCAGGTATCGTGGAACACATGAACACTCTTTCGTTATATAATCATTGCAAACCAGAACGTGGAGTAATTGAGGACACATGCATATTTGAAATATTTATTTACTAATGCAGAGTTCTCAAACGCAGTATCTTGTACAATACTAGCAAACATATTATAAGCAACAAAGTTTCAGCATAGTTATTAGTCCATAAAAGGCGAATGGTGACAGCATACTAAGATGCTGAATTGAATAGGAATTAACAACTCCTAATTCTCACCCTCCCTATTTAGCATAGTATTTTATATCTATGAAGGTCTCATTTGGGTTTTAGCAGGGCTGGCCCATACCTCAAAATCTCAGTGGCAGAGTATCACATCATCTTCCACCAGCTCTCTGCATGCGAAGCACCATCAAGTGTGTTACGTGTGTGTGCAGCACAACAATATAAAATTTGGCAGCAGCAAGTGTGTTTCTGTCTATGGAAGTGCGAAGATCAGACCTCACAACAACATCGTGTCGAGTTATCCTTGGAGCCTTCAGCACTCACTGTGCAGACAGTGTACCGGGCAAAACTGATATCAGAGCAATAACATATTATTTCTCAAGTAAATCACGAAGCTCTTCTGGGTCGAAAGCTAAAACAACAAATATGTGTTGTGTGCAAAATGAAGCAGAAAGGAAAAATGGCGTTTAAACATTTAATAAGCTCATGCTAACTTAACACAGTATAAAAAAGAATTAGCTCAGTTACCGGCTAAGCTTCCACTTTGCGGACTTCACCTGCGTTCAGCCTGTGTACATTGTCGCTCGTGCGTATTCGAGTGGTCCATGGATGTCTGTCTCTCCAACGTAACGGTAGCTGACTTGGATTATAACGTGTGTGTGCACACCCTGTTGACCCATGACCTGCAGTTTCACTGTGATGCCTGTTTATGGCATGCGTGGATGTTTGGCATACAGACTGGAAACTGGACCTGGGGGATTGCACGAGTCCTCATGTGCAGTGAGCACATTGAGCCACTACCCAATTGGGCTTTGGTGCACATTGGGTCCAGTGGTTGAAGTCAACACATCTGTCCAGGCCAGCTGATGGATTACGTTGACGACATGTCAGATGTGGTGAACGACGATCACTCATTGGAGATGTTGGCCTACGCAGCTGCACTTGCGTTCATGGACAAGTGACAAGGTACCTGCAGCCACAACTGGATGTGACCCATTGCACGTGTCCCGACACCTAGTTGCCTGTTGTGAATCTGGTTACATGTCCCAAGACGACAATGGACATGGCTACATTGGCCTGGACTCATGATCCATGCGCGGACAACCGAAGTAGATTGGTACTGATTTGTGTGGTGAGGAACTCCCCCGAGGTGGAAATGGATGTTTTCCTACGTACCTCATCCAGACATGCTGCTGCATTGGTCTGCATATCGAGGCACTTCTCTTGGCCGTACTGACATGCACTTATTGATAAAGTTTCTGCACTTTCACTTGTCTCCAACTGTGTTGTGTCTTGATTTGTATGCCAATGTGTGTGTGTATGGGTTTGTACTTGTGCAATGTCATGTACCTGTTTTATGCTTAGCCAGATGCGTATGGCTGTTAAAGGGCAACAGGCGGGTAGACTTGTGTCCTGTGTTCGGTTGTGCAAATGTTGGTGTTTGACGAACATTGTATTCAATGTTTGGGTGCTCTGCTTCCTATGTGTGTGCTGCATCATTTGTGAGATGTCCCATAAGCTCTGATTTGGCTCACCCTTCACCCTTTCAGGCAGTGTGGTTTTCCCTTCTGTGCTTGTTCAGTGGTTTGATGTTTCCAGGTTGTGTGACTTGTGCTCTTGGTTGGTGTTGTTACTCTTGAGCATGCTTTGTCTGCAGTTGTGCTGTGCTTAATTTTGCATGTGTGCCATTGTGCCCATCTCCCCCCGTCCCCCCAGTCCCTGCTGGTTCCTCTCCCTGTTGCTGTTGTGTCTGTTGTTTTGGGCAGTTTCCGGTCCCCGAGTCGTGCCATCGTCTCCAGACTGATGTGGTGGACACCATTTCCTCCATGTCATCCAGCTCCTGGTGTGGCGCTGGCCTCCCACCTCCGGTGTGCATTGCTGCTTTCTTGTTGTCGGCGTGTTTCTGATTGTTTTTGCGTTTTGCATCATTCCGGATGTTATGGTTTTCTTCCATTGTCCTCCTCCGCTCTCAGGCTGCATTCACCTTGTCCAAGATGGCCTGCCATGTACAATGTTTTGTTGCCAATGGGGCTTGTGGGGCTGTATTCTGGCTCAGGTTGCCTCCATTGTGCTTGGCTGTTGTTTTCTGTTCGGTGTGTCTTTTTATTCAGGCTTTTGTTGTGCCTGTTCCCACCTGCCATGTGTGTCCCAGGCCTGGTGGTGCTTATCCCTGCTTTCCTCATCGCGAATGGGCTCTTCGCATGTTTTTCCGTGTTGAGGTATGTATTTTTATCTCGGTCGAGAGGTGTTAACTTCCCTTTGCAGGAAGCCACTCAGGGTGTTAACCTAAAAGATGAGCTTCAAATTTTAAGCTGCCTGTGGTGGTCAAATGGCATTCACCCTTCTGTGAGGCTGCACTTTGTTCAGGTCGACAT
Source organism: Lissotriton vulgaris (assembly GCF_964263255.1). Classification (NCBI taxonomy): domain Eukaryota; kingdom Metazoa; phylum Chordata; class Amphibia; order Caudata; family Salamandridae; genus Lissotriton; species Lissotriton vulgaris. Next base: position 217,790,525 of record NC_141698.1, read on the forward strand.
GCTGGAGACAGGGACAGAGAGGAAAGACCAGTGTCCAGACAGGTTTTCACGTGGGCATGTAGCCCACAGGTAGCCATACAACTAGGTTGGGCTACCAAGCTCCTGACATCTGAGGAAGGGTCCCAACATGTTGAGAATGGACAGAATAGTGCACTTTGGGATTGCTAGAAGACACACATAGCGAGTAAGTCATTGCCAAGAGGGAAGTGACCTAGTAGCCCATTGTCTAGTGACTGCATCATACCACTAGGGCACTTTCTGGGAACACGTATGTCACTCCTGGCAGCTTGCCTCTTAGATCACAATGGAGCTGGAACAAGAACCGAAGAAAGACTGCCATGCTGCCCCAGGACCACACAAAGAGAGGCTGTGCCATCTGCTGGTCTGCACCTACTGCACTTTGGGCGATCAAATAGAGTACAGTGCCTGTACCTTCTGGCTTGGGGAAAAGTTGTGCCTCAGCCCAAGACCAAAGAAGTGACTGAAAGTAACAGTTGACTGACACCTTCAAACCCACACCAGGGTCAGCACAGCTGAAGCAGCGCACATTGGTAAGTTGGTAGTCCAATGCAGAAGATTTGCTACTAGCTGCTGCTGGACACCCCCAGAGACCAATCCTCTATGGCCAAAAGTTGCAACCTTGTTAGCTGGACCCATATGAGTCAAGTCAAGTCAAGTCAAGTCAGGAGATTTATATAGCGCGCTACATACCCAGAGGGTCTCAAGGCGCTTGAAGAAGGGTGGGGAATTACTTCTCGAATATCCACGTTTTAAGTTGCTTTCTGAATGCTAGGTGGTTCTGAGTAAGGCGAAGGTGAGTGGGAAGTGAATTCCAGGTTTTAGCTGCCAGGTAGGAGAAGGATCTCCCTCCCATGGTGGTTTTGTTGATGCGAGGTACAGTGGCAAGGGCTTGGTTTGAGGATCGTAGCTGGCGGGAGGGGGTGTAGAAGGACAGTCGTGTGTTGAGGCATTCAGGTCCAATTTCGTAAAGTGCTTTGTGTGCGTGGGTTAGGAGACGGAAAGTAATCCTCTTATTGATGGGGAGCCAGTGGAGGTTTTTCAGGTTCCCAGAGATGTATTCTTTACGCGGGATGTCTAATATGAGCCTGGCTGAAGCGTTCTGGATGCGTTGGAGTTTTTTCTGGAGTTTTGCGGTGGTACCGGCGTATAGGGTGTTTCCGTAGTCCAGGCGGCTCGTGACCAGTGCGTGGGTGACTGTTTTTCTAGTTTCGGTGGGGATCCAACGAAATGTTTTTTTGAGCATGCGAAGAATGTTGAAGCAAGATGAAGAAATGGCGTTGACTTGTCTGTTCATCGTGAGTGAGGAATCTAGGATGACTCCCAGGTTCCGAGCGTGGTCCGTCGGGATGGGTGCTTTTCCAAGGGCCTCCGGCCACCAAGAGTCATCCCAGGCGGAGGGGGAGGTGCCTAGGATGAGGACTTCTGTTTTGTCTGAGTTCAGTTTCAGACGGCTGTGCTTCATCCATTCGGCTACTTCTTTCATTCCTTCATGCAGGTTGGTTTTGGCGGTGTTAGGGTCTCTGGTGAGAGATAGGATCAGTTGAGTGTCATCGGCGTAGGAGATGATGTTGAGGTTGTGTTGGCATGCGATGGTCGCGAGGGGGCTCATGTATACGTTGAAGAGGGTGGGGCTGAGTGAAGATCCTTGTGGCACGCCGCAGATGACTTCAGAGGCCTCTGATTTGAATGGTGGAAGGCGGACTCTCTGGGTTCTTCCAGTGAGGAACGAGGTGATCCATTCCAGTGCTTTTGCTTGGATTCCGACGTTTTTGAGGCGCTGTAGAAGGGTGCTATGACAGACTGTGTCGAAGGCAGCGGAGAGGTCGAGGAGGATGAGGGCGACTGTGTCTCCATTGTCCAGTAGAGTTCGAATGTCGTCTGTTGCTGCGATGAGGGCGGTTTCAGTGCTGTGTTTGGCTCGGAAGCCGGATTGTGAGGAGTCGAGGGATTTGTTGGTTTCGAGGAAGGCGGCGAGCTGGTTGTTGACCGCTTTCTCGATGACTTTGGCCGGGAATGGAAGGAGCGAGATAGGGCGGTAGTTTTTGAGTTCGGTGGGGTCAGCTGTGGGTTTCTTCAGAAGGGCGCTGAGTTCGGCGTGTTTCCAACTTTCCGGGAAGGTTGCGGAGTTGAGGGAGCAATTGATGACGTCTCGGAGGTGTGGTGCTATAATGGAGTCTGCTTTGTTAAAGATGTGGTGAGGGCATGGGTCTGTGGGGGATCTTGAGTGGATAGAGTTCATCAGATGGATGGTGTCTTCAGTGGAGATAGGGTTCCAGTCATTGAGGGTGTTCAAGGGGGGTGGGGGTCCTGCAGAGGGTTGGGTTGGTTGGTCTTCGGGTTGGTTGTCGAAGCTGTTGTGGATGTCTGCAATTTTGTAGTGGAAGAATGAGGCTAGGGAGTCGCAGAGGGCTTGAGAGGGGGTGATGTCGTTGGAGTTGGCTGAGGGGTTGGTAAATTCCTTGACGATGTTGACGATATGAGTCCAGATTTGCCACTCAAGAGGGACACCAGCCCCCACCAAAGGATATTGCTGGGACTGCTATACAAGGAGACCAGTTGCCCAGCCTCAGTAGGCCTTCTACGACCTCAAAGAAGGCTTTGAGGAACCCTGACCTCTGTTGCTAAAGTCACTTCACCTTACCCATGGACTCAGTAATAACCTCAAAGGCAACCCTGTTGACTGCACATCACCTGTAGAATCCTTGAGCATCTTCCTCTCCCGTATCTGCAGCATCAGGACCACTCCATTGATGTCTACTGCAGTCATGCAGTGAAGCTTAAAACTGGACTGGAAAATGCTCTGGTGAATGGTAACTGTCCACATATGCCCCATTTGCACCCCCCGGCCTCTTTCCTGGAGTAGGAGTAGGTGAACTAATTTTTACAAACATTTAAAAAAAATCACATTTTTGGTTGCCATTGCTTTTTTGTTCTTTGGTTACAAAAAATAAAGATGTATTTAAAAATCTGTATCTCTTGACCCCTCCAGTGGATTTTGCTTGTTTTGGAACTTAAAAATTAATCTAAATATAATATATTTCTGTAAATTGGTGTTAAATTTCTTTTATGTTGCGTGGCTTCCTTATTTGCTTTACACTAGTTCCTTTGTTCAAGCCTTCCTGCTCGAAGCCAAAGCTACCTGTTGTTGAGATTAAGATTGTGCAAACTAGCCTGACTGGACCCAAGACAGTGTTTTGCGAGTTTGTTCCACACAGGCATACCCCATATTACACCGAAATCCTCACAATATGTATATATTTTCAATTACATATATATTGGTACACATAGGAAAAACATTTTCGCTGTTATATTTAAACAATATTTTCGTACATTTTCAATGATAAAAAAAAGTTGTAGATAGTTTTTGAACAGTATTGTACATTTCACAATTTTTCTTTTATTTTTCAAATGTGATACATTTATTTTCTATGCAAGTGTATACTTGGTACAAATAAAGTTAACAGTTTTTAAATCCCTTTGAATTATTTCCTGAATAATACTATTGTTTGCTTTTTATAGTATTATTTCTTTTATGCATTTAAAAAAAACCTTTTTGGAACATTTTATGTTTAATTCCACGTTGGAAGTCAGTAACAGGTAGGTGCTGCTTTTTGTTGGACCAGGAAAGACCTTTTGTACGGGTTTTGAAGGTGGGGGTGTTGGAAGTACTAGCAAATGGTAGTTACAGTGTTGCTTTCGAGTTGTTTGAAAGTTTACTTGTACTTTGTGTTATTTTGTTCAGTATTAGGCTTAGTTAGAGTTGGGTAGAAATGCATCCTTTATTTTATAAAATGTTATGTTACCTTATGCATTTTTTATAGTGTAATTGGAATGTTTAAGTTATGTTTGAAGTTAGTGTTTTTTCGGGTTTCCAGAAGTGTTTTTTTAAAACATTTTTGGGGGTTTATTATGGTTCCTTAATACTTTGGCATGTGTATCTGTTTTGTTTTAGCATTCTTAGGTGGCTTTTCTGGAATTATATTTCCTGTTTTTGGTGGATTATATTTTTGAGTACAGGGTTATGAATAAATATCTACAGCTCAGAACAGTAAGTTTAATTTAATTTATTTGTTTGGGTGGGAAATGTTATATTTTATTATAAAATATTCCTTGGTAGTTCCATGTGATTTTTCATGCATGCCACGCTGTGGCAGGAACTGGTGGTGCAAATCCAGGGGGGCACAAGATGTGCCACCCGCATGCACCCCCTGGCCAAGGAGAGGCGGGAGGCCCTGTTAGGGCCCCCTTTGTTGCCTCCTGGCCACCCTTTTAATGGTGGGCTCATTGTCATGAAAGGGGCGGCTGACAGGTAACTCGTAATATGCTCGGTGGTGCCGCAGTGGCACTTTCAGCATATTGCAGCTTCCTGACCAGTGTATGACCGCCGCAGGATCCTTCACCCCTGGTGGATGCAGAGGTCCTGTAGTGGTCTAACCACCACACTTGTAATATTGTAAGCTGGCCCACAATGTGGTGGTGGTTGGATCACCAGTGTGAGTACGGCAGTCCTAGGGACCATCCTACTCATAATGATGCTCAAAGTACAAAAAGTCTATGATAAATTTGAGGAAAATTATGAAAATGCAGTCATTTTGCCAAAGGACCAAAAGTCTCCATGAATCTGGTGGAATAAAGACAAAGAAAATCTCGAAGATCCACAGGAGCAGTGAAAGAAGACGTTTTAATCTGGAAAGGTACTTTGAAGAGACAGGGGTGGAATAGTCCAAAGTGAGCACCTAAAGAACAAAGTCATGGTCAAAGATCCAGAAACTCTTTTCGCTTGGCCACCGAGCTTTTGTAACATCTTTCGTACTGAAAATCTTGCTCCCATTCCATGACATTTTCTTTTTAGACTTCAACGCATTGAGAACTTTTAGTAAATCAGCAAACTCCAAAAAAGAAATATTTACTCCTCTAGGTTTAGCTGAGGAAGATGGGAATTAAAGATCCTGACCCAGCCGACCTAGATGATGACAAAATGTGACAGAGTGATTTCCTTAAAGACCTTTCTGAGGACCATAAAGACGAAGGTTATTCCACCTGTTTCCATTTTCTAAGTATTCAGAATGCACTTTCAACATTGCCACTTCGTTTTTCAATTTTGAAACGTTATTCCCCTCATCCTGCACATCACTAATACGTTGCTTGAGTGCCCACGACATCTACAGTAAATGTGTTTTTACTATAACATGGTTGCCACTGTGAGGGAGAAACAAGCTGGCATGTTTGCTGCCTCAAAGAAGGTAAAAAATGGCAGACAAAGGAACTATCACACTGACCCGGTAGGCCGATATCAGATACAGCAGTTCATTTGGTGAGGAATAAAGAAAGAAGGTTCAGTTGTCGAAAAGTGCATCCTGCAATGCGCTGTGCTCCTGGCTCAGACAGCCATCTTGGCTGGCGGTCAAGCTCCACCCTCAACTTCTTGACCTTTAAAGTGCTATGGTTGGTAGTTCCCCATAGCTCAGTATTGTAGTTCGCTGCTGATTGAGTTTTGGCACTATAAACCTTCATGGCTGGGGAGATTGCCCGCAATTGGGTAGATTTCTGCATTTTTTAAATACCAGCAGAGGTATGAGGAATGATCAAACTGACGTACCATAGAAAATAACATAAGGAGCTATACTTACCAATAGCCCCAATACCAATTACCCAATAACCAGTCAGTTGGCAGTAAAGAAAGTTCAATTGTTTATTATACAGAATACTCTATAGAGGAGCCTCTCCCATCCTCACCCATCAAGGTGCATGGAGAAGACTGCTGGCTTACATTCAAAACCACACATATATACTTTCGACTTAGCGCATGAAACACCGTAGATGGAAAAACACTACTTGGCTCTTGGCCTTCAAGGAAGGACCATATATGGCACTCATGATTAGTACAAATCTATGCTTTAGTTATTATTGGGGAGGTCAGGAGGGCTGACTCCCCTTCGGCTCAGTGCCCGGGAGTGCAGGCACGGCGCCTTCAGGAATGATCGCACCCAAAGACAGATGCAACCTTGAGTCCCAGGACAGGGAAAGAATAGCGTGTATTCAGCTGTCTCCAGCAAATCAACTAAGCTAGGGCCTGACAGCCATTGGAAGGTAGCACATGATCACTGGTCATGCCTAACGCAGACAAGAAAAGATGGCATCTATATAGTTTTCGGCTTACTCACGGAAAACAGAACATACACATATATATCCTTACTAACTCAGTGAAAGAAGTTATAGATTACATTCTGTGCATACCTGTATACTTGAAATATATAGATACATCATGCTAACACAATATACATATACGACCCATACCACTAATCTAGGGGAAATCGGAGTTTTATCCCTCAAAACTGCTTTTAAGAATCTGTGGGGACCAGTAAAGAGAGCTGGTGATCCTAACCCTGAGGTACTCAAAAGTGTGAACTGACTGTAAAGCAATTGTGCCTAAAGTAAATGTGTACTTAAGTTTTCTATGGGGTGTAAAAGCCATTAATTTTGTCTTTTGCAAGTTAATTTCAAGTCCCCCTGGAAAAACAGGTTTTCTAAAATGTAGTAGATCAGATAGGGTACTGGAAAGAAGAAGAGTGTTGTCTGCAAACAGGAGCACATGGATCTTAATTCTGCTCTAATTTGGGAAATCAGTTTTCCAGGGGTTAAGGTGGTCAACAAGCCTGTTAATAAAAAGGGGTGCTAACACGCACCCCTGGCAAGCTCCACTATGTACAGGAATGTGCTCTGTCAGTTCGCCACCCAGATCCCATCTGACCTACACATAGTTTGATTGATGGCACCTGATAAAGGTATCTTGATAAGGAGAAAGAACGCCCCTATCGCTGAGAACTGCTTGAAGGAGATTTCTAGGGATCAGGTTGAGAGTAGCCCGAAGATCGACGAAGACCACATAAAGATGATCTTTCAGAAGGGAAACATATTTTCAAATAATAGGAAAGAAATGTAGCTCTTGGTCTATGGTGCTGAACGTATGACAAAAAACTGCCTGAAAGGGGGACAGAATATTAGCTTTGGCTATCTGGTCCTGGAGTTTACTTAGGAGCTGAGAACAAAACATTTTTTGTAGGTTATCTGAAAGGCTTATGGGTCTAGAATTTTTTATATTGCTCCTGTTGCCTTTTTTGAAGTTGGGAAGGAAATGAGCCCCAGCCCAGGTGGGAGGTAAATCAGCGGCCTTATGACTTTCTTTAGAAAGACAATTAATGTAACGTGCCTAGATGTCAATCTCTTATATATATAAATCACCAGGGACCACATCAGGTTCAGAGGCCCTGCCTTGGTGCAAAGATTCAGTGGCCAATCTCGTTTCTGATAGCGAAAAGAAGAACTCTTTATCTGCAATAGAAGGACATGCAGAAATGGACTGCTTGTGTTGGATGTCAGTGTAAAGCTTCAGAAAATGGTTTACCAAAACAGATGATGGAATAAATTGATCGGTTGGGATGCTAGCCCCAGTATGTCCAGGTAAAATGATGCACAACAATGCCACCTCTTGCTTACCCTGGACAGATGCTGCCAGATGCCTTACTTGAATGCTTTATTTCAGCCAATGACCATCAAAGTAACAGATCAATACAATATAAAACAACTATACAACAAATAAAATATGTTGATACAAAAATATATATTGTGGGCGCAACGTGAACATAGCACAACAGCTTCACTAAAAACAATAAAAACATATAATACATATTGAATAAAAGGAAACCAACATATCATCGAGGTAGTACGAAAGATTTTCACTTGGCCTATAGGAACATATCCTCATCAAGTGGGCAAAGCAGGGCCTATATTTTTAGCGTAAATGCAGAGTGAATGCCACATCGTGGAAGCAACTGTAAGTATCTAACCTCGGGAGGCTCCTTAAATCTGACCGAACCAGTTCCAGAATAGTTATTGCATGGGCCTATTCACCATCATAAGGACAGGGGAGGAAGAGATTTTGCACCAGATGGGCCAGATACTTACAAGAAACTGGGTAATTGAAAAAACAATTAATTGATTAGTATCTGCCTCACAAATTCTCAAGGCTATCCTGAACTGGCAAACTTCCAGGGATCGACATAGGGGAGCTATGCAGTGCTTGCGCTGTTTGAGATATTATTCATCATTATAACCACATGCTGTGCAAATTTTGCCCCATTTGGAAATGGTTTGCCCCAAATTACCCTTCCATTTAGCTGTATATTTGGCAAAGTGGAGAGGACCCACCCTGAATGTAAGATAGAGAGCTTTAGTAAACTGTGGATCGATCTCATTGATAGAGGTCTCAAAAGCAGAAGAGGGCTTGTACTCAAGGACATGCTCAGCTAGGATCCCCAAACCTTACTTCCTTCAGCTCCTATTGCTCCCAAAAAAGGGAATTACATTTTATGGAGGAAAATGGAGGGTTAGCAATTGGATCCAATAAATCTTCAGTCAACCCCATTGAATATAAAAACTGCTTCGCATACTTCAGCCATGTTACACCTTTTTGCCTATCCAGGATATCTCTCAAACCTGCCCTGCAGTGAACGTGCTTGTGGGAATAGACCATACACTTAGCTAGTAAAGCAATGGTATGAGAAGTACTAGGGGTGAAATGGACCGGAAGCCTGGGTCTTGTTTAAAGATCAAGTGTGTATTCTTTCGGGTAGTTTGAAGGCCATCCTCAGGAAATTGTTTTCTATGATGTTGCAAGTGGCTTGACTAAATTATTATTATTATTATTATTATTATTGCATTTATTGAGCGCACAGCTACCCGGAGGTTTCCCGGCGCTTGCCTTGGGAACCCGTCCTGGCTTTTCCCTGTGAGATAGCCCCTACAGGGCATCCCCAAGGTGAAAGCCAGGCATCCCGCCGCAGGGGGCCGTTGTGGAGATTAAGCAAGCTTAATGCCCAGAGTTGCAGAGTGAGAACCCATGATTAGAGCAGGCACCGAAGCGAGAATTATCGAGTCCGTGGACATTTGAGCTCAAGACCCTGCCGCTTCGGGAATTGAACCCTGGTCCTGGGTCTGACCTCAGCTTCCGGGTCTGCCTGCTCTACACCGTGAGCCACACTTCTCCACCGTGCAGTGTTGAAGGAGAGAAGAGACATAGGCTCATTGTACAGAGAGTGGAAATGGTTTACCCACTCCTGTGGGAGAATGTTGGATTCTGGTCTCATTTCGGTGGTCTTGGTGCCATGGGATATGATATGCCTAAGACTTATCTGATTCCCAAATTGCACAGCAGTTAGAATTTCAAATGCCCGTATGCCAGAATGTTTTCATGTTCTTTTGGACAGAGTTATAAAGTGCTCTAGATTGCTTAATAATTGCAGTAGAACCACCTTTCAGCACTTTAATTAGATGGCTCATCCCTTTTAAACCAGGTAGGATCTGTAGCTAGTGGCAAGCGCCTGCTAAAAGAAGGTTTAGTGGAGAACCAGTGTTTCATGTACTTGAGCAACATTTTTTGTGGTGCAGTCTCACTCTCTGTTAAAGTAAACAGGCTGGGAACCCTATCTATAAAGAGTTGGGCATAGATCCCCTCATTGTTACTCACATTCTCCCACCCGACCTTTATCCAATTATTACTAATAGTCAGATCTCCTTGAGACTAGCGCTGGTTCTTATCTAGACTAGCAAGAATGCCCAAAGGGTGAGGAATTGGGGAAAGTGATCCCCCTAGAACCGGAGTATGATTTCTATATCAATGAGAAATTATCAGGACTGCAGGACAGGAACGTTATATTAAATATGACTCTGATAAGAATTCCTCCTACAGGTGGGATGCCTCTCTGCATATTACTTAGTTCTGACATTTGTGGATCCCAGGTGCCAGCACATACAGAGGTCTAGCAAATGAAAGCCTACTTTCGAAAGGTTCGCTAGAAAAGGGTCATTAGGTCCTGGTGTACCGCAATAGAAGTCTTCCTCTCCTGCTATATTTCTTAATAATGATGAGGGTTCAACACTCACATTAAAATTTCCACCCACAAAGACAGCAGCCTCTTCCCTAATCTTAGACATAGTATCTCTCAGGAGATTTAAAACAGGAGACTTTTAGTTTTTTTGGAAACTCCTGCCAAATGGTATTGTCCCACTTGAGCTGTTTGGCTCTGAAGATCTGCTTGTGTGTTTGAAAGCCATCACGAATGGGGACAGAATTATGCTATGTCATCTCCTTCAGGAGACGAGCCTTAGCCCGGCAACATTCTTTATCATACCAAGGGGTAGATTTAGGAAGTTCATTGTGGTGTTGTCTGCAATGCCTTTAAAGTAAGTCTTTAGGAGACTGAGAGAGAGAAAGATAGCTATCTAATTCTAGGTTATTGGGAGATCGTGCGGCATTGGTCAACTTGGTCAAAAAGAGAGTGTACATTTGGGACAGCAAATCAAGATTGTTTGCTATCGATGGCCACGTAATGCTCCTTCTATTGCTGGTGACAGAGGGACTAATTGAGACACAGAAAGAGATGAGTCACAAAGAAAATCCCCTGAAAGACTCTAGAGCATTATGATCGCTATTATTTCATGGGAGAATCCCAAAGTCGCAAAGATTGATCCAAAGTTTAATATCAATTATACAACAGTCAATCTGTGATTTTTGTTATCACCTCTTTTAAACCTAAAGGCTCTGGATCTGTCGGACTTCGACCTCCCATTTTATGCATTTAGACCAAAAGAATGTGTTAAAGAGGCAAGCTGAATAGCTACTGATGACCAAGGCTTCAAAGAGTCCACCTCAAGAGATGGACTACCTGTGGCTTCATCTTCGCTTTTGGTTATAGTTGTGATAAGCTCTTTAGCTTCAGAGGTGGTCCTCAAATGGTAAGAAAGAACATTTTCCATGATGGTAAGGGTCGGAGTCTTTGTTTTTGGGGACCGTATGATTATAAATACCCAGAATATTATTGATATATACTAGCAGCCCGCCCCGGCGTTGCCCGGGGCAGAAGGGGGCTGGGGGCAGCATTTTGGGATTTGTGCAGTCCCAACCGGGCCCTTGCCCGCCCACCCGCCCGCCCCGACATTGCTTATACCGCCCCCCGCCTGCCCGCCCCGACATTGCCTATACTGCCCCCCGCCTGCCCGCCTGCCTCCCGCCTCCCACCCGCCTGCCTCCCTCCTCTACCTTACCTCAGCCGCGCTCCGGACTTCACTGACCACTCCCGGGCCCCCGCCCGCCCCGACATAGCCCGGACCGCCCCCGCCTCCTGCCTCGCCTTACCTGAGCCGCCGCGCCACTCCTCGCCGCTCGGAGCAGCCGCGCCACTATTTGCCGCTCGTCACTGCTCCTCCCCGCCTGTCGTCATCTCGCAGGTGTAGGTCGCGGTCAGCGCTACGTCGCGGCCGGCGCTAGTTTTAGGGGACTACTTTGTTTATAAATTTTATTTTTTTAATTTATGTTTTATTTTTATTTTAAGTCGCCTATGTCCATCTACACACCCTGAGGATTCCAACAATGTATTGGGTGTGTGGATTGGCGCTGTGGTTCCCGAGTTTACCTTGCCAAAAGGTTTCTGTTCTCTCTTTATACTTGTAGTATAGTTATTCACTGAAAAAACCATAGGTTTGACACCAGTTTGTGGTGATCTGTAATCTGTACCTTACATTGCCTGTTATCATTCCATCACTGAACTCTGTGATGTCACCCTTGGAGTTACTGAGGATTCCACCCTAGTGTTCCTTGTGTGGCAGTTGCAGCTGCTGTGTCTCCCCTACTAGCTGGACGGCTCTCTTCTCTGCAATAAACCTACAACTACCATTTCCTGTCTCCGCCTCATCTTTACACTGGCGACAAGGATGGTCAGCAGCTTTTCTTCAGCTGTTTTCAATCTTCAGAACAACATCCTCGTTTGAACCGCTTTGGAGTTCAGGACTTCCTTATCTTATTTGCCTCTACAAATTCGACATTCATGTGAGTACCTCTATAACTTTTATTGCCTGCTGTATTCATTGAGAAACGTCCCTGCCACCGGATCTTCGTTTCCTGCCGCTTTGCTGTCATTCTCCTATTGAGCTTAAGCAGCGCTACTCGTGACTTTCCCTTGTGCCAGCAAAAAAAAAAAAATGTAACGGAACATTGTCTTGACTGGCTGATTTCACCGAGGCTTTTCCTCTGCTTTTTAAGCCTTCCTTACCTCCAGTCTCGTCTTTCCAGCGCTGCGTGTCTTCTCTGCCGCTTGCTCCTCTCGTTCCGACTTGTTCTTCATTATGATGACGTCGTAGAACTTCCAACGTCCTTCAACCTTGCGCTGTCACGTCTTCACGCATGCTGGTTGTCATGGAATTCTTCAATCGTCACGACGTTTACGCTGTCTGTCAGCTACCATAATTGCTCGTCACAAAGCTTCTCTCGTCACAAAGCCTTCATTCCTGACGTGAAAGCCTTCATTCCTGCTGCAACCTTGTGCTCATTGTTTCTGATATACACGGCTGACGTACACGATTGTTCAGCCCAAAAGCTTCTGTCTTCGCTGATGCACACAGCTTCTAATTTCTAAATACGCTATTGTGCACAGTCCTGCTACATATTGAACTGCTTTTTCATGCTGATGTGCACAGCTTTTACACACTGAAAAGAGCATTTACACGCTGATGTGCACAGCTTTAGCACGCAGAAAACTACTTTTTCACGCTGATGTGCACAGCTTTAACACGCAGAAAACTACTTTTTCACGCTGATATGCACAGCTTTAGCACAAAGAAAATGGCATTTTCGCGCTGATGCGCACAGTCTTTGCATACATATAAAGCATTTACACGCTGGTGCGCACAGCTTTTGCGCACAACAAAGAACATTTACACGTTTGTACACAACTTCAATTACTTTGTACATTGTTTGATGCAAAATTTCCCTACAGCATTAATTTTTTATTTCGTCTCTTGTTCTTAGTTTTACACTTTTTAAAGACCTACAATTTTTTTTTTCTTTTCTCATTTCTACTTAAAAAATAGGAGATTCCACAATGCAAAGTGTCACTCCTCCAGCTCCATTTCTTCAGACACCTGGTGATCCTCCTCTTGAATGGAAACTCTGGTTAAGATCTTTCATGGCTTACTTAGGTGCAATTGATGGTCTAAGATATCGTGCTGAAAGGAAGAAAAGCCTTATGTACTATCATCTCGGTGTTGAAGGCCAGAATGTGTTTGACCATTTACCTCCTTTTGTTCCGCCTCCTGGTGAAGATCCAGATGAATTTGATATAGCTATAGCTAAATTAGACAAGTATTTTGTTAAAACTAAAAACATGGTTGTTCATCGTTACAAATTTTTCACCAGGGCTCAAAAACCTGAAGAAAGCATCGACACCTTTGTCACAGCTTTAAAAATACTCGCTTCCAAGTGTGAATTTGATAATTTCACCTCACAACTTATTAGGGATCAACTTGTTGCACGTTGTTCGTGCAAGCAAATTCAGGGGAAATTACTAACTTGCAAAGATCCTTCTCTGGATAAGGCTATCGGCATAGCTAAAAGTATAGAGACATCTTTGGAGGATTCTAAACAATTGGAAGTTGCTCTTTCCAATACTTCCATTTCAAGTGCAGTCTCTACTAAAGCGCCTGTTTCCTCCAAGACACCTAATTTTATGCCTCGTGATACACATGGTTACTTTAGGAGAATGGGGACTACTGGTACAAAAAGACCTTTTATGCCTAACAGACAATTCAGTCAAAATACTTTTTGCTTCAGATGTGGCTCTTCTTACCATGTTTCCAATTTCAAAAATTGCCCTGCTGCCAACCAACAATGCAGCCAGTGTGGCAAAAATGGTCATTTTTCAAGAGCTTGTATGAGAGGTAGAAGAGGCAGTGTGCAGTGTGTCATGAATGAGAGTGATCCTTCCCCTGATTCTCCAGAAAATTCGACTGAATATTCAGAATGTGATGTAACTATTCAAGAGTATGTGGTCGTTGTGAAAGACAGTAACAACGTCTGCCAAACATTTCATGTCCCTGATCCTGAAGTTGACACCATTATTGAAAAACATCATGTTCTATTACTTGTTGATACTGGGGCTCGTATCACCATTGTTTCTCACGATAAATACTCTCATTTTTGGCAAGACAAGTGCTTACTTCCCCCGGATGTTCTCACTGTGGCCTTTGAAGGGAGCAGAATTAATCTCTTAGGTTATTTCTGGGCTGAGATCTGCATTTTTGGCAAATCTATTAAGGGGAAGGTTTATGTTGCCAAGCGTGGTATTAATGTTCTTGGTCTCCTACATCAAGCTGAATTTGGTATCACTATCAAACCTGGTTTACCCAACCCTGTATTTATTGAAGGGTGCAATCTCCCTTGTTCTATGCCTTCTTCTGTTCCTGTTTGCAACATTTTGGATGGTAAAGTGTGGGAATGCAAATATGGAAAGATTTTTGAAGACCGTCTTGGTAAAATCACCAATTTTCAGCATTTTATTAAAGTCAAAGATAACATTACCCCTGTCAAACACAAACTCAGAAATGTCCCACTCAGTATCAGAGAAGATTTGTCTAAACACCTAAAGTCACTATGTGAACAAGAAATTATTGAAAAAGTAGAATCCACATTATGGCTTTCTCCCATTGTTCTTGCCAGGAAGAGGTCTGGTGATCTTAGGATGTGTGTGGATTTGCGCAGTCTTAATGAGGCCATCTGGGTCGATGGCTTTCCCCTTCCCCGTATCGAGGATTTAATAGCAAAGGTGGGTTCGTCAACTTGGTTTTCAAAACTTGATCTCAAGGCAGCTTACCACCAAATTGAATTGCATCCTCTTTCGCGACATCTCACTGCTTTTGTTACACCTGATGGCGTATTCCAATTTTTCCGTCTTCCTTTTGGCCTGGCTTCTGACGCTGCTGTCTTTCAGCAAATCATGTCCGAAATGTTTGAGGAACTTTCTAATGTAGTCGTCTTTCAAGATGATATTCTTATCTTTACTCAAACTGAGGCCGAGCATGAGAAAGCCATTGACCAAGTTTTTAACATTTTAGAACAAAGAGGTGTAACTTTACAGAAGAGCAAGTGTATATTCAAGACCAGAGAAGTAGAGTACCTTGGTCATATAATTTCTGAGAATGGCATTAAATCTAGACCAGGTTTGGTTAAAAGCATTATTGAAGCTCCTGCCCCCTCAAACAAAGAACAGCTTTTGTCCTTTCTTGGTCTTTGTGAGTTTTATTCGAAATTCATGAGAGACTATGCCAAGACTACTGAATGTTTTAGACTTCTACTAAAAAAGGGTGCCACCTTCAGCTGGTCTGATGAGTGTGAAAAGGGCTTTCAACTCATTAAAGAACACATCACTAAAGCTCCTGCCCTTCAGCCTTTCAATGGTAATAGAGAAACTGTGGTCACTGTTGACGCTTGTGAATATGGCTTAGGAGCTGTCCTTTCACAATTGGCTTATGGCAAGGAATTTACTGTGGGGTTTGCCTCCAGGACTCTTCGTCCTGTTGAAAGAAAATATTCTGTCATAGAAAAAGAGCTCCTAGCTTGCGCTTGGAGCGTTGAAAAATTCAAATCTTATCTGTGGGGTAGACCGTTTATCCTTCAAACTGACCATCGACCTCTTGTCGATATTTTGTCAGGCAGAAATATCAAACGTACAACCGCACGGTTGGCTAGACTTTCCACTAAGTTATTGGAGTTTAACTTCAAAGTCATCTATATTCCTGGCGGTAAGAACAAACGGGCAGACTGTTTGTCCAGGCTACCTATACAAGATCCTGACGAAAATGAATGGGAAACTGAGATTGAAGAATGCTTTGTGGCTAATATTTCCCAAGATTCTATTTCTTTTGCTGAAAATGATTGGATTAAAGCTGTTGAAAATGATGTCGTCCTTAAAGATGTAATTTCTTTCATACAAAAAGGGTGGCCCAAGGAAAAATCTCTCTCTCCCGAACTTCAGATCTATTGGAAAATTAACTCAGACCTTTCTTTAGAAAATGGTAAAATTGTTAGAGGCGACAAATTCATTCCTCCTTCTGTTTGTCGAGAGAAAATAGTTGCTGATGCCCATTCTGGACATTTAGGAGCCACCATTACCAAGAGAAATGTTAGATCGAATTTTTGGTGGCCTAAAATGGACAATCAGATTGTGGAGGCCATTAAACTTTGTACGCGTTGCAACACTAGTGACAAGGTTCTTGTCTTAGAAGGTGTTTGTGATTCCATTGTTCCTCCACCTGTTAGAGCTTGGCAGAAAATTGGTCTGGATTTCCTTGGTCCATTTCATGTTCTTCCCAATACTTCCAAATACTTTCTGGTCCTTGTTGATCACCTTTCTAGATGGGTTGAGGTTGAACCCATCAATGTTCCCAACTCTAAAAGTGTGATTGATTGCTTAAGTAAAATTTTCCTGAGGGAGGGTTGTCCAGAAGAAATTCTCACTGACAACGGAGTACAGTTTATTTCTAAGGAAATGAGTGTTTTTTTGAATAACTGCTGCATTAAACATACCAGAACTCCTTTATACCATCCCCAGAGCAATGGCAAAACCGAGAGGTTCAATAGAGTTATTGTTGAATGTGTGCAAGCTGCTTTCAGGTCTAAAAGCTGTATTTTTCAAGCTGTAAAAGATCTTATATGGTCTTATCGGATTTCCCCTCATGTTGCCACAAGTTTCTCTCCCTTCGAACTTATGAGAGGAAGAAAAGCTTGCTCCCAAGCTTTCCCTTTTTGGATGGCTAAAAGTTTCCACCGGGGATGTGATTTAGAGGAGGTTTGGGAGTGTGCTAACAAAAAGTCTTCCAATTCACTTCCTAGTAATTTGAAATCAAGCATGAAATCCCTACACAATATTCGTGCGGGTGATTGGGTTAGAATTAAGAATCCTGTCATTGTTAAGAAGGGTTTTTCAAAATTTCTTGATTCTCAGCAAGTTGTGGAAGTTCGCAAGAATGCTGTTAAATTGTCAAATGGCAACTGGTGGAGCACTTCTCGGGTTGCTAAAGATCCTTCTTCCCGTGCAACTGCTCCTTCACCGAAAATTGTCAATGTTGGGAATGGTCTCAGAAAAAGCTCTAGAGTAACTGTTAGGCCTGACAGATTTCGTGATTTTATCTAATTTGCTTATCCCATTTGTTATATTCTCTGTTTTTTTTCTTGTTGGTTTTTTTTTTTTTTTTTAAAAGGGGGGAGGTGTGTGGTGATCTGTAATCTGTAACTTACATTGCCTGTTATCATTCCATCACTGAACTCTGTGATGTCACCCTTGGAGTTATCGAGGATTCCACCCTAGTGTTCCTTGTGTGGCAGTTGCAGCTGCTGTGTCTCCCCTACTAGCTGGATGGCTCTCTTCTTTGCAATAAACCTACAACTACCATTTCCTGTCTCCGCCTCATCTTTACAAAGTTATTTTCAAAAAAGTGGAGATACCCATACCAGTTACAACAACCAATTCAGTAATTCCACCATTCATATACACATCCACTCATTCACCAACAGTTCTATATAGTCACTCATACATATACTCACTCATCATATGTAGTGATACACCTATACATCCTGTAACACACCGACAGTCTTCCAAAAGTTGCTCACACACATACTCACACATGCAAATAAACTATTGAACATCCATTTATTTGCATATACAGCTATACACACACTACCACCTTACTTCTAAGGAAACTTACACATACTTACTCTCTTAAACAATCACTTATAGAAACACATACTTATTTAAACAAGAACTCTTTCATTCTCTCACTCTCACATATACTCACTTATTTACATCAATACTCACATATACTAGATTAAAACATATGTAGTTACTGAGAAAGACACTACTGAGACAGTCATTCACTTACTAACACATACATTTACACAGTCATCCATCCATACAGTCCTGCACATATGCCGTCTTCCAAACACATACAAACAGTGAGTCAGTCATTGATGCATCTATGCACTAAGTAATACCCCCACCTAACCATACAGACACTCATACTGATACTAAAAAAAAACATCTAATAACCCATATACACACACATGTAGCTACTCACCAACCCATGCAGCCACTTATACACAAAGTGAAACACTGATACAAGCATTTAAATATTTAAACAATACTCGCTAATATATGTATTCACTAAAATACATTTAATAAGCCAGTTAACCAATCAATTTTTTTTTAAAAACATCCATTAAGACACTTATTTAAACAATTATTCTTCCATCGACCTTTACATATGCATATATAAAACATATTTATTTTTCAGAAAGACACACATTCACTGGATGGTGTCATCAGTGATGTCATGAGTGATGTCACTGACCATGTCATGAGTGATGTAATATGTGATGTCATCAGCAGCGCATTACACGCGCAAGTTATAGTGAGTCCAACTAACTATAACGTGGGAATTTCAATGGTTTTATGTCAGTAAAATTTCCAGCTAACTATAACTGGTGTCAAACCTATGGTTTTTTCAGTGAATTTAATAGGTTTTTTAAATGCTAATTCGTAACTATAACTGATGTGAAACCTATGTTTTTTTCAGTGAATTTCAATGGTTTTTTAATAGCATTTCTCTATAGGTATAAAAAGTAAAACAATTTATAACGAATTTTATATTGTATAATTATGTAATATTTTTTTTTTTAATTTTTTGCCCCGGATCGCTCCTGGGGCGCGTACCGGTGAATGCATGGGTAAGCGGAGTGCTTTGGTGCGCCCCATGGCGCGTACCGGTGACCATCCCGTTAGCTCTATTCTCGCGTACGAAAACAACATTGTGACGTTTCGCGTAACCGCGTGATGCATCATATGACGCACTGCGTAAGCGCACCTGGGAGCACCCGAGCGCATACGATCGCGCAACGTCCTGACGTGCTTATGCTACGCGCCCCCGGGTGCGCTCCGGGGCGCGACTATGGGTGCGCCCCAGGGGCGCGTAGCGTAAGCGCGTCGGTTCATGTGACCTGAAAATAAAACTTTTTATTGGTTTATTTCACTTTTGGTTTCCTAATGATGTAAGGCCAGGTCATGTGACCTAAGAATAACACTTTTCATTGGTTCAGAACAGTTTTCTTTTACACCATGGCAGCCATCTAATTCTTCAGCCTCTAGGAAGTAATTTGTTCTCCTACCAAGAAATCAGCGCCAAGATGCTCCTTCCGGAGCGACCGTTGCGCTCTATAAATACCCCTACAAATTACAAATTACAAATTACAAATGATGAAAGACCCCACCTTTTTTCCTTATTATACCTTTGTGCTTTGAGAGAGGTAGACCTGCAGTTATTTCAGTAGAAAATGGCTACATTAGCTGCAGCTGCTGGATCTTCTGGACCACCACCACCACCACAAGGACCACCACAACTTCACAGTGGTGGAGATCAAGAAGAGGAGGAGGATGAGGAGGAGGAGGAGAGGAGATTCGTCCCAGAGGACAATATTACCTACAAACCTAAAGAGCACATCATCTGGCAGTTTTTTCCAATCCCCAACGACAAAAAAAAAGTAAATGCGCCTAAGGCAACCTGCTTAATATGTCATCAGGAGCTGTCAAGGGGGAATCCCAACAAAAAATACTCCTTTGGCAACCACACCATGATCAGGCATATGCAACGGAAGCATCCAAATAACTATGCTAGGGCAGAGGTCAGGCAACTGGCCAGAAACCCTGTCCAATCTTCTGCCAGCACCTCCCAAACTAATGTTTCCACCCCATCGGGACCGGAAGTTAGGGAGTGCTCCACCATACAAACAAAGTTTTCCAATTTTAAAATGGTTTGTATTTTTTGTGGACAAACAATATGCTATGGAGAGAAATGCATCACACTCATTAACCGTGCTTGGGATAACCACAAGTGCCCAAGGAAACATTAATTTTTTCCGCTTTTTTTTTTTGCTCCTGTTGAACCCTTTAGAATTCCCTGTTTTTTGTTTCTCCCCTTAAAAAATACAAAAAAAATATAAAACTGTTCAGAAAAGTCAAAAAAAGTAAAAAATGTTCAAAAAACAATAAAAAAATATAAAACAACAAAAAGAATAAAAACAACAGTTCTTTTTAGAACTACCTCTAATGTATAAAAAAAAAAAACTTTTTGGGGAAACTCTGTCATGCTTTTTTTTGTTTTCAGCGCCGGGGCCCTTTTATGTCCCCCACATCAAACCTAGGGGGTCGGGGGGGTCTACCCTGCCCCCTTATGGTAATTTCCCCCTTTTTTTCCACCTCTTGTGTCTCTATCCTACCGAGACACAAGATGGCGGCCGGTCCGGACTGTTTCGAATGTTTACAGACACCCGAGAGCTAATCAGCTTTCCGTGCGCACCTCTCGTGTCGCGCCCGCTGCGCTCCCCGGTGCGCGTACCGGGGCGCGCTTATAGATATATATATATTTTGGAACCTAAATTACTCAAAATCCACTGGAGCACATATCTTGAGACACAGCAAAGGCACATCGGGCTACCAGTCTCTACAATTTTGCCAAGTTTGGTGGAAATCCATTCAGCCGTTCGGGCTAAAAGTGAGTTTGACCGCCCTATGGAAATTAACATGGAGAAAACACATTTTGGGACCCCCTTTTATCTCGGCCCCCGCTTGACGAATCCCATCCACATTATCAGGGAAGGAGCGGAGTGGAGCGGGCCACCTTCTTTGAGAAATTCGCGAAGATTCGTCCACCGGCGCCAAAGTTATTCCCAATAGAATGTTACGGATTTCCTATGAAAAGTAGATTCTAACTATAACTACCTACTGGCGACTGCCAGTAGGTTATATATATATATATATATATATATTCACTGAAAAAACCATAGGTTATAGACCATATATAGTTAGGAATTTGCATTTACAAAACCTTGAAAATTCACTGAAAAAACCATAGGTTAGAGACCATATATAGTTAGCTGGACATTTTATTGACATAAAACCAATGAAATTCCATATATAGTTAGTTGCACTAACTATATATCGCGCACCCGCAATCCACTGCTGATGATGTCACATATTACATCATTCATGACATGGTCAGTGACATCACTGATGACATCACTGATGACATCTCAAATGACATCACTGATGACATCACTGATGCATCACTGATTACATCTCAAATGACATCATCTAGTGTCTGTGTGTTTTTGTAAAGTTTAAATATGTTTTACATATTGAAGAATGAGTGGATGTATGGAAGACTGAGTGTGTGTGTGGCTGGCTGGGAGGTGTGTGACTCTGTGCATATCAATGTGTACTTGTATCAGTGATTGTATAAGAGAGTAAGTATGTGTTAGTATATGTGTGAAAAGTATGGTGTTCTGTGTTTAACTGTATAGATGAGGAAATCGAAGTGTGATTGATTCTTCACAGGACTGACTAGGTGTATGAGTGCATATGATAGTGTTGTAATAATGAGTGACTGTATGTATGAGTGATTGTATGGGTGAATGAGTGAATGTGTGTGTAGACGTAGGAATCAGTGAGTGCGTATGTAGTAACTGGTATTGGTGTGTCATGATGTCATCAGTGATGTCATTTGAGATGTCATCAGTGATGTCATTTGAGATGTCATCAGTGATGTCATCAGTGATGTCACTGAAGTATGGTGTTCTGTGTTTAACTGTATAGATGAGGAAATGGAAGTGTGATTGATTCTTTACAGGACTGACTAGGTGTGTGAGTAACTCCATGGATGAGTGGCAGTGTGTGAGTGTCTGCATAGGTGTATGAGTGCATATGATAGTGTTGTAATAATGAGTGACTGTATGTATGAGTGATTGTATGGGTGAATGAGTGAATGTGTGTGTAGACGTAGGAATCAGTGAGTGCGTATGTAGTAACTGGTATTGGTGTGTCATGATGTCATCAGTGATGTCATTTGAGATGTCATCAGTGATGTCATCAGTGATGTCATTTGAGATGTCATCAGTGATGTCATCAGTGATGTCACTGACCATGTCATGAATGATGTAATATGTGACATCATCAGCAGTGGATTGCGGGTGCGCGATATATAGTTAGTGCAACTAACTATATATGGAATTTCATTGGTTTTATGTCAATAAAATGTCCAGCTAACTATATATGGTCTCTAACCTATGGTTTTTTCAGTGAATTTTCAAGGTTTTGTAAATGCAAATTCCTAACTATATATGGTCTATAACCTATGGTTTTTTCAGTGAATTTCATTGGTTTTTTAAAAGCTAATATCTATAGCTGTAAAATATATTCTTTATTACGTGACGTATCACGTAGCCACGTGAGACGCCTCATGGCGCGTCGCATAACCGTGACGTATCGGCTCTGCAGCACAAACAAAACCAGTAACGTAAGCGTGCCGGAGCACGCTTACAGATATATATATATTTTTTAACCTTAATTAGACAAAATCCACACGTGCACATATCTTGAGGCCTTGCAAAGGCACATCAAACAAACAGTCCCTACAATTTTGCCAAGTTTGCTGGAAATCTATTCCCTTAATTTTTTTTTTACTGTTTCTCTTGGTTTTCCCCTTGTTACGCTTACCGGGACGCTACCCGGTACGCGAACCGGACGCTCCAAAAACACAAGATGGCGGACTCCCGTTACGCAGCCGGTTAGCTGCCCGGTTCGCGTACCGGGAAGCGCCTCTACCGCGAAAAATCGCGGGGGACTTTAATATCCCCCTCATCAATCCTAGGGGGTCAGGAGGGGTTTACCTTGCCCCCTTTCCTTCATCTCCCCCTTCTTTTTTCACCACATCTTGTCTCTCGAACCTACCGAGAGACAAGATGGCGGCCGCTCCGGACTGTTTACAATGTTGACAGCTACGCTGCCGGTTAGCTGCCCGGTTAGCTGCCCGGTGAGCTGCCCGGTGAGCTGCCCGGTGAGCTGCTCGGTGAGCTGCCCGGTTCGCATACCGGGACGCGCCTCTACGGCGTAAAATCTCAAAAAAAAAAAAAATTTTTTTTTTGCCCCGCGGGGCACTTTAATATCCCCCTCATCAATCCTAGGGGGTCAGGAGTGGTCTACCTTGCCCCCTTTCCTTCATTTCCCCCTTCGTTTTTCACCACATCTTGTCTCTCGATCGTACCGAGAGACAAGATGGCGGCCGCTCCGGACTGTTTAGAATGTTGACAGACACCGGAGAGCCAATCAGCTTTGCTTCGCGAAGTTCCGTTACGCGTCAGGTACGCGAACCGGGGCGCTAACCGGACCGCTGTCACAGATATATATATTTTTTTAAACGTTCATTTCTCAAAATCCACTGGAGCACATATATTGAAACATAGCAAAGGCACGTCGGGCAAACCATATCTACAATTTTGCCAAGTTTCATGTAAATCTATTCAGCCGTTCGAGCTAAAAGTGAGTCCAACCGCCCTATGGAAAAATGAATGGGAAAAACGCGTTTTGGGACCCCCCTTTTTTCTCGGCCCCCCTTGACGAACCCCCCCCCCCAAATTTTCAGGGGCTGCTCAGAAACAAAATGTGCCATTTTCCTGAAAATTTCAGCCAATTCCGTCCACAAACGCCAAAGTTATTAGACATAGAATTTTCAGAAATCCCATAGAGAAAAAATCCTAACTATATATACCCACTGGCTATCGCCAGTAGGTAATATACATATATAAACATATATAATCTGCATATCTATATAAATATAAATGCATGCATACATATACATATATGCATACATATGCATGTTATTTACATGAAAGTTTTAAAAACACTAATAAAAGCAAAGCTAAAAAGCCACCTCATTACAAACAGAATGGCTTTAACTTAAACGAGGGCGAGATCTATTGCATTTTCAATGCTTGTTTACTTTGGTTCTACCAAGAAGGCATTCAGATGTGTCACACATTTGCCATAAATTCTGAATGTTAGCACTCTAGTTGCTCATTAGATCACTGTAGTAAAGCTAGTGCTCACCAGGGAAGTCTGCTGCTAATCATGGTTTGCAGCCATTTTCCCGCATTTTTTATCCCGCAGACTTTCAGTCCGCATACCATTATCCCGCAAGGTCATTGACCTCGCATACCATTATCCCGCATTGTTTCAAAACGCATGTGCATTTATCGCGCATGCCTTTACAAAGAATTACGTTTTAAAGGCATGTATGGTAAATGCATTTGCGTTGTGAAAACCACGATGACGAGAGAGGTAAGTGGGTTTGTGTTAATTTTTTCGTGGGTTAGTGATTGTGTAGTGTAGTGTAGTGTTGTGTAGTGTAGTGTTGTGTTAGTGTAGTGTAGAGTTGTGGTGGTTGTTTAGTGTAGGGTCATGCTGGGGGTAGTGTTTTGGGGTTTAGGGTTGTGTTGTAGTGTTTGCGTAGTGTAGGGTCATGCTGGGGGTAGTGTTTCAGGGTTTAGGGTAGTGTTGTAGTGTTTGCGTAGTGTAGGGTCATGCTGGGGGTAGTGTTTTAGGGTTTAGGGTTGTGTTGTAGTGTTTGCGTAGTGTAGGGTCATGCTGGGGCTAGTGTTTTAGGGTTTAGGGTAGTGTTGTAGTGTTTGCGTAGTGTAGGGTCATGCTGGGGGTAGTGTTTTAGGGTTTTGGGTAGTGTTGTAGTGTTTGCGTAGTGTAGGGTCATGCTGGGGTGTAGTATTTTAGGGTTTAGGGTAGTGTTGTAGTGTTTGCGTAGTGTAGGGTCATGCTGGGGGTAGTGTTTTAGGGTTTTGGGTAGTGTTGTAGTGTTTGCGTAGTGTAGGGTCATGCTGGGGGTAGTGTTTTAGGGTTTTGGGTAGTGTTGTAGTGTTTGCGTAGTGTAGGGTCATGCTGGGGTGTAGTGTTTTAGGGTTTTGGGTAGTGTTGTAGTGTTTGCGTAGTGTAGGGTCATGCTGGGGTGTAGTATTTTAGGGTTTTGGGTAGTGTTGTAGTGTTTGCGTAGTGTAGGGTCATGCTGGGGGTAGTGTTTTAGGGTTTTGGGTAGTGTTGTAGTGTTTGCGTAGTGTAGGGTCATGCTGGGGTAGTGTTTTAGGGTTTTGGGTAGTGTTGTAGTGTTAGCGTAGTGTAGGGTCATGCTGGGGGGTAGTGTTTTAGGGTTTTGGGTAGTGTTGTAGTGTTTGCGTAGTGTAGGGTCATGCTGGGGGTAGTGTTTTAGGGTTTTGGGTAGTGTTGTAGTGTTTGCGTAGTGTAGGGTCATGCTGGGGGTAGTGTTTTAGGGTTTTGGGTAGTGATGTAGTGTTTGCGTAGTGTAGGGTCATGCTGGGGGTAGTGTTTTAGGGTTTAGGGTAGTGTTGTAGTGTTTGCGTAGTGTAGGGTCATGCTGGGGGTAGTGTTTTAGGGTTTAGGGTAGTGTTGTAGTGTTTGCGTAGCGTAGGGTCATGCTGGGGGTAGTGTTTTAGGGTTTAGGGTAGTGTTGTAGTGTTTGCGTAGTGTAGGGTCATGCTGGGGTGTAGTGTTTTAGGGTTTTGGGTAGTGTTGTAGTGTTTGCGTAGCGTAGGGTCATGCTGGGGGTAGTGTTTTAGGGTTTACGGTAGTGTTGTAGTGTTTGCGTAGTGTAGGGTCATGCTGGGGGTAGTGTTTTAGGATTTAGGGTTGTGTTGTAGTGTTTGCGTAGTGTAGGGTCATGCTGGGGGTAGTGTTTTAGGGTTTAGGGTTGTGTTGTAGTGTTTGTGTAGTGTAGGGTCATGCTGGGGGTAGGGTTTTAGGGTTTAGGGTAGTGTTGTAGTGTTTGCGTAGTGTAGGGTCATGCTGGGGTGTAGTGTTTTAGGGTTTTGGGTAGTGTTGTAGTGTTTGCGTAGTGTAGGGTCATGCTGGGGGTAGTGTTTTAGGGTTTAGGGTAGTGTTGTAGTGTTTGTGTAGTGTAGGGTCATGCTGGGGGTAGTGTTTTAGGGTTTAGGGTAGTGTTGTACTGTTTGTGTAGTGTAGGGTCATGCTGGGGGTAGTGTTTTAGCGTTTAGGGTAGTTTAGTTGTTTAGTGTATGCTAAAGGCATATTCGTTCTAAAAGTTTTCGTTATTTTAATTTGCGGCCTAATAGTACATGCAGGATTTCATCATATATTCGCTAATCATACTTTCTATGGCAAAATGAACCCCCTCATTTTGTTCCTTTTTAAATTAAATGTTTTAAGAGTTACCACTTTATTCCAATCAAGATGGCTTCAGGTGTGCCATACCTTTGTAATAAGTAGGACTGTTAGCACTCTAGTTGTTCTTTAGAACACTCTGGGACATTCTGTCATTGGGCTATAGTTGGGCTACATCTGGCTGATATTTGGGCTACATTTGTTTTTTTTGTCTCTGGTGGCCATCTTTGGGCTACATTGGGCTACATTGGGCTACATTGGGCTACATTTGGGCTCCAACATATATATAGCCCAATGTAGCCCAATATATATTTTTCAAAGTTAATTTTTGTAAAAACCACTGGAGCCTATATCTTGAGACATAGCAAAGGCACATCGGGCTACCAGTCCCTACAATTTTGCCAAGTTTGGTGTAAATCCATTCAGCCGTTCAGGCTAAAAGTGAGGCCAACCGCCCTATGGAAAATTGCATGGGAAAAACACGTTTTGGGACCCCCCTTTTTTCTCGGCCCCCCCTTGACGAAACCCCCCCAAATTTTCAGGGGCTGCTCAGAAACAAAATGTTCCATTTTCCTGAAAATTTCAGCCAATTCTGTCCTTAAACGCCAAAGTTATTCGACATAGAATTTTCAAAAATCCCATAGGAAAAAAATCCTAACTATATATACCTACTGGCTATCGCCAGTAGGTAATATATATATTACCTACTGGCGGTCGCCAGTAGGTATATATAGTTAGGATTTTTTCCCTATGGGATTTCTGAAAATTCTATGTCAAATAACTTTGGCGTTTGTGGACGGAATCGGCTGAAATTTTCAGGAAAATGGCACATTTTGTTTCTGAGTAGCTCCTGGAAATTTGGGGGGGGGTTCGTCAAGGGGGGGCCGAGAAAAAAGGGGGGTCTCAAAACGCGTTTTTCCCATGTTAATTTCCATAGGGCGGTTGGACTCACTTTTAGCCCGAACGGCTGAATGGATTTCCACGAAACTTGGCAAAATTGTAGGGACTGTTAGCCCGATGTGCCTTTGCTAGGTCTCAATATATGTGCTTCAGTGGATTTTGAGAAATTAATGTTTAAATCAAGATATATATCTGTAACAGCGCTCCGGGCAGCGATCCGGTTCGCGTACTTTTCGCGTAACGGAACTTTGCGCACGGAAAGCTGATTGGCTCTTCGGTGTCTGTCAACATTCTAAACAGTCCGGTGCAGCCGCCATCTTGTCTCTCGGTAGGATCGAGAGACAAGAGGAGGCCAAAACAAAGGGGGAAATTTCCATAAGGGGGCATAGTAGATCCTCCCTGACCCCCTAGGTTTTTTTTTTTTTTTTTTGCGCGATGAGCGCCTAGTACGCGAACCGGAAAGCGTTCTGGGCAGCGTACTATAAGGATAATAGAATGATACACTTTTCAAAGACTGTATGTTAATTGTTTGTTGTTTTTTTTTTTTTTTTGTTTTCTTTATTTTTAAAGTTTTTTTTTATTTTGATTGTTTTTCATAATTTATTAAACTTTCTAACATTTCAGTGTCTGAAATGTCATTATTTTCTTGAAATATTGTTTGCAATCTGTGAGGTTGTAAAATGTCCTCATTTGCAAGGAGGGCATCTACTGCTTGGACACATTGCAGCAGTTCATTATCCAAGCTTTCATCCATAAATTCCATGTCAATTTGTTCAATCAATTCCTGGCTGCTCTCTTGCAGGTCCATCTCAAAAGAAACTTGGTTTTCGCCTTCCATTTTGCCTGAAATTTGGATTAAAAAAATATATATTAGTAGAGATAGGGCACTGTTGGGATTAATTTTAGATAGGCAGTTTTTATCAGTGAATTTATCTTTTGGCAGTGTATAGTATCAGAGTGGAAATAGGACTATAAAAAAGTGTATGTGATTTAACCAAGACAAGCCTAACTCCATTCATAACTATAACAGAGAAGTCTATCTAAATACATTACTACTACAGAGGGATAGTGTATATCTAGCAGAAAAAGTCTACTATATTAAGTTATAGTGCACAATATATTTCATTTTTAAAAATTATAACTTACCTTCACAAAGAAGTTGAAGTTTTTGGAAGCTATTGAAATGTGAGGTACAACAAGAAGTAGTAGTCAAAATGGCTGTGTTTCCTTCTCTTCCTTTATATATATATACAGGTATATAACCAATCAAATGTCAGGTAATAAAAGTAGAAAATGAAAGTAACATTTTCATTGGTTGTCAATTCCAACAGTTCAGATGTGTTTTGTGAAGTAATTTACCTCACGGTACTTGGAGAGGTCTACAGGCTAAATGGCTAAATGAAATTTCAATCAAATTTGTGAGAATGAAAGGGATTGTTATGTAGTATGAGCTATTCTATATTTGGTGAGAGTGTCTCTAGTCGTTTTTCTGTAAATTACTTTCCCACCTTTTTTTGGGACCGCTTCCCGGGAAGCGGTCCGGTCCGCGAACTAGGAGCGTAACGGGAGTCCACCATTTTGTGTTTCGGTCGAATCAAGGTATAAAATGGAGGGTAAATAATGTTCTGAATGGGTAGAAGGGGGCATGGTACAAGTATTTTGGCCCCCTACGTTTTCTGAGGGTGGCTGAGGAGGACTATATGTGCGAAGAAAAACCTTTTTTTTTTTAATTTTGCGCGGTTAGCTTCCAGTTCGCGTACCGGATAGCGCTCTTTGAGCGTAGTTTGTTGAAAATTACAGAAAAAAAGTTAGAAAAAAAATTATAAAAGTGTGTGATCAGATGAAGGGTAGCTCTGAGAAGAGCTTTTGGGTTTATGGTACATTTAGGTACTTATAAGTAGGTACCAATGCACAGTCTTAAATTCAGAATGAAAATTCTGTTGCCCTCATCTGAGAAGTGAACTCCATCTCCTCTGTAGATATCTTGCATGTAGTAACGCAAGTTATTGTTGTACAGAGAGCCCATTCCATGGTCTCTCATGAAAGCTGAAACAGATTTGTTTACATGCTTCCTCGCTTTCTCAATTTGTGGAGAAAATTGGTTGGACCACCTCCATTTCTGTCTTTGGCATATATTGGAATATACCAAGGCAGTTTGAGGAAAAAGTGACATTAATTGCTCAAAGGTGTCCTTTAAAAGCATTTCCAGACCTACCCCTGTCAAAGTGCCCAAATCATTACCTCCACAGTGCACTATTAACAGGTCAGGTTTTGGCAAATGCATAAAGGTTTTCACCAATGGTATCAATTGGTGACATTTTAATCCTCTTTGGCCCAACCACTTAATTTCCACATCTTGTAAATTGAGGTTGTGTAAATTTCTGTTCTCAGCATACCTTTGAGCCCAGTGGATGTAACTATGTCCAACAATCCAGACCTTAAACATGGTGGGAGAAGGTTGTTCTGCAGTCAGATGAAGTGTGGTAATGAAAGGGCAGTTGAAACAGTAGGAGTTTCTAAAGAAAAAAAACTGTGGATTTCCAATGCTAATGAATCATTAGCAGTGATTGGTGCATTTCCATTTCTGAAAACAGAAAGTTAGGGTGCATGGATGTGTTCTTTGAAAGATGTAATTTGAATGGTCAAGGAAGAAACATTTAATGAAAGATTGCACTGGATACGCAGGTGCACTGAGATTTCAGAGTTCAATTGAAACATTGTTGTGTGAATTTGCAAACATGAGAGGTCTTCCAGGAGGTGGTTGCTATGGAAAAAAGGCAGAGAGGGCAGAGGGGGGAAGGGTTTTGATTTGAAAAAAGTGAGGGAAGAGTTATGATTGGCTAATATGAGAGATATGTGAAATGAATATCTGTATTTCTGTGCTTTCAATAGCTGCAGCCTTTGGAGTGCATCCTTTTTCTTCTGCTGAAGACAATTTGGTGTATTTCTGAGACTGTTTTCAAAACTCAAAAAATATTTGCTAAGGTGAGAAAAGATTTATTTAATTTAGATAGAGAATAGTATGATTTAAGGAGAAAATGATGAAGAAAGCTGTGTTTTTAAAATGTGGTTTTGTCTCTAGTGATATACAAATAGAATTAGTTTCTTTGAGAAATTGTAATTGCATATTCGGTGTAGCATTCTGGCATGCAGTAACACAAGTTATTGTGGTACATGGAGCCCATTCCATGGTCTGTTATGTAAGCTGAAACAGATATGTTGTTTTTAAAAACGATTTTAGGAATCAATTACATTTCTGGATATGTACTGCTAGAGCTTTATAGGTTGTTTAGGGTCATATTTATAAGGCATTTGAGTGTCTTTGATGTTATTTTTCCTTTTTAAATGGCAAGCATTCCTCATGGGGCAAGTGTCTTGTAAATACGCTCCCACCTGCGCTTGGCAAATTGAGATTTTGATTATGGGAGTTACATAGCCATGTTAATAATGTCCAAAAAATGGTGCTAGGGCATTCCAGAAAACGCTTTCATGTGTCTCAAGGACATTTTCAGTAATTTCCTCTTGAATGCAGGTATGCAATTGATTTATATGCTGTGTTTAAAAACGAATTTTGAAATCAATAAAATTTCTGAATATGTACTACTAGAGCTTCATAGGTTGTTTGGGGTCATACACCATTTTTGGGAAATTATTAACATGCCTATGTAACTCCCATAATCAAAATCTAAATTTGCCAACCGCAGGTGGGAGCGTATTTACAAGAAATTTGCACCATGAAGAACGTAAAATAGCATAATAGACACTCAAATGCCTTATAAATATGACCCAAAACAACTTATGAAGCACTAGCAGTGCATATTTCCAGAAATGTAATGGTTTTCAAATAATGACTTACTTCATTGGTAGGCCTTCACATGTTTTTTTACCTTGGTTTTTTTCAGTGAAAATCTTATCTGCAACCATGTGTTGGCTTCACCTCAAATAAACAAAACAGGTGATGGACCGAATGTGGATCAATGACACACATTCACCCCAGTCCAAAGATCTGGGCCTAAACAAACCTTTAGATAGGCTACATCTTATCGTCATCCTGAATTAATCATTTAAAATATTAGGGAGTGATTTATGATTGTTCTATGCCTGTTTTGTACCATTGAGTGTCATTTTTGTGATGCAGTGCTGGTGGAAAACATTTGCTATGTTAAATAATTAGTAGGGCATTAAGTTTTAGATGACTGTTATTCATTTACTGTTTGGTAATAGTGATTAATAACATTTTTTATTATATTTTTCCACAGATTCAACTGCAGATTCTTTCATAGTTTGGAAAATGCCTACAAAAAATAGAATTAGAAAGGCTAGAAAACGTCAAAGACAGCAGGATGATGTTTTATTGCAGCAGTCCTCTTCCCCAAATACTTGTCAAAACACCAAGAAAGGTCCGGGTAAGAGCACGAAATCATTCTTAAGAAATATTTGTAGTAAAAAAAGTTTTTCTCCAAAAAATGTTTCAATCCACAAAAAGAAAAGCAATTTAAATGGAAAGGAGAGACCTATCAAAAATGTTACTGGTAGATGTGAATGTATTTTCAGCTTATATAGCGCACAGCTACCCACAAAGGGTTTCCCGGCGCTTGCTTAGGGAACCCGTCCTGGTATTCCCCTGTGAGATAACCCCGGCAGGGTATCCACAAGGTGAAAGCCAGGCATCCCGCCGCGAGGGGCCGTTGTGGAGATTAAGCAAGCTATTGCCCAGAGTCGCAGAGTGTGAACCCGTGAGTTGAGAAGGCACCGGAACGAGAATTATCGAGTCCGGGGAATTTTTTGAGCCCAAGACCCGCCGAGGCGAGGAATTGAACCCTGGTCCAGGGCCGATCTCAGCTTCCGGGTCTGCCGCCTCTAACCCCTGAGCCACACTTCTCCACTGGTAGAGGAAGAGATAACTCTGTGCATGATAGTAGAAGGTAACAACAGTTTAGGGACATTCGAAATCGAATGTTCCGTAACAGGATAATAGTTAATTTATTGAAAAATATTAAAAAAAAAGGCCAACAGAAAGCGGCATTTTATAAGAAGAAGAAAAATGTAGAGAAAATTATTGATCATGCTTTTGAAATTAAGCGAAAGTTGTTTATTTTGGTAATCAATAGAATTAGGAAACTAAGCAAGGTAATTTCTGATTTCAAAACAAAAAGTAGATGGAAGAGAGTAGTAAATCGTACTAACTTTTGTGAAGTTTTTTCCGGAGAATGGATGCATAGTTCAAGTTGTGAGGCATTTTTTAATGAGGAGAGTTATTTTCAGGATAATGATTTGGTGTTTGCAGTTGACACCAGTGGTCGAGCTTATGAAGTGAAGGATGGTTGTCCAGTTGAAAAAGAACAACTTGTGACAACAGAGACAGAAGAGGCGCTAAGTGATGAGGTTTTAGGAAGACGTCCTAAGGGTCCTGTGTACATTTGGAAGTGTAGTTCTATTTGCAGTGTGCGACAGGTTTCCATCAATTTGCTTTGTGATTTTATACGGACATTTAATAAGAAAAGTTTGAAGCAGAAAATGAAGTTGTTGCAAGATTTAGATCCTTGCAGAGTGAGACAAATGACAGGTTTGCATGGTCATTCACTGGCTTGTCTTTCCAGGAGAGTATGCCAGAGTGTTTTTCATCATTTCAGGATGCTAGCAGTGCATCATAATAAAGTGAGAAAATTAGTGAGAATGTTGTATTATGCTAAGAGTCCAGCAATTATGCTTAAACAATTATGTGCTGCTCTTTTGCATGGTTCTGAAATAGATGTGAAGAATATTTGTGAAGAAATTGAGTTTTGTTACTTTGGTAGTAGAGATGAGAATGTTCAAATTGACCCAGAAGTAGAGGGTTATGTTGAAGATAATATACAGGTTTCTAGTTCAGATAATTTTCAGAAGGAAATTGCCACGTTTCAGATGAAATCAAGTGAGAGGCCTAATTTCACTTGTGTATGTTGTCGACGCACTTATTATAAGAATCAGACTAAGTTAGTGGATTTATATGCAAAAACTGAAAGGGAAAATAATAGTGAATGGAAGGATTTTGCCACATACTTGATGGTAGAAAATTGTTTTGATTTGGGAGTGGACCAACGTGTGTGTACTTATTGTTGTAATAAATTAAATCAAAACCAGATGCCTGCTAGGGCAGTTCATAATAATATGGAATTGGTTGAGATTCCTTCAGAATTGAAGGATTTAAATACTTATGAATCTATTTTGATTCAAAGTATCCATCCCTTTCAGGCTATTGTAAGAATGGAGCCAAAGACAGGGAAGTTGCCTCCAGCAGATTTACAGAGAGGATTAAAGGGAAGAGTTGTTTATTTGCCTCTAGATTTGAACAAAAACATTAACACAATTGGAGTTGAGAAAGTGGAAGAGGAACCTCTGGTTATCTTGGTTAATGGGGTTCCGACAAAGAATAAGAAAATATGGCAAGATTTAGTGGATGTTAGGAAAGTGAAAAATGCAACTTTGTATTTGAAGAAAAATAATAAGTACTATAAGAATGTATATGTTGCAGAAGAGGAAGTAAGTGATGAAGAGGATAGCATTTTGTGTGCTGGCCAAATTGAGAAAGTAGAGGTGTCTAATAGTGAAGAAATATATGAACATTATAGTGTTCATCCTTTGCATTCCAAGGAAGTCATGGGGAATGCTATTGAGTTGTTTCAAATGAAACAAGCCAAAGGGAGTCCCATTAGTGTTTGGGAGGAAAGTTTGGAAGCTCGGTGTTTCCCACAGCTATTTCCCACAGGTCAAGGAGGAAGATATGATGAGCGACCTCATCAAATTCCTGCGTCTGAATACCGGACTTTACGATTGTATGCAGAAGATCCTAGGTTTCGTCAATGCATTCCCTATTTGTTTCATCTCCTGTTTGAAAGCGATCTGTCAGGACTGTCATATGCAGTGAACCACATTTTAAAAAGTGTTATACAGATGCGAAACATCTCGGCAAGTGACTTTATGCATAAAGTCAATGTCCAAGACAGTATTTTGGATTCTCACTTAATTAATCTCATGGCGTGTCAGCGTGGTACTAATGAGTACTGGTACCGTCGTCATGGTGATTTAAAATGTATGCTGAGGAACTTAGGAACTCCAACATGGTTCCTCACTCGGAGCTGTGCCGAGTATGGCTGGGAAGACTTACTTGAATTTCTACGAGAGGCAAATGGAAATATTGAAAACATTGAATTCAAGACACCTGGAGAACTGTGTTCTTTGGATCCAGTGAATGTATGCAGGTACTTCAATCATAGATTTGAAGCTATGATGTCTTTCATCACAAATAAAAAGAATCCACCTCTTGGAGAGGTGTTGGATTTCTTCTGGAGAAAGGAGTACCAAGCAAAAGGTGACCCTCATATACATATGTTGTTGTGGATCAAGGATGCACCTAAATTTGGAACAGATCCGGATGACTTAGTGATGAATTTCATAGAACAGTATTCTACGTGTGCTGTTCCAAACGCAACGGAGAAGAAAAGCCTAAGAGAACAAGTTCTACGTTTCCAAAGCCATCGTTGTGGAAAGTACTGTCGTCGTAAATTCAGAAACAAGGACAAGTTCTACACCAAATGTCGTTTCAACTTTCCACGACCGGTGATTTCTAAAGGAAGAGTGAACAGTTTGATGTCTTCGCTGCGACATAATGTGACGAGGAAATCACCCAAGAATACATACAATTTGAAAAGGAACGAAGAGTCCAAGTACATCAATGACTACAACCCAGTGATTTTGTCCATGTGGAATGCTAACATGGATATACAGTTTGTGGCTGACAACTGTATGGCTGTGGCTCGGTATGTGACATCTTACATCACCAAAAAAGAAAAGACAGAACTGAAGGATATGTGGGAGGACATTTCCCATGAAAAGAGCCTCAGCAAGAAGTTGTACAGTTTCAGTCTGAAGATGTTGTCGCATCGAGAAATCGGAGCTTACAAATGTTCTGATCGATTGTCTTCAGCAAGTCTCTATGCCAAATCCAGGAGTCTCGTTTGGGCGAGTCTTGGTCTTGCTGCAACGCGAAATCGAGTTCTAAAACCTGTCCGGGAAATTGAGTATTTGGCAGAAAAGGAACCAAACAGTACCGACATTTTGAAGACCAACATGTTGGATACATATTATCCAAATCGAAGCAGTCACCTTGAGAATGTTTGTCTATATGAGGTTCTCCAAAATTATATATTCAAGAGGAACATCAAAGAAGATATTGAGAAAGGAGTGTATGCTGTAATTGGAAGTGAGGGATGCCTGGTCAAGCAAAGAAAATGCCAATTAGTAAACCATCGAAAATTGAGTGGTGAATCTCCAGAAAAAAATGAGTTTTTCTATTTAGAACTTTTGCAACTTTTCAAGCCTTGGCGTGCAGAAGAGGAACTGCTTGGAGATTTCCTCTGTTACGAAGACTCTTTCAATGCAGCCAAGGAGTCCATAGAATGTCCTGCTTTTCCTAAATATCAAGAAATGCTAACTTTGGAAATTGAGCAGGAAGCAACGATTGCAGCCGAGATTGCCAGAGACAGTTCTCAGGACAGTCAGAGTTCTGTTTCATTGAGTCAAGATCCACTTGGAGGAACTATTATCGAAAATGAAGCTGCCACTGCTATGAATGAAGTAGAAAGAGCCATGGCACATGCTCAGGAGGATTCAGTTAACTTAGAAGACTTGGAAAAACAACTCAACGTTGAGCAGAGGAAAATATATGATGAAGTTACCAAGGAAATTGAGCACGGATTAAGTCATGAGAAGAACGAGTGCTCATGTACATCGTTGAAGCCTGTCCGACTGTACGTGAGTGGAGAAGCGGGAACTGGAAAAAGTTTCCTCATTAAAGCAATTTCTTGTTATTTGCAGGAAAGGACTGAGTCACCGCTGTCTTGTGTTGTCACCGCTCCTACTGGACTGGCAGCACATAACATTAAAGGTATTACTTTGCATCGTCTACTGATGCTGCCGGTGGAGCATGACAACAAATTACAATACAACAAGTTATCTGGGGATGCTTGCTGTGAAGTTTCAAGAGTCTTGAGGAAAATGAAACTACTTATCATTGACGAAGTAAGCATGGTTTCCAATGTCATGCTTGCCTTTGTGCATTTGAGAATGCAAGAAGTACTTAAAACTGAATATGATGTGTTATTTGGTGGCAAACACATCATTGTTTTCGGAGATCTTCTGCAGCTGACACCAGTAAAAGGTCAACCTGTGTTCAAAATACTCACGCATGAAGATACCAGGAAGTGCCTAGGGAGCATTGGCAACGTCAATATATGGTTAAACTTCAATTATGCTGAACTGCATGAAAATATGCGTCAAGCAAAGGATGAAGATTACAAGAATATTCTACAAGATATTAGAATTGGAAAAGTGACCGAGCATGGGAAAGAAGCTTTAAATGCACGATTACTGTCAAATTTATATCCCAAACAAGAGATTGTGCCTGAGAATATTTTTAAGAAAATTACTGAGAAGAAATCCGGGATATGTTTGATGCCAACTCTTGCAGAATGTGCCATCTTCAACAACAAAATGTTGAATTTAGAAAAGCAAGAGATTGTGAAACTTGAAGCTATCAACAAAATAGAGCATATGGGATCAACAATTATTTTGTCAGACAATTTGAAATCAAAATTGGATTCATTAGAGAAGACTATATCTAAAACAGCGGGTTTTGAAAAGACTTTGAATGTGTGTTTAAATTGCCGAATCATTTTGAGAAGGAATTTACATGTAGAAAGAGGTCTGGTAAATGGATCAATGGGTAATGTTGTTGATTTTGAGAAATACAGAAATAGAGATGGAATAGAATTTTTAAGAATTAAATTTGATGGCATTGAGGAAGTACAGCAAATTGGTCGTTGTTCTGCTAGGTTTTTGCTTGTTAAAGACTTATATGTTCGCCGTAAACAGTTTCCTGTTTGCTTGGCATATGCGGTGACAATCCATAAATCGCAAGGTTTAAGTGTAGACAGTGCATTGGTGAATATTGGCAGTTCTGTGTTCAAGGAGGGTATGGCATATGTGGCATTGTCACGAGTTAGAACTTTATCGGGATTGTACTTGATTGACTGTGATGTCACAAACATTTGTGCGGATCTAGATTGTGTTAAGGAATACAATAGGTTAAGAAGAGAGTATGCGCCACATTTGCCTCAATATCCTTTGTTTGAGAAACGTGTGGTAGGCCGGAAACGTAGAAATATCAGTAATAGTAGGGAGGTTGTTGCAAAAAGACTAAAAGTCAATGAACCGAAAATTGTTAGCAGAAAGAAAGTGGATTCTGTTGAAGATGTTGTCGGTTTTCAATTTGAAAACAGTTCTGGTGTCAACTGCTATGCAAATGTAGTGGTTAATGTTCTCTTTTCACTAGAGAGTTTAAAAGAACAGATTCTGTTGAATTCAGAACAAATTTTATGCTGTTTGTTGAATTCTGTTTTCGAGAAATGTAGCACTGATCGAACAAAAGTAGAAAGTGTGTCTGAAGTTCGTTATCTGTTAGATGAATGTTCAGGTCAAACAGACTTCTCTGAAAATAATCAGCAAGATTGTCAGGAGTTTTTAATGTATATGCTTGATATATTGCAAGATGAGGGTGTAGATGTAGATCACCTGTTTGGGCTTTCTTATCAATGGCAGCATGACTGCGAGAACTGTATGGTATCAAGTACTACTAGTGTAGACTCAGAAAGATTTATATATTTAACTTTGCCAGACAGTAAATCAGTGTCCTTTAATAAGCTAGTAAATGCAGCGGATCACAACATGGAGTGTAGCCAATGTAAATGTGATATGATGTCAACATTATTTATACGTAGATATGGCCAGTATGTCATTTTAATGATCCAACGATGTAAGCCTGATGGATCAAAATTGTCAACTTTAATAAAAAATTTTGTGGCTTCTCAGCTGTCAATATCAGGGAGGACTTTTGTAACTGTAGCAATTATCTATCACGATGGTCCTTCAACAACATCAGGACATTATACAGCTTACTTAAAGTCTCGAAACGGCTGGTCATTCTGCAATGATTCTGTTGTAACTTTCAAAAAAAAATTGCCGTTTGACCTTAAAAATTCTTACCTGGTGTTTTTAAAACCAAAATTTTAAAGAAAGAATTTTGGGATTTCCTGTGAGGAATTGGAAATTGTTCATCAAGTAGAGGGAATGTAAGTCTGCAATGCTGTCTAGATTATTGGTCCAAAACTTTTAATTATAATGTCAATCCAACTATATAAACCTGATGCAAGTAAGTCTGCTTCATAGTAAGCAGTATCAGTGTCATAGGAAAAGGAGAACATGAGTGACAAAGAAGAGTAAGATATTAGTAGTCCAGGATTGTGAAAATATTCTCAAATGTTTTCTTTTTGAAAGATGCGAAAATAGAAAATGACGGGATTTGATTGGGAGAATTACAAGACTTGCGAATCGCTGCGACATGATTTGGCCTAGTGGAAACATGTGATAGAATGTGAGAAGTCTTTTTTTGTATGTAACATATTTTTCGAAATGATGGAGGTTTTCTTTCAGAAAGTGGCGGGCTGAAAATATTTATAGCACAACAGAGTGGATGCTGTTCATAGGAGATCCTTTGACGTTATTGAAAGTAAGTTAATTTTAAGGAGTTTTGAATTCAGATTTCTTAGGTTGTATGGGTTTTTTAAACACAATCATTTTGATTGTGTTTTTTTTTCCCCGCTGTTACATGATGAATACCTTCAAATCACTGATTTAAGTGAAATTTGATACATTTTGAGAACAGCAAAAATAAACCATTTAACATGTATAATTAATGTTCTGCTTTTTGTACTTATGATATACATTTAGAAATGTGAGGTAGATATGGAAAAAGTGAGTCTTCTGTAAGTGTCAATTTTAATGCTTACAGTGCTGTACTTCTGGGTACTGTTTTTTTTGAAAAAAAAGAAATAGGCCTCACCTCTAAGAAAGCTCTTGAAAGCACACATCTTATTTGCATCCTGAAACAATCATTTAAAATGTTAGACACAATTTTATGATGGTTTTACATCTCTTTTGCGCTGTTATTGCATCACTATTGTGAGACATAAGCAATGCAAAAGAAGCATCATGTTTCAAAATAGGCCTCATTTCATCAGCATGAAGATACTGTTTGTTTAAAATAAATATCTTTAGGATTGTGTACGGGTCGTAGAGAAGTAGAGGTTTCTGTAAGTGTCAAAGTTGTTTAAAAACTGTTTCTTCTTGAACCTTTTCCCTTCTTTTTTCTAATTTTTAAATACATGTTTTAATATTTTTGGAAATGTTTGTTCTCTCTTTTACAGATTGAATATATGAAAAATTTTCTTTAAAAGTTAACAAGAATTATAAGGTAAATGTTTTCTACTTTTTTAACCCGCATTCCACTGCTGATGATGTCACTGACTATGTTATGAATGATGTAATAAGTGGGCATGTTTTACTACAATGGTAGGTCTTCACATCTATTATCTCCTCTGTATTCTTCAACAAGCATAAATTTGATATGCAACCCAGAGTACGGTTCACCTTAAACAAACTTTTAGAGAGGACACACCTTATCGTCACCCTCAATCAATCATTTAATCTATCTCATTTAACATCTATTAGTTCTACTGCTTCATTTCTTTAATCTTTACTTTCCTGTGTTTGCTACTTCTCTCATTCCTTTCTCTATTACTTAATTTTTCTACTCCTTCCAGTATTTTTCTCACTCCCTCTCTTCTCATACTTCTTCATTATTATTCACTAATTCTGTCTCTATTAATGTTACTGTTTCTGAATGATCTCCAAAATTTTTTAAAACAAGAACAGTAAGTATAAGGATAGGAAAAGACATTTATGTTACAAGAAAGACAGCTATAGGAAGTAAACAAAAAAAACTGTTACTCGCAATCCACTGCTGATGATGTCACTGACCATGTCAAAAATTATGTAATATATGACATGATCAGAAGTGAATTGCGGGTAACAGTATCTTTTCTTTACTCCCTATAGCTGTCTTTTTTGTAACATAACTGTCTGTTTCCTTTCCTTATACTTACTGTTCTTTTTTAAAAAAAAATTTTTTTGGTTCGCTCAAAGTTCGCGTACCGGAGTGCGAACTGGGAGCGAACTAATAGAAATAGAGCTTGGCAGAGTTCAAAGAATTCTACCAATTTTTTTTAATAATGGGGAGGTAGTTCTGAAAAGAACTTTTTTTTTGTTTTTGTTGTTTTAAATTTTTTTATTAGTTTTCTGAACATTTTTTATATTTTTTTGTTTTTTTCAGAACATTTTGAAATTTTTTTGTTTTTTGGGGGTAGGGGGGAAACAAAAATGATTCAGTGAAAAGGGCTCAACAGGAGCAACGAAAAAAAGAAGAATTTATTTTTTGGGGCGTTTTGGGCACACATGATTGTTGATGGCTCTCATTATAAGGGTAATGCTACTTTCGCGGTAGCAAAGTGTCTGGTTGCACCACACACAGACTTGCTTCACTTCCCCCATGTTGATTTGGATGTTCGGGATCACCTCCCTCGCCTCCGGTCCCGATACCTCCTGAACAACAGATCTTCTCGCCATTTCTGGGGGATTTTGTTGTTGGTCGCGAAGCTGGGCATTACTGTAATTGTTAGGGTGCCACCGACCCATGTGCCTGTGCATTGTATAATTCCCATAGCTGTACTTTTTGTCTGTGCCCCTTGAAAGACGATCGCCGCAAATACGGCAAAAGACGTATCTGGCATTGACTTTTTTTTGGTCAGCTGGAAATTTAAAAAATTGCCAGATGTAATTTTCTTTCCTGTTATATCTCCTGGGCTCCTCTGGCAAAAACTCAGGATGTTCTTCCTCTTCCTCCTCTTCTTGATTTTCCTCCTCTTCTATAATTAGTGAAGCAGGTGGTCTTTTCTTCCCATGAGGAGGTGGAGGAGGTGGTGGGGGCACACTGGCTGAAGCAACCATTGAAGCCATTGCTGAAGAATCAAAAAGGGTCTTTCTCTCACCAAGATGAAAGTCAGAGTGAGGAAAGAAGGAGGGGTTTTCATCATTTGGGAGAAGGAAAAATTCTAAACCAATGAAAAGTGTTAATTTTACATCACATGACCAAGTATTACATCATTAGGAAACCAAAAGTGAAATGAACCAATGAAAAGTGTTATTATCGAGTCACATGACCTGCTGTATTTACGTTTCGCGCATTGCTCCGCTTTCCGGTCCACTTCCGGGTCCGCTAACTTGGCGCGTCCAATGACGTATTACGCGATAACGCAAAACGTCATGCGAACGTAACAGTTACGCTAAAGGAACGTTTACCGGTTCGCGTACTAAGCCGCGGCTTTAAATTGAGCTAACGGGAAGCTGACCGGTTCGCGGACTGGGAGCGAAACAAAAAAAAAAGTTTTAAAAAAATTGTCTAAAAAACATGAAAAATATATTTCAAGATTTAAAGAAGAATACATTTTACAGCTACAGATATTAGCTTTTAAAAAACCATTGAAATTCAATGAAAAAACCATAGGTTATAGTCCATATATAGTTAGGAATTTGCATTTACAAAACCTTTAAAATTCAATGAAAAAACCATTGGTTATAGAACATATATAGTTAGGAATTTGCATTTACAAAACCTTATTTTACTCGCATAAAACCATTGAAATTCCATATATAGTTAGATGCGCTAACTATATATCGCGCACCCGCAATCCACTGCTGATGATGTCACATATTACATCATTCATGACATGGTTAGTGACATCACTGATGACATCTCAAATGACATCACTGATAAAATCACTGATAACATCTCATTTGACATGACTGATCACATCACTGATGATATCTTTCATGTGATAATACCATGAACCTCTTCAGACTCTAATATAACCTTAGATACAATCAGTGTAAACAGACAGTCACAGACTGTCACTCATCCATGGAGTTACTCACACACCTAGTCAGTTATGCAAAAAATCAATCACACCTCCATTTTCTCAACTATACAGTCATACACACCTTACTTATTCAAACATATACTAACACATATTTACTTCACTCTCTTATACAATCCCTGATACATGTTCACAATGATCCATACAGCCACTCACACATTCACTGGCTCTTATGCACAGTTATTTATATATGCCAACTCTCACATGTACTGTGTTTTACATATGTACTTACTTTGACATGTAGCACTGAGATATCCATTCACTCACTAATACACTCATGCACAGTCAACCGCCCATACAGCTGTTTCCACATGCACTTTTGAACCCATACATATAGTGAATGAACTACTCACACATCTATGTACAGAGTCACACACCTCCCAGCCACCCATACACACACACTCAGTTTCCCATACAAATACTTGGGCAACCAATCAATAACCCATATAGTTACTCATATAGCTACTTATCAACACATGCAACAGTTTACAGAACAACAGATATAATGAACTCAGCGCTCTACTCAAGAAACCAACAGCAGACCCCACCGACCTCAAGAACTACCGCCCCATCTCGCTTCTCCCGTTTCCAGCCAAAGTCATCGAGAAGACCGTCAACAAGCAGATGGCCGCCTTCCTCGAGACGAACGGATCCCTCGACCCCTCACAGTCCGGCTTCCGAGCCAAACACAGCACCGAGACCGCCCTCATCGCCGCCACCGATGACATCCGAGCCCTGATGGACAATGGAGAAACAGCGGCCCTCATCCTCCTAGACCTCTCCGCGGCATTCGACACGGTCTGCCACCGCACCCTAATCCGGCGCCTCAGCAACATCGGAATCCAGGACAAGGCGCTGGAATGGATCATCTCCTTCCTCGACGGAAGAACACAGCGAGTCCGCCTACCACCGTACAAGTCAGAGGCCTCCGAAGTCATCTGCGGCGTCCCCCAAGGATCATCACTGAGCCCCACCCTCTTCAACGTCTACATGAGCCCCCTCGCGGCCATCGTACGCAAACACCACCTCAACATAATCTCCTACGCCGACGACACCCAGCTGATCCTCTCCCTGACCAACAACCCCGCCGCCGCCAGAGCCAACCTGCACGTAGGGATGAAAGAGGTAGCCGAGTGGATGACGACCAGCCGCCTGAAACTGAACTCGGACAAGACGGAGGTCCTCATCCTGGGCTCTTCACCCTCCGCCTGGGACGACTCCTGGTGGCCTCCCGCCCTGGGCACCGCACCCGAACCGACAGACCATGCACGAAACCTGGGCTTCATCCTGGACTCCTCCCTCTCCATGACCAGGCAAGTCAACAGCGTCTCCTCGGCGTGCTTCAACATCCTACGCATGCTACGGAAGATCTTCTGGTGGATCCCCACAGAGACCAGGAAGACCGTCACCCAGGCCCTCGTCACCAGCCGACTGGACTACGGCAACGCCCTCTACGCCGGGACCACCGCCAAGCTCCAGAAGAGACTCCAGCGGATCCAAAACGCCTCAGCCAGACTCATCCTCAACATCCCACGATCCAGCCACATCTCCGGACATCTGAGAGACCTTCACTGGCTCCCCATCAACAAGAGAATCACCTTCCGCCTCCTCACCCACGCACACAAAGCCCTACACGACCAAGGCCCGAGCTACCTCAACAGCCGAGTCAACTTCTACGCTCCCAAACGCCACCTCCGATCAGCCAACCACGCCCTCGCCGCCGTCCCCCGCATCCGAAGAGCGACTACAGGAGGAAGGTCCTTCTCCTACCTGGCCGCCAAGACCTGGAACTCCCTCCCGTCCGACCTGCGCCTGACCCAAGACCACCTCTCCTTCAGGAAGAAGCTGAAGACCTGGCTGTTCGAGCAGTAGCGGCACCCCCCCTCCCCAGCGCCTTGAGACCCAACGGGTATGTAGCGCGCTTTATAAGTGTCACTGATTGATTGATTGATTGAATGATGCACAAATTAAGACAGTTTAGTCACTAACCCATGCACTCAGTGAGACACATTTAATCAGTCACTCATACAGTCAGTCATGCACCTACTAAATCCTTCATCCAGACACTTACACATCCACTCATTCTTCAATATGTAAGACATATTTTAACTTTACAGAAACATACAGTCACTGGATGTTGTCTTCAGTGATGTCATCAGTGATGTCATTTGAGATGTCATCAGTGATGTCATCAGTGATGTCACTAACCATGTCATGAATGATGTAATATGTGACATCATCAGCAGTGGATTGCGGGTGCGCGATATATAGTTAGCGCATCTAACTATATATGGAATTTCAATGGTTTTATGCGAGTAAAATAAGGTTTTGTAAATGCAAATTCCTAACTATATATGTTCTATAACCAATGGTTTTTTCATTGAATATATATATATATATATATGATCAAGGCTGCCGTGTTGCAGCCGAAACGCGTCAAGCTGGGGACAGAAGATCAATAAACCACCTTTAATTTGAAAAAAAGCGCAGTTTTGTGGTCTGTACCTACG
This sequence comes from Lissotriton vulgaris, assembly GCF_964263255.1. Classification (NCBI taxonomy): domain Eukaryota; kingdom Metazoa; phylum Chordata; class Amphibia; order Caudata; family Salamandridae; genus Lissotriton; species Lissotriton vulgaris. The sequence continues at coordinate 217,834,799 of NC_141698.1, forward strand.
TCGTGGAGTCGGTATCTCATGCCGATGAGTAGGAGTTGGAACGGATATATATATATATATATATATATATATATATATATATATATATATATATATATATATATATATATATATATATATATATTCGGTAAGCACAAACGTCAGGTACAAGTTAGTATCTTGAATGACGAGGCAGGACCCATGGATAGTGCAGGTTTTCAGTTTATTGTGCGACCCAACACCAGTCCGACATGACGCGTTTCGGCTTTTACAAGCCTTGATCACATGACGCCAGTAGGTTATATATATATATATATATATATTCACTGAAAAAACCAGAGGTTTAACACCAGTTATAGTTAGAAATTAGCATTTAAAAAACCTATGAAATTCACTGAAAAAAACATAGGTTTCACACCAGTTATAGTTAGGAATTAGCATTTAAAAAACCTAATAAATTCACTGAAAAAACCATAGGTTTCACACCAGTTATAGTTAGCTGGAAATTTTATTGACATAAAACCAATGAACTTCCCACGTTATAGTTAGTCGGACTCACTATAACTTGCGCGTGCAATGCACTGCTGATGACATCACATATTACATCACTCATGACATGGTCAGTGACATCACTCATGACATCACTGATGACACCATCCAATGAATGTGTGTCTTTCTGAAAAATAAATATGTTTTATATATGTATATGTAAAGGTTGATGGAAGAATAAATGTTTAAATTATTGTCTTAATTAATGTTTTTTTTATAAAAATTGATTGGTTAACTGGCTTATTAAGTGTATCTTAGTGAATACATATATTGGCAAGTAATATTTAAATATTTAAATATATGTATCAGTGTTTCACTTTGTGTATAAGTGGCTGCATGGGTTGGTGAGTAACTACATGTGTGTGTATATGGGTTATTATATGTTTTTTAGTATCAGTATGAGTGTGTGTATAGATTGGTGGGGATGTTACTTAGCACATAGATGTTTCAATGATTGACCCACTGTTGGTATATTTTTTGAAAACTGCATATGTGCAGGACTGTATGGGTGGATGAGTGTGTATATGTGTGTGTTAGTGATTGAATGCCTATCTCACTAGTGTGTTTATCAGTAACAAGATACATTTTAATCTAGTATATGTGAGTATTGATTTATATAAGTCAGTTTATGTGAGAGTAAAAGATTGTAAGAGTTCCTGTTTAAATAAGTATGGGTTTCTATAAGTGATTGTTTAAGAGAGTACATGTGTGTAAGTTTCCTTAGAATTAAGGTGGTAGTGTGTGTAAATCTGTATATGCAAATAAATGGATGTTTATTAGTTTATTTGCATGTGTGAGTATATGTGTGAGTAACTTTTTGATGACTGTCAGTGTGTAACAGGATGAATAGGGGTATCACTACATATGATGAGTGAGTATGAGTGAGTATATGTATGAGTGAATATATATAAAACTGTTGGTGAATGTGTAAATTTGTATATAGATGGTGAAATTACTGAATTGGTTGTTGTAACTGGTATGGGTATATCCACTTTTTTTAAAATGTTAGTTTCTATTTTTCAATATGTGTTTCAAGGGTTACTTTACACTAAGAGGAGGTCTGTCACTGTGTCACAAGGATGGTGTCATCAGTGATGTCATGAGTGATGTCACTGACCATGTCATGAGTGATGTAATATGTTATGTCATCAGCAGTGCATTGCACGCGCAAGTTATAGTGAGTCCGACTAACTATAACATGGGAATTTCATTGGTTTTATGTCAATAAAATTTCCAGCTAACTATAACTGGTGTGAAACCTATGGTTTTTTCAGTGAATTTAATAGGTTTTTTAAATGCTAATTCCTAACTATAACTGGTGTGAAACCTATGGTTTTTTCAGTGAATTTCATATGTTTTTTAAATGCTAATTCCTAACTATAACTGGTGTGAAACCTCTGTTTTTTTCAGTGAATTTCAAAGGTTTTTTAAATGCTAATTCCTAACTATAACTGGTGTGAAACCTCTGGTTTTTTCAGTGAATTTCAAAGGTTTTTTAAATGCTAATTCCTAACTATAACTGGTGTGAAACATATGGTTTTTTCAGTGAATTTCAAAGGTTTTTTAAATGCAAATTTTTAACTTTTTATAGGGCTTCATACCTATGTACTTTTTAGTAAATTTCTATGCTTATTTTTTCAAAAATGTCTATAGCTGAAAAGGTATGTTTTTATGAAAATGAACACTATAATGTATATTTAGATAATTTTTTTGTTTTTGAATTGTATTTTACTTTTTTTTATATGTGATGCAGGAGCGCTCCCGGTGTGCGTACCGGTGCGCGTTCCGTTAGCGCACCCAAAAAAAAAAGAAAAAAAAAGTATGAAGGAGTGACTATGAGGAATGGGGATAGAGAGAGTGGTGTTAAGAGAAAGAGAGTTAGAGAGAGGAACACAGAGGGACTGTGTAATAGATAGTAAAACAGAGAAAAGGTATAAGAGGAAATAACTGAGAAAAGGTAAATGAATAAGGGAGCAAAAGAAGAGAAGAAATAGGAAGAAGACTAAAGCAGAGGTTCTGGGAGAATGTGAATGGATGATGAAAGTAAAAGGAAGGACAGTTAAGTATGGGAATGACAGGTAGTGATGGAATCAGAGGAAAGGAATAGCAGTCACGGAGGGAAAGTAAATAGCAGTGAGTATAAGTAAAGAGGGGTGAAAGAGGGTACATGTAAGTGAATAAGGGTAAGACATGGGGAGTAAAAGAGAGAAAGAAGAGAGAGAGTAAAAGAAGGAGTGTCACAAAGGGACTAAGTGAACCAGTAAAAAAGGTAAGTGAAGGAGTGTGCATAGGCAGAGGTACTGAAAGTAGTTGAATGTGGTAGGAAGTAAACATGGAAGAAAAGAATAAGTGAGGGAAGCAAAGTAAGGAAACAGGGGTGAGGTAGGGTGAGAGAAAAATAGTGAAAATAAAACAAAAGGTGATAACAAAAAACATTTTGTAAACACACTTACCATAAAATCAATGAAAACTTGTATCTGTGAAAGATAAAAGAAAAAACACGTTATAATTACTTAAAAATATATAATAAAAGAGAAGAAACAGTTCATGAGGTTTAAAAATCTACAAAAGTTTACTAAGAAATGAAGCAATAGTGAAGGATACAAAAACAGAAAGAAAGTAATGTAGAAAGAGAAAAAAAGGAAAAAGAAATAGAAAGAGAACAAATTCCTAAAGGTAAGTAAGATACTAAAAGAATGTAAGATATCAAAACAAAATCAGTAAAGATAAGAAAGTAAAAGAAAAATGAGTGAAAAGGAGAGAAGTCTGATTGAGAAACTATAAATAAAAAAGAGGAATAGAAGATGATTGAGAGTGAGTGAAGTGAAGTCACATAGTGAAGGGATGAAAGGAATGAGGTTATTATAGAACAATGGATAAAACAGGAGTGACAGAGTAAGTACACAGAAAAACAAAAGGAAGAACTAAGTGAACTACAGTACAATGAGTGCAAAAGAAAAAAAATGGAGAAAAAGAAAGAGAGGGTTAGGAAACTAAAGTAGTGGTACTGAGAGAATATAGCGCGGGGACACGTCGAGAGACGTCACCAGGCGCTCTATAAGCTCCTATAATAAATAAATAATAATAATAATGAAAAGATAAAAAGTGGTGGAAGGAACAGAGGAAATGCAGACAGTTCCTATTAGATTGAGAAGTTGTGAATGAAGTGCAGTAAAGAAACAGCGATGAAAAAAGAGTTTAAATTAGTAAAGAGAGGTAAATAAGGGTGAAAAAGGAAAATGAGTGTGAGACAATGTGAACACAATATAAATTACACAATGCAAACTACACAATAACTTCTACAATATGTTACATTATTTATTTTTGCTGTTCTCAGAATATATTGAATTTCACCTAAATTAGTGAGTTCAAAGTCTTCATCATATAACAGCGGGAAAAAAAAACACAATCTAAAAGATTGTGTTTAAAAAAAAACATTCAAACATACATCTCATATATGTACACTAATCTTTGATTCACTTACTTTTCCGTGAGGCCAAATAGAAGATAGTGAAGGTCCTTTTGGTGGAAAAAAAGTCTGCTGTGCTCTATAACTTCCATTTCATCGACTTCCTATGAAAAAAGATCTAAGAACATCATACCTTACACTTTCCTCACGGCCAATTTGTGTCAGATATATCAGTATTTTTTACTTTGAGATCCACTTAAAGTATCTACATGAGATAAATAATTTAAAATATTAGATTAACTAACTAACTAACTAACTTTTATTATCTATTCCCAACTTCAAAGGCCAATTCCCTTTACTAAAACTTTGGTTTTAAAAACACTAGATAAGAATTTGTAGAGTCATAAGGCAAACGTTGTTTATAAGTTAAATGAGAATCATTGCAGTAACTCCATCCATTTTCAGATTTTAAGTAGCATGTATAATGTCCTGAGGTTGTCGAAGAACCGCCATGATAAATAATAGCTTCAGTTGTAAAGGTTCTTCCTGAAATTGATAACTGAGAAGCTACAAAATTTTTGCTAGAAGTTGTCAATTTAGTTCCATCAGGTCTACATCGTTGGAAAACTAAAATGATATACTGCCCATAACTTTGTATAAATAATGTGGACAGCATTGTACAGTTACATTGGGTACACACCATATTATGATCTGCTGCTTTAAGTAGATTTTTAAAAGACACTGATTTACAGTCAGGTAAAGTCAAATATATACATTTTTCAGTTTCTATTCTAGTAGTACTTGATAAACTACAATTGTGGCAGTCATGCTGCCATTGATAAGAAATGAATGAATGAATGAATGAAAATATTTGTAAAGCGCGCGATGGCCAAACGGCTTCCTGGCGCTGGGAGCTCTAAAGAACCGGACAGACTAGGGCCAGGAGATTTAGCGGGGATAGGCCTGGGCAAAGAGGAAAGTTTTTAGCGCTTTACGAAAGTGAGAAAAGATAGGAATCGAACGCATAGAAAGAGGAAGGGAGTTCCAGAACCGGGGAGCAAGAACAGAAAAGCGGGTTCCACCAGTGCGAGATTTGCGAAAGCGGGGAACAGTGAGGAGGGCAGAAGATGATGAACGGAGAGTGCGGGCAGGGGTGTGAAGGAAAATCAGAGAATTGATGAAAGCCGGTCCAGAGTGATCAAGGGCCCGATAAACAAGGCACCCCAATTTGAACAGGGATCTCTGCAAGATGGGCAACCAGTGAAGGGATTTAAGGACGGGAGTGATGTGATGGGTTTTGGGCAAGTGAAAGATGAGACGGGCAGCCTGATTCTGGATAGCTTGTAGGCGGCGGGTTTCATAGGCAGGAATGCCAGCGAACAAGCTATTGCCATAATCAAGGCGGGAGGTGATAAGGGCAGAAATAATAATTTTAAGAGAGTCAAGAGAAAAGAAACAAGAGATTTTCCGGATCATCCGGAGGGAGAGAAAACAGGAGGACACCACGGCACTGACCTGGCCATGCATGGACAGGTCCTGTCTGACCTTGATGCCCAAAATTTTAACGGAGGGAACGGGGGTGGGGGAAGGGCCAAGAATGGGAGGCCAGAAAGCAGAGGACCAGGGGCTGGATGAGCCGCCAATCAGGACAAGCTCAGTCTTATCTGGATTGAGCTTGAGGTGGTTGGCGCTCATCCACCCAGAAATAAAAACCATGGTGGAGTGAAAAAAGGATAAAGCGTGAGAAGAGGAGGAAAGGTCAAAGACGAGCTGGAGGTCGTCAGCGTAGTTATACACAGAGACCCCCAGCTCAAGAAGGGAAGAGATAAGAGGGTGAATGTAGAGATTGAAAAGAAGGGGAGAAAGGGAGGAACCTTGGGGGACCTCACAGGGCACCGGGAGGGGGGAAGCAGAAAAGCCGGGAAGGTGAACAGCTTGAGAATGACCTGTCAAAAAGGAGGTGATCCAAGAGAGGACAGTGCCTCGTATGCCCGCTGCGCTGACACGGTCCAAAAGAATGTTATGGTCGACCGTGTCAAACGCAGCGGACAAGTCGAGGAGGATCAAAGCTTGGGGAGAGTTGACGTCGGCCTTGGCTTTAAGCTCGTCAAGGACGGCTAACACCACGGTTTCGGTCGAATGACCTGAACGGAAACCAGCTTGGTGAGAGGCCAGAAGCTGGTTCCGTTCAACATAAGCAGAAAGACAGGAAGTAACATAAGATTCGAGAATTTTAGCAAGATAGGGAAGAAGAGAGATAGGTCTGAAGTTAGAGGGAAGAGAAGAATCGAGGCCAGGTTTTTTAAGAATAGGAGAAACAATAGCAGATTTAAATGAAGAAGGGACCAATCCGGTGGAAAGAGAAGCATTAAGAAGAGAGAGAGGGGTATCAGGGCACGAGGAAAAAAGGGTTTTGAGAATGCGGGCAGGGGCACAGTCAGTGGGGGAGCCAGACTTGATTTTAGTGAGCAGAGCTAGAAAAGCGTCCAAGGAGAGGGGAGGAAAAGAAGAAAAAGAAGATTTTGGCGCAGAGGGGACAGAGTGAAGAGGAGTAAAAGGAGTGACCAGGATGTTAGATTTAATATTAACAATCTTCTCAATAAAGAAGTTGTTAAGGGAAGAGCAAAGGGCCTGGGAGGGAGTGAAGTGAGGGCAAGCACGATCAGAAGTAGCCAAGTTCTTAACCAAAGAGAAGATTTCTTTGGATTTGTTAGCCGAGAGCGCCACTTGTTCGGAGAAGTATTTGGTCTTGGTGGTCAAGATGGCCTTCTTATACTCCCTAAGAAGTAGTTTGTATTTGGCCTTGTGGTCAGGGCAGTAGCCACGGCGCCAAAGGCGCTCTGAGCGTCTAAGCTCCAATTTGAGAGTCTTAAGCTCCGGGCTAAACCAACGGTGAGCCTCATGAGGGCGAATGGACTTGACTAACTTGAGGGGGGCTACTAGATCGCATGCGGAGGAAAGCCAATTACCAACTGCAACAGTCTGAGAGTCAAGGGAAATGTCAGTGAGGTCTGGGGAAGAAGAAGCAAGGGAGTGAGAGAGAGAGGCCAAGTCAACATGATTCCAACTACGGGTGAAGACATTCTTGGGACGAAGGGGCTTGTGAGGGGGACCAGTAGTGATAGAAAAGGAAATGAGAGAGTGATCAGACCATGTACATGGGAGGATGCTGGGAGAGGAAACTATGTCCTGAGATGACCAAACTTGGTCCAGGATGTGTCCAAGATTGTGGGTAGGGACCAAAACATGGGACTTCAGGTTGAGGCAGAGGAGAGTGGCCGTGAAGTCCTTGGATGCTGAGTCCTCCCTGGGGTCGCCAGGGCAGTAGTTAAAATCCCCCAGCAGGAGAACAGAGGAGTTATTCACCACCAGCGTGGCGAGGAGTTCCTGCAGGGAGGCCACAAACAGGGGCATGTTCAGGGGAGGGCGATAAACAAGGACAACAGTGAGAGGTGCAGGCAGATTGGAGGAGCGGGCGACTAAGAAGTCCACTCCAGCGATGGGTGCTTGGGGGAAAAGCTGGAATTGAATAGTGGATCGGACAATCATGGCAACACCCCCCCCGATCTTGTCCGCGGGGCGATCGGCCCGGAGGACATAATAAGAATGGGGAAGGATGGCAAGGATGTCGGGGAGGGAAGCCTCCGAAAACCATGTTTCCGTAAGGAACAGAAAATCTGGGGAGTCTGTGGTAAGAAGGTTAAACAGGTCAAGTTGGTGTTTGCCTGCCGAGCGAGTATTGAGGAGATAGGCAGAAGCAGTGTGAGGGGGAGATGAAGGACCAATAGGGAGGGAGTCGATGTCCGGCGTAGGCAAGGGAGTAATTGGATGTGGCAGCACAACACGGTCTGAATGGGGTACATAAATATCTAATGCAACAAGATGCTGCATAAGAGTGTGAGGAAGAGGCACCTCAGTGGAGCAGGCAAGGAGTTGTGCAGGCGTATATGACAGCAGATGGGCAAGGGGTGTGGCCCCTGGTCCCGGTCCGTCGCGGATGGGCGCAGACGGGCTTAACTTAGGCGCAACTTCGGCGCGCCTTCGTCGCGCCCGCTGCGCTCGTCCGCTGCGCGGCCGGGATATTAGTGCCATAAGTAGGGGACCGGAAACAATAGGGCGTGGCAGGGGGTGGAGGGACAGAGGAGCTGCCCCGCCAACCAGAGAGCAGCCCAAGATGTGAGACACGCCCCTCCCCGCCCTCGTGACCTGCCCGTCAGAGGGGGAGGGAACGCTGAGCGTGGGGCGCTCTGGTGGCGGCAAACAAGGAAGTCCCAGGAGGACAAGGGGTGCGCGATGTCCTCAGCGCAGCCCCTGAACGAGGAGCAGGTAAGTAAAAAGTGTCCAATGCACAGATAAAAATGAACATTGCGCCGCACCTCGGCAGCGTTGTTGCTCCCGGCGAAGCCTCGGGAGGTCTGACAATTCAAGAGAGCTGGGGCGGGACTCGCCCGGCAGATAGAAATTGCCAGGGGGGGAGGGACAGAGGAGCTGCCCCGCCAACCAGAGAGCAGCCCAAGATGTGAGACACGCCCCTCCCCGCCCTCGTGACCTGCCCGTCAGAGGGGGAGGGAACGCTGAGCGTGGGGCGCTCTGGTGGCGGCAAACAAGGAAGTCCCAGGAGGACAAGGGGTGCGCGATGTCCTCAGCGCAGCCCCTGAACGAGGAGCAGGTAAGTAAAAAGTGTCCAATGCACAGATAAAAATGAACGTTGCGCCGCACCTCGGCAGCGTTGTTGCTCCCGGCGAAGCCTCGGGAGGTCTGACGATTCAAGAGAGCTGGGGCGGGACTCGCCCGGCAGATAGAAATTGCCAGGGGGGGAGGGACAGAGGAGCTGCCCCGCCAACCAGAGAGCAGCCCAAGATGTGAGACACGCCCGTCCCCGCCCTCGTGACCTGCCCGTCAGAGGGGGAGGGAACGCTGAGCGTGGGGTGCTCTGGTGGCGGCAAACAAGGAAGTCCCAGGAGGACAAGGGGTGCGCGATGTCCTCAGCGCAGCCCCTGAACGAGGAGCAGGTAAGTAAAAAGTGTCCAATGCACAGATAAAAATGAACGTTGCGCCGCACCTCGGCAGCGTTGTTGCTCCCGGCGAAGCCTCGGGAGGTCTGACGATTCAAGAGAGCTGGGGCGGGACTCGCCCGGCAGATAGAAATTGCCAGGGGGGGAGGGACAGAGGAGCTGCCCCGCCAACCAGAGAGCAGCCCAAGATGTGAGACACGCCCGTCCCCGCCCTCGTGACCTGCCCGTCAGAGGGGGAGGGAACGCTGAGCGTGGGGCGCTCTGGTGGCGGCAAACAAGGAAGTCCAAGGAGGACAAGGGGTGCGCGATGTCCTCAGCGCAGCCCCTGAACGAGGAGCAGGTAAGTAAAAAGTGTCCAATGCACAGATAAAAATGAACGTTGCGCCGCACCTCGGCAGCGTTGTTGCTCCCGGCGAAGCCTCGGGAGGTCTGACGATTCAAGAGGCTGAAAAGATTATCTACATCTACACCTTCATCTTCCAAAACACCAAACATATACATTAAAAATTCCTGACAATCCTGCTGAATGTTCTGTGAAAATTTATCTTGACCAGAACACATATCTAAAATATTTCGAATTTCTGTTACACTTTCTATTTGTGCTGTACCACTGCTACATTTCTCAAACACAGAATTCAATAAACCACACAATCTTTGATCCCGATTTTCAACAATCTGTTCTTGTAAACTTTTAAGAAAAAAAACAACATTAACCACTACATTAGCATAGCAGTTGACACCTGAACTATTTTCAAACTGAAATCCAACAACATTTTCTCCACAATTCTTTTTCTTCCTGTTTTCAATTACAGTTTTCTCTACTTTTTGTCTTTTTGCAACTACCTCACTACAATTATCCTCATTTCTTCTTTTTCGGCCTACCACACGTTTTTCAAACAGAGGATATTGAGGCAAATGTGGAGCATACTCTCTTCTTAACCTATTGTATTCTTTAACACAATCTAGATCTGCAGAAATCTTTGCCTCATCACACGCAATCAAGTACAATCCTGATAAAGTTCTGACTCGGGATAATGCCACATATGCCATACCCTCTTTAAACACAGATCTTCCAATGTTCACCAAAGCATTATCTACACTTAAACCTTGTGATTTATGAATTGTTACTGCATATGCCAAACAAACAGGAAACTGTTTTCGGCGAACATATAAGTCTTTTACAAGTAAAAATCTAGCAGAACAACGACTTATTTGTTGTACTTGTTCAATGCCATCAAATTTTATTTTTAAAAATTCAATTCCATCTCTATTTCTGTAATTCACAAAATCAACAACATAACCCATTGCTCCATTTACCAGACCTCTTCCAACATTTAAATTCCTTCTCAAAATGATACGACAATTTAAACACACATTCAGAGTCTTTTCAAAACCAGCTGTTTTAGAAATACTTTTCTCCAATGAATCCAATTTAGTTTTCAAATTTTCAGACAAAACAATTGTTGCACCCATATGCTCTATTTTATCTATTGCTTCCAGTTTCACAATCTCTTCATTTTCTAACTCTAACATTTTGTTGTTGAAGATGGAACATTCTTGCAGAGTTGGCATCAAACATATCCCAGATTTCTTCTCAGTCATTTTTTTAAAAATATTCTCTGGAAGAATGTTTTCATTTGGATACAAATTTGAAATTAATCGACTATGCAAAGCTTTTTTCCCAAGCTCAGTCACTTTTCCAATTCTTACATCTTGTAGAATATTTTTATAATCTTTATCCTTGGCCTGTCGCATATTTTGAAGCAGTTCAGCATATTTAAAATTTAACCATATATTAACGTTTCCAATGCTTCCAAGGGACTTCCTGGTATCTTCATGTGTGAGCATTTTAAACACTGGTTGTCCTTTTACTGGAGTCAACTGCAATAGATCTCCAAAAACAATAATGTGTTTTCCTCCAAATAACACATCATACTCTGTTCTAAGAATTTCTTGCATTCTCAAATGCACAAAAGCAAGCATTAGATTTGAGACCATGCTTACTTCATCAATGATAAGAAGTTTCATTTTCTTCATGACTCTTGAAACTTCAGAACACGCATCTCCAGATAACTTGTTGTAATGCAATTTATTATCATGTTCAACTGGCAGCATCAGTAAACGATGTAGAGTAATCCCTTTAATGTTATGTGCTGCCAGACCAGTTGGAGCAGTTACAACACAAAAGAGTGGTGAATCAGTCCTTTTCTGCAGATAACTTGCAATGGCTTTAATTAGAAAACTTTTTCCTGTCCCCGCTTCTCCACTTACATATAGTCGGACAGAGTCAAATGATGTACATGAGCACTCTTTTTTCTCATGTCTGAATCCATGTTCAATCTGCTCTGTGACTTCATCATATATCTTTTTCTGCTCAATGTTTAGTTGCTTTACCAAATCTTCTAAGTTAACTCCATCCTCTTGAGCTTGTTCCATAGCTCTTTCCACCTCATCCATGGCAGTGGCAGCTTCATTTTGGATAATTGGTCCTCCTAGTGGATCCTGGCTCAATGAAGTAGAACTCCGACTATCTTGAGAACTGTCTCTAGCTATCTCTTCAGCAATTGTGGTTTCTTGCTCCATTTCTTCATTCAACATTTGCAGATAATTTAGAAAAATAGGACATTCTATGGTATCCTTAGTTGCATTAAAAGAGTCTTCATAACAGAGAAAATCTCCAAGTAGTTCTTCTTCTGTACGCCATGGCTTAAAGAGTTGCAAAAGAGCTAAATAGTAAAATTCTCTTTTGTCTGGAACTTCACAACTCAATTTTCGATGATTAATCAAATGGCCTTTTTTCTGCTTCACTAAACATCCTTCATAGCCAATGAGTGCATATTTTCCATTATTGATATCTTCTGTGATGTTCCTCTTATAACTGTAGTTTTGCAGAACTTCATACAAACAAGTGTTCTCAAGGTGAGTACTTCTATTTGGATAGTATGTATCCAACATATTTGTCTTCAAAATATCTGTACTGTTTGGTTCTTTCTCCGCCAAATATTCAATTTCTTGTACAGATTTCAAAACTCGGTTTCGTGTTGCAGCAACACCTAGACTCACCCAAATGATTGTTCTTGATTTGGCATAGAGACTTGCTGATGATAACCGATCAGAACATTCATATGCTCCAATTTCTCGATGCGACAACATCTTCAGACTGAAACTGTATAATTTCTTGCTTAGACTCTTTTCATGTGAAATGTCCTCCCACATTTCCTTCAGTTCTGTCTTTTCTTTTTTGGTGATGTAAGATGTCACATATCGAGCCACAGCAATAGAGTTGTCAGCAACGAACTGAATATCCATGTTAGCATTCCACATGGACAAAATCACTGGGTTGTAATCGTTGATGTACTTAGATTCTTCATTTCTTTTCAAATTGTATGTATTTTTGGGAGATTTCCTCATCACAGTATGTCATAGAGATGACATCAAATTATTTACTCTTCCCTTAGAAATCACTGGTCGAGGAAATGCAAAACGACATTTCGTGTAGTACTTTTCCTTGTTTTTAAATTTTCGACGACAGTACTTTCCACAACGATGAGATTGAAAACGTAAAACTTGTTGCCTTAAATTGTTTTCTTCAGTAGATTTTGGAACAGCACATGTTGAATACTCTTCAATGAAACTCAACACTGTTTCATCTGAATCTGATCCAAATTTGGGTGCATCTTTAATCCACAACAACATATGTATATGAGGAGCACCTCTCGCTTGATATTCCTTCCTCCAAAAGAAATCCAAAACCTCTCCAAGGGGAGGATTTTTTTTGTTGGTAATAAAAGACATCATAGCTTCAAATCTATGATTAAAATATCTGCAAACATTCACTGGATCCAAAGAACACAGTTCTCCAGGTGTTTTCAATTCTATATTTGGTATGTTTCCATTTGCCTCTCGTAGAAATTCAAGTAAGTCGTCCCATGCATACTCAGCACAGCTAAGAGTGAGGAACCATGTAGGAGTTCCTAAGTTTCTTAGCATACATTTCAATTCTCCATGACGACGGAACCAATACTCATTGGTTCCACGTTGACATGCCATGAGATTGATTAGCTGAGATTCCAAAATACTATCTTGCAGATTAACTTTCTCCATAAAGTCCCTTGCAGAAACATTTTGCAAATGAGCTCCACTTTTTAGTATATGATTAACTGCATAAGAAAGCCCAGACAAATCACTTTCAAACAGTAGATGAAACAAATATGGAATGCATTGACGAAACCTTGGATCTTCAGCATATAATCTTAAAGTCCGGTATTCAGCTGCAGGAATTTGAACTGGTCAATCATCATATCGTCCACCACGACCTGTTGGAAATAATTGTGGAAAACAACGAGCTTCCAAACTTTCTTCCCATACACTAATGGGACTTCCTTTTGCTGCTTTCATTTGAAACAAGTCAATTGCATTTCCCATTACTTCTTTGGAATGCAAAGGATGAACAGTATAATGTTCATATATTTCTTCACTTCTAGACACATCAACTTTTTCAATTTGACCAACTGAACAATCACTGTCTTCTTCTGTCGCTGTTTCCTCTGCTCCAACACTTACATCTTTGTAGTACTCATTGTTTTTGACCAAATACAACGTTGCCTTTTTGACTTTTCTAACATCCACTAAATCTTGCCAGATTTTCTTACTCTTTGTCGGAACCCCATTAACTAGAATAACTAGAGGATCCTCTTCTACTCTTTCTATACCAATTGTATCAATATTTTTCTTTACATCTAGAGGCAAATAAACAACTCTTCCCTTTAATCCTCTCTGTAAATCTGATGGAGGCAATTTCCCTGTCTTAGGTTCCATGCGTACAATAGCCTGAAAAGGATGGACACATTGAATCAAAATAGATTCATAAGTATTTAGATCCATCAATTCAGAAGGAATATCTATCAACTGAAGATTATTATGAACTGGTCTAGCAGGCATTCTATTTTCATTTAATTTTTTTAAACAATAATTACAAATACACTGATCAAAACTCAAATCAAAAGAATTCTCCACCAACAAATAACTTACAAAATCCTTCCATTCACTATTATTTTCCAATTCACTTTTTGCATATAAATCAACTAACCTAGTCTGAATCTTATAATGAGTCCGTCGACAACACACACAAGTTAAATTAGGCCTTTCACTTGATTTCACCTTAAACCTGGTAATTTCCTCGTCAAACTTTTCTATACTTGAAATCTGTCCATTGTCTTCCACATTATCATCCATTACTATATCTATTTCTACACTGTCCTCTTTGTTCCCAAAATAACAAAACTCAATTTCTTCACAAATAGTCTTCACATCCACTTCAGATCCATGCAAAAGAGCACTGTTTAACTATTTAAGCTTAAGTGCTGGACTTTTTGCATAATACAACTTTCTCACTAATTTCCTCACCTTATTATGATGCACTGCTAACATCCTAAAATGATGAAAAACACTCTGACATACTTTTCTAGAAAGACAAGCTAGTGAATGCCCATGCAAACCCGTGCTTTCTCTCACTCTGCAAGGATCTAACTCTTGCAAGATCTTCATTTTTTTTTTAGACTTTTCTTACTATATGTACGTAAGAAATTTCGAAGCAAATCGATTGAATCCTGTCGCACACTACAAATACTACTGCACTTCCATGTGTACACTGGACCCTTAGTACGTCTCCCTAAAACTTCATCAGCTAACACCTCTTCTGCATCTCTAGACACAAGTTTCTCTTTTTCCATCACACAACCATCTTTCACCTCATATGCTCGACCACTGGTGTCAACTGCATGCACCAAATCATTTTCCTGAAAGTAACTCTCCTCATTGAAAAAAGGCTCAGAACTTGAACTATGCATCCATTCACCAGAAAATACTTCACAAAAATGACTCCGATTAATAATTCTTTTCCATCTACTGTTCGATTTGAAAACATCAATTGCCTTATTAAGTATCCTAATTCTATTGTTCATTAAAATAAATAATTTTTTCTTAACTTCAAAAGCCTGATCAACAATCTTTTCTACACTTTTCTTTTTCTTGTAAAAAGCAGCTCTCAGTTTACTTTTCTTATCAGTTTTTAGCAAATTTAAAACTACCCTATTGCGAAACATTCGCCTACGAATGTCCCTAAAAAGATTTACCCTTCTATTGCTATCCATTCTCTTCTCTCCTGCTCCAATCGAGACATTTTTTGTGGGCCTCTCCTTCCTTTTTAGATTTGTTGACTTTTTCTGAATATTCACATTAGCAATATGATTTTTTTTTCTACGACATATGTTGCGAAGAAAAGACTTAATTGGCTTACCAGAAGCTTTTCTGGTGTTTTTTGAAGTAGTTGTTGTAGAGGATTCCATAAACTCTGTTGTTGATGTTCTCCGGTTCCGTATGGTATTTTTGATAATTCTTCGCCTTGAAGGCATTTTTGCTTGCTTTTCAGAAGTTGATTTGAATCTGTTGTTCTGTTAAAAAAACACATGAAAGACCACTATTAGCAAACAACAAAGTAATGTCAAAAAGCAAACAATATAAACAATAAATTGCAACATATTTAAGTTTATACAATAGCAACTCAGGGCTTTATTTATAAAGGCCTTGCGCCACCAGTGCGTCACTTAATACCCATGTTTAAAGTGATGCATCAGCTGCACAAGGCAATCATAAAAAAGGTCCAAATGCAAATACCAATCAATTGCACCCAAAAATCGTTTTTTGAATAACATATAAGAAACACTGCGCAGAACCTATGTATAACCACTCAATATCAGCAAACAAAGTCAGGGCCTTATTTATGAAGGTCTTGCGCCACAAGAGTATCACTTATTTCCCATGTATAAAGTGATGCACCAGTTGCATAAGGCAATCATAAATAAGGGCCAAATGAAAATACCATTCATTTGCACCCAAAATCGTTTTTTGAATAACATTTAAAAAACACTGCGCAGAACCTATGTACAAGCACAGAATATCACTTTTGAAACGTCGCTGTTTCCCCAAATACAAATCCTCTATCTTTCAAATGTTGATATCAAGCATTATCAAAAATCCAAAAACCAATCAACAGCAAACAAAGTCAGGACCTTATTTATGAAGGCCTTGCGCCACCAGTGTGTCACTTATTACCCATGTTTAAAGTGATGCGTCAGCTGCACAAGCCAATCATAAAAAAGGGCCAAATGCAAATACCAATCAATTGCACACAAAAATCGTTTTTTGAATAACATGTAAGAAACACTGCACAGAACCTATGTACAACCACTCAATATCAGCAAACAAAGTCAGGGCCTTATTTATGAAGGTCTTGCGCCACAAGAGTGTCACTTATTTCCCATGTATAAAGTGATGCACCAATTGCATAAGGCAATCATAAATAAGGGTCAAATGAAAATACCATTCATTTGCACCCAAAATCGTTTTTTGAATAACATTTAAAAAACACTGCGCACAACCTATGTACAAGCATAGAATATCACTTTTGAAACGTCACTGTTTCCCCAAATACAAATCCTCTATCTTTCAAATGTTGATATCAAGCATTATCAAAAATCCAAAAACAAATCAACAGCAAACAAAGTCAGGACCTTATTTATGAAGGCCTTGCGCCACCAGTGCGTCACTTATTACCCATGTTTAAAGTGATGCATCAGCTGCACAAGGCAATCATAAAAAAGGTCCAAATGCAAATACCAATCAATTGCACCCAAAAATCGTTTTTTGAATAACATATAAGAAACACTGCGCAGAACCTATGTACAACCACTCAATATCAGCAAACAAAGTCAGGGCCTTATTTATGAAGGTCTTGCGCCACAAGAGTATCACTTATTTCCCATGTATAAAGTGATGCACCAGTTGCATAAGGCAATCATAAATAAGGGCCAAATGAAAATACCATTCATTTGCACCCAAAATCGTTTTTTGAATAACATTTAAAAAACACTGCACAGAACCTATGTATAAGCACAGAATATAACTTTTGAAACGTCACTGTTTCCGCAAATACAAATCCTCTATCTTTCAAATGTTGATATCAAGCATTATCAAAAATCCAAAAACAAATCAACAGCAAACAAAGTCAGAGCCTTATTTATGAAGGCCTTGCGCCACCAGTGCGTCACTTATTACCCATGTTTAAAGTGATGCATCAGCTGCACAAGGCAATCATAAAAAAGGGCCAAATGCAAATACCAATCAATTGCACCCAAAAATCGTTTTTTGAATAACATGTAAGAAACAATGCGCAGAACCTATGTACAACCACTCAATATCAGCAAACGAAGTCAGGGCCTTATTTATGAAGGTCTTGCGCCACAAGAGTGTCACTTATTTCCCATGTATAAAGTGATGCACCAGTTGCATAAGGCAATCATAAATAAGGGTCAAATGAAAATACCATTCATTTGCACCCAAAATCGTTTTTTGAATAACATTTGAAAAACACTGCGCACAACCTATGTACAAGCACAGAATATCACTTTTGAAACGTCACTATTTCCCCAAATACAAATCTTCTATCTTTCAAATGTTGATATCAAGCATTATCAAAAATCCCAAAACAAACCAACAGCAAACAAACTCAGGGCCTTATTTATGAAGGCCTAGCGCCACCAGTGCGTCACTTATTACCCATGTTTAAAGTGATGCATCAGTTGCACAAGACAATCATAAAAAAGGTCCAAATACCAATCAATTGCACCCAAAAATCGCTTTTTGAATAACATGTAAGAAACACTGCGCAGAACCTATGTACAACCACTCAATATCAGCAAACAAAGTCAGGGCCTTATTTATGAAGGTCTTGCGCCACAAGAGTATCACTTATTTCCCATGTATAAAGTGATGCACCAGTTGCATAAGGCAATCATAAATAAGGGTCAAATGAAAATACCATTCATTTGCACCCAAAATCGTTTTTTGAATAACATTTAAAAAACACTGCACACAACCTATGTACAAGCACAGAATATCACTTTTGAAACGTCACTGTTTCCCCAAATACAAATCCTCTATCTTTCAAATGTTGATATCAAGCATTATCAAAAATCCAAAATCAAATCAACAGCAAACAAAGTCAGAGCCTTATTTATGAAGGCCTTGGGCCACCAGTGCGTCACTTATTACCCATGTTTAAAGTGATGCCTCAGCTGCACAAGGCAATCATAAAAAAGGGCCAAATGCAAATACCAATCAATTGCACCCAAAAAACGTTTTTTGAATAACATGTAAGAAACACTGCGCAGAACCTATGTACAACCACTCAATATCAGCAAACAAAGTCAGGGCCTTATTTATGGAGGTCTTGCGCCACAAGAGTGTCACTTATTTCCCATGTATAAAGTGATGCACCAGTTGCATAAGGCAATCATAAATAAGGATCAAATGAAAATACCATTCATTTGCACCCAAAATCGTTTTTTGAATAACATTTAAAAAACACTGCGCACAACCTATGTACAAGCACAGAACATCACTTTTGAAACGTCACTATTTCCCCAAATACAAATCCTCTATCTTTCAAATGTTTATATCAAGCATTATCAAAAATCCAAAAACAAATCAACAGCAAACAAAGTCAGAGCCTTATTTATGAAGGCCTTGCGCCACCAGTGCGTCACTTATTACCCATGTTTAAAGTGATGCATCAGCTGCACAAGGCGATCGTAAAAAAGGGCCAAATGCAAATACCATTCATTTTCACCCAAAATCGTTTTTTGAATAACATATAAGAAACACAACACAGGACTTATATACTAGCATACAATTTGACTTCTGAAACATAAC
Source organism: Lissotriton vulgaris (assembly GCF_964263255.1). Lineage (NCBI taxonomy): Eukaryota > Metazoa > Chordata > Amphibia > Caudata > Salamandridae > Lissotriton > Lissotriton vulgaris. The sequence goes on from NC_141698.1 coordinate 217,853,522, forward strand.
TATCTGCTTCTAAATATTCTCCATAGAGCAAACAAGTCTCTATCAAAATTAAATAAATCATTACTTACCTTTACAAATGCTTTGGGAGATTGAAAACAGTGTCAGACACACACACCAATTTCTCTTTAGCAGAGCAAAAAGTGTGCACTCAATACACTGAAACCAAGACTGGCATAGAAAATCTCTAACTTTGTACACATATGCCTTAATTCAACCAATCAAAAGTCTTCCCTCACTATTTTCAAACCAACACCCTTCCCCCTCTCAGATCTTTCTATCTGTTACCATAGCAACTCCCTCCTAACTGAACTCTCAGGTTCAAAAGTTTATTGTACAATGTTGCAAATTAACTCAGCAAGGATGTTTGACCTCTCAATACACCAGCCTATCCAGGGTATTTTGCTTTTAGTGACTTTTTTTAACCATCAGTGAAACTCCACAATTATTTTTTTGTAAACTCCTACTGTTCCAACTGCCATTTCATTCCTACACTTCATCTGACTGCACCAGAACCTTCTCACATCATGTATTCTGTATGGATTATAGGACATAGCTTCATCCACTGGGCTCAAAGGTATGCAACAAGCAGAAATTATCACAACCTTGATTTATCAAATGTGGAAATCAAGTGGATTGGCCAGAGAGGATTAAAATGTCATCAATTGATACCATTGGTGAAAACCTTTTTGCATCTGCCAAGCCCAGACCTCTTAATAGTGCACTGTGGTGGAAATTATTTGGGCACTATGACTGGGGTTGGTCTGGAAATGCTCTTAAAGGACACCTTTCATCAATTGATGACACTTTTTCCACAAACTGCCTTGGTATATTCAAATATATGCCAAAGACAGAAATGGAACTGGTCCAACCAATTTTGTCCACAATTTGAGAAAGCACGGAAACATGTGAATAAATCTGTTTCTGCTTACATGAGAGACTATGGAATGGGTTCAATATACAATAATAACTTGCGTTACGACATGCAAGACATCTACAGAGGAGATGGTGTGCACTTCTCAGATGAAGGAAATAGAATATTCCTCCTGAATTTAAGACTGTGCATTGGAACCTACTTGTAGGTACCTAAATCAGCCACAGAACCCAAAAGCTCTTTTCAGAGCTACCCTACCTCTGATCATTCAAAACGTTTATCTTTTTCTAACTTTTTTCACTATTTTTCACCAAAGTACGCTTTCCGGTACGCTTACCGGTGCGCGTACCAGGCGCTTCCCCCGTGGAAAACTAAAGAATTTTTTTTTTTTTTACGTTTATGAGCCTCCTAAGCCCCCCTCAGAAAACCTAGAGGGTCAAGAAGTCTCTACCGTGCCCCCTTCTAGCCATACCGAACATTGTTTGCCCTCCATCTTGTGTCTCGAATGTACCGAAACACAAAATGGAGGACTTCCGTTACGCTGCCGGTGCGCGTATCGGAGCGCGCACCGGTAAGCGCTCCATAAAAAAAGGTGGGAAAGTAATTTTCAGAAAAACCACTGGAGACACTTTCATCAAATATAGAATACGTCCTACTACATAGCAGTCCCTACCATTTGCCCAAATTTGGTGGAATTCCATTGAGACATTTAGGCTACAGGCCTGTCTAAATATCCTGAGGTAAATTACATGACAAAAACACATATGAAGTGTGAGAATTTACAACCAATTAAAAAGTTTCTTTCATTGTCTACGATTATTTCCTGACGTTTGATTGGTTAAGTACAAGAATATATATAAAAGAAGAGAGGGAAACACAGCCATTTTGACTACTGCTTCCAGAAGTACATTTGAAAACAAATAACACTGACAACTTCAACTGATTTCTCCAAGGTAAGTTGTTATTTTGGAAGTATGTTATACACTTTAAGTTAATTTAAGAAAAAATATTCTTTTAGTTATATACTATCCCTCTGTAATAGTTATAGATTGAGATAGACTTCTCTGTAATAGTTATGGATTGAATTAGGCTTCTCTGGTATACAGTACCCTAACTCTACTAATATAGTTAATTTGTATGCAATTTTCAGAAAGAAAATGGAAGGTGAAAATCAAGCAAATGTTACTTCTATCGAAGTAAAGGTGAAAAAACCAGAAGAGCAAAAAGATGAAGTTGATTTCATGGATGACTCTTTGGATAAACAGTTCATAGAATGTTTGGAACAAATGGAATCATGTACTTATAATTATGAGGAAATACCGGACAATATTATGTTACAAGTTTTATTAAATTATGAAAAAGAATCAGAGGAATACATTTATATTTAATAATTTTAAATAAAAAAATTTAAAAAATCAATAAAATTAAAAAAACAACAAAAAAAACCAATTAATAAACATAAAAAAATTTAAAGTGATTTTTTTCCCATAGTACGCTCCCCGGTCCGCTCCCCAGTGCGCGTACCGGGCGCTTCCCCCGGGAAAATCGAAAAAAAAAACAAATTTGAGACCCCGCGGGGCCCTTTAATGGCCCCCACATCAAACCTAGGGGGACAGGGGGTGTCTACTCTGCCCCCTATAGTCTTTTACCCCTTTGTTTTGGCCACCTCTCATGTCTCGATCCTACCGAGACACAAGATGGCGGCCGCTCCGGACTGTTTAGAATGTTTACAGACAACCGACAGCCAATCAGCTTTCCGTGCGCAAGTCGCGTAGCGCGCCCGGAGCGCTTCCCGGTGCGCGTACCGGGGCGCGGCTATAGATATATATATTTTTTTGAACCTAAATTACTCAAAATCTACTGGAGCACATATCTTGAGACATAGCAAAGGCACATCGGGCTACCAGTCCCTACAATTTTGCCAAGTTTGGTGTAAATCCATTCAGCCGTTCGGGCTAAAAGTGAAATCGACCGCCCTATGGAAATTAACATGGGGAAAATGCGTTTTGGGACCCCCCTTTTATCTCGGCCCCCGCTTGACGTATCCCCCCCAAACTTTTAGGGAAGGACCGGAGCTCGACGAGGCCATTTTCAGGAAATTTTCAGGCAGATTCGTCAACCGGTGTCAAAGTTATTCCAAATAGAGTTTTGAGAATTAACATTGAAAAAAATCCTAACTATAACTACCTACTGGCGACCGCCAGTAGGTAATATATATATATATATATATATATATTCACTGAAAAAACCATAGGTTATAGACCATATATAGTTAGGGATTTGCATTTACAAAACCTTATTTTACTCGCATAAAACCATTGAAATTCCATATATAGTTAGTTGCGCTAACTATATATCGCGCACCCGCAATCCACTGCTGATGATGTCACATATTACATCATTCATGACATGGTCAGTGACATCACTGATGACATCACTGATGACATCTCAAATGACATCACTGATGACATAACTGATGACATCTCAAATGACATCACTGATGACATCTCAAATGACATCACTGATGACATCTCATTTGATATTACTCATCACATCACTGATGATATCATTCATGTGATAATACGATGAACCTCTTCAGACTCTAATATAACCTTAGATACAATCAGTGTAAACAGACACTCACAGACTGTCACTCATCCATGGAGTTACTCACACACCTAGTCAGTCATGCAAAGAATCAATCACACCTCCATTTCCTCAACTATACAGTTATACACACCTTACTTATTCAAACATATACTAACACACATTTACTCTCTTATACAATCCCTGATACAAGTTGACAATGATCCATACTGCCACTCACACATTCACTGGCTCTCATGCACAGTTATTTATATATGTCAACTCTCACATGTACTGTGTTTTACATATGTACTTACTTTGACATGTAGCACAAAGATATCCATTCACTCACCAATAGACTCATGCACACAGTCAACCGCCCATAAAGCTGTTTCCACATGCTCTTTTGAACCCATACATCTAGTGAATCCACTGCTCACACATCTATGCACAGAGTCATACACCTCCCAGCCACCCACACACACACTCACTCTCCCATACAAATACTTGGGCAACCAATGAATAACCCATATAGTTACTCATATAGCTACTGATCAACACATGCAGCAGTTTACAGAACAACAGACATAATGATGCACAAATTAAGACAGTTTAGTCACTAACTCATGCACTCAGTGAGACACATTTAATCACTCACTCATACAGTCAGTCATGCACCTACTAAATCCTTCATCCAGACACTTATACATCCACTCATTCTTCAATATGTAAGACATATTTTAACTTTACAGAAACATACAGTCACTGGATAATGTCATCAGTGATGTCATCAGTGATGTCACTGACCATGTCATGAATGATGTAATATGTGACATCATCAGCAGTGGATTGCGGGTGCGCGATATATAGTTAGCGCAACTAACTATATATGGAATTTCAATGGTTTTATGCGAGTAAAATAAGGTTTTGTAAATGCAAATCCCTAACTATATATGGTCTATAACCTATGGTTTTTTCAGTGAATTTTCAAGGTTTTGTAAATGCAAATTCCTAACTATATATGGTCTATAACCTATGGTTTTTTCTCTGAATTTCATTGGTTTTTTAAAAGCTAACATCTGTAGCTGTAAAATGTATTCTTCTTTAAATCTTAAAATATATTTTAGATGTTTATTAATAATTTTTTTTTTAATATTTTTTTTCTTCGCTTCCAGTTCGCGAACCGGGAAGCTTTCCGTTAGCTCATCTTGATGCCGCGACCTAGTCCGCGAACCGGTAAACGTTACGTTAGCGCAACTGTGACGCGTCGCGGAAGCGCGACGTATCACGTTGTCGCGTAATGCGTCTAATGACGCGCCGCGTTAGCGCTCCCGGAAGTGCTCCGGACCGCGAACCGGAAGCGATCCGGGACGCGGCGCGCACCGCGTAACGTAAGCGGAACAGGTCATGTGACTTGTTTATCAAACTTTTCATTGGTTCATTTCACTTTTGGTTTCCAAATGATGTATGACTAGGTCATGTGACCTAAAAATAACACTTTTCATTGGTTCAGAACTTTTGCTTTTCCCAAATCATGTAAACCCCTCCTTCTTTCCTCACTCTGACTTTCATCTTGGTGAGAGAAAGACCATTTTCCTGGAGTTCAGCAATGGCTTCTATACTTGCTGCAGCTGGTGGACCCCCACCACCACCTCAACCTCCTCATAAGAAGAGAGGACCACCAAGTCAATTCATCTCCAACAGAGAGGAGGAAGAGGAGGAACAAGAAGAAGAGGATAGAGATGAACCAGAATTTATACAGGAGTTGCCCCGTGTTTCTAAAAGGAAAACAAGTTTCATATGGCAGTTTTTTTCCATCCCTCCAGGGGACAAGAAGGTCAATGCTAAATATGCCACCTGCCTCATCTGTAAATACAGATTGTCTAGAGGCACAGAGAAAAAATATAGTATGGGCAACTATACTATGCATCGCCATATGGCCAGGTGGCATCCCTTAAACTACAGCCGGGCAGAGTTAAGGGACCTACAAGATAATCCCCCGACAACTCCTGTGCCAAGATCAACGTCAACTATATCTTTGACAGGAAGAGAGGCACAGGAAACTGTGCCAAACATTCAGCCAAATTTCAAACATATAAAGTTTACCTGTATTTATTGTGGTGCTATGCTCTCATATGGGAACATGAGCGTAAACTTGATCAATATGGTGTACGAAAACCATAAGTGCCCTAACGCACCCAAGCAGTAATTTTTTTTTTGCTCCTGTTGAGCCCTTTTCAATGCCTGTTTTTTTGTTGTTTCCCCTCCATAAAAAACACAAAAAAACATAAAACTGTTCTAAAAATACAAAAAAATCAAAAAATGTTCAGAAAAAAAAAAAATAAATAAAACAACAAAAACAAAAAAAAAAAGTTCTTTTCAGAACTACCTCCCCTTTCAAATAAAATTGCTAGAATGTTTATCACTCTGGCAAGCTCTATTTCTTTTGGTTCGCTTTCCCGTTCGCTGCCCGGTTCGCGAACTTGAAGCGAACCAAAAAAATATTTTTTTAAAAAAAAGAAGAGTTAGTATAAGGGAAGTAAACAGAGAGTAATGTTAAAAGAAAGACAGCTATAGGGAGTACACCAGAGATACTGTTTAATAGATCTATTTATTAATTCAGGATGACGATAAGGTGTGATCTGTCCTGAGGTTTGTTTAAGGTGAGACCTACTCAGGGTTACAGATCAATTTTACACTTGTTGAAGAATACAGAGCAGATAATGCATGTGAAGGCCTACCAATGAAGTAAGTCATGTCCTCTTATTACATCATTCATGACATGGTCAGTGCCATCATCAGCAGTGCATTGCGGGTAAAAAGAGTAGAAAACATTTACCTTATAATTCTTGTTACCTTTTTAAAATATTTTTTCATACTTTCAATCTGTAAAAGAGAGAACAAACATTTCCAAAAATATTAAAACATGTATTTAAAAATTAGAAAAGACAAGGGAAAAGGTTCAAGAACAAACAGTTTTTCAACAACTTTGACATTTACAGAAGCCTCTGCTTCTCTACGTCCCCTACACAATCCTAAACATATATATTTTAAACAAACTGTATCTTGATGTTAATGAACTGAGGCCTATTTTGGAACATGGTGCTTCTTTTGCACTGCTAATGTCTCACAATAGTGATGCAATAGCAGCGCAAAAAAGATGTAAAGCCATCATAAAATTGTGTCTAACATTTTAAATGATTGTTTCAGGATGCAAATAAGATGTGTGCTTTCAAGAGCTTTCTTTGAGGTGAGGCCTATTCATTTTTTTTTTAAAAAAAACAGTACCCAGAAGTACAGCACTGTAAGCATTAAAATTGACACTTACAGAAGACTCAGTTTCTCCATATCTACCTCACATTTCTAAATGTATATCATAAGTACAAAAAGCAGAACATTAATTATACATGTTAAATGGTTTATTTTTGCTGTTCTCAGAATGTATCAAATTTCACTTAAATCAGTGACTTGAAGGTATTCATCATGTAACAGCGGGGAAAAAAAACACAATCAAAATGATTGTGTTTAAAAAACCCATTCAACATAAGAAATCTGAATTCAAAACTCCTTAAAATTAACTTACTTTCAATGACGTCGAAGGATGTCCTATGAACAGCGTCCACTGTGTTGTGCTATAAATATTGTCAGCCCGCCACTTTCTGAAAGAAAACCTCCAACGATTCGAAAAATATGTTACATACAAGAAAAGACTTCTCACATTCTACCACATGTTTCCACTTGGCCAAATCATGTTGCAGCTATTCACAAGTCTTGTAATTCTTCCAATCAAATCCCGTCATTTTCTATTTTCGCAACTTTCAAAAAGAAAACATTTAAGATAATTTTCACAATCCTGGACTACTAATATCTTACCCTTCTTTGTCACTCATGTTCTCCTTTTCCTATGACACTGATACTGCTTAATATGAAGCAGACTTACTTGCATCAGGTTTATATAGTCGGATTTTACAAAATGACATTATAATTAAAAGTTTTGGACCAATAATCTAGACAGCATTGCAGACTTACATTCCCTCAACTTGATGAACCTTTTGCAATTCTTCACAGGAAATCCCGAGATTCTTTCTTTAAAATTTTGGTTTTAAAAACACCAGGTAAGAATTTTTAAGGTCAAACGGCAATTTTTTTTTGAAAGTTACAACGGAATCATTGCAGAATGACCAGCCGTTTCGAGACTTTAAATAAGCTGTATAATGTCCTGAAGTTGTTGAAGGACCATCGTGATAGATAATTGCTACAGTTACAAAAGTCCTTCCTGATATTGAAAGCTGAGAAGCCACAAAATTTTTTATTAAAGTTGACGATTTTGATCCATCAGGCCTACATCGTTGCATCATTAAAATGACATACTGTCCATATCTACGTATAAGTAATGTTGACATCATTTCAGATTTACATTGGCTACACTCCATGTTGTGATCCGCTGCATTTACTAGCTTATTAAAGGAGACTGATTTACTGTCTGGCAAAGTTAAATATATAAATCTTTCTGAGTCTACACTAGTAGTACTTGATACCCTACAATTCTCACAGTCATGCTGCCATTGATAAGAAAGCCCAAACAGGTGATCTACATCTACACCCTCATCTTGCAATATATCAAGCATATACATTAAAAACTCCTGACAATCTTGCTGATTATTTTCAGAGAAGTCTGTTTGACCAGAACATTCATCTAACAGATAACGAACTTCAGACACACTTTCTACTTTTGTTCGATCAGTGCTACATTTCTCGAAAACAGAATTCAACAAACAGCATAAAATTTGTTCTGAATTCAACAGAATCTGTTCTTTTAAACTCTCTAGTGAAAAGAGAACATTAACCACTACATTTGCATAGCAGTTGACACCAGAACTGTTTTCAAATTGAAAACCGACAACATCTTCAACAGAATCCACTTTCTTTCTGCTAACAATTTTCGGTTCATTGACTTTTAGTCTTTTTGCAACAACCTCCCTACTATTACTGCTATTTCTACGTTTCCGGCCTACCACACGTTTCTCAAACAAAGGATATTGAGGCAAATGTGGCGCATACTCTCTTCTTAACCTATTGTATTCCTTAACACAATCTAGATCCGCACAAATGTTTGTGACATCACAGTCAATCAAGTACAATCCCGATAAAGTTCTAACTCGTGACAATGCCACATATGCCATACCCTCCTTGAACACAGAACTGCCAATATTCACCAATGCACAGTCTACACTTAAACCTTGCGATTTATGGATTGTCACCGCATATGCCAAGCAAACAGGAAACTGTTTACGGCGAACATATAAGTCTTTAACAAGCAAAAACCTAGCAGAACAACGACCAATTTGCTGTACTTCCTCAATGCCATCAAATTTAATTCTTAAAAATTCTATTCCATCTCTATTTCTGTATTTCTCAAAATCAACAACATTACCCATTGATCCATTTACCAGACCTCTTTCTACATGTAAATTCCTTCTCAAAATGATTCGGCAATTTAAACACACATTCAAAGTCTTTTCAAAACCCGCTGTTTTAGATATAGTCTTCTCTAATGAATCCAATTTTGATTTCAAATTGTCTGACAAAATAATTGTTGATCCCATATGCTCTAATTTGTTGATAGCTTCAAGTTTCACAATCTCTTGCTTTTCTAAATTCAACATTTTGTTGTTGAAGATGGCACATTCTGCAAGAGTTGGCATGAGACATATCCCGGATTTCTTCTCAGTAATTTTCTGAAAAATATTCTCAGGCACAATCTCTTGTTTGGGATATAAATTTGACAGTAATCGTGCATTTAAAGCTTCTTTCCCATTCTCGGTCACTTTTCCAATTCTAATATCTTGTAGAATATTCTTGTAATCTTCATCCTTCGCCTGACGCATATTTTGATGCAGTTCAGCATAATTGAAGTTTAACCATATATTGACGTTGCCAATGCTCCCTAGGCACTTCCTGGTATCTTCATGCGTGAGTATTTTGAACACAGGTTGACCTTTTACTGGTGTCAGCTGCAGAAGATCTCCGAAAACAATGATGTGTTTCCCACCAAATAACACATCATATTCAGTTTTAAGTACTTCTTGCATTCTCAAATGCACAAAGGCAAGCATGACATTGGAAACCATGCTTACTTCGTCAATGATAAGTAGTTTCATTTTCCTCAAGACTCTTGAAACTTCACAGCAAGCATCTCCAGATAACTTGTTGTATTGTAATTTGTTGTCATGCTCCACCGGCAGCATCAGTAGACGATGCAAAGTAATACCTTTAATGTTATGTGCTGCCAGTCCAGTAGGAGCGGTGACAACACAAGACAGCGATGACTCAGTCCTTTCCTGCAAATGACAAGAGATTGCTTTAATGAGAAAACTTTTTCCAGTTCCCGCTTCTCCACTCACGTACAGTCGGACAGGCTTCAACGATGTACATGAGCACTTGTTCTTCTCATGACTTAATCCGTGCTCAATTTCCTTGGTAACTTCATCATATATTTTCCTCTGCTCAACGTTGAGTTGTTTTTCCAAGTCTTCTAAGTTAATTGAATCCTCCTGAGCATGTGCCATGGCTCTTTCTACTTCATTCATAGCAGTGGCAGCTTCATTTTCGATAATAGGTCCTCCAAGTGGATCTTGACTCAATGAAACAGAACTCTGACTGTCCTGAGAACTGTCTCTGGCAATCTCGGCTGCAATCGTTGCTTCCTGCTCAATTTCCAAAGTTAGCATTTCTTGATATTTAGAAAAAGCAGGACATTCTATGGACTCCTTGGCTGCATTGAAAGAGTCTTCGTAACAGAGGAAATCTCCAAGCAGTTCCTCTTCTGCACGCCAAGGCTTGAAAAGTTGCAAAAGTGCTAAATAAAAAAACTCCTTTTTTTCTGGAGATTCACCACTCAATTTTCGATGGTTTACTAATTGGCATTTTCTTTGCTTGACCAGGCATCCCTCACTTCCAATTACAGCATACACTCCTTTCTCAATATCTTCTTTGATGTTCCTCTTGAATATATAATTTTGGAGAACCTCATATAGACAAACATTCTCAAGGTGACTGCTTCGATTTGGATAATATGTATCCAACATGTTGGTCTTCAAAATGTCGGTACTGTTTGGTTCCTTTTCTGCCAAATACTCAATTTCCCGGACAGGTTTTAGAACTCGATTTCGCGTTGCAGCAAGACCAAGACTCGCCCAAACGAGACTCCTGGATTTGGCATAGAGACTTGCTGAAGACAATCGATCAGAACATTCGTAAGCTCCGATTTCTCGATGCGACAACATCTTCAGACTGAAACTGTACAACTTCTTGCTGAGGCTCTTTTCATGGGAAATGTCCTCCCACATATCCTTCAGTTCGGTCTTTTCTTTTTTGGTGATGTAAGATGTCACATACCGAGCCACAGCCATACAGTTGTCAGCCACAAACTGTATATCCATGTTAGCATTCCACATGGACAAAATCACTGGGTTGTAGTCATTGATGTACTTGGACTCTTCGTTCCTTTTCAAATTGTATGTATTCTTGGGTGATTTCCTCGTCACATTATGTCGCAGCGAAGACATCAAACTGTTCACTCTTCCTTTAGAAATCACCGGTCGTGGAAAGTTGAAACGACATTTGGTGTAGAACTTGTCCTTGTTTCTGAATTTACGACGACAGTACTTTCCACAACGATGGCTTTGGAAACGTAGAACTTGTTCTCTTAGACTTTTCTTCTCCGTTGCGTTTGGAACAGCACACGTAGAATACTGTTCTATGAAATTCATCACTAAGTCATCCGGATCTGTTCCAAATTTAGGTGCATCCTTGATCCACAACAACATATGTATATGAGGGGCACCTCTTGCTTGGTACTCCTTTCTCCAGAAGAAATCCAACACCTCTCCAAGAGGTGGATTCTTTTTATTTGTGATGAAAGACATCATAGCTTCAAATCTATGATTGAAGTACCTGCATACATTCACTGGATCCAAAGAACACAGTTCTCCAGGTGTCTTGAATTCAATGTTTTCAATATTTCCATTTGCCTCTCGTAGAAATTCAAGTAAGTCTTCCCAGCCATACTCGGCACAGCTCAGAGTGAGGAACCATGTTGGAGTTCCTAAGTTCCTCAGCATACATTTTAAATCACCATGACGACGGTACCAGTACTCATTAGTACCACGCTGACACGCCATGAGATTAATTAAGTGAGAATCCAAAATACTGTCTTGGACATTGACTTTATGCATAAAGTCACTTGCCGAGATGTTTTGCATCTGTATACCACTTTTTAAAATGTGGTTCACTGCATATGACAGTCCTGACAGATCGCTTTCAAACAAGAGATGAAACAAATAGGGAATGCATTGCTGAAACCTAGGATCTTCTGCATACAATCGTAAAGTCCGGTATTCAGACGCAGGAATTTGATGAGGTCGCTCATCATATCTTCCTCCTTGACCTGTGGGAAATAGCTGTGGGAAACACCGAGCTTCCAAACTTTCCTCCCAAACACTAATGGGACTCCCTTTGGCTTGTTTCATTTGAAACAACTCAATTGCATTCCCCATGACTTCCTTGGAATGCAAAGGATGAACACTATAATGTTCATATATTTCTTCACTATTAGACACCTCTACTTTCTCAATTTGGCCAGCACACAAAACGCTATCCTCTTCATCACTTACTTCCTCTTCTGCAACATATACATTCTTATAGTACTTATTATTTTTCTTCAAATACAAAGTTGCATTTTTCACTTTCCTAACATCCACTAAATCTTGCCATATTTTCTTATTCTTTGTCGGAACCCCATTAACCAAGATAACCAGAGGTTCCTCTTCCACTTTCTCAACTCCAATTGTGTTAATGTTTTTGTTCAAATCTAGAGGCAAATAAACAACTCTTCCCTTTAATCCTCTCTGTAAATCTGCTGGAGGCAACTTCCCTGTCTTTGGCTCCATTCTTACAATAGCCTGAAAGGGATGGATACTTTGAATCAAAATAGATTCATAAGTATTTAAATCCTTCAATTCTGAAGGAATCTCAACCAATTCCAGATTATTATGAACCGCCCTAGCAGGCATCTGGTTTTGGTTTAATTTGTTACAACAATAAGTACACACACGTTGGTCCACTCCCAAATCAAAACAATTTTCAACCATAAAGTATGTGGCAAAATCCTTCCATTCACTATTATTTTCCCTTTCACTTTTTGCATATAAATCCACTAACTTAGTCTGATTCTTATAATAAGTGCGTTGACAACATACACAAGTGAAATTAGGCCTCTCACTTGATTTCATCTGAAACGTGGCAATTTCCTTCTGAAAATAATCTGTACTGGAAACCTGTACATTATCTTCAACATTACCCTCTACTTCAGGGTCAATTTGAACATTCTCATCTTTACTACCAAAGTAACAAAACTCAATTTCTTCACAAATATTCTTCACATCTATTTCAGAACCATGCAAAAGAGCAGCACATAATTGTTTAAGCATAATTGCTGGACTCTTAGCATAATACAACATTCTCACTAATTTTCTCACTTTATTATGATGCACTGCTAGCATCCTGAAATGATGAAAAACACTCTGGCATACTCTCCTGGAAAGACAAGCCAGTGAATGACCACGCAAACCTGTCATTTGTCTCACTCTGCAAGGATCTAAATCTTGCAACAACTTCATTTTCTGCTTCAAACTTTTCTTATTAAATGTCCGTATAAAATCACAAAGCAAATTGATGGAAACCTGTCGCACACTGCAAATAGAACTACACTTCCAAATGTACACAGGACCCTTAGGACGTCTTCCTAAAACCTCATCACTTAGCGCCTCTTCTGTCTCTGTTGTCACAAGTTGTTCTTTTTCAACTGGACAACCATCCTTCACTTCATAAGCTCGACCACTGGTGTCAACTGCAAACACCAAATCATTATCCTGAAAATAACTCTCCTCATTAAAAAATGCCTCACAACTTGAACTATGCATCCATTCTCCGGAAAAAACTTCACAAAAGTTAGTACGATTTACTACTCTCTTCCATCTACTTTTTGTTTTGAAATCAGAAATTACCTTGCTTAGTTTCCTAATTCTATTGATTACCAAAATAAACAACTTTCGCTTAATTTCAAAAGCATGATCAATAATTTTCTCTACATTTTTCTTCTTCTTATAAAATGCCGCTTTCTGTTGGCCTTTTTTTAAAATATTTTTCAATAAATTAACTATTATCCTGTTACGGAACATTCGATTTCGAATGTCCCTAAACTGTTGTTTCCTTCTACTATCATGCACAGAGTTATCTCTTCCTCTACCAGTAACATTTGTGATGGGTCTCTCCTTTCCATTTAAATTACTTTTCTTTTTGTGGACTGAAACATTTTTTTGAGCAAAACTTTTTTTACTACAAATATTTCTTAAGAATGATTTCGTGCTCTTACCCGGACCTTTCTTGGTGTTTTGACAAGTATTTGGGGAAGAGGACTGCTGCAATAAAACATCATCCTGCTGTCTTTGACGTTTTCTAGCCTTTCTTATTCTACTTTTTGTAGGCATTTTCCAAACTATGAAAGAATCTGCAGTTGAATCTGTGGAAAAATATAATATAAAATGTTATTAACCACTATTACCAAACAGTAAATAAATAACAGTCATCTAAAACTTAATGCCCTACTAATTATTTAACATAGCAAATGTTTTCCACCAGCACTGCATCACAAAAAATGACACTCAATGGTACAAAACAGGCATACAACAATCATAAATCACTCCCTAATATTTTAAATGATTAATTCAGGATGACGATAAGATGTAGCCTATCTAAAGATTTGTTTAGGCCCAGATCTTTAGACTGGGGTGAATGTGTGTCATTGATCCACATTCAGTCCATCACCTGTTTTGTTTATTTGAGGTGAGGCCAACACATGGTTGCAGATAAGATTTTCACTGAAAAAAAACAAGGTAAAAAAACATGTGAAGGCCTACCAATGAAGTAAATCATTAAATGAAAACCAATACATTTCTGGAAATATGCACTGCTAGTGCTTCATAAGATGTTTTGGGTCATATTTATAAGGCATTTGAGTGTCTATTATGCTATTTTACGTTCTTCATGGTGCAAATTTCTTGTAAATACGCTCCCACCTGCGGTTGGCAAATTTAGATTTTGATTATGGGAGTTACATAGGCATGTTAATAATTTCCCAAAAATGGTGTATGACCCCGAACAACCTTTGAAGCAAATGCTCTTAGCCGTGTTATCCACCTCCCATTGGATAACATGGCTAAGAAGTGCTTGCAAATGGGAAAAAAAACGGCCGCAATGCATGAATATCGCAGAAAAGTCAGCAATATTCATGCATTTTCCAGCAAATGCTCTTAGCCATGTTATCCACTTCCTATTAAATAACATGGCTAAGAACTGCTCAGGGCCCCATGAGGAACGCTTTCCATTTAAAAAGGGAAAAATAACATCAAAGACACTAAAATGCCTTCTAAATATGACCCCAAACAACCTATGAAGCTCTAACAGTACATATCCTGAAATTTAATTGATTTCAAAATTCGTTTTTAAACACAGCATATAAATCAATTGTATACCTGCATTCATGAAGAAATTACTAAAAATGTCCTTGAGACACATGAAAGTGTTTTCTGGAATGCCCTAGCACCATTTTTGGGACACTATTAACATGGCTAGGTAACTCCCATAATCAAAATCTAAATTTGCCAAGCGCAAGTGGGAGCGTATTTACAAGACACTTGCCCCAAGAGGAACGCTTTCCATTTAAAAAGGTAAACATAACATCAAAGACACTAAAATGCCTTCTAAATATGACCCCAAACAACCTATGAAGCTCTAACAGTACATATCAAGAAATGTAATTGTTTATCACAAATGCGATTAAAAACGGCCGCAATGCATGAATATCGCTGAAAAGTCAACGATATTCATGCATTATCCAGCAAATGCTCTTAGCCATGTTATCCACCTCCCATTGGATAACATGGCTAAGAACTGCTCGCAAATGCGAAAAAAACGGTCGCAATGCATGAATATCGCAGAAAAGTCAGCGATATTCATGCATTTTCCAGCAAATGCTCTTAGCCATGTTATCCACCTCCCATTGGATAACATGGCTAAGAAGTGCTTGCAAATGGGAAAAAAAACGGCCGCAATGCATGAATATCGCAGAAAAGTCAGCGATATTTATGCATTTTCCAGCAAATGCTCTTAGCCATGTTATCCACTTCCTATTAAATAACATGGCTAAGAACTGCTCAGGGCCCCATGAGGAACGCTTTCCATTTAAAAAGGGAAAAATAACATCAAAGACACTAAAATGCCTTCTAAATATGACCCCAAACAACCTATGAAGCTCTAACAGTACATATCCTGAAATTTAATTGATTTCAAAATTCGTTTTTAAACACAGCATATAAATCAATTGTATACCTGCATTCAAGAGGAAAGGACTGAAAATGTCCTAGAGACACAGAAAAACGTTTTCTTGAATGCCCTACCACCATTGTTTGGACATTATTAACATGGCTATGTAACTCCCATAATCAAAATCTAAATTTGCAAAGCAGAAGTGGGAGCGTATTTACAAGACACTTGCCCCATGAGGAACACTTTACATTTTAAAAGGAAAACATAACATCAAAGACACTCAAATGCCTTATAAATATGGCTCAAAACAACCTATGAAGCTCTAGCAGTACATATCCAGAAATGTAATTGATTTCTTAAATCGTTTTTAAAAACAACATATCTGTTTCAGCTTACATAACAGACCATGGAATGGGCTCCATGTACCACAATAACTTGTGTTACTGCATGCCAGAATGCTACACCGAATATGCAATTACAATTTCTCAAAGAAACTAATTCTATTAGTATATCACTAGAGACAAAACCACATTTTAAAAACACAGCTTTCTTCATCATTTTCTCCTTAAATCATACTATTCTCTATCTAAATTAAATAAATCTTTTCTCACCTTAGCAAATATTTTTTGAGTTTTGAAAACAGTCTCAGATGAGAGATATGTGAAATGAATATCTGTATTTCTGTGCTTTCAATAGCTGCAGCCTTTGGAGTGCATCCTTTTTCTTCTGCTGAAGACAATTTGGTGTATTTCTGAGACTGTTTTCAAAACTCAAAAAATATTTGCTAAGGTGAGAAAAGATTTATTTAATTTAGATAGAGAATAGTATGATTTAAGGAGAAAATGATGAAGAAAGCTGTGTTTTTAAAATGTGGTTTTGTCTCTAGTGATATACAAATAGAATTAGTTTCTTTGAGAAATTGTAATTGCATATTCGGTGTAGCATTCTGGCATGCAGTAACACAAGTTATTGTGGTACATGGAGCCCATTCCATGGTCTGTTATGTAAGCTGAAACAGATATGTTGTTTTTAAAAACGATTTTAGAAATCAATTACATTTCTGGATATGTACTGCTAGAGCTTCATAGGTTGTTTTGGGCCATATTTATAAGGCGTTTGAGTGTCTTTGATGTTATGTTTTCCTTTTAAAATGGAAAGTGTTCCTCATGGGGCAAGTGTCTTGTAAATACGCTCCCACTTGTGCTTTGCAAATTTAGATTTTGATTATGGGAGTTACATAGCCATGTTAATAATGTCCAAACAATGGTGGTAGGGCATTCAAGAAAACGCTTTCCTGTGTCTCTAGGACATTTTCAGTCCTTTCCTCTTGAATACAGGTATACAATTGATTTATATGCTGTGTTTAAAAACGAATTTTGAAATCAATTACATTTCTGGATATGTACTGTTAGAGCTTCATAGGTTGTTTGGGGTCATATTTAGAAGGCATTTTAGTGTCTTTGATGTTATGTTTACCTTTTTAAATGGAAAGCGTTCCTCATGGGGCAAGTGTCTTGTAAATACGCTCCCACTTGCGCTTGGCAAATTTAGATTTTGATTATGGGAGTTACCTAGCCATGTTAATAGTGTCCCAAAAATGGTGCTAGGGCATTCCAGAAAACACTTTCATGTGTCTCAAGGACATTTTCAGTCATTTCTTCATGAATGCAGGTATACAATTGATTTATATGCTGTGTTTAAAAACGAATTTTGAAATCAATTAAATTTCTGGATATGTACTGTTAGAGCTTCATAGGTTGTTTGGGGTCATATTTAGAAGGCATTTTAGTGTCTTTGATGTTATGTTTACCTTTTTAAATGGAAAGCGTTCCTCATGGGGCCCTGAGCAGTTCTTAGCCATGTTATTTAATGGGAAGTGGATAACATGGCTAAGAGCATTTGCTGGAAAGTGCATGAATATCGCTGACTTTTCAACGATATTCATGCATTGCGGACGTTTTTTTTCGTATTTGCGAGCAGTTCTTAGCCATGTTATCCAAAGGGAGGTGGATAACATGGCTAAGAGCATTTGCTGGATAATGCATGAATATCGTTGACTTTTCAGCGATATTCATGCATTGCGGCCGTTTTTAATCGCATTTGCGATAAATCTTGCTAAGGAGAAAATGATGAAGAAAGCTGTGTTTTTAAACTGTGGCTTTGTCTGTAGTGATATAGAAATAGATTTTGTTTCTTTGAGAAATTGTAATTGCATATTCGGTGTACCATTCTGGCATGCAGTAACACAAGTTATTGTTGTATATGAAGCCCATTCCATGGTCTCTTATGTAAGCTGAAACAGATATGTTGTTTTTAAAAACCATTTTTGAAATCAATTACATTTCTGGATATGTACTGCTAGAGCTTTATAGGTTGTTTAGGGTCATATTTATAAGGCATTTGAGTGTCTTTGATGTTATTTTTCCTTTTTAAATGGCAAGCATTCCTCATGGGGCAAGTGTCTTGTAAATACGCTCCCACCTGCGCTTGGCAAATTTAGATTTTGATTATGGGAGTTACATAGCTATGTTAATAATGTCCAAAAAATGGTGCTAGGGCATTCTAGAAAACGCTTTCATGTGTCTCAAGGACATTTTCAGTCATTTCCTCTTGAATGCAGGTATACAATTGATTTATATGCTGTGTTTAAAAACGAATTTTGAAATCAATTAAATTTCTGAATATGTACTACTAGAGCTTCATAGGTTGTTTGGGGTCATACACCATTTTTGGGAAATTATTAACATGCCTATGTAACTCCCATAATCAAAATCTAAATTTGCCAACCGCAGGTGGGAGCGTATTTACAAGAAATTTGCACCATGAAGAACGTAAAATAGCATAATAGACACTCAAATGCCTTATAAATATGACCCAAAACAACTTATGAAGCACTAGCAGTGCATATTTCCAGAAATGTAATGGTTTTCAAATAATGACTTACTTCATTGGTAGGCCTTCACATGTTTTTTTACCTTGGTTTTTTTCAGTGAAAATCTTATCTGCAACCATGTGTTGGCCTCACCTCAAATAAACAAAACAGGTGATGGACCGAATGTGGATCAATGACACACATTCACCCCAGTCCAAAGATCTGGGCCTAAACAAACCTTTAGATAGGCTACATCTTATCGTCATCCTGAATTAATCATTTAAAATATTAGGGAGTGATTTATGATTGTTCTATGCCTGTTTTGTACCATTGAGTGTCATTTTTGTGATGCAGTGCTGGTGGAAAACATTTGCTATGTTAAATAATTAGTAGGGCATTAAGTTTTAGATGACTGTTATTCATTTACTGTTTGGTAATAGTGATTAATAACATTTTTTATTATATTTTTACACAGATTCAACTGCAGATTCTTTCATAGTTTGGAAAATGCCTACAAAAAATAGAATTAGAAAGGCTAGAAAACGTCAAAGACAGCAGGATGATGTTTTATTGCAGCAGTCTTCTTCCCCAAATACTTGTCAAAACACCAAGAAAGGTCCGGGTAAGAGCACAAAATCATTCTAAAGAAATATTTGTAGTAAAAAAAGTTTTTCTCCAAAAAATGTTTCAGTCCACAAAAAGAAAAGCAATTTAAATGGAAAGGAGAGACCCATCAAAAATGTTACTGGTAGAGGTAGAGATAACTCTGTGCATGATAGTAGAAGGAAACAACAGTTTAGGGACATTCGAAATCGAATGTTCCGTAACAGGATAATAGTTAATTTATTGAAAAATATTTAAAAAAAAGGCCAACAGAAAGCGGCATTTTATAAGAAGAAGAAAAATGTAGAGAAAATTATTGATCATGCTTTTGAAATTAAGCGAAAGTTGTTTATTTTGGTAATCAATAGAATTAGGAAACTAAGCAAGGTAATTTCTGATTTCAAAACAAAAAGTAGATGGAAGAGAGTAGTAAATCGTACTAACTTTTGTGAAGTTTTTTCCGGACAATGGATGCATAGTTCAAGTTGTGAGGCATTTTTTAATGAGGAGAGTTATTTTCAGGATAATGATTTGGTGTTTGCAGTTGACACCAGTGGTCGAGCTTATGAAGTGAAGGATGGTTGTCCAGTTGAAAAAGAACAACTTGTGACAACAGAGACAGAAGAGGCGCTAAGTGATGAGGTTTTAGGAAGACGTCCTAAGGGTCCTGTGTACATTTGGAAGTGTAGTTCTATTTGCAGTGTGCGACAGGTTTCCATCAATTTGCTTTGTGATTTTATACGGACATTTAATAGGAAAAGTTTGAAGCAGAAAATGAAGTTGTTGCAAGATTTAGATCCTTGCAGAGTGAGACAAATGACAGGTTTGCGTGGTCATTCACTGGCTTGTCTTTCCAGGAGAGTATGCCAGAGTGTTTTTCATCATTTCAGGATGCTAGCAGTGCATCATAATAAAGTGAGAAAATTAGTGAGAATGTTGTATTATGCTAAGAGTCCAGCAATTATGCTTAAACAATTATGTGCTGCTCTTTTGCATGGTTCTGAAATAGATGTGAAGAATATTTGTGAAGAAATTGAGTTTTGTTACTTTGGTAGTAGAGATGAGAATGTTCAAATTGACCCAGAAGTAGAGGGTTATGTTGAAGATAATATACAGGTTTCTAGTTCAGATAATTTTCAGAAGGAAATTGCCACGTTTCAGATGAAATCAAGTGAGAGGCCTAATTTCACTTGTGTATGTTGTCGACGCACTTATTATAAGAATCAGACTAAGTTAGTGGATTTATATGCAAAAACTGAAAGGGAAAATAATAGTGAATGGAAGGATTTTGCCACATACTTGATGGTAGAAAATTGTTTTGATTTGGGAGTGGACCAACGTGTGTGTACTTATTGTTGTAATAAATTAAATCAAAACCAGATGCCTGCTAGGGCAGTTCATAATAATCTGGAATTGGTTGTTATTCCTTCAGAATTGAAGGATTTAAATACTTATGAATCTATTTTGATTCAAAGTATCCATCCCTTTCAGGCTATTGTAAGAATGGAGCCAAATACAGGGAAGTTGCCTCCAGCAGATTTACAGAGAGGATTAAAGGGAAGAGTTGTTTATTTGCCTCTAGATTTGAACAAAAACATTAACACAATTGGAGTTGAGAAAGTGGAAGAGGAACCTCTGGTTATCTTGGTTAATGGGGTTCCGACAAAGAATAAGAAAATATGGCAAGATTTAGTGGATGTTAGGAAAGTGAAAAATGCAACTTTGTATTTGAAGAAAAATAATAAGTACTATAAGAATGTATATGTTGCAGAAGAGGAAGTAAGTGATGAAGAGGATAGCGTTTTGTGTGCTGGCCAAATTGAGAAAGTAGAGGTGTCTAATAGTGAAGAAATATATGAACATTATAGTGTTCATCCTTTGCATTCCAAGGAAGTCATGGGGAATGCTATTGAGTTGTTTCAAATGAAACAAGCCAAAGGGAGTCCCATTAGTGTTTGGGAGGAAAGTTTGGAAGCTCGGTGTTTCCCACAGCTATTTCCCACAGGTCAAGGAGGAAGATATGATGAGCGACCTCATCAAATTCCTGCGTCTGAATACCGGACTTTACGATTGTATGCAGAAGATCCTAGGTTTCGTCAATGCATTCCCTATTTGTTTCATCTCCTGTTTGAAAGCGATCTGTCAGGACTGTCATATGCAGTGAACCACATTTTAAAAAGTGGTATACAGATGCGAAACATCTCGGCAAGTGACTTTATGCATAAAGTCAATGTCCAAGACAGTATTTTGGATTCTCACTTAATTAATCTCATGGCGTGTCAGCGTGGTACTAATGAGTACTGGTACCGTCGTCATGGTGATTTAAAATGTATGCTGATGAACTTAGGAACTCCAACATGGTTCCTCACTCTGAGCTGTGCCGAGTATGGCTGGGAAGACTTACTTGAATTTCTACGAGAGGCAAATGGAAATATTGAAAACATTGAATTCAAGACACCTGGAGAACTGTGTTCTTTGGATCCAGTGAATGTATGCAGGTACTTCAATCATAGATTTGAAGCTATGATGTCTTTCATCACAAATAAAAAGAATCCACCTCTTGGAGAGGTGTTGGATTTCTTCTGAAGAAAGGAGTACCAAGCAAGAGGTGCCCCTCATATACATATGTTGTTGTGGATCAAGGATGCACCTAAATTTGGAACAGATCCGGATGACTTAGTGATGAATTTCATAGAACAGTATTCTACGTGTGCTGTTCCAAACGCAACGGAGAAGAAAAGCCTAAGAGAACAAGTTCTACGTTTCCAAAGCCATCGTTGTGGAAAGTACTGTCGTCGTAAATTCAGAAACAAGGACAAGTTCTACACCAAATGTCGTTTCAACTTTCCACGACCGGTGATTTCTAAAGGAAGAGTGAACAGTTTGATGTCTTCGCTGCGACATAATGTGACGAGGAAATCACCCAAGAATACATACAATTTGAAAAGGAACGAAGAGTCCAAGTACATCAATGACTACAACCCAGTGATTTTGTCCATGTGGAATGCTAACATGGATATACAGTTTGTGGCTGACAACTGTATGGCTGTGGCTCGGTATGTGACATCTTACATCACCAAAAAAGAAAAGACAGAACTGAAGGATATGTGGGAGGACATTTCCCATGAAAAGAGCCTCAGCAAGAAGTTGTACAGTTTCAGTCTGAAGATGTTGTCGCAACGAGAAATCGGAGCTTACGAATGTTCTGATCGATTGTCTTCAGCAAGTCTTTATGCCAAATCCAGGAGTCTCGTTTGGGCGAGTCTTGGTCTTGCTGCAACGCGAAATCGAGTTCTAAAACCTGTCCGGGAAATTGAGTATTTGGCAGAAAAGGAACCAAACAGTACCGACATTTTGAAGACCAACATGTTGGATACATATTATCCAAATCGAAGCAGTCACCTTGAGAATGTTTGTCTATATGAGGTTCTCCAAAATTATATATTCAAGAGGAACATCAAAGAAGATATTGAGAAAGGAGTGTATGCTGTAATTGGAAGTGAGGGATGCCTGGTCAAGCAAAGAAAATGCCAATTAGTAAACCATCGAAAATTGAGTGGTGAATCTCCAGAAAAAAAGGAGTTTTTCTATTTAGCACTTTTGCAACTTTTCAAGCCTTGGCGTGCAGAAGAGGAACTGCTTGGAGATTTCCTCTGTTACGAAGACTCTTTCAATGCAGCCAAGGAGTCCATAGAATGTCCTGCTTTTCCTAAATATCAAGAAATGCTAACTTTGGAAATTGAGCAGGAAGCAACGATTGCAGCCGAGATTGCCAGAGACAGTTCTCAGGACAGTCAGAGTTCTGTTTCATTGAGTCAAGATCCACTTGGAGGACCTATTATCGAAAATGAAGCTGCCACTGCTATGAATGAAGTAGAAAGAGCCATGGCACATGCTCAGGAGGATTCAGTTAACTTAGAAGACTTGGAAAAACAACTCAACGTTGAGCAGAGGAAAATATATGATGAAGTTACCAAGGAAATTGAGCACGGATTAAGTCATGAGAAGAACGAGTGCTCATGTACATCGTTGAAGCCTGTCCGACTGTACGTGAGTGGAGAAGCGGGAACTGGAAAAAGTTTCCTCATTAAAGCAATTTCTTGTTATTTGCAGGAAAGGACTGAGTCATCGTTGTCTTGTGTTGTCACCGCTCCTACTGGACTGGCAGCACATAACATTAAAGGTATTACTTTGCATCGTCTACTGATGCTGCCGGTGAAGCATGACAACAAATTACAATACAACAAGTTATCTGGGGATGCTTGCTGTGAAGTTTCAAGAGTCTTGAGGAAAATGAAACTACTTATCATTGACGAAGTAAGCATGGTTTCCAATGTCATGCTTGCCTTTGTGCATTTGAGAATGCAAGAAGTACTTAAAACTGAATATGATGTGTTATTTGGTGGCAAACACATCATTGTTTTCGGAGATCTTCTGCAGCTGACACCAGTAAAAGGTCAACCTGTGTTCAAAATACTCACGCATGAAGATACCAGGAAGTGCCTAGGGAGCATTGGCAACGTCAATATATGGTTAAACTTCAATTATGCTGAACTGCATGAAAATATGCGTCAAGCAAAGGATGAAGATTACAAGAATATTCTACAAGATATTAGAATTGGAAAAGTGACCGAGCATGGGAAAGAAGCTTTAAATGCACGATTACTGTCAAATTTATATCCCAAACAAGAGATTGTGCCTGAGAATATTTTTAAGAAAATTACTGAGAAGAAATCCGGGATATGTTTGATGCCAACTCTTGCAGAATGTGCCATCTTCAACAACAAAATGTTGAATTTAGAAAAGCAAGAGATTGTGAAACTTGAAGCTATCGACAAAATAGAGCATATGGGATCAACAATTATTTTGTCAGACAATTTGAAATCAAAATTGGATTCATTAGAGAAGACTATATCTAAAACAGCGGGTTTTGAAAAGACTTTGAATGTGTGTTTAAATTGCCGAATCATTTTGAGAAGGAATTTACATGTAGAAAGAGGTCTGGTAAATGGATCAATGGGTAATGTTGTTGATTTTGAGAAATACAGAAATAGAGATGGAATAGAATTTTTAAGAATTAAATTTGATGGCATTGAGGAGGTACAGCAAATTGGTCGTTGTTCTGCTAGGTTTTTGCTTGTTAAAGACTTATATGTTCGCCGTAAACAGTTTCCTGTTTGCTTGGCATATGCGGTGACAATCCATAAATCGCAAGGTTTAAGTGTAGACAGTGCATTGGTGAATATTGGCAGTTCTGTGTTCAAGGAGGGTATGGCATATGTGGCATTGTCACGAGTTAGAACTTTATCGGGATTGTACTTGATTGACTGTGATGTCACAAACATTTGTGCGGATCTAGATTGTGTTAAGGAATACAATAGGTTAAGAAGAGAGTATGCGCCACATTTGCCTCAATATCCTTTGTTTGAGAAACGTGTGGTAGGCCGGAAACGTAGAAATATCAGTAATAGTAGGGAGGTTGTTGCAAAAAGACTAAAAGTCAATGAACCGAAAATTGTTAGCAGAAAGAAAGTGGATTCTGTTGAAGATGTTGTCGGTTTTCAATTTGAAAACAGTTCTGGTGTCAACTGCTATGCAAATGTAGTGGTTAATGTTATCTTTTCACTAGAGAGTTTAAAAGAACAGATTCTGTTGAATTCAGAACAAATTTTATGCTGTTTGTTGAATTCTGTTTTCGAGAAATGTAGCACTGATCGAACAAAAGTAGAAAGTGTGTCTGAAGTTCGTTATCTGTTAGATGAATGTTCAGGTCAAACAGACTTCTCTGAAAATAATCAGCAAGATTGTCAGGAGTTTTTAATGTATATGCTTGATATATTGCAAGATGAGGGTGTAGATGTAGATCACCTGTTTGGGCTTTCTTATCAATGGCAGCATGACTGCGAGAACTGTATGGTATCAAGTACTACTAGTGTAGACTCAGAAAGATTTATATATTTAACTTTGCCAGACAGTAAATCAGTGTCCTTTAATAAGCTAGTAAATGCAGCGGATCACAACATGGAGTGTAGCCAATGTAAATGTGATATGATGTCAACATTATTTATACGTAGATATGGCCAGTATGTCATTTTAATGATCCAACGATGTAAGCCTGATGGATCAAAATTGTCAACTTTAATAAAAAATGTTGTGGCTTCTCAGCTGTCAATATCAGGGAGGACTTTTGTAACTGTAGCAATTATCTATCACGATGGTCCTTCAACAACATCAGGACATTATACAGCTTACTTAAAGTCTCGAAACGGCTGGTCATTCTGCAATGATTCTGTTGTAACTTTCAAAAAAAAATTGCCGTTTGACCTTAAAAATTCTTACCTGGTGTTTTTAAAACCAAAATTTTAAAGAAAGAATTTTGGGATTTCCTGTGAGGAATTGGAAATTGTTCATCAAGTAGAGGGAATGTAAGTCTGCAATGCTGTCTAGATTATTGGTCCAAAACTTTTAATTATAATGTCAATTTTAAAATCCAACTATATAAACCTGATGCAAGTAAGTCTGCTTCATAGTAAGCAGTATCAGTGTCATAGGAAAAGGAGAACATGAGTGACAAAGAAGAGTAAGATATTAGTAGTCCAGGATTGTGAAAATATTCTCAAATGTTTTCTTTTTGAAAGATGCGAAAATAGAAAATGACGGGATTTGATTGGGAGAATTACAAGACTTGCGAATCGCTGCAACATGATTTGGCCTAGTGGAAACATGTGATAGAATGTGAGAAGTCTTTTTTTGTATGTAACATATTTTTCGAAATGATGGAGGTTTTCTTTCAGAAAGTGGCGGGCTGAAAATATTTATAGCACAACAGAGTGGATGCTGTTCATAGGAGATCCTTTGACGTTATTGAAAGTAAGTTAATTTTAAGGAGTTTTGAATTCAGATTTCTTAGGTTGTATGGGTTTTTTAAACACAATCATTTTGATTGTGTTTTTTTTTCCCCGCTGTTACATGATGAATACCTTCAAATCACTGATTTAAGTGAAATTTGATACATTCTGAGAACAGCAAAAATAAACCATTTAACATGTATAATTAATGTTCTGCTTTTTGTACTTATGATATACATTTAGAAATGTGAGGTAGATATGGAAAAAGTGAGTCTTCTGTAAGTGTCAATTCTAATGCTTACAGTGCTGTACTTCTGGGTACTGTTTTTTTTTAAAAAAAAGAAATAGGCCTCACCTCTAAGAAAGCTCTTGAAAGCACACATCTTATTTGCATCCTGAAACAATCATTTAAAATGTTAGACACAATTTTATGATGGTTTTACATCTCTTTTGCGCTGTTATTGCATCACTATTGTGAGACATAAGCAATGCAAAAGAAGCATCATGTTTCAAAATAGGCCTCATTTCATCAGCATGAAGATACTGTTTGTTTAAAATAAATATCTTTAGGATTGTGTACGGGTCGTAGAGAAGTAGAGGTTTCTGTAAGTGTCAAAGT
Source organism: Lissotriton vulgaris (assembly GCF_964263255.1). Taxonomy (NCBI): domain Eukaryota; kingdom Metazoa; phylum Chordata; class Amphibia; order Caudata; family Salamandridae; genus Lissotriton; species Lissotriton vulgaris. The sequence continues at coordinate 217,880,308 of NC_141698.1, forward strand.
TGTTTAAAAACTGTTTCTTCTTGAACCTTTCCCCTTCTTTTTTCTAATTTTTAAATACATGTTTTAATATTTTTGGAAATGTTTGTTCTCTCTTTTACAGATTGAATATATGAAAAATTTTCTTTAAAAGTTAACAAGAATTATAAGGTAAATGTTTTCTACTTTTTTAACCCGCATTCCACTGCTGATGATGTCACTGACTATGTTATGAATGATGTAATAAGTGGGCATGTTTTACTACAATGGTAGGTCTTCACATCTATTATCTCCTCTGTATTCTTCAACAAGCATAAATTTGATATGCAACCCAGAGTACGGTTCACCTTAAACAAACTTTTAGAGAGGACACACCTTATCGTCACCCTCAATCAATCATTTAATCTATCTCATTTAACATCTATTAGTTCTACTGCTTCATTTCTTTAATCTTTACTTTCCTGTGTTTGCTACTTCTCTCATTCCTTTCTCTATTACTTAATTTTTCTACTCCTTCCAGTATTTTTCTCACTCCCTCTCTTCTCATACTTCTTCATTATTATTCACTAATTCTGTCTCTATTAATGTTACTGTTTCTGAATGATCTCCAAAAATTTTTAAAACAAGAACAGTAAGTATAAGGATAGGAAAAGACATTTATGTTACAAGAAAGACATCTATAGGAAGTAAACAAAAAAAACTGTTACTCGCAATCCACTGCTGATGATGTCACTGACCATGTCAAAAATTATGTAATATATGACATGATCAGAAGTGAATTGCGGGTAACAGTATCTTTTCTTTACTCCCTATAGCTGTCTTTTTTGTAACATAACTGTCTGTTTCCTTTCCTTATACTTACTGTTCTTTTTTTAAAAAAAAATTTTTTGGTTCGCTCAAAGTTCGCGTACCGGAGTGCGAACTGGAAGCGAACTAATAGAAATAGAGCTTGGCAGAGTTCAAAGAATTCTACCAATTTTTTTTAATAATGGGGAGGTAGTTCTGAAAAGAACTTTTTTTTTTGTTTTTGTTGTTTTAAATTTTTTTTATTCGTTTTCTGAACATTTTTTATATTTTTTTGTTTTTTTCAGAACATTTTGAATTTTTTTTGTTTTTTGGGGGGTAGGGGGGAAACAAAAATGATTCAGTGAAAAGGGCTCAACAGGAGCAACGAAAAAAAGAAGAATTTATTTTTTGGGGCGTTTTGGGCACACATGATTGTTGATGGCTCTCATTATAAGGGTAATGCTACTTTCGCGGTAGCAAAGTGTCTGGTTGCACCACACACAGACTTGCTTCACTTCCCCCATGTTGATTTGGATGTTCGGGATCACCTCCCTCGCCTCCGGTCCCGATACCTCCTGAACAACAGATCTTCTCGCCATTTCTGGGGGATTTTGTTGTTGGTCGCGAAGCTGGGCATTACTGTAATTGTTAGGGTGCCACCGACCCATGTGCCTGTGCATTGTATAATTCCCATAGCTGTACTTTTTGTCTGTGCCCCTTGAAAGACGATCGCCGCAAATACGGCAAAAGACGTATCTGGCATTGACTTTTTTTTGGTCAGCTGGAAATTTAAAAAATTGCCAGATGTAATTTTCTTTCCTGTTATATCTCCTGGGCTCCTCTGGCAAAAACTCAGGATGTTCTTCCTCTTCCTCCTCTTCTTGATTTTCCTCCTCTTCTATAATTAGTGAAGCAGGTGGTCTTTTCTTCCCATGAGGAGGTGGAGGAGGTGGTGGGGGCACACTGGCTGAAGCAACCATTGAAGCCATTGCTGAAGAATCAAAAAGGGTCTTTCTCTCACCAAGATGAAAGTCAGAGTGAGGAAAGAAGGAGGGGTTTTCATCATTTGGGAGAAGGAAACATTCTAAACCAATGAAAAGTGTTAATTTTACATCACATGACCAAGTATTACATCATTAGGAAACCAAAAGTGAAATGAACCAATGAAAAGTGTTATTATCGAGTCACATGACCTGCTGTATTTACGTTTCGCGCATTGCTCCGCTTTCCGGTCCACTTCCGGGTCCGCTAACTTGGCGCGTCCAATGACGTATTACGCGATAACGCAAAACGTCATGCGAACGTAACAGTTACGCTAAAGGAACGTTTACCGGTTCGCGTACTAAGCCGCAGCTTTAAATTGAGCTAACGGGAAGCTGACCGGTTCGCGGACTGGGAGCGAAACAAAAAAAAAAGTTTTAAAAAAATTGTCTAAAAAACATGAAAAATATATTTCAAGATTTAAAGAAGAATACATTTTACAGCTACAGATATTAGCTTTTAAAAAACCATTGAAATTCAATGAAAAAACCATAGGTTATAGTCCATATATAGTTAGGAATTTGCATTTACAAAACCTTTAAAATTCAATGAAAAAACCATTGGTTATAGAACATATATAGTTAGGAATTTGCATTTACAAAACCTTATTTTACTCGCATAAAACCATTGAAATTCCATATATAGTTAGATGCGCTAACTATATATCGCGCACCCGCAATCCACTGCTGATGATGTCACATATTACATCATTCATGACATGGTTAGTGACATCACTGATGACATCACTGATGACATCTCAAATGACATCACTGATAAAATCACTGATAACATCTCATTTGACATGACTGATCACATCACTGATGATATCTTTCATGTGATAATACCATGAACCTCTTCAGACTCTAATATAACCTTAGATACAATCAGTGTAAACAGACAGTCACAGACTGTCACTCATCCATGGAGTTACTCACACACCTAGTCAGTTATGCAAAAAATCAATCACACCTCCATTTTCTCAACTATACAGTTATACACACCTTACTTATTCAAACATATACTAACACATATTTACTTTACTCTCTTATACAATCCCTGATACATGTTCACAATGATCCATACAGCCACTCACACATTCACTGGCTCTTATGCACAGTTATTTATATATGTCAACTCTCACATGTACTGTGTTTTACATATGTACTTACTTTGACATGTAGCACTGAGATATCCATTCACTCACTAATACACTCATGCACAGTCAACCGCCCATACAGCTGTTTCCACATGCACTTTTGAACCCATACATATAGTGAATGAACTACTCACACATCTATGTACAGAGTCACACACCTCCCAGCCACCCATACACACACACTCAGTTTCCCATACAAATACTTGGGCAACCAATCAATAACCCATATAGTTACTCATATAGCTACTTATCAACACATGCAACAGTTTACAGAACAACAGATATAATGATGCACAAATTAAGACAGTTTAGTCACTAACCCATGCACTCAGTGAGACACATTTAATCACTCACTCATACAGTCAGTCATGCACCTACTAAATCCTTCATCCAGACACTTACACATCCACTCATTCTTCAATATGTAAGACATATTTTAACTTTACAGAAACATACAGTCACTGGATGTTGTCTTCAGTGATGTCATCAGTGATGTCATTTGAGATGTCATCAGTGATGTCATCAGTGATGTCACTAACCATGTCATGAATGATGTAATATGTGACATCATCAGCAGTGGATTGCGGGTGCGCGATATATAGTTAGCGCATCTAACTATATATGGAATTTCAATGGTTTTATGCGAGTAAAATAAGGTTTTGTAAATGCAAATTCCTAACTATATATGTTCTATAACCAATGGTTTTTTCATTGAATATATATATATATGTACAGAACATCCAGCTCCCACAATGAAGAACTCCATGGAAGAAGGCACTGGCAGGAAGTGGTTTCAGGATTCGGCATCAATTTATTAGATCATGTTGCCCTCAATCCCGGGTACAAGAAACGGTTCAGCCTACACAGAGGCCTTTCTCAGTCTAGTTTGGTGCCATAAATTAAGCACATTATATAGCCCTTCCCGCTGGACCTCGCAATGGACATAGAAAACACATTCTGGTGTAACCAATCGTTCCATAGCCCAAAAAAATGCATGTGTATGTGTTACTGTGCAATACAGCTAGAAGTCTGCAACATACCAGGTCAAACATAACGTAATAATAAAAATCACGAAATATGTGCACTTGACTGATGGATTATCATATTAAAGCAGACACTTAAATAACACTTATGCATAGGATTACGTCACAGTGGGAATACTGAAGGCAAATAAAATCTGCAGCCAAACTCATAATCCTGTAAAGTCTGTAAACTTAAAATGTATTTAAAAGTCCATGGTGCCGACCAAGACTAATGGTCCAGAATGTCAGGCATATATCACAACAAAGGGATATTTTGAACCAGATTATCAAGACACCTGAGGCGCTACCTTTTAGAGATGGAGTTGGATTGCTGTAATAAGTGGTATAATCAGGTCTATAAAATGGGGAAACAGCCCAGGATTCCTCAATGAAAATTATGTGGAAAGAGTCTATTCAGCTGTTCCACGCATGGTCTGCAATTTTATCAATAATCCCTGCAACATTCCAAGAAAGTAGGCGGATCGCACCATTGGAGATATGTGAATTAACTATTGGATATGTACAAACGGTATATGCGTTAGGCAAAGAAACCGGGGAAAGCATTGGGGGAACAGTGCAAGAGGTAGCAGAACTGAGGAGCATATTACCAACACTAGCGATAATTATCTCTATGTTGGCTTAGCGGCAATATTTTTACCGCCGAGCTGCGGCGATTTTTATCGCTTAGGAACCTTGGGGCATATTACCAATGTTGAGCGAAATTTATCGCTAACGATGCTTAGCAACGAAGTTTTTTAACGCTAAGCATCGCCAGAAATTATCGCAGATAAACCTTGCTATTATCAAGGTTGATCGCAAAAGCGATAAATATCGGCCGTAATGCATGAATATTGGTGAAAAATCAGCGATATTCATGCATTACCGAGCTAATGCTCTTAGCCATGTTATCCACCTTCCTTTGGATAACATGGCTAAGAACAGCTCAGGGCAGGTGTTAGCTTTTGGAGATATTCGTGCTTAGCGCGAATATTTCCAAAAGTAGGTTATCCTTGATAATAGGAGAAATGTCGCTTAACAACATTTCTCCTATTATTTTTCTCTGGAACGCCCCTTTGCATCTCATTAGAGATGCAATGGGAAGCGTAGAGAAAAAGGGCGCTAACATGCGAATTTGCGTGTTAGCACCTTGTTGCTGATAGGGAGATCATTTTATCTCCGCTTCTTGGCTTTTAAAGCCAAAAAAGCGGAAATAAATCCCTTGATAATATGCCCCCTTGTTATTATCAAGGTTTATCCCCTAAGCGATAAAAATCGGCCGAAATGCATGAATATCGCTGAAAAGTCAGCGATATTCATGCATTACTGAGCTAATGCTCTTAGCCATGTTATCCACCTACCATTGGATAACATGGCTAAGAACTGCTCAGGGGCAGGTGTTAGCTTTTGGAGATATTCGCGCTTAGCAAAGCGGGGCCCAAGATGGTCGCTATCTCCTACTAGCTGTCACTAACTGGTGTTAGCGACAGCTAGGTAATAGGGAGATAATTTCATCTCCGCTTTCTTGGCTTTTAAAGCCTAAAAAGCGGAGATAAACCCCCTTGATAATATGCCCCCTAGGGTGGAAGGTTCATTGGGAGCTATTTGGTTGCAGGATTGAAATACAACTGAAGTGCAGATGGGGAATACACAGGAGGTGGGTAACCTATCGACCATCCATGAGGGATTAGAATTAGTTAGTTCTTATTGTAAAGATATTTTATTATTTTATTTTGATGTATTAAAGTATATTTTTTTGGGGTAGTATCAGTATATTTTAGTGATATGAAATTGTTATAATGTTGTTCTAATATTTATATTTTTGAAAGTTTATTTTTATTTTTGGTAAGCATAAAATGTTTGTTTATTAATGAAAAGACTTTTGGCAATATTAACGTAGTCAATATTGTGTGTTGTGAAATTTTTCAAAATGTATGTTTATTTAAAAGTATAAACATTTTTGTTTTCACTATTAATGTGTGTGATATAACTAAAAATATAAATGTATAGGGAAGGCTTTACTTTAAAAAAAATGTTTCCCATTGGGGTGTAAAAAAGGGATGGTGGTGTGCTTTCAGACTACCATCCCTGTGTTTGTAGCCAGTCACAGGAGGTCACAGATCCGGCCTGCCTATATATTATTCATTATGCAAAGTATTGTGCGACACATTGCAAATGGTGCCTATATGAACTACCCTGATAGTACAAAGGTCAGTTCAGAAAAACAGATTCTATCTGCAAAGTCTGTGCACAGTTTGCAAACACTTTTTTACCATTTTTTTCTAATGGACTTCTAGTACATCGGGCCCTATATTTGCATTGTTCTATTTGTTTGACTGCTCCTCAGTTCTTGGTGCTAAAAATGCCAGAGGGGCTTTATTATTTTTGGATAAGAGCCTCAGGGTATCATGTTGACCCTAGTTCATGACTGGCCAAGCGACCAGATCCTTTTTGTCGAGGACCACCCGCTATATCTAGAACTTTCTACCTGTTGCAGAGATCCCTGTATCTTCAGTGCAATTGCCTGTTAACTGCCATGCTTCCTTTGCAAGCTCAGTATTCCTTTTCCTTCTCTACAAACTCTCAAAGCAGAATTATGTTTTTGAAAATAAAAAAATGCATAGCCATAATTTCGTCTCTCTGGCCAGGCCCATTATAATTGGTTCACCTGGGCAAGGCAAATCGGTGAGAGTCACCTCGCCCTCCTGCCAGTGTGACTTGATTAACAAGGGCTAGGCAAACTCCCAGCTATAAAAGGAGTGGGGGATTCATGAGTTATTATGGGCAGGACCATCAATAATTTAGGTGGAGGTCCAGCTCGGCCAAACCCTAAATGGCCCCATAGTGATTTCATTCAGAATAAACTCAAAGGTTTTTGGTGCCTTCGTCAAAGTGCTATTTTATTGCACCTCCTGTTCAGGTAATCTGGAATTCTATGATATGTCTCAAGGTAAAATCGCTGTGGGAATTTGTTGGGGGAGAAAGCTACGAATTTTGATTGAAACACTTTTTAAATACTTTTAAAATTGTACCACGACTTTCTAATGTGAAATATCACTCTCCTGACTCTACCCCTCGCCTTTCACGCTGTTTGCTCGCGTGGCGGCCATTTTTGGCTAATTTTACCTGTAACCTTCGCTGATTGGCTGACTACGTGCCAATCAGCGCACAGCCCCAGCGGAGCTCATTGTCTGCCAAGGCTTGAAAAGGGCGCCTGCCGAGTGCGCTGCTTTGCCTGAAGAGAATCGCTGTGGGAATTTGTTGGGGGGAGAAAGCTACGAATTTTGATTGAAACACTTTTTAAATACTTTTAAAATTGTACCACGACTTTCTGATGTGAAATATCACTCTCCTGACTCTACCCCTCGGCTTTCACGCTGTTTGCTCGCGTGGCGGCCATTATTGGCTAATTTTACCTGTAACCTTCGCTGATTGGCTGACTACGAGCCAATCAGCGCACAGCCCCAGTGGAGCTCATTGTCTCCCAAGGCTTTAAATGCACACTACTCCGAGGACGTGCAGCGGATGCGCGCAGCGGGCGCGCCGCAGGCGCGCCTAAGGCAAGCCCGTCTGCGCCCGTCCGCGCCTGTATCTGGCCTAGGGCCACCCCCCCTGCTAGTTCTCTACAGAATCAATCACCGTATAGGCTCCAGTATAAAGCTGAGCAGCTAAAAGCCTTTAACAGGCTACCTCACAAGTGCAACCCTATAAATCTAAATCAATTGAATTATTCCACTTTTTCATGTCCCACTTGCCCTCTTCTTTTTATGGAAAACCCCCATTTACAACCTTCCGCCAATAACAAACAAAACAGGCCACCCAAAATAATTAAGGCAGCGCTTATTAATGTAAGATCATTACCGAAACACAAATATGAAATAGCCAACATTATTGACAACTGGAAATTGGATATTCTTTTCCTTACGGAAACTTGGGGAGACTCTTCCTGTGGTCCAGATTTCACCACTGCTACTCCCGGAGGCTATTACGAATATCAGACATGACAGACTTCTAAAAAAAGGAGGAGGCATAGCTATAATACATCGTAACAACTATACGTTACAAACTGAGCCTATATCCATCACTACATGTGAAGCAATTAACTTCACATTTTTTACTCCTTACTCCAGTTCATTTAGAGGCATTTTGCTATACCGACCCCCAGGTCCACGCACAGCATTTTTATCATCTCTGAGCCATCTCTTAGAGCCCATACCAGGGGAAAATAATTTTACTATCCTGGGAGACTTTAACTTCCATCTAGAAGCTCGTAAGGACTCAGACACGACCTCTCTCCTTACAGAGATGGAAGCAGTAGGTCTAACACAATCAGTTCACTCCGCTACGCACTCCGCAGGACATACGTTGGACGGAATATTCTCAAACCTCAATTCTCTGTCTACAGAGAAACCACTCCCTTTAACCTGGACTGATCATGCAGCTGTATCTTTTAACATTTCCCCTTCCATTTCTCACCCTCCTATTCCCTCTAAAAATAACACATTTAAGGCTTGGAAAAGTATTCAGCTCCCTGAATTCAGCCAGAAATTGCACAGTATGCAGGAAATCAATACATCGAATCCTGAAATGGCAGCCACTATTTATATTAACCAGCTCCGGAAGATATTGGAAGATACGGTTCCTACCAAAAAAAGATCTACAAATAGAAGATCCGACTCAGCCCCCTGGTTTAACGAAAGTCTTAGACTAGAGAAACAAAGCTGTAGACGGCAGGAACGTAAGTGGTGCAAAAATTATGACCCCGATGAAAAAACATGCTACAAAGAAAAATTAAGTAAATACAAACAAATGATCATTTTTCATAAAAGTATTTATTACAATAATCAAATTGAGACAGCATGGGACTCAATTAAATAACTATATCAGGTCGTCACACATCTAACGGGACAAGATAAATCCACTACAAGAGAGGCTTCTCAATCAATGTGTGACGATTTAGCAATTTATTTTCAAGATAAAGTGTGTAATATTTATTCAAAATTTAACAAATATTCCACTTCCGTCACCAGTTCTAAAATAGTCCCGGATCACATCAGCCCTACTAGTGACAACAAAAATAGATCTATTTTCCAACCCTTCGACCAGGTAACCCCGGAACTAGTTTGCAAACTTATGTTGACCATTAAGTCTGGATCCCCAGACGATCCTTGTCCCCCTTCAATTTTCAAATTAGTTCCCGACATCATCAGTCACACACATACAGACATTTTTAACACCATGTTCGAATCAGGTGTCTTCCCATCGAAATGGAAAAAGACGGTAATTAAACCTCTCCTTAAAAAAGCCACGCTCGATCCTTCCAATGTTACCAGCTATAGACCTATAGCATGTCTCCCCTTTCCAGCAAAAATAGTGGAAAAGATCATGAATACTCAAATCTCTGGTTTCATAGATCTTAACAACTGCCTTGATGATTCATAGTTCAGATTCAGAAAGGGTCACGGCACAGAGACCGCCTTAATTAAGGCATCTGATGAAATTAGAATGAACATGGACCGAGGAGGCGCTGCGGCGCTTATATTACTCGATCTCTCCGCAGCCTTTGACACAGTCGATCATACAATTTTGATCGACCGTGTCAAAGAAACTGGAATATCTGAAAATGCCAACTCCCTTCTCTCTTCCTTTCTTGCCAACCGGGAACAATCTGTGGCCTTGGGCAGTTATTCGTCTTCCCCATTTGCGCTTCCCTGTGGTGTCCCACAAGGATCCTCGCTAAGTCCAACACTTTTTTACATCTATGTAGCAGACTTGGCGAGGATCATTAAAACCTATCGTCTAGCAGTAACATCTTACGCTGACGACACGCAGCTCGTCCTGGTGATTAACAACAATGGACTGGAAGTAGCCACAAACTTCCAACAGGGAATGCTTGCCATCAGCAAATGGACGAACGAAAATTGCTTAAAGCTAAACTCGGACAAAACCGAGGTCATGATTTTCGGCAATCTTACCCCTACATGGTCCTCTATTTGGTGGCCACAAGATCTTGGACCTCCACCCATTCCAACTAACAAAGTCAGAAACCTAGGGGTAATCTTTGACAATAAACTATCATTTCAACAGCACACAAACACAAGAGTCTTCGCATCATTCTTTACAATAAGAATGATTAAGAAACTTATGCCCTATCTCCCCATAAACACAATAAAAACCTTGGTCAGTACCCTGGTAATGTCCCGAGTTGATTATTGTAACGCCCTTTTGATCAATGCTCAAGAAAAGGTTTTAAATAAACTCCAGCTAATACAAAATGCCGCTGCCAGACTCATTACTAAAATACCCAAATTCAAGCCAATATCAAAAATTATTCGACAACTTCATTGGTTACCATTGAGACACAGAATCAAATTTAAGGCATTATGCATAGCTTTTAAATCCATCCATGCAAAAGGACCAACGTTCTTAAAACACTCCCTCTGCCCCTACAGACCATCGAGTACATTACGATCCTCTTCGGCTAATCTCCTCGAGATTACAAAAACCAGGAAATCAACATGGGGCAACAGATCCTTTGCAATTGCCACTGCCAAATTGTGGAATTCACTGCCAAACCAAATAAAAAACACTGCAACTTTAATATCCTTCCGTAAACAAGTAAAAACATGGCTGTTCAACCAATAAATTCCTACTCACTGATTACTCTATCCAGGCGCCGAGACACCTTCGGGTATTCGCGCGCTTAACAAGTTCTATTAAATAAAATAAATAAATAAATAAAATGATAACCTAGGCAAGTGACCAGGTTTGCCTTACAGTAACACACACCTTGAATTTCAGTGACAGGAGGAGTGATGCTGTTGTGACCCAAAGCTTCATTAGAGGATTTATTAACAATGCAAGGACAGTGTGGCTCCCATCTCTTTAAGAGGCTAGGGAGAAATGTAGCTACCTAGCACCTTTCTGTCTATTGAGTAAAAGTGAAAGCGTCTATTCTAGAGGATTTTGCTTGAAGTACATTTACAATCTATTCCAGATTATCCCTGCCCCGCAAGATTATTGGCTGATTTATGTGGCCCCTTGTCACTCGGGACAGTGTTACATTAGGTAAACTGCAAGTCTTACTGTGCCATCACAAGTAGCCCGTAAAAGAAGACGGATTACACTAATGACAACGCATCATTTTGCTAGGGGCTATAAAAATCCATGCACAAGTTTAGTTATAGGCTAGTATCGTCAACATACTGCACTTCTAATCATTTATCACGATAGAGCAAGATAGATACCAGTGACACTGAACCCAGAGTAAGGCTTGCACTTTATTTTATTTTAAAATGCCTGCCTGACATTTGAAAACCTTGAACTTTGGAAAAGTACAGCTAAAACCCTCTTTACCAATCCCTCTCACCATGTGTTTGCCACATTTCACAGACGGCTCATCTAAAGCATGTCAAATCCCAATCAAGGAGCCTCATTGAATTGTACCCATTGTACAAATATAGAAACCCTTTTATTTGTAAAAAAGTCACTATAATGGTTATGTTCCACATCTCATACAGCAATCAAGTAAATTAGGCAGCTATACGTTGTTACTATAGTGATAAACGCTTGCAAGTACAAAAGAAAATTAGACAGCCTGGGGTGCAAACAACAAGAGAACAATGAAGATCAATTTGCATAATTTTGTCCATTTCGTGCTCATTGTTGCAAACGTTTACAAAATTGCCGACCGCCTGGTGCCTAAGCAGATGCTTGTCTTGTTCCTGTTCCATCCAAAATCGGATATTGACGTTCCAGTAATTTCATATGAAAGCAACTGAAGTACACGATTTTAGCTCGATGATTTAACTTTTTACTTGTTAACTTATTGATGCAGGTAGATTTTACTATCCACAGTTGAGGCAATATTTCTGAGCAATCTTAATTTTTCACTGTGCTCAGGGGCAGATTTACAAGAACTGGCGCATCCCTGCATATCAGCAGAGATGCGTCAGCTAAATTGTGTGACGGAAAAAAAGCCTTGTGACACCATGGATGCGTCGCATTTACGATGCGGCACACCATGGCGCAAGGATAAACACATCTTTTGGCAGACAGGCAGCGCATTGCTGGAGTCAAGTCGTAAGCATGACGCAACTCCAGCAATGGTGTGGAATGCCTATTCGCATCATGCTGCGTCACTCCTTTCACCTGCTTCAAGCATGCAAAAGGATTTTACGCAGTGGCATCGTAAAAGTGACTCAGTGAAATCTTGCATCACTTTTACAAGGCTTCCTTGCGACGGAAGGTCCACCCTGCATACATTATACCTGACGCAGGTATAATGTAATGGAGGTCTTTACAACGTGACACATCTGCCTAGATGCGTCACGTTGTAAATATGTTGCATCGTGGCACATTGTTTACTACGCCACTACGTCACCGAAGTGACGCAAAAGTGGTTTAAATTCTCGCAAGGGGCTTGTAAATCTGCCCTTTAGTTTCCAGAAGGACAGTGGTCAGATGGAAGACTGATGCAAAGAGACAAGATCGCGCAAAAACTTTTACGTAAATAAATATGTGAGACAAGGTTGATCATCCTTAGGGTTTCTCTTAAAACAATTAGCACATTAGAAAATTATCCTCTACGCACCTATCTCTCCCTATACCAGATTCAATTGAGTCTGTTTTTGAGGAGGAAAAATATATATACCAGAAAGATAATTCATTCATCACCATAAAACGAACCTGAAAGTATATAGTTAAAAATCAAGCCTCAAGGTAGAGGTGAGATTTCTTTTTTTAAATGGATTAGGGGGCATATTACCAAGGGGGGGCGATGGGCAATTATCGCCGATTTAGCGGCGTTGCCTATCTCAAGTGCCAATGTTGAGAGGACATTTTCACTGATAATCTAGGTGTACACAGTATAGAAATTTAGTTGGAATCCAAGTGACCAGTATTGGTGGTCTTACTCATTTGCGGTCATACTCATAGAATAGATAAATGAGTAGTGCACTGCTATCCTCTTTGTAAATCTTATGTACAGAGTTGAGAAGCTATACATATATGCCCTCATATTTTAGGGCTGTTTATCTTAGTCCTACTTTTAGTTACCTACGGTGGTTAAACATTTGTTTTTTTCTTAAGTAATAGGATCAATTAATCTCATATCGTGACATTTACAATATTGCAATGTATTGAGGATGTTGCCCTCCACATCAGCCTATTTTGGCAGTTCCCATGCACAAGAGTTCTGTGATGGGGTCTGAGGTGATTACCAGGCCAAAGTCTGAAAATCTATTTTCTAGTTTTTCAGCCTTCACTCATTTATGTAATCCTTGTATATTCTCTTCTAATGAGAGGGGGAGGTTCTGCCAGTCACTTCCTGTATCACCTTCTGAACTGATACCCGGTATAGTGTGATCTCCAAGAAACTCCAGAATATGTAAGTGATATCCGCACTCTCCTGGTGTCATCTGAGGCATCTGAGACACTTGCTAGTTACAGAGTGATATAGTCTATGCTATTTATGAAGTGTTAGATATGCTCTGTGTAGTAAGTGAAACTTGAACGATTTGAATCTCAAGCTTTGTGAGACCTTAGTGGAATATGTGAGTTCAAAGCCCCATCTTTAGGTGTTATTTGCTTTTCTAAGTCATGTTCCCATCATTCCCTTAGAGGAGAGATGTTGGACTGTGGTATAATACAATAATTGCTACTAAAGGTCAGAGTAAAAGGTATGCAAGATTTTGTTATGTCAACTTGAGTGTTAACTATGATATTATCTGCTGTACATTAGGCAATGATTAGTAGCTGTGTTATAATCAATCTGGCCAGCGATGCAAGCATTCTTCCCAATTTTTAGTTTTTTTAGTATGGTTTGCTTTATAATGTAGCGTAGTTCCTATTTTCCCAATAGGCCCTGCGCATTGGAATAACATAAACAGTAGTATCGACGTAGAAGTGCGGATCTTCCAGGCCTCCACTGACTATGATAAACTTCATTGGGTTTGTTACCAACTAGCTAGGCCAACTAGGTCACTGGAAACTTTCTTGACTGAAATAGGAAGTGATCAGCTTCCCTGGCACAGACAAGAAGGGATTCAGTTTTCCAACAACCGTGCAACATGACAACTTTGCTCCTCAGATCAAGAGTCAATCTCTAGGGTCGTGTGAAACAATAGACAGTTATTTTACTCAGTCAGGTTGGTGCAGTTTACTTTCACAATATGTAGAGAATAGAGAGACGGGCGTTTGTCAATAAAGGGTTAACATTTATTGAACAGTCTTTCTTCTCGTACAAGAGTAATGAATTGCCACAATTGCAAGACTTGTTATTATAAAAAGTACGTACAGTAAGATAAGTATTGCGAAGTAATACTTGTGTTTAAAAACTTACTTTTAACTTCTGTACTTTGCACTTGAGGGCGCCGTGCAGCGGAGCTAGCGCTGTCACGTGACCCCCCCTCTACCGGCTCCCATCGCCGTTCGCACAGGCCGCTGGCCACGCCCACTTGCAGGCCACGCCCCCCTCCCGCCCTTCATAAGCGCTGAACGCGAGCGCTCTGTTGGTTCACATCTCCTGAGGCGGAAAGCCGGGAGAAGCAGCGTGTGACTTTTAACTTGTGTTTAAAAACTTACTTTTAACTTCTGTACTTTGCACTTGAGGGCGCCGTGCAGAGGAGCTAGCGCTGTCACGTGACCCCCCCTCTACCGGCTCCCATCGCCGTTCGCACAGGCCGCTGGCCACGCCCACTTGCAGGCCACGCCCCCCTCCCGCCCCTACGGACTCCTACTTCAATGTGCAACCTCAGAACGCGCAGCGGACGTGCGCAGCGGGTGTGCCGTTTGCGCGCCGAAGTCGTGCCTAAGGCAAGCCCGTCTGCTCCCGCCCGCGGCCGGACGGGGCTAGGGGCACGTCTCCATGCCAAATTGACATCGTACTCTACTGAGGAGCTCACTACTCTCCAGGGCCACTGGCCACTTTCAGAGTCAGTCCGCAGCCACATTGCCTTACTAGGGCTCGCCCCTCCATCTCTGCCAACATCGGCCTCCCCGCCAGCATTGTCGCCACTGTCCTCTTCCTTGCCTGACCCCCCTCCTCCCACTCCTCTATTATCTATTCTTTTGCTCAACACCAGGTCAGCGGTCAAACACCACCATGAGCTGTTTGTCCTGCTTGATTCCGAGAAGCCCGACTTACTGCTCCTGACCGAAACCTGGTTTTGTGATTCTTCCCTACCCACACTTTTGGCTGCCCTCCCCCCTTCCTACGTTGCTCTACGCGCCGACCGCCCAGCGGGTAGGATAGGTGGAGGTGTGGCTTTAATTGCTCGGTCCGAATTTAATTTTCAACTTCTTCCCTCCCCCCCAATTCCTCAACTGAATTCATTGTAGGCCGCTCCCTTTCCTTTTCCCCTCCAATTACGTGCCTTTTGATGTATCGTCCGCCCCAGCCTTCGTCTTTGTTCTTGCCAGCATTTCAAGACCTATTGGCCACCCTGGCGGTCAACTATGCCTCTGTCTTGGTGCTAGGCGACTTTAATTACTGGCCCTCGGACCCCTTAGAGTGCACCTCATCTAAACAATTCACTGAATCTCTCCTTTCCCTGAACTTTGTCCCTCACATATCCGTCCCCACACATTCTCATGGTCACATACTTGACCAGGTTTGGTCCCTCAACCTTTCTGTTTTCCCGGTGTCTGTATCTCCCTGTCCCTGGTCTGACCATGCCCTTATCTTTTTTTCCATCCTTCTCAACTCTGTTTCCAAGGTCCCACATGCCAAAAACACCTGGGCGCGGAATTGGAATCGAGTTGATCTTCCTTCCCTGACCTCCCTGCTTCAGAACTCCTCTCCGACCCTCACTTGTCTATCATCCAATTCACAAGCCATCGCTATCAATACCTGGCTGGCTGGAGGTTGCGACTCGGTTGCTCCATTACGTCGTATTTCTACTCGACGACCCAAGGACTCCAACAGGTGGTTCAATGACGACCTAAAGGAACAAAAACTGACAGTATGGCAAGCGGAGAGGCAGTGGAGAAGAAATTACTGCCCCTTATTAAAAATTCATTACTTAACATTATTAACTGAGTATAAAAAAGCCATCCTAGCTGCCAAAACCATCTATTTCTCCACAAAAATTCTGACAGCGGAAAACAAATCCAGGGAGATTTTTGGTATAGTCAACGACCTAGCCTACTCTGATAGAGCCTCACCCCAAATCCCTCCAACCCAGCCCCTGTGTGACCAATTAAACTCCTACTTTCTGGACAAGATTGCAACCATCAAGGCTAACATCCCCCCCCCTCTTCTATTTTTGTTGATCCTCCCCCCCACTGTTCAGTGCCATCTTACCTCAATTCTCCCCCTCACTGAGGAAGTATTCTTGGAGATACTTCCTAAGGTCAAATCGGGTTCTCCGGCAGACATCTGTCCGGCACGAATCCTACAACAGATCTACTCTACTTGTCCCATGCCCCCTATTACTTTCCTTAATAGTTCCCTTACTCAGAGAGTGGTGATCCCCGCTCTTAAATCAGCCACAATAGTGCCCATTTTAAAGAAATCCGGCGCTGACCCGTCCATCTCAGCCAACTATCGCCCCATTTCCCTGCTGCCCTACTTGGGCAAGGTGCTTGAGCGCCATGTCACCTCGGTACTCAGCGCCCACTTAGAAGCAAATGGGGGCCTGGCATCTCGTCAGGCCGGCTTCCGCCCCATGCACTCTACCGAATCCGTTGTGGTGTCGGTCCTGGACAACCTCGGGAGGGCATGGATTATAACAAACATCAGGCTCTGGTGCTCCTCGACCTCTCTGCCGCCTTTGACACGGTGGACCATACCATCTTGCTTTCACGTGTCAGGGCGGCGGGAATTGAGGGCTCAGCCCTGGTCTGGCTATCCTCCTTCCTGAGGGACCACACCCAGGCGGTCCGGCTGGGGGATTTCACGACTACCCCACTCCAAGTCACCTGCGGTATTCCCCAGGGTTCCTCTCTTTCTCCCTTACTGTTCAATCTTTACACCTTTCCTCTAATCTTTGCACTTCAGCAGCTGGAGGTCACCGTATATAATTATGCGGATGACCTCCAGCTCATCTTTAACCTCTCTTCCTCTCCCCTCTCTGTCTCAAATTTCCAGTCCACTATGATTTTCATCAGGGACTGGATGAACCACAACCATCTCAAGCTGAACCCGGACAAAACCGAGTTGGTTCTCACAGGTGGTTCTTCCAGTCCCTGGAACTCTCTCTTCTGGCCCTCTTCTCTTGGTCCTTCCCCCACTCCTTCCTCCACAGTTAAAACCTTGGGTGTCAAAATGAACAACCAACTCACTTTACACTCACAAATCAGTTCTGTTGTTTCTTCCTGTTTCCTCACTCTCCGAACCATTCACACTGTTTCCCGTTTTTTTTCCCCCCAGGCACTCAAACTGATCATGTCCGCGCTGGTGATTTCGCGGCTGGATTATGCCAATGCCCTGTACAACGGCATCCCTGCATACAGCCTGCAGAAGCTCCAGATGGTTCAGAACCAAGCGGCCCGTTTGGTGTATGGTCTCCCACGTTTTCATCACTCTACACCCCTCCTTAAGGAGCTTCATTGGCTTCCTATCAAGGAACGCTCCCTTTTTAAAACCGGCTGTATGGTCTTTCAGGCTCGCCAGGGTACTGCCCCGCCTTCATTTCCACTCTGATCAACGAATATGTTCCTGTCAGAGAGCTTCGTTCTTCTTCTAAATCCCTCCTGCAAATCCCACGTTTCAAACGTAAAAAGTGGGGAGGAGCCAATTTTTCAACTTTGGCTCCTACCTTTTGGAACTCCCTCCCCGACCACCTACGATTTGCTACACACTATTCCTCCTTTCGTAAAGATCTAAAAACTTTTTTGTTTAAACAGGCCTTTTCCTTGTAACTTGTCCCTACATTTTCTGCGTCAGGCTTTCTCTGCCCAGAGTTGCTGGACCTATCTCTATAGCGCCAAGAAACCGTAGGGTGAACGCTGCGCTTTACAAATGTTTCAAATTCAAATTCAAATTCAAAAGCATTGATATGGTTTCTTAGCCATACAATGGTTTAAAAGGAATAAAACATATATACATTCATATATACATTAGGCTAGAATACTCAACTGGTGCTTCTAACTACGCCTACCCCAGTGTACCTGACCTAAGCCTAATACTTGGGAGGGGAGTAAGTAAGTAGCTTTAAGTTAAGTTGGTTTTGCCAAGGTTTGCTTCAAGAATTCTCTCTCAAGGGTTTAGTCAACACCATACCTCTGGAATAGAATGATGGAGGTCTGGTATCTCCCTCAGGGCTCGACATCCCAGTCACCCGCAAGGGTAGACTAGAAACGCTGGAGCTGGATTTCTCGGCAGGAGAAAGGCAGCGTCTCGTCTTCAGCGCATCGAGGAGGAGAAGGAGGGGGAACAGCGTCCGCGGGCAGCTTGCATCTGCTGGGCTCTTGCAGGGGGACGGCTGTTCAGCTCCTAAGTTCACCACACCATCGTTCGCTAGTTAGCAGCGATAGCAGTAGCGATAACAGCTATGATATCTTCAGCATAACAGCAGCTTCAGGCGACGGGCAACAGGGGACTTGCTTAAGGCCACGTTGGTAGTATTTATACCTGAAAGGTGCCTTGTTTGACGTAAGTTTGCTGGACATAAGACGTCAATAAAGATGTCACTAGGAAGTGATCGTCTATCAGTGCTCATTAGAGTTCTATTACTAATCAAAACACAGCAAGCGGGGATTTCCAGGTTTGCTGAGTTTTTATCTTGTTGAAGAACTCAGAGTGTTAATCTAGGAATCTCAGATAGTGACTTCTGCTCTGTCATTGCACTAATTGGTTGCAAAGGAAGTGGCAGAGAAAGCTATTCTGGAATGTGGCTCTGTTCGTGTGAGGCCAGAGATGAGTTACTGAATATTGCACTTGAACGGTTATGCCAATATAGGGAATACATGGATTTATAGCCGATTAGGGGCATAAGGTCACAGTATCGATCAGGATCCTAGATTAGAACGCCACACCCACTCCACGAATTCATGTCCATCAAATTACTAAAACTAGAGCAATAAGATGCACGTGTAACATTGCCCACCCCAAAATACATAAATGCATTTGAAATAGGCGTATATTGTAATACGTGAAAATGTTAGGTACTGTACGTTTTTGAAGCATAGAAACCATTCAAAAATTATTGCATATGAAATCAATGAACGATTATGCAAAAAGAATTACACATGAAATATCTCTGAAACAGAAGAAGGGCGAGATAATTTCATCACATATAAATGCATTGCAATAAAATGTGCTAGAGGCTGGTGTAAAGTTATTATGTCTCTAGAAGTGTTTAGAAATAGAAGTTGAAGCTTCTGTTCTCTAAGAATAGTTTTTACTTTAAGCAAAGAATTTTTTGTGCCAAAAAGGGTGAATATTAAAAAGTGTTCAATTCAAAAGAATTATTGCATGAACGGGGAAAATAGAGTTCCAACGCTTTTAGTAGTTTTTGTTGTTCAAAACTGAAGGCTGAATTCAGAGTTCATGGGAACGCTGTGTGTCGGAATGCTTCTCCAAAGTTATTGTTTCTGTTCGGGTGAGAACATCATATCAGACAGGCTCTCAAAGAATTGGTCTACAAAATCAGGTGACAGTTCGACCAAATTCGATAGTGCTGTAACTTGGCAGGTGTGAGAATGATTGCTGTCATCATAGTCGGGTTCAGCAATGCTCACAGAAGGTCGTACCTGGGTGATGTTGCTTTTGTCACTCCCTCCACTGTTACCACCTAGTCGTAGCACAGGAGTCTCAACGAATGCCGTCATCAGGATTGGTAGCCGCTGGGGACAACACAATGCGTGAGCCGTTATCGGACTTAGCAAAGTATCGATATCCATTGGTACTGCTGATGGAAGTGAAAGACAGATGTCCAACACGCACTCATCTCCGCATAGCATACATCGAAGTACCGGTAAGATACAGTTCTGCCATATAGGTCTGAATGAAAGGAACCAGGTCATGTTTAGATCTCTCAGCCTGGCCAATCCAAGGACTCTAGTTATTCTGTCCCGGTAGCGCATTGCTAGGATTGTCTCTTCCATTCCCATAGGAGTCATGTCTGAGCTTTGGCTTGCCATAACGAAGCAGGAGGGTCAAAAATAAAATCCCTGCTACAAGTCCCAAAAATAGGGGTATGCCGCCAAAAACAGAGTGGACAAAATTTGGAACGATTCTCAGAATTGCTTGAAATGGTGTTAGCAGTCCCGTAAAAATCGTCTTAAATATGCCTGGGATGCCTGTGGCACTAGACATGTTAAGGAGTTGGCTAAGCATTTCTACGAAATGCACGGGGCAATTTGTTGATAAAAGGTCATGAACCTCCGTAGCTGTCCTTGCAACTAGAAGATCATACGTCTCTTTTGATGACGTTATGGGCACTGTTGTCTGCAAAAGCACAGACTTAATTTTGCTTAAAGTATCAATTCGTATAGAATAGAGATTCAGACGAGGCCAGATGGGAGTCTCTGTGTCTACAGGCCCGCTCGGGAACAATGCTTGCATACAGCATTTGACCATGGATGTTGCGCTTACTAGATAACTTTTCCCTGGAACAAGGCCACAACATCTGTGATCCATTCTAAGAATGTAACTCCCATTCGCAAGTTGCATAAAGAAGGGCTCTATCTGAGTTGCAGGTGTGACAAGCTGGTGGCATGAAAGGTTGTTAGAATTACCTTCACAGGCTCCGTGTAAATTATTACCCTGACACAAAAGTATACCGCGTAGTGAACGTTTGCAGTTTTCACCACTAAGAAATACATTTTTGTCGCTGTCACTATAGCATGAATGTGTGTATGGTAATTTCCATTCTGATTTTACATAACCTTTACCCAATCGTTCATACTGGCCAGTAGGTATGTATTCAAGGCACTTTTTAAATCGGAAAGTTGTTATCGGAATAGTGATAATTCCGTGTATTATCCATTCAATGACAGGACTCTCTGACATTGTCAATGGTTATCTCTCAAGTTTTTCGATGCTCAGGATTGTATAGTCTGCTCCTTTCTGTGCCAAACTGATTTGTTTATCAGTAAGGTTAAAAATGGAAAATAATGACGTTGTATTGATTAAACGCCAAGGCACATAGCCTGAACAAAGATTTTGCAGCGTCCAGCCCAATTGTACAATAGAACGTAATTGAGATTGGCCATGCTGTAACATTAGCAAGTCTCTGTCTATTATGTCAAAGGCAGAAGATACAATATTGTCCAACGAATATATTCTGGAGGACAGAGTCATTAACCCATTGTCCACTACAGAAAGTGATTTTTCCAAATTAATACGATCAATTTCTCGTATTTTTTCTGCTGTTTCAATTTGTGTGACTTTCCAAGCCTCGTTGTACGCAGCATAGATGCTGGCCGCTATGAAACGTTTTTGACGCTGTTTGCGTGGTCCAAGAATGAAATCGCGCAAATGAGCACCATCTTTTAGTAAAGACAAGTGTTGCTTAATTTCAGCCAGAGGGGATGTGCCTAGCCATTCGAGGCAGAGTTTCCCTACACTGTATGTTGTTACTATCCCTGGATGTTGTCTCTGGGAGTATCTAGGGTCTTGTCTGGTCATTTTTAACCCCTGTGTTTTGTTCAGGAATCTATCTTGACAGTTGTTTGTGTCAGTAGGCCAGATTAACCACTTTTTCCAATCAGGATGTGTTCTGTTAAAATGTAAAATTTTAGTTACGTCTATCTCAATATCTGTAGTTGCATTCTCAGGTATTGGCTTTGGAATAGATGGTTTGTTAAGTTCTTTGATCTTAGCTAGGCCAAGACAGGATGTTTGGTGAATTGTGTCATTTAAGAACATCATTTGTTCAGGTATCATGCAGGTTCTGAATAGTGCTTCAAGGCCTTGTACCTGCCAATCTTTTGTACCCCAAATGGTTTTTGTTTCAATGTTATTTTTCCAATAATCAAAACCAAATGTCATAATTTTTTCATAAAATGCTTCTGAATATATTAATTTAGTGTTTGTCAGCATTGTTTTCATTCCTGTTTTATCTAACAGTTTGTAATAAAACGTTTCTGCATCACTGGTGTTAAACCCTGAGAAGTACTTGAATTTCTCAAAAAATGCTTTAGAACTGCTTTTAGGTGGTGTACTACAATGTTCCCATTGATTATACTTAAAAACATTTCTAGGCTGTGCAGATTTATGCAAATAATGATCGCCATAATGTATAAAACAGAATAACTGCTCATAACTAGATGAACCTTGTAAATAATCATGTTCTGTAAATCTAGCTGACATTACTAAATCAGACATCATGTCATCAATACTGTTAAAGTCCCAATCATCAGAGAATGTACTAGGTTTTACAAAGTCACTTAAGGAAACCTTCAGTTGATGAGGATACTTCAGGATTTCGACCGGACCATAGATCTCATAGTCAGTTTTCTCCCATACTACCCCACCAGGTATTGGAATTGCTGTGACATTTACTGTTGACAGTTCTCTTTTCTTCACGTGGGATGATCTGTGTGGTTTGAGGACTAGGTTGATGTTCTGACTTGCTGTGTCCATTGTACTGTATTTTCCCTCAATAAATTTTCCAAAACAAAGTACCATGATGAGCCAAAGCAGGAGGAAAAATACACCTAGACCGAACCAGAACTCTAACCAAGGGGAAATAAGATAGATTTCCTTCAGTTGATGAAAGAGTTCCGTTGCTTTTTCTTTAAAAGTCTTTTTTGTTTCTGGCATCACTTCGGGGTCGTTTTGATCTTCAGAGAAGTTGTCGAAGTTGATGAAATAACCAGAGGCAGTTCTGTCAATTGTTGGGATTGTTCTTTCAATCTGTCTTTCGGTAGCACTTTCTGATGCCACATTATTGTAGACCGGTGTTTCTTGACGAACTGTTTCAATCTGTGACTCAAGAGGCACGAGTTCCATGGCATTATTGCATAGTCCTTCTCTGTGCACTGCAGGCTGATCGAATGTGATTAGTCTTTCAGTTTGAACCTCTTGGATTGTTGCAAGTTTGGGTATTCTGTTGTTTCTTGGGAGTCCACTGGGCCTACTGTTGATTATAGGCCACATTGTTGTGGTTTTACCAGGTCGATAGACACAACTCTGTTCTCCTTTTTACCAGCAAGGGGCGGTAGTACTACTGATCTTGTTCCGGTGACTGCCAAGACAGGTACTGCTTTTCTGTAAGAAGGCCCAAATTCCTTCTTCACCGCGATTTTTTCTCTGACTAGATCCCCAATCTTTGGAACCCAGACAGGCCTTGCTGGGGCTGTTGCTTGTGGTGCCTCGTCAGTGGTATCTGGCTGTTGTTTTAACTTTATGTTGCTTAAGGATTTTCTTGTTTCATTCAGTTCCTGTAAAACAGCCAAACGATCTTTGATGTCAAAGTCTGTTTTCTTATCTTGTACCACCGATACTTGACTATCTAAGTCCTGAATTGTCATTCTAATCCCGAACAATAGCTCGTATGGGCTGAAACCTTTTAGAGATTTTCTTGGCAAATTGTTAAGACTGGTCTGGACACTTATTAAATGTTTGACCCACCCAGCGCCTGAACCTAATACCTTCGCTGTTATAGATCGCTTTATGTCCCGGTTTTTTCTTTCTACCACACTATTCCCTTCGGGGTGCGACGAACAAGAATACCGCAACCCAATTCCCATGCTGGCCATGGCCTCCTTATAAGCTTGAGAGCTGAAAGCAGGACCCTGGTCAGAATGGAACGTGGTAATTGCGTATGTGCCGATAAAGACTCGCAGATCTTTTATAACCGTTCTAGCGTCAGCCGAGCGCTGGAGGCCACATCTTTTAAGTGTGTTTAGCCTTAACGATGTACAATGGGATGCGTTTCTCTTTTTTGATAGCGCGGATAGATTGCCTAATGCTTTCTATTAGGGCTTCTGACACTACACTGGCCGGTTCTCCACTGCGATCTCTGTTGCAGTCTTCACAGTTTTTTGCAAACTCATGAATGCCTTCACTCATTTCCGGCCACCAGTACTCTGATTCTAACTCTGATTGTTTGGTGTCTCAGACCCAATCCCATATGTGCTTCCTGTAATAGGAAGCCCCTCCGGTGCCTGTTTGGAATTACCCTTTCCCCCACTCCAGGGATTCGAGCAAAAGGAACGGAGTTTGCATCGATTATGTATGCATAATTGAGTGGATAGTTTACAGGTAGTGCTGCACAGTCGCCTTTTACGGTCGTTTTTACTGCCAGCATGGTTTCCCCGTCTATGTATTTTTCTGTACGCTTTTTTGTGGCTACGGAAGCCGGTTTAGTTGCTTCCGCTGTGGCTGTATTAGCCAATGAATTCCCTGCAACGTGAACGCCATCACGTTGAAGACTCTGTGCGTGTATCACGTGAGTCTTTTGTAGTTCTTTCTGTAAAAGAGCTACCTGTTTCCAGAGCAATTTATGCTTTTATTGTGGCACCTGTGTCATCTTTGTAATCGTTTTCAATCCAACTCTGCAGTTTATTATTGTAAGAGTTGACGCATAAATGAGAATCGCACACGATAAGTGTCGGGAATTCACGTTCTGCATTTTCAAGCGCCATCTTTAAAGATCTGATTTCAGCTCTCTGAGCCGAACAGTTTCTTACTGATTCAGTTTTTGTTACTTTCGGTCTGAATTTACCGCACAGCCAACGACCTTTAACAATCGCACAGGCTGCATCGTAGGATTTGCTCTCTATGTTGAAATGCTGTACAAATCTATCTGTATAGATTATGCAGGCGTATTGTGGGAGAGGCAGAAGTTCGATTGGCAGAGGATATTCTTCTTCATATTCTAAATCATTCAGTTCTTCGAATTGCGGTGCGAAATAGTATTTCACATCTTCCGCTCCTAGAGAATCTACACACTGTATCCATTTCGGATCCAGTGACACTGTAGGCAGGTTTACTGGGCTGAATAGTGCCTCGAAGGCGGATTCCGCTGTGAGGATATTAATCCGTTTACCATGTGCTAGTTCTCTTTCATTTGCTAATGCAATTTGCACTGCTTTCACAGTTCTTTCTGTGTGACTGAATGTTTTTTCTACTTGTGTGTACAAGTGAGATTTAATTGAAATTGGTACCTTTTCTCCCTCATTAGAGGTTAGGTACGTGAATCCGCATCCTCCCGGGATGACTCGGATTACAAGATCGCTTGTGTTGTCACGTGTATCTAATTTTGTTTTAGCTAACATGTCTGTTTGCAGTGATCTCAAAATTTCTGTGTGTTTTTGAGTCCAATTGATTTGTTTAAAATCAGGTTTAATTAGTTCGTAGAGAGGTTTAACCCTCTCTGCGTAATTTAGAATGTATGTTCTTCCGAAATTCAGAAAACCTAGTATGGATTGTAAATTCTTCCGCGTTTTTGGAGCTTGGAGTACAGCGCACTTCTCTAAGAAGTTGTCCGCTAGGCTTTTTCCTTCACTTGATAATTCGTACCCTAAGAATAGTACTGTCAGATGGGCAATTCGAGACTTTTTAAAGTTGAATTTGTAACCCTCTGCTGCGAACCCAAGTATAATGGTGTTCACTCTTTTCAAGTGAGTATCCAAGTTGTCATCTGTGAGATAGATATCATCTATGTAAGATAATGCCTCATCATCATATATTTGTAGTAACTCTGTTACCCTAGCTGAGAATAGTCCTGGGCTGTTCTTGAACCCCTGTGGGAGTCGACAAATTTTTTTCTGCGACCCAAATGCTGAGAAAGCGGTCAAATATCTGCTTTCTGGTGCAATGTTTTGACAAAAGAAACCATTAGATATGTCTAATGTCGTTTTATATTTTTCCTAACTATGTTATTCATTAGGGCTGCACTATGCGAGTTTTGTACTGCAAATGTTTTGCAACATGCATTAAGATGTCTGTAGTCCAAAACTAGACGATATGAATTGTCTGGCTTGGAGACAGGAAACAAAGGATTGTTCATTTGAGAGGTGCATGTTTCAATCACCCCCTGGTATTCAAGTTGATCTAAGATCTCCCTGACTTGTTTTTTAGCTTCTTGCTTAATGGGATACTGCCGTTGGGCAGTTGGTTCACCTTTTAATTGGATTTTGTGAGGAGGAGAGTCCTCATCCCATCCTACATGATTTTTATATAATGCCGGTGCCTGGGCTACTGCCCATTTCCTTGCATATGTATATTTTTTGTGAATCGGAGTGTGATTCGAAAAGGCAGGCATAATCATTTCTTCGCCACGAGGGCACTCCCTGACAAACTCTGGGGGCCAATCTTTTTCAGCTAACAGAATATCATAGCCTTTTGAGAGTTTATCCCAAAATAGACCCTTTATTTTCCTAGTCTTATCACCCTCTATACGCAATGTTATTTCGTATATTTTATGGGGCTCGCTAAGTCTGGTGTCGGCAGTTTCAACCTGAATGTATTCATTCGTGTCCACTGTCTCCAGATGACTCATCAAGGTCTTGCGGGCTATACTGATTTCTGCTGCACTGTCTAACATTGTCAATGCCCACTCCCCGTTTTTCAACTGTGTCCTCAGTATTCTCGGCATGGTTGATTACTCTAATACTGGCTACCTTCTTTTTTGGAAATTGAGATTTTTTACTCTGAGCAGGTTCCTTGTCTTTGGACTTGGTGTGCTCTCCTGGGTCTAGCCGTCCTCTTCTTTCCGATTTCTGCGAAAAAGATCGAGAGGGACGTGTATCAATACTTTGATATCTGTCAGGTTTTTTCAAATTATCCCTATTTCTAAGGTTATATCTTTTCTCAGAGGGCTCCCTCTGGGGAGACTGGTGTTCTTGAGTCGGAGTTCTTTCCCTCCGTCGAGGAGACCTTCCTCTGGACTGGAAAACTTTTTCCTTGGGAGTGGATTGTTTATTTCCATCCCAGCTCTTTTTAGAAGTGTTTGAATTATTTTTAATAAATAATTTTTCAGGATTTTCGAGCAGTTGGGGATTTACTGATTTCCCACCCAAGCTATCTCTACCTAATTCTTCATAGCATTTTTCTATGATTCTGGCAAGCTCAACTGGCTGATCTGTTATATCTGTTTCCTTCAACTTCTGGCGGATCGCCACAGATGCTGCTTCTCCCTTTATGTTGGCTAATAATATAGCCGAGACCTGCTTGAAGCCTTTCAGTAATTTCATACCAAGATTTAAAGAGTGTGTTTTTGTGTAAATGGAAGTAAAGACTGTACCCCAAGTGTCACAGTCCTCCACGAGTGGTGCGATTCCCATAGGAAGGCAGATGGTCAAGATTCTGTGTTTCTCTATAGGGGTAGTATCAGGAAAAACTGCCTCTATTTGAGTGATTTTCTGTGCTAACCAGAAAGGGATTTGTTCCCGTTTTACGGGTGTTTTACCAAGACATGACTGTATGTTCTGTGGTGTAATTTTATTAGTGTTCCCCTGATGAGGGGTCAGCTGTGGTACATTAACAGCTGGTTGGACTGTTGCAGTCCGCATTACATATTGGACTAATTGCCTATGTATTTTAATTAATGTTTTTAGCTGTACTAACAGCTCTTCCTTTGACATTTTTGCAATGTCCGGATGTGGTGTGTAGCTGGCTAGAACCGGCCACGTTGCTCCTGGTCAACCTAGTGGACCGAGCCTGGTTATGTGATCATTATGTTTTAGGGCGCCATTAAACCAGAGCAGGTGCTCTTGGAATTTTAGTGGGATTTCAGTCTCCTCGAAGGGAGCGTACTCTTCCGGAGGTTTCTCTATTTTGTAATAGTGAAACTCTTTTGTTCCAGCGTTAGCCGCTGGAAAGTTTATCCATGAATAGAATACCTCTGTCTGCCGATATTGGTGAGCCTCTATCATGAAAATTAGTCCGTTTTCTATAAGTTTTAACGTTATAGACTTTCTTAAATGTACCGGGATGATTATGGCATCCGGGTCAGTATCTTCGGGACCCTGCTGAGTCGCATCTGCTGCGGCCCCAGTGGTTCCGTTTTCTCCTGGCATTGTATAAATGCAAGGTTTGCAGAGTAGGTCTCCAAGGAGACAAAGATTAGGTGCACAATATTTTGGAACACTGTATCCTTCAACGTTGAATAAACCAGAACTTTACATAGGAATCTCTTCCTACTGAGTTGGGCGGATTTTAACCTTTCACCCACTCCAGACGTCTATTGGAGTATTTACGGGAGAAAGGGGTCTGTGTGAAAAATGCACGACTGAGTTACTCTAACGTCTTGCGTTAGTTTATTGCCTTACCAAACGTTGGGCGCCATGTAGCGTAGTTTCTATTTTCCCAATAGGCCCTGCGCATTGGAATAACATAAACAGTAGTATCGACGTAGAAGTGCGGATCTTCCAGGCCTCCACTGACTATGCTAAACTTAATTGGGTTTGTTACCAACTAGCTCAGAGGTCACTGGAAACTTTCTTGACTGAAATAGGAAGTGATCAGATTCCCTGGCACAGACAAGAAGGGATTCAGTTTTCCAACAACCGTGCAACATGACAACTTTGCTCCTCAGATCAAGAGTCAATCTCTAGGGTCGTGTGAAACAATAGACAGTTATTTTACTCAGTCAGGTTGGTGCAGTTTACTTTCACAATATGTAGAGAATAGAGAGACGGGCGTTTGTCAATAAAGGGTTAACATTTATTGAACAGTCTTTCTTCTCGTACAAGAGAAATGAATTGCCACAATTGCAAGACTTGTTATTATAAAAAGTACGTACAGTAAGATAAGTATTGCGAAGTAATACTGTAAAAGCATTGATATGGTTTCTTAGCCATACAATGGTTTAAAAGGAATAAAACATATATACATTCATATATACATTAGGCTAAAATACTCAACTGGTGCTTCTAACTACGCCTACCCCAGTGTACCTGACCTAAGCCTAATACTTGGGAGGGGAGTAAGTAAGTAGCTATAAGTTAAGTTGGTTTTGCCAAGGTTTGCTTCAAGAATTCTCTCTGAAGGGTTTAGTCAACACCATACCTCTGGAATAGAATGATGGAGGTCTGGTATCTCCCTCAGGGCTCGATATCCCAGTCACCCGCAAGGGTAGACTAGAAACGCTGGAGCTGGATTTCTCGGCAGGAGAAAGGCAGCGTCTCGTCTTCAGCGCGTCGAGGAGGAGAAGGAGGGGGGACAGCGTTCGCGGGCAGCTTGCATCTGCTGGGCTCTTGCAGGGGGACGGCTGTTCAGCTCCTAAGTTCACCACACCATCGTTCGCTAGTTAGCAGCGATAGCAGTAGTGATAGCAGCTATGATATCTTCAGCATAACAGCAGCTTCAGGCGACGGGCAACAGGGGACTTGCTTAAGGCCACGTTGGTAGTATTTATACCTGAAAGGTGCCTTGTTTGACGTAAGTTTGCTGGACATAAGACGTCAATAAAGATGTCACTAGGAAGTGATCGTCTATCAGTGCTCATTAGAGTTCTATTACTAATCAAAACACAGCAAGCGGGGATTTCCAGGTTTGCTGAGTTTTTATCTTGTTGAAGAACTCAGAGTGTTAATCTAGGAATCTCAGATAGTGACTTCTGCTCTGTCATTGCACTAATTGGTTGCAAAGGAAGTGGCAGAGAAAGCTATTCTGGAATGTGGCTCTGTTCGTGTGAGGCCAGAGATGAGTTACTGAATATTGCACTTGAACGGTTATGCCAATATAGGGAATAAATGGATTTATAGCCGAATAGGGGCATAAGGTCACAGTATCAATCAGGATCCTAGATTAGAACGCCACAATAACAATGAAGGTCCAGCCTATTTGGGGATTTCTGTTGTCTTTTCTCCATTGCGTTAGCTGGATAAGTTTCATCAACTCAGTAGTAACTTCATTCTCCAATATCTTTAGGGCCCAATTACAAGTCAGGCAGTCTGTGGATATCCAGACTCATGGTGGTGCGGCAGTGGCTGGCTTGTGAGCACCACATTATGACCCTAGTGATCATGCCTTGTTGGGACGGCTGGTTCCGCCAGAGTACTGCTGTTCCCTGGCAGTGGCGCAGTGGTCCTGAGGTATCTATAAGTGTGGTGGGAGCGCTGCAGTCCCACCAAGAATATAATAACTTTCCTCACCGCCACAGATGTCATGGAGTTCTTTCTCTGCAGGGCTCCCTTGTGCCTCACACCTTGTGGATGCACACAAGGGGGCACAACAAGTGCCCCCTTGTATGCATGCACAGAAGTTCCAGCATGGCATGGACTTTTCAGTCCATGCCGTCCTGGAACTTCCTTTGATATTCCCATTGTGGTGCCTATTTTATAGGAACAGCCTTGGGAATGGGAAATTGGTATTCTGGTAGGCTTTATTATGAAATGTAATGTTTAATTTTATTGAGTGTGAGTGCTCTATGCTATTAACTTTTATAAAAAATGCTTTTTTACTATGCTTTATGGCTCTAAGGGCCAGATGTAGGGGGCCGTTTCAGGCCATTTACCGAGCGGTAACGGCCGATTTTGGCCGTTACCGATCGGTAAATGGGTGACAGGTATGTAGGGGGCATTATTTTACCGAATCGGTAAAAATACTGATTCGGTAATTTTACCGATTCTGTAAAATAAAAAATCATTAATTTTACTCATTCTGAGGCACCCAGATGTAGGTGGGACTCTTCAGAGTCCCAGAGGCCTTACCGAATCGGTATTTTACCATCAAATCCAATTTGATGGTAATATACCGATTCCGGTGTGCATGCACATGTGTGCATGCACACCTATGCCATGTGACAGGCAGACCTGCCCTTAGGGCATGAATGCCTGCCACATGGCACCCGAGCCTGTTTTGGTGGTGCCAGAGGGTGTCAAAGTGACACCCCCTGCACCCTTGTGAAAATCGGTATTTACCGATTCGGTACATACCGAATCGGCAATGCCCATTCATTCCTATGGGCTTCAAAGCCCATAGGAATGAATGGGCATTACCGATTTGGTATTTACCGAATCGGTAAATACTGAATTCTTCCGAATCGGTATTCCAGCACATCTGGAATACCTACATATCCACCCCTTAGATTTACCGATTTTTAATGACCGAATCGGTAAAATTCGGTAATTAAAAATCGGTAAATCTATTTTACCTGCATCTGGCCCTTAGTGTTTTTGGGTGGGCTTATAACCTTTCACCTTTGTAGGTTTTTATATTCAGACTTTATTTTTAACTTGAATATGTATTATTTTTTTCAAGGAAAGAGATTTGGTTATTTTTTTAAACAAAACTATTTTCGTTTTTACGTGAATTTATTTTTTCTGGAGCGTTAACTAATTTGTTTTCTAGTTTTTCAAGATTTGGAGGGGTTCCTTGGTTTATTGGGCTACCATTAGATGTTCTATTTACCTCTGGTTTATTGTTTGACTTTTTGTGGGCTTTTTTTAAATGATTGTTTGCAACTGCATTATTTGGATCATTATTTCACTGACCAGGTCTTCAGCTAAAATATTATAAGTGTTATCTTAATATTTATGTTATTGGTTGGGCAATACAAATGTTATTTGTATGTTTATTTATAGTGTGTGTGTAAATATGATTGTTTATGCAGTTCGTACATTTTTGTAAGTGGTTTAGTTATTTACAATAATGTTTTTATTTTCTAATGCTTATTTTGCATTGTATCTTTAGATATTTTCTAATATTTATTATAGTACATTGTTAGTATCAATCTGAATTGTTGTAGTTTTGATTATATTTCATTTATATTGGTATTTTAGATTTGCTCTAATATTATTTGGAAGTAAGTACTATTAAAGTATGAGCGTTTGTGTCTTATGAGGTTAAATGGTGTTGCTGTTTAAGGAGGTTACTTTTTTAATGGGCCTTTTGTTATTGAGTCTAGCTATGATTAGCATGGGTTGTTATAGTTACTCTGAATGCTAAGAGTTAATGCATTTCTTTAGTTTGTTTAGAGATTTTTCGGTTTGAGTTAAATAGGGATTGTTCCATTCTTAGCTCATGGTAGCTTTTGGCCCTTTTTGGGACTTTTTTTGCAATTGGTACAGTCTAGGGTTGTCATGTGTTTTAGTCTAGTCCTGACATGTATGCCCCCTTTTTACATACATTGTCCCATCCACACGCCAATAACGATTCTAAACAGGTGACCTTTTACCCAGAAGCTTGTTCCTGTCTCCTTGACACCAGGTTCTTAGTATTCTATCATAATCTCTGTACCTGAGGTACATAAACTTGCCCTCAGGCAATGCATAATTTTTCTGTATAAGGGTCACCACTTTTTCCATCCTTTGCCAACAGCCCGCTGTGCATGATGGCATTGTTTTAGAAAACATTTAGGATTGTTTACAAAACATACATGATTGCTTTCAAAACATTTCGATTTTAGAAGAAACCCTGGAGTGATCTCTCTAATACATAACACCCTAATTGCCCCCTGGAAATTAGAGAAAAATTCCTTCCATGCTGACACGGGGTCCTGCATGCTGAATCTCCGACACTCAGCGGTCTGACATCCCGCAAGGGATGTCGTTCTCAAAGCAGAGACGGGGTCTTTCATTCTCTACCATCAGGTGAGGGGGTTGGTTCTTCCCTAGGGTATTCTTGGCTATATACATAAGTGTCTACACACATATATGTGCTACACCTACATATCTAGGCTAGGTACATTTAGGCAGATTACGTAGGGCGCACATTACAGGAGTATGTAAATGCTACTGTTTTATCCGAACTGCATATGTTCATCTTCATAGCACTATGGTAAAACTTTATCTACTGTTTACTATATTAGCACATGCTACATCTACATATCTAGGCTAAGTACATTTAGGCAGAATACATAGGGTGTGCATTATAGGAGTATGCAAATGCTACTGTTTTATCTGAACTGTATATGTTCATCTTCCTAACGCTATAGTAGAAATGTATCTACTGTTTAGTATATTAGTACTTGCGATTTCTTTCATTTGCTTTTGTCTCCTGATTGTCGCAGCAAATATGTTTTACACAAGACTGACACTTGACGAATAAACACTTATTGAAACGTCCTATCCACCAACCTGTGCATTTTCTGAAAATAAGCAAGAACGAGTGACTGAGCAAAAAGTGCTGTACTGTTTTCCACGATCCATGAGGAATCAGGGTTGTCATGGTAAGTTGTTACCAGAAACTACCCACACCACTCTAACGGCTGTCATATCCTGTGGGGGTGTCTGGAAGCACAGGTTCCTAGGAACTACACAACAGGGTGACTTCTTCCAAGTGTTCCCTGGAAGTAATTGTGCCACTCTTCCACTGCATTGTTTGTCTTTGCTTCGTGTGACACGGGCTCTCATAGACGTTTCACCATGGAATGTGATACTTGGGTTGGTGTATGAGGCTGATCATTGCAGGCAACTCAAGTAGCCTTTATTCTTGTAGTGGAGCTAGTTTTATTTCAAGTTGTTCGTAATAATGGAATTCAACTAGAATATTATAATGTTTAGTGACTTCTTTTACGGAGAGAAACGCTACAACTCTTAGCTTTTTATTTCATGTGTAAATTCTAGGTTAGTTACATAATTTATTTTCACAGTGGATTTTTGTAGTTGCCTCCATAAGCTCCGGTTAAAGTGATTGTAGGACCCCTAAAATGCAGTGTGTGGTTAGATTTTAAGCGTGGCCAAAATCATTGCCTGATGACAATCTGTGATGATTTTTTGGGTGTTATCATTTGTTATCTTATATATGTAATATAATTTCATTATAAGTGGTATACTAATAAATAGTATTGTTCCTGTTGCCTCTTGTGAGCTCATACTGGCTTCTTGTAGGCCTCTTTTAGGACCAGTAACTTTATACAGATTTTGTAAATAGCCAAAAAATGTGAAGTTACTCAAAAGTGTAAGAGTGAAATTACACGTGTAAATTGCTCACAAGTGTTATGTCAGTTTTCTGAATAGCCCTGTATATGTTTTAATCTCTGTATGCTAATGTTTTCTGTGTAATTAATGTTCAGAATCTTTATACTTTAAAATCTGAAGTTGTGTTGCTATACTAACTACATAATATTTCACATTCTGATCACTTAGAATTCAATCATTTTAAACTCTCCATACGAGATTTCCAAGGGAAATTATTGTCCCTTTTTCAATTCATGTTAGTATTTTTTGTTTATTGTGCTGCAAGGGTCATAATAGACACCAGCCAGCCCAAAATCATGGCAGCTGTCATTACATGTTTAATGTAAAATATTTTAAAGGGTTCTAGATATGTAATTTTGCGTCTAGAATCTCAGCGTGAGGCTATTTTTGAGAAATATGGCAACTTTTCAGATGATTCCATTTTAAGCAGACACCAAGCAGAAATGTTATACACTCTGTCCTGCATCCAACATTAACAAAAACACACTCCTCCAAATGTGACCAATGCAAAAACTCTCCACCATACCTCATGGAATAAATCTGATACTGTTCAAGGTGAGCCTCATGAGTATTGTTTGTATGTTCAAAGTCAGGAGGGAAAGTGAAGCCAAAATGAAAGCTAGAAACAAGCTACTGTGCATGCGCTATTTATAATGTAATGCTTATTTCCAGGGTGTTTGTAGCATCACACGGCCATTAATGCTTTCACTATGGGCTACTTTCCTACACTTTGGTCTCTTGGTATTTTTCAAGCAAACTGCTGTAAACGTTAATCCTTGGGGCCTTATTTATGAAGGGCTTGGGTCAGTTTTCGCCGCCGGTGCGTCACTTTTTGTGACGCACCAGGGGTGTAAAAAATGCGCCTCGTTGCGCCATATTTAAAAAGTGACGCATCTAGGTAGATGCGTCACTTTTTAAACCCCTGCGCCACATTATACCTGCGCCAGGTATAATGTATGCAGAGGGGGCGTTCCCCCTCAAAAAGCCTTGTAATAATGACACAGTGAAATCTAGGAGATTTCACTGCATCACTTTTAGGACGCTGTTGCGTCAAAATCTTGCGCCTGCCTCACAGCAGGCGTAAGACTGACGCAAGCCCTTTCACATGGGGCTTTCACCATGTGAAAGGACTCATTGCTGGAGTTGCGTCACTTTTGTGACACACTCCAGCAATGCGTCACTTTTGCGCTTACAGATACGTCAGAAATACTGACGTATCTGTAACTCCTTGCGACATGATGCGTCAAACATTAAATATGACGCATCAGGAATGTCGTAAGGAGTGCGCAGTGAAAATTGACGCATCGCTGTTTTCACGCAGCGATGCGTCACTTTTCATAAATGAGGCCCTTGGCATTTAAGTAGGGTATTTTAATACACTGACAACAATGTAAACAAGCATTCATTTATGATGAAATTATATAGAACTGCTGATTTTGTGTTGTCAACAGAATTAATGTACATACTTTTTTATTTATTTGCTCATTTATCAGTTTTACATAACACATACGTTGTCACAGCAGGACACAAAAGCAAAACCACGAGAACAATAAGTGTAATTTTAAAATCTATGGTAACAAGAGTAAGATACTATAAATAGAAGGGATTTTGTCAAAATAAGCAGGCCTATACACAACTATATGTGTCCCATCTGGGCTGCAGAAGAATTACCTACAAGAGCAAAAATAAAAACAACCAATAATAAGAGCAGAGAGGATGTTATATTACCAGCAATAAAAATCAGAATATGTGCAGTAAACAAGGAACACTCTGGACCTCATTTAGTGCTCTGTATTGCAGTATGTTATTGATGCTCCCTCCCTGCTAAATTTTTGGGTCCCCTAACTCTATTTACATCAGTGGTATTGCTAGGTTTATGTCAGCACAGCCTCCATGAGTCCACGCAGTGTAAACGTTTTAACAGGTGGTCCATCCTCCAAGAAGCCATCAGATCAAAGTGATGATCGTCCTACCCTATTGATGATGGAACTATTATCATCATCAAAAAAACGTTATTGCGGCCATTACAGCCATAAATCACATATAGTTTTACAGCACATTAAAATCCGGATGTAGCAAAAGAATCAAACACATCAAATGCACTGGATAATAATCATAGGAATATAAGATCACGCATTGGGAAGTTGAGATATAAAAAGAACATCATTATGGGAATGTAAGGTGTTAAAAGATGAATTAAAAATATCATTTAAACTAAAACATATTTTAAAAAACAATTCATATTCAATATTTTTACAATGCCCAGGATCGATATAGCAGCGAGTTAGCAGGTATTGCTAATTTCACATAATTTAATCAGCAAATACCGACACCTGATAATTACAGAGTACATATCACAGAGTTTCGAGTAGAGGCTGGTATTACATATAATCATAAAACTAATTTACTAAATACCTCCGTTTACACCACATAGCAAAGAGAAATTTCGAGATTGCAACAACATAAACCGGGTTAGTATCTGATTTTAGGATCCTATAAAATTCTATGTAATTCCTAATACCCAGGTTTCTGCAAAGTTGAATAACCCACTTAAGCCTTGACTGCTTGTATGCCTAGCAGAAGAACAACACATGGATTACTGTTTCTTCCTCCACTAGGCATCCGGGGCATAGGCAAGGGGTGGCGCCCATCCATTTATTTGTTATCGCATAAAGTGTGAGCGTCCCATATTTAAATTGCAAAAGCAGTTTCCTCACTAATTGTGGATGTATTGAATCCAACACCAGCTCAAATTTATAATGGGCTTTAAAATCCAGAAACCCATAGGTTAAACTAGAGGGGTTAACTGTCCGTAAAATACATGTCATTTTGTACTCTTTCAAAGCACTAGCTAGAGATGTGTTTGGGATAGCTATGTACGATTCCTCAGGTATGGTCCATAAATCCTCCCTCCCTATCGCACGAAAGGTATCCCTGACAGAGGACAACCAGGGTATTCTACCAGCCCCCATAGTTAACATTACCACTTTTAATTCCTCCCTATAGCGGACCAACTCTGGGGTACTCCATAGCCGATGCCAATATAACAATGGGCGTGAGGAGAGTAGGTCCGCAATTGGGTGGATATACAAATCCATCCTTAGTGGTACCAGAGGTGTGTTTTTGGGCAGATTCAAAATTTGTCTTAAAAATGTATTTACTGTTATAGTAAGGGGTTTCGATACACTATGACCCCATAGATCTGCCCCATAAACATTTGCTCCTCTAGCTTGGACTTTGTAGATTTCTAGCGGGGGCCTATAACCTGTGATGCAGAACTCTTATGGACTTTTAAAATCCCCCCAATAGCCTGAGTTAGCTTTAAGTTAACCTTATTGATTGGCGGTCCCCACCCCATTTTATTGTTTAAAGTAAGACCCAAATAGTCAAAGATAGGGACCCTCTCCAGTGGTCTATCATCCATTCTTGGATGCGGACAATTTATAGAGTTAGCATTGAAGACCATATATTTTGTCTTCTTAATGTTTACCACCAAATTCCTTTTTGTGCTAAACCTTCTAAATTCTTTCAAAACACGCTGCATCCCCATTGGTGATTTCGAGAGGAGCAGGGTGTCATCTGTAAACATGAATGCAGGAAATTTGCGGTGCGCTAGTTTTAGAGAGTCGATATCCTTAACAGCAAGTAAATCTTTAACTAACCCATTAACAAAGAGGGGGAAGAGGGTCGGTGCAAGCACACAGCTCTGCTTCATCCCCTTCCCAACGGGAAAGGGAGTCGTTAACTTCACGTTCTTGCGGACCCTAACTCTAGCAAATGTTCCCTCGTGGAGGCGTTTGAGCTGGTAACAAAGATATGGTGAAACACCCATGTCCAGCATGATACCCCACAGCTGGTCATAGTCCACCATATCAAATGCTGATTTAAGGTCCACAAAGGTAAGGTACAGGCTCCCACCCTCCAGAACTACATGCTGCCAATAGATCAGCTGTAACCTAAACAACTGATCAATGGTAGAAGTTTTACATCTAAAGCCAGCTTGCAAAGGGGGTTAACACATTTAAGTCCTCCATCCCTTCCTAGAGTCTTCCCAGTAACACTCCCGCAAACATTTTTTGTGTTACGTCAATAAGGCTAATTGGCCAATAGTTTGCAGGTTCAATGGGGGACCCTTTTTTATAAATAGGGATCATCTCTGCACCAGCCCACTTCGAAGGGGCTGGCGCGCCATGAAGAATTGCATTAAATAATGTTAAAAGGTATGAAACCCACACAGCTTATTCGCTTCTATACGAATCCCCAGGGATTCTATCTAGCCCCGGTGCTTTATTTGGTAATAACTTGGCTAGGGCAGATAATACTGCAACCATAGTACAAGGAGGTGTATCCCAAAGAGGGTCAGGGGATAAACAGCACAACCTAATCTCATTCACATTCGATCCGTTCAATGGGCTTGAATATAAATCCCTAAAATAAAAGCGCCAGGCTTCCTTTCCTACGCTAGGCTCTACGGTAGTCCTACCCTCAGCTTTTCCAATATGAACTAAATTCCAAAAGCCTCTAATATCTTTTAAATCCAAGGTGTTCTTAATAGCCTGCCATCTATCAAATTCCCATTCTGATTTTGCTTGTAAAATTGTTTTTTTTTAAAAACCCTAGCTTCCCTTATGCACATGCTATTACCCCCCTTAAGACAAGACAGCTGGGCTCTCTTAGCATCCCTGCACTTCCTATTGTACCTGGGGTTATTATTACTGCAGTGATTACTTGTAACAGGCTTACTACTGTAAAAAAAAATCCCCCGGTATTGTAACCATGTTTTGGTGGATTTTTCATATGTCATTGCCAGGTTCTAGATTGGCACTAGTTCCGGTAGCGAAGCTTGCCTTTTCTAAAAGGGGAATAATACTACTGTATAGATCTGACATTATTGCAGGGGATTGGATTATTGTGCCCCAACGAATACGTCTCCCACCTTGGACCACAACTAGGTTATCTGATTCACAGTTATCAGGGCCTTGTTCTATTTCTGCTAAGTGGAAGTCCAGCAATACGATCAAGGGATTGTGGTCACTTTCTTTTCGCGAATTAACGCGAAACTTTGCGACGTTATGCCACATTTCAACACTTAGTAGAATATCTATATAAATAAAAACAAAAGTATGTCTGTTTGTCCTTTATGCATTACTAAACCATTCATCCGATCGGCATGAAACTTTGGGAATTTGTTGAGTACACTCCCGCGAAGGTTTCTGGCAAAAAAATAAAAAATTGTTAAAAGTTGTTGAGTACACTCCCATGAAGGTTTCTGGCAAAAAAAATATTAATAATAATAATTTGTGAAATATCGGCCCCCGGCCCCACAGGGCCCTCATAATCTTTGCAATATTGAACGTTTACAGTTTCCGGTGCGACTCGCTTTTGCAATGACCATCAACAAAACACAAGGACAATCTCTGTAAATGTGTGGACTAGATTTGGAGAATCCGTGCTTCTCACATAGACAACTGTATGTGGCCAGCTCACGCGTCGGAAAACCTTCTGATTTATTCGTGTACGCACCAGACGTAAAAACAAAAAAAATGTGTATTCACAAGCACTCAAATAAATAAACAGAATCAAAACAACACATTCAAATGTTTTCCATATTAAAATGAATAAGTTTCAATAAAAAAAATTCTATCATCGGCGATGTCCCACCATATTGTACTGGCCGAGAGTAAACATTAATAATTGCCAACTTTGGTAGATTTCTGTGGGTCAGAAGACTACATAGGATATCCGGTGAATGGTTTTCTATTCTCTTCACCGTGCATCCAAGATGGTTTCCCACCCATATACACAGACCACCCGAGGGTCTCCCCCCTGGGGCCCTTCACTGCTGCCTCACAATATGCTGCGAAGCCTACTCTGTAAGGTGAACTTAATGCCCAGATTTCTTGAAATAAGCAGAGCTCATGGGAGTCTATAAACTCACCCCAGTCGGGTAGGTCTAGTTTTGCCACGAGTCCTGCAATATTCCATGACAAGATCTTAGGGCCATTAGATCTTACTTCCAGCCCACTCTCAACAATTACCTCCGAACCATGGCTAACTCTTGCTTTAGTAGTGTCAAAGTTAGTGTTGGCAACAACTAGCTTTTGGGGGTCAAGTCCAACCTCACAAAGTGCAGGATTATTTATAATAGCATCTGTAAATGTGCCCATCTCCTTACCCTCTATGGGTACTATACCAGTGTCAATAATCCCCAATGCATCACTTAACACAAGATTTTGTTGTGTTACCCTGGCCCCCAAGCACAAAGGGGCAGATTTATGATAACTGGCGCATCCCCAGGGATGCGCCAGTTATTTTGCGCCGCTGCTCCGCCACCCATGGTGCGCCGCATTTACAATGCGGTGCACCATGGGGCAAAAACGTCACAGATGCCTGACGCATCTGTGCCGTAAAGGTGGCGCATAGCTGGAGTTGTGTCGCAAGCGCGACGCAGCTCCAGCAAGGCTTGGGGGTGCCCTATCTTTACAATGCTGAGTCAAGACCTACGCCTGCTTCAAGCAGGCGCAGGGTTTTGATGCAGCATTGGCCTGAAAGTGACTGAGGGAAATCTTATAGATTTCACTCAGCCACTTTTGCGAGGCGCACCTGCCCGGGAACGCCCACCCTGCGCCGGAACGCCCACAAGTGGCACAGGGCTTTACAACGTGACGCATCTGCCTAGATGCGTCACGTTGTAAATGGGTCGTAGGGATGCGCCACGTTTAC
Source organism: Lissotriton vulgaris (assembly GCF_964263255.1). Classification (NCBI taxonomy): domain Eukaryota; kingdom Metazoa; phylum Chordata; class Amphibia; order Caudata; family Salamandridae; genus Lissotriton; species Lissotriton vulgaris. The sequence goes on from NC_141698.1 coordinate 217,920,772, forward strand.
GCCGCAGTTGCTTGACGCAAACGTGGCGCATTCCCAACATAAATCTGCCCCAAAGTATTATCACACCGCCATTTAGACAATGTCAGTGGGCAATGATCGCTTGGCGTCAGTCAGTCCACCAGATCTAACACACCGAATCTATTACTAAGTGGGATACAAGGTGGAAAGGCAATATTGTCCATCCCTTCTCTATTACTAACAATGCCGGTTTGGGCACTGCTAACACTGTCCTTTCCTTGGTAACCGAGTTTAGTCGTATAGTTTGGAGGGGATGAAAAATTGCTTAAGTCAAAGGTCTGAATACTAGATCTCATATTTCTATAGTACCCCTAACAGACATGTTGGACCACCCTACTATCTCTGAAGTTGATGATTATGCAATCGCCCACTATGTCTTTTGGTCTATGTCCTACCCAACTCACTCTAAGAGCAAAAAGGATTTGACTATGCACATTTGGCAGAAGGTTCCGATTATTGTTCAAGCAGTGAGTCATTTTATTTTTAAGTTCGATAAAAGATTCAGCTCTACCAATTTCCAGTTCAGGGACCCCAGCTAAAACAACAACATTGGGTGAGCAATCAGGGGGTAAATCAATGTATGGCAAAATAGTCTTAGGTTCAATGGGGTTATATTTCCCCATGGGGCCACCAATACATTTTTGTGTCAAACCCCCTCCCAATGGTTGTTGTTCTGCTCTGTCACCCTGGGGGAGGTCCATTTTCCACTGTGCCTCTATCCTACCAGCTTTGCTTGGTCCCCGTACATCATTCCTACACGCTGATGTATCCGTTAAATTTAGGTTGGTATGGAGAGTCATTGAAAAGTTGGTGACAGGGGCACCCCGAGGTCCATTCATTGTAAGTTTATCCAATTGGCCACCATTCACCAACGTTTTCTTAATGCATTCCAAGTTGGTAGTAGTCGAATTTTCAAATTTTGCCTTTCAAGTAGGGGCTGTAGTGAAGATGTAATAAGGCCACCTATTTTTAACCAAAGGCCCTCTTCCAACTGGGGCAATGGGTCGAAATTAGCAACCGTGGGCAAGGTGTTTGATGAAGAGGTAGTTACCCCAGGAGCTTCAATACTTAAGGTTGCTATATTCGCCAAATCACCATTCTTATTAAGTTTTGGCATCTTTGTTTTTTTTCCCCTCTGCAAGGTCCCTCCATGCTTCCTCTTCGGAGCTGCTCCTGAGGTATGCTCAGGTGGTTTGGGCTGATCTTTAGGAGAAGACCCAAGGCGAGTGTCTATGCCGCTAGCCATATTTAACAGTGAAGTATATGTAGATAGTACAGAATGACAAGACTCTCTAGCCGTGCATGTACTCCCTATTTCACAAAGCATTTGGATGTCAGTCTGTCTCAGGGACCCGGGATCAAGATCTGTGCACACATGGTGTTCCGATGTACGTGCTTTCATCAGGCTCCCCAGTGAAGAGCGTTTAGTAAAAACTGGGTCCTGTGAGAGGTGGCGCTCAGTGATAGCTATCTCATGCACCAACACCGAAGTGGCCCTTGTTATAAATTGGTCCAGTGTCCCAGCTACATACTAGGGGTGGGCGGAATATGCGTAATCGATTTACGCAAATCTCTGCGAAACGGTAAAAAATCTCTGCGAACGCACAGAAATTCCGCGAGCACGCGGAATTGCTTGTTCGCGATGTTTTTTTACTGTTTGCAATAGCTGTTTGCGTGCTCGGGGGGAATATCTCGCAAACACCCTTGGCCCGAGCTTCGCACGGCGCTCGCCCGCTCGCGTCCAGCAGAGCGGGTGCCACGAGCAGTTAAATGCAGTCAGCAGGAGGAGCTAATGTGCCTCAGGTGTTACTAGCGCAGGGCTCATGGGACATGTAGTCCGTCCCTCACGGCAAGGCAACAGCAGGCAGGGAAGCATAGTGGCGGTCTCCCTCGGCGAAGCAGCACTATTATCAAAAATTGTACCTGCACGTATCTACTGTGCGCGACATGGCAGGCACAGAAACTGTACAATGGCCCCCAGTTGGAAGGGGACAATCTCTAAATAGGACAGACTTTCCTCCACACAGCGGAAGAGGTTAAAACCTCTGTTCTCCATGCACACCAGTGTTTAAATCAGGTCCTCAGGCTTTAGATAAAATACAGGTAGGATTGGGCAGCTTGAGGGAAATTACATCAGATTGCAGCAGTCATCACGATGTAACTCTCACTATTTAGTATTTAGTGCCATCTTCACAAAAAATCATAATGAGATAGAGGTATACTATACTGGAACAACATGCACCTTTTGTCCCGATAGAAAGATCAGGAGAAAAGGGTGTTCTTTTGTTTTGCCCAAAATAAAAGTATCATCAGCCATACCAAATACATTTCTCCTTGAGCAACATGTTTTGGAACCTTTTTCCAAATTTTTATTGAAATACTTGAACTTATCCTGCTGTTATTAAACATTGCAATAATAATTGTATAGGACACTACACAATTGGACATATTCTCAAGAACATGTGATAATCACTCCAAAATTAGCCTAACACAACTCTTCATATCGCAGTCCATTGTGGGAAAATAATGCAGTGCTATCTAAGTATTCACAACATGGAGTTATCATGCGATAGGCCCACGACAACGTGTCGAATGTCTGTGTTAAAGTCAATGCGATCCCGCAAAAATGCAAACCATGATCGCAAAAAAAGATGCAATGCCCCAAATCACGAAACAACAATCTGCGACAAACAGCAACAGGCATGCAATTCCCACACATCATGCGCGAAAATGCACTATAAAAGCAACAAAAAAAGAAAAACACCACATATAACTGCGTAGCACCATGGATGCACCCAGACCAAGGCAAGAGGACAACCCAAACCCCACAAGCACCACGGAGGACCAGCCAGCATCCACGTGTATGGGGAAGGGCAAGGAGAAGAGGAAGAGGAAGACGGGTTTCAGTCTGCAGGAAGACCGGATCATCGTCACAGAGGTGATAGAACACCACCAACAATTGTTCGTCACCTCCACTACGTCATTGGAACCACAAATGGAAATATGGCAGTCCATTGTCAACAACGTCAATGCAGTCGGAGTATCGAAGAGGTCAATGGAGGAGGTCAAGAGGCGCTGGCATGATGTGCAAAGCCAGACCAAACAGAAACTTGCCGCCAACAGGAAGGCAGCTAAGGTGACTGGAGGTGAGAGTACTGCGCCACAGGAGGAACTGGAAGAGCTGGAGGAAATAGTGGCCACAGTCATCAGTGTGGAGACGGTGCAAGGAGTTGGGGGCCTGGACACAGCTCAAAATGACCTGACCCAACTGCAACAGGGTGAGTAACCACCAGGGGCTGGGTTGTTGGAGGCAGATGGGCACAATGGCACACATGCACAATCATGTGTAGCACACTGCACACACACAATGATAGTGGAACATGTCTCTGATACCCTTGGCACACTGCAGCACACATAGAATCACCAAGTAGCCCCCCTTCCCCGATATGCACAAATGGGACCCCTCCATTTCAACGATGTCACTACCCACCCATGCACATGTGCCTAATCTAGAAAAGCAGTGGCTCCGTGAGCCACACTGACAATGCAAGTGACACTGCATGACCGACAGCATGGCTGCTGTCAAAATAATTGACATGGTGCACGAGTCAACATTGAGGTGGCCCAGTGTGGATCACATCCATAAAGGAGCAGGTCACACTCTGACACATCCACATGCACCTACAATCCATGACGTCAATAACACATCTGTTGACAAACAATGCACAAGAGTACAAAATCTGTCCAAGAGCACAAATGACCCATGTCGCAAACATCCCAGCACCCGAAAAGGACAGAAGTCAAAGGCACACCGCCGTAAAGGGTTAAGGGGCCACAAAATCAGAGCTGCAGGGGCGACTCTCCCACAACACAGCGCACACACATAGCAATCACAGCACATCAACATTGATGGCAATGTGGTACAAAGTGCAAAACTTATACCACAGGACAGAAGACTCAACTGGTGACGCTTGTGCGTAGTAACTGGCCACTCACACCTGGCATTGCATGACACTGTGAGATAATAATGTAGAAGCACAACCACACATCCGTCATGTAGTCGAAATGTCCACTGTCTCCGATCAATAGCCAGCTCCACCAAAACAGTCACAATGTACATTGTCATGCAGTCTGTATGTAAACATCGACAAAGCGTCAACATACATGGGGCACTCTGTTAACCTGCATCTACCCTTAACTTTACAGAGGGACAATCAACACCTCCTGGAGAGATGACAACGCATCCCATCAGTGATGATGAAGAGGAAACCATGCACATATGCACAGACATCCTCCAATGTCTAATGTACAGACGCCACACCCCACCCCCAGTAACAGGACAGCCCAGCTGCCTCGAGGTGACCCCACCCCCTGCACATACCACAGAGCAGGAAGCACACACCACCACGGTTGGCGCACACGACCCCCAGGTCTAACACATGGAATTCCAAGGCCATGTGTTGGGTTGCTAGGAGGAGATGGCTGATCAGCTGCGGGTGGGTTTCAACCTTGTGGCAGCCAAACTCGATGCCATACATGGGTGTCTGAGTCCCATCAGGGACCACTTACAGTCCATAACAGACACCCACTGTTGGCACCATGCACTTCGACAATCCTTGGTTGAAATTACTTGGATACAAGAACTGTCTAGTCAGCCAGGCACCAGCGATGATGGCACAGAGTTGGCACAGATGCGCAGAACAATGGAGACTATGGACCCGACACAGGCTGGGAGTATGACTGCCACTGCAGAACACCAGGGAGATGTAGCCGGGATCTTCCATGCCTTGCAGTTCCTCATCTTGCCACTGCTGCCACTGAGCCTGTCCCAGATAACTGCTGTGGGAAATTTGACACACATATCTCTGACCCCTGATGTGTCAGTGGCACACAGTGATGTAGCACTATCACCTCCACCCCCTGATGTGCCAGTGGCACACGGTGATGCAGCCATTACTTCACCACACACACCTGACACACCAGACACAGAAGATGTATCAGAGGACTGAGATTTGGATGGTAAAGACCGTGTGAGGAAGGCGGTAGTAGCATCTATCCCCGCCATATGGCCTGTCCCTGTCTGGTTCAGCCCTATGCATCTTGCCCTGGGACAAAACCTCCCACTGTCCCCTGGAACGCTCTGCGACATTCACCTTGACCCCGACATGGACTGCCATATCTGCTCTGCTTACCAATGACACAGCAAGCGGCTGCAGCTGAGCTCTTCCTCTTCCAATCCACTTTTCATTCCCCACCACTGGGCAACCATCTAATGTGGGCTTGGCATGGCCATATACTGATCCAGCTCCGGAATTCCCCAGAATGTGAATTTAAAATTCATAATCACACAGATGTGTTATGTCTATGTTCACTCAAGTGTAAAAGTATGGATGAATGTAGGGACACTGATTGCACTGAAAGGTACCCCCTGGTAAATGATATCAATGCTCATGTTTGACCCTGAGCCACATGGCCAAGTAGATGACTGTGAAGGTGTGAACTAGCTATGGCCTCATTGCACATGAACAACAATCTTGAAAACCCCCTAATGTAGCCCCACATCCATGTATCAAATAGGGCTGTGTGTAGAAATAACATAATCAGTAGCAGGCCAGAAGTGGTGTCACCCATCACATGTAACAACAGAACGTCTCTTTGCATGCCTACTCACACACATCTTTATGGACATGGTCTTTTTTGATGGATAGCATTGCTCCACATGGCCAGAAGTTGGACACCATAATCACATTGCTGGAACACGTAAGTGCACAGGTCTGCCAGCAACTATCCCAAACACAATGTCTTGACTCACAGAGGTGGAGCTGTCAAAAGAGACCCACGCCTATTGTACATGTGTCAGTCAGTCCCTCCCTGTGCACGAACAATGCTCATTGAGGCACATGAATTGTCAATCAAATCAACACACATTACAGTTGAACACTAGTGAATTTGCGTAGACTTCATTAGCACATGCATGTCAGTACGAGCAAGGCAAGGGCTACAACATGCAGAGCAATACTTAAGACACTTACAGGCAGCATAGGAACATGTCGAGGTGCAAGAAATGGGGAGGCAAAAATTGAACACAAATCATTACGGATGGCAACGGTCTTAGCCCACCTTGCCTTGCTGGATGGGTCATGTGCTGTGTGGCGTATGCTCAGTGCCCCGTGTCATGGGACACGACTCACAGCCCATGGGATCTGCATGGTGCAGTGCGACTGGACTGCGTCGACTGTCTGCTCTGCTGACAGTGAGCAGGTGAAAGGGTCCTAATAGGTCACATGTCATACTACATTGCCATGTGTGTAATCTCCCCCAGCAGTGTGTCCAAATTGGGAACGTTGTCAAACAACGCTGTGCAGCTCTGCCCATGGGACTGCATCACCTTGCACAGGTGTTTGTACACACGCGTAGTTCCACGCACATGCATTCTGAGTCCCGGCGAAGGCAGACATGTCCACTGTTGTATGTTATGTGAGCATTCACCAAGATGCAACAAGTTGTGGGGACCTGTGCTGTGGGTGACAATCAGATGTGGCTGCAGGAACGTAGTTACTTGTCCATGAATGCGAGTGCAGTTTCATTGGCAATCTGTTCCTGAAGTACATTGTTGTTGAGTTCGAGGAACACGAGGGAGAGAAAATCCATTAACTGATACAGACAGATCTGCTAAGTCCACGCCGTTTCGCCAATCCACTACATAGACCAATAGGGGAGCACCTTGATGTGGGTACTGCCCATGAGGACTTGTGCAATCTCCCATGCACAACTGCCAGAACATACGCCAAAGATCAAGGCACCCCAAACACAGGTATCCAGGTGATATTCTTGTTTGCGGGCCAACAGGTGGCGCACAGTCAAGTCATAATCCAATTCTGCTACCGTTGCGTTGGATAAGCAGACCTCCATGGGCCACTCGAATGTGCATGATCGACAGTGGAACCAGGGCTGGATGCATGTGACGTAGGCAAGATGGAAACTCAGACGGAAACTGATTTGCAACACTGCCATTAGCAGTGATCCCAACAGATGCAGCATTCGGGCACGGTACAGTTCCATGTGACGGGGTTGTGCAGGTGCCACAGATGGGCTGCCATTGCGTTTGTTGCAAACAAAACAGGTGATGGACCGAATGTGGATCAATGTCACACATTCACCCCAGTCCAAAGATCTGGGCCCAAATCCATCGTTTTTTTGCACTCCACACCACCCTGGGTTAGACAATGGCAATATGCAAATCAGCTCTGACCCTGTGCCCCATGGGAACAGTCCAGTCCGAACTACAAAAGTCATGTCCTTCCCAGAACGGAATCAGGCATCCGAGGACCGGACCGGTTTCGAGGTAACACCTCTCATCAGCCCGGCTAGCTTGACTCCAAGTGGTGTGGAGTGCCTGGGACCCACGTCTGAGCATCCCCAGCCCACTTATGGCGGCAATTGCAAATAAAACAGGTGATGGACCGAATGTGTATCAATGTCACACATTCACCCCAGTCCAAAGATCTGGGCCCAAATCCATCGTTTTTTTGCACTCCACACCACCCTGGGTTAGACAATGGCGATATGCAAATCAGCTCTGACCCTGTGCCCCATGGGAACAGTCCAGTCCGAACTACAAAAGCCATGTCCTTCCCAGAACGGAATTATCGTTTTTTTGCACTCCACACCACCCTGGGTTAGACAATGGCGATATGCAAATCAGCTCTGACCCTGTGCCCCATGGGAACAGTCCAGTCCGAACTACAAAAGCCATGTCCTTCCCAGAACGGAATTATCGTTTTTTTGCACTCCACACCACCCTGGGTTAGACAATGGCGATATGCAAATCAGCTCTGACCCTGTGCCCCATGGGAACAGTCCAGTCCGAACTACAAAAGCCATGTCCTTCCCAGAACGGAATTGCGTTTGTTGGTCTTGTAGCACCCGCAATCCTCAGACCAGCGGCAATTCTGTGGATGATATGCCACAGCTCTGGGCAATGAGTCATATGTGTGTGCAACGTTTGGACATATGGGTTGTTTTTAGCAACGTGTCAAGGGCAACCCTTGAAGGTGTAGCTCGGGCAGGGACAAGATTGTGGGGGTGTGGGCATGTTGGTTGTTCAATAGCGCACTTCGTGGTGTGGGAGTTGTTGGAGTCTGGTATGGTATCTCACACAGGGTGTGCCAGCCACATTCAAGACCAAGGTCTGGGGTTCAGTTGTCCTTCCACCTTGTGTATTGAGACAAAGCAGCTTTCATTCCTAATTTTAGTCTGACTACTGCTTGCTTTTCTTGATTGTGATTTGGCCTTCACGCTGACTTTGATGCCAGACCCTTGAAGTGGGGTGCACCAATTGCGTTGGCATGTATGAATGAGCCAAGGGCCCGATTGGCCTTGGGCTTCTAGTTCAGTCTCTCTCTTTCTCTCTCTTTCTTTCTTTCGCTCTCTCTCCTTTGTTGAGTGCCTGACACACTTCTTATCTTGGATATTGTCTTGAAGGCTGTGACTTATAGATTGTCCGGGGATGCTCCACGATGACTCTTCTGAATGGTTGTTTGGAGACAAATTTGATTGTGATATTTTGTTTGGACTTTCAATGGTGAATGAATGAATCAGATTTTCTGTACTCACATGTATGTTAATTGTGGTAAAGGTGCCAAATCAGGCGAATACTTCTGTTCATGCTTTCGTGATGTTGATGTGCAATTAGCTTGGTCCAGGGGAGGTGGGGGATGCTCAGGGTTGGGCCTGTGGCGGTGAGGGGTGGTCCGGGGGTGATGGCGTTGGGTGTTGTGGCCCTCTTGGGTGTCCGCGCTGCATGTTCATTGGCTCCATGGCATCTGTTGTTCTCCAGGTGTGGCTCAGGGCTGGGCTCCCTTTTCTGGTGCAGGTTGTAGTCTGACTTTACACCAGGTCAGAGCAGGTGTTCATATCCTGCTGCTAACGCACCTTATCGCCTATTTTGTGTTCTTATCGCCGATCAGGCTGGTCATTGAGAATGTTGCAATGTGGTTTTGTCGCGGGTTTGTGCACGGGAACGCCTACTCTGCATATAATTAGCAATAGTTGTCGGGGGCATCTATGGAGATGTTTTTTGCTGCTGCTATCACAGGTAAACTGGTGATATGGGGTGTTAGCACCAGCTTCTGACTTTTGCTGCGATAAAGTGCTGATATGCTGTAATGTGCCCCAATAGTTTTTCTATCACGTTCACTCCAATCATTTTAAGTGGAATTGCCTCTGAGCGTATAGCAGTTCTTGTTGCGATTTCCATTACTGAAAATGAATTTTTATTGATTTACTGCCATCATCTTAAAAGAAACATTGTTATGTCAAATTATGATTTGCATCCAAAAGTGGCGGATAACTTGTTTTAGAAGCATGCTATCACAGATACAAAATCTTCCATCTTATTCTGAAGCTCAACCAACCAACCATGAATTAAAATGAATACACTGGGCCCAAACATGCATATTTAAAATGCTATTGTTTGAAAAAAATGCTCTGGTTGCCTCAAAGGCAATGCGTATAGTATTTGTACTCAAAACACACAGTAATACAGCGATACACTGCACGTTTGTCATGTGGCTTCTCGTTTCATTTTTTCTCTGTCACATGCTCTGTTTTTTTACATCATGAATTTCGATCTTTATTGCTCTGCTCGCAGTCCGCGTTCTATGCACCACTGTCAGACTGCGGTCCTGCAGTCTTTTTTGTATGTTCATACCAACAGCCATTAAGAACGATTTCATGTCTTCCGGGTTTCCATCGAGAAGACGCCGATACTATTTACTCAGCATTGCACGTATGCTGGCAACCTTAAAGCCTCTCACTCATTGTTGAGGTAAGCGTTGGTTTAAATTCGTATACGCTATTTAAATCTCGGGATAGACTTAACACGCTGACACAGAAGCACTACTGTTTTACTTTTTCAGACCGGTTGGTATGGGAAGCCGTTCATGTCAAAATTACAGATCCCCATATAGGACACCTTCTGAAATCCATAGCCTGCTGCAAAATGAATATGACACACACCAGAATGAATGTAATATGTGTCAACATTAATATGATCCCAGACAGAGTGAATCTGAATTGAATCGAAAATAAATATGAAACCTGGCAAATTGATTATGCTACTTGGTGATTGATATGAAAAAAACTCAGTGTAAACTGAATAAGAGGAGTATTGAAATATATATCAATCATACTGAAATAAATATGGCCCTCATCGTAAATGATATAGCTAGAACTGAATCGTATACAATATGCATCAGTACGAATGGGACATTTCTTGAAATGACTGACATATGCCAAGAGGTGTACGGCATGCATTGAAATTAATATGACAGATTGAAATGAATGTAAGTTACTGAAATGAATATATTGTATCCTGAAAAGAATATAATGCACATTGAAAATATTATAACATAAACTGAAATAAGCATTGCACATGTTGCAATGAATGTGAATGGTGGTGAAATTAATTTTACCCAGATTGCAATGAATATGAGATATACAGAAATAAATAGAAGATGATTTAAAATGAATATGATATGTGCTAAAATAGAAAAGTTGCATCTTAAAATTAAAATGACGAGCGTTAATATGCATATGGTATCCATTGAAATACATATAACATTAATTGAAAGGAATATAACACATGTTAAAATGAATATGAAATGTGTTGAAATTAATATGAGCTTCATTGAAATTAATTTGACATGTTTTAAAATGAATACAAGTAACATTAAAATGAACATGGTATTTATCAAAATGAAGCCGGGTTACATTGAAAGTAATATGATACACATTAACATGATTATGATACCTGTTGAAATGGATATGTTTCATGTTAGAATGAATATAAGATTTGTTAATATGAATGAGACACCAATTGAAAGGAGTATGATACATTTTAAGATGACTATGACACACAATGAAATTAATATGAGCCCCATTGAAATATATTCAACATGTCTTAAAATGAGTATGACCAATGCTGAAATTAAAATGAAACTTCTCAAAATGAATATATTATGCTTTGAAATTAATCTGATGCACATCAAAACAAATATTGCATGTACTGAAATGAATATGACCTATGTTGAGATGGATATCACTCGTGTTGAAATTATTATGGCGGGTTTTAAGGTGAATATGACATCTATTTAAATACATATGACATTCATTGAAAGGAATAGGACACATGCCTAGATGAATATGGACCACTTTGAAATGAATACGACACCTGGTGAAATTAATATGGCCCACATCAAAATTAACATGACATTTATTAAAATTGATATGACACCTTTTGAAGTAAATATGAAACTATGTGAGATAAATGTGGCATGCTTTGAAATGAATAAACCACATATCGAAATGAACACAAGCCATGTTTAAATAAGTATGACCGCTTCTTAAATGAATATGGCTTGCATTGAACTTAGGTTGAGCAGCTGTAAAATTAATATTACATTTTTAAATGAATATTACATATTCTGAAAGGATATAATAAGGACTAGAAAAGATGTAACTAAAATTAATATGATACACAGGAACCAGCCTGTACCACGCATCAATTACATGCTTCCATTTGCCACACAGTTTAGTATTTCTACATTTGTCAAACAGTAATTTATCAGGCAGGTAAGTATTTTCGTAAATAAAATCATTCTTTATGTGCGCATACAGATAAAGGGAGGTAAAGATGATTTTTAGGGTTTAAAGGTGGTTAGAAGTAAAGGGAGGTGAGGATAATTTTTGGTTGTAGGAAGTGGGTAGCAAGGACTGGTTAGTAAGGCATAAGGAATAACAGCTGATGTTTCTAGAGCGAGACATGGGAAATGAGGAGTAAATGATGAGGATTAAAAGATGGTGAATGAGAATATTAGGTTGAAGGGTAAGAAATAACAGAATAGACATCCAGCCTAATTAGGCCCAAGATGGTAGACGCTGCGATGCTCTGAAATCAGAATCCTAACCTGAATAAGTAGCGCTGGGGATGGCGGTCCGGTGACTGCAATGTCAGTTGGTGAGACCTGCCCTGAACCATCTTCTCCATGGGGTTCAGTGTAAAAAGCCTTGGTCGCTTCACTTTGCCACCTAAGTAGTGATGGCAGACAGCTGTCCAGACAGCAGGCACTGAGGAGAATATATAAGCGGGCCCATGGAGACAGGTGAGCGCCCTTTGAGTTTGAGAGGGGCCTGCTTGGCCTTGGAGTGTCTTTGGTCAGGACAGGGCCGCCGTCATCTCGACATGTTACTGATGCCCACCACTGAGGCCCATACATCCTGTTAAAGTACCCCTGTGGTATGTACAGGTGCTACACAACACAACTTGGCCCCACTGCAATTGCTTGGCCTGGGATGGGCTCTGGCATTGGTTTTGGCCCCCTTGAGACCCTACATCAAATTGATTGGCTGCTGTGCATCGTTAATGGGACTAACCCCTGCTCACCCCCTTGGTAGGTTGGCACGAGCAGACAGCCTTATCTCTGAGGCAGTGTGTAAAGCATTTGTGAACACATACAGTAACCCAGTGACAGCACTACAGATGGACACCACACAAGTTGAAGTATAAAAATAAGTATTATTATATAGACTAAACACAAGACCACAAATGACAAACATTCAAAATACTGTACTTTAAAAATGGTAGAATTAGCTTAGTTCTTTTTAGATGTAAAATGCAACACTTTAAGTTCAATGTACCTTTAGATGCATAACGCTATACAACAAAAATGTTGCAGGGAAGGTGATGCGTCGGATCTTTACACGCAAGAACAGTGATGCGTCGGTTCCCTTCTGCTGCGTAGGGGATGGTGATGCATCGGTTCTTCTCTGCATGGGGAGGTGATGCTTCGGTTTCTTACTGCACTTCTGTGGTGATGCGGTCCGCAATGCCGTGATGCGATGAAGATCCGGTGCAATGAAACAAAATGACGTCTTCTTCTTGATGCAACAACGATGTGTGCATGCCCAACGGCTGTGCGGCGACACGCTTCTCCGGCGATGCGACGGTGTCTGCTGCGACAGCGACTCAGCACAAGTGATGCGAGGCGCTTCGGGTGCTGCGATGGGGACAGCGGCAGCGGCGGCATTCTTCTCTGCTGATGCGACGGCATCTGCTGCAAGACTCTTCTTCGGTGATGCAACGACAATGGCTGTGACGGCGAGAAGCTTCTTCGTCTTGAGTCTCGCTTCCAGCTCCCTGCTACATGCATTCTCTCAGAAGGCCATCCTCAACAGCAAGCACTTCAATTCCCAGCAAGGGAAGGCAGGGGAGCTGGTTGGGGAAGTCTGTTGTCCCTAAGACTTCAGCAGGAGGCAAGCTCTATCTCAAGCCCTTGGAGATCCTTTACAAGTTGATTTGAAAGTAGCAAACATTCCTTTCTCCTTTCTTTGGCAGTCAGGCAACCACATCAGGCCAATCCTCCAAACAGCACTCAGTTTAGGAATAGTCTCCTTCTCAGTTTCTCTGGTTCCTCTCCTCAGCAAAGGTACTTCTTGTTTCCCAAAAGTGATCCAAAGTTCTTGGGTCTGGTTCCCAATATGAATACTAGCAAATCATTTGTCCTTTGAAGGCATAGGGTTATGTACCCAGTCTAAACCAGTTCTATGCAGTCCTGGAGCACTTTGTTGACAAGACTCCTTCTTTCCTTTGACAGTGTGGGCCAGGGACATCAGACACACACAGAAGGTGGAGCCAGCATTGTGGAAGGCGGGCACAGCCCTATTCAGGCACCAGGTGCTCCCTTCCTACCCCTTTACATGCAGATGAGTCTATTCGCCCTGTGCTGACTCACCCGGTCTTCTGGAATCTCCCAACTCCTGTTGCTCAAACTCCAGCCAAGGAATACACAACCTAGCAGTGGCAGGCTTGGATAGTTAGGCAAGAAAATGCCTACTTTCTAAAAGTGGCATTTTCAAACACAGAATGTTAAAACCAACTTCACTAAAAGATGTATATTATCATTCAGAGTTCAGGCATACTAAACTCGAAATTCTACCTAGTTCTCTTGAGTCAGTTAGGATTATAAGATGCTATCATCAAACTACCCATTCTGACCTATGAGAAACAGGTAGCCTTGCAATAGTGAAAAACGAAAATGGCTGAAATTCACTATTAGGGCATGCCACACACACCAAGGCATGTGCTACCTTTTACCTACGATGCACCCTGCCCTTGGGCCTACCATAGGGGTGACTAATATGCAGAAAAGGGAAGGTTTAGGGACTGGCAAGTGGGTGCACTTGCCCAGTCAACATGGCACTACCAGACTGCACACCAGCTCGGCAATGGCAGACCTGGGACATACTTTACAGGCTGCTTCTGTGGGTGGGACAACCAGTGCTGCAAGCCCACCAGCAGCATTTGATTTACCAGCCCTGGGCACCCACACTGCACTGTACTAGGGTCTGACAATAAATCAAATAAGCCAATCATGGAATCACTAATCCATACATCACTTTACAATAGAGCGTATGCACTTTAGCACTGATCAGCAGTGGTAAAGTGCCCAGAGTCATAAAACCAACAAAAATAGGTCAGACAAAATACAGGAGGAAGGCAAAATGTTCCGGGATGACCCTGCAAAAAAGGACCAAGTCCACCAGGCAGAGTGTTCAATCTGAAGCATATCAGCAATATAGGATGTTGAAATCATTAGAACTTCACTGAACATTCCAACCTTTGATTTTTAATCATGGGATAGGTATCCATAAATGAAAGAAGGTATTTCCCCACAAAATCTGATAGTGTCTTTCTAAGCTGATGATATCACGCTCTGCCTATACAACCCAAATAAAAACATCAGCTCGGTCACCGGAGAGTACCCCTTATTTATAGCACTATTGGGTATTGTAATCAATTGGAATAAATGCCTAAATCTCCAATTACCACATGGAATGCAGCAATGAGAATTTGATTTTCTCCTCTTTTGGAGTACAACCTCCATCAAATATTTGGATGTTTGGATCAACAAAGATGATCATGGATAACTGTAGGTCAGCTATAACACACATCAAAGACTCCCTGAAATCAACAGGTTAAAAGAGCTCCACCTGCATCATCGCCACCAAGAAGAACCTAGTTTACCACCTTCAACTGGACTTAAAAGGATTTAGCGGGGTGCATTGTGGGCTTTGTAGTCCAACCTTCCAAAGGAGCAACTAAGAGCTTCCAGAACATTGAATTGTTGTTGTGGACACTTTGAACCCCTAAAAGGACCTTCTGGAAGAAGGTCCGGAAGTTGGAGATCAATTGGAGGATTTCTGTCTAAAATCTCCATAATTGATCGACCCATCTTCGCAAGCCAAGCCAGTGACATCAAACGAAAACTTGTACTGAAATCCAGATTTGTCCCACCGAAGCATGATGTGACCTCCAGGAGTTCACTGAGGCATCCCGCTCAACCAAGTCGATGACGTTTACTTCAAACCTGCTGAAGAGACCCACTCTCCATCAAGGTTGGCCTGAAACTTTAACTGGGTCCCGGTCTGGGCGTTCAGATAGGTGCTGTTGGTGCTTTTTACTTTTCGCCACTAGAAAGCACCTTTTTACAGTTAATCTTTAAACATGTATATCTCCAATTGTATGCTTGTCGATTTGGTGTCATTATACAAAAAAATCATATTTTCATAAATTGGGGTTGGATTTTTATTGTGTGTTGTGTCTTACTTATTCAATGTATTGGTGTTTTCAAATGCTTACACACCAGTCTCCTACATTAAGCATGCCTGCTCGCAGCCAGCTACCAAAGGTTGAGCAGGAGAATAACTTATTAAGACATTGACTGGGCATTATACTATGATTGTGGTGGTGCTACTAGCTACAGGTACACACCTGCACCTACTACTAAACCACCTTCCAACAAAAGCACACCCTAATCCATTGGAGGGCCTGCTGTGCAGGCCCTGCACTGCAGCCAAGTAGAGATAGTCTGTGTCATGCACACATTTGGCTTGGGAGAAGATACGTAGATGGCACTATTCCCCAAAACAATCCTTGCATCACTTCCGTTTAAAACTGCTGACTAAAGATAGTGTTATCCTGCAGAGGTTGACTAAATGGAGAATACACTCACCGAGTAAGCTATTATCTTCCAGACAATATTTGGGCTGCCCAACATTGGCAAACACAGCTGTCTTTCCTTGATGGACACATTCAGCTACTTTTGCCTTCAAGAGCTGCACAGAGAGCACTGCCCTCTGTTTCCTGAGGAGCTGCTGAAGCCAATATATTAACCATGTTCTTAAATGCACAGTCTGTTAGACAACTGGTAGCCAAGTACTATTCCACCATACAGGCAGAGGCTTTAACACTAAGGCCTAGTACCAAGGTGCTGTGGGATGCGGACCTGGGAGATGCAATTATGGATAAATAGTGGTCTTACTGTTGTAGCTAAATTGAGGGGCTATCTCCTATTGGTATATTTACATTGAACATACCATACACTCCTCCAACCGAGTACTCACAAAGTACGGCTCATTCCTGGTGTAAGATGTAGTGAGCTAGAAGTGGGCTTCCTGCATCTGACCTGAGCATGCCCACTTATTGTTAAGTACTTGAGCAAAGTATTTCATGTTCTAAGGGCTATACTAAGGGCACGTCATGCACCGGGTGATGGTTTACATTGATGGCATTACTGTTGGCAAAGAGGCATGTATCATGTGTGAGAGGTAGGAATCACATACCTACTGTGAGGACTGGTTGCATGATATAATATACTTCAATGACCAACTGGAACTCTACTATTGTACTATTCTCCATGATCTCTGGCCCAAGAACATCTGGGGCCCATTGCAAGCATACTTATTAACTCATTATATCAAAAGCATCGAAACCGGGTACAGATTTAGCAAAACATGCAAAATGTGGGAGGAATGGATGCATGATGGGAATGTGTAAACACACTCATTCCTTGACAAAAGCTCCAAATGTAATAGTACCTGAAGGGCCATCTCAGCTTTAATAATGGCTCTATGCTTTGGAAGTTCCATCCTGATGTGTGAAAAAGATGTTTTAGGAAAAGATGTATACTGCTGGACTGTTAATGTATAATTAACCCCTTGGCTGCTGGGGTAATTTTCCTGCTGTGCTGGGGGTGTGGGGGCGTGCACAGCACCCCGGTGCTCATGATGAGCTTAGCTCGTCATGAGCCACAGTGCTCCTGTGCTCTCCTGTGCTCTCCTGTGCTCATGGCGAGCTGAGCTTGTCATGGTCACACCTGTTTCCTCAGAACCCTCAGCACAGCAGGGGAATTATCCCAGCGTGCGAGCGTTCTAAGGGCCATGACGAGCTCAGCTCGTCATGAGCAGCGGAGCACCGCGGCACTGTCTAGAGCACTTAGAATGAGGAATTAGCACTGGGACCAGAGAAGCAGCTAGCAGTACTGTCTATAGGACTAAGAATGAGGAATTACCACTCGGACCAGAAAACCAGGTAGAAGCTATGTCTAGAGGACTATGAATGAGGAATTACAACTAGGAACAGAGGCACAGCTGTGGCACTGCCTAGAGGACTAAGAATGGGGAATTACCACTGGGACCAGAGGCACAGCTGCAGCACAGCCTAGAGGACTTAGAATGTCCTGGTCCATGTAGGAGACCATTCCCTACCCCAATAGACGCAAATACCAGTGCTTTTGTGGAAGTAATATAGAATGGAGCTGATTCTGAGTCCTGTGCAAAATGGGCAAAGTTTCATGATGACTCTTTTATGCTGCTCACCTATTGGAATACTGCGTAATTCACTCTTACAACGTGGTTTTGCACTGACTTTTACCTTCACAGCTTCTTTGCCTCTGTTGTACAATATAGCACAAGGGAACAATTTATTTGGGTGCTAAAGTGACCCACCATTTGGTGTTAATGGTTGCTTTTTACAAATGTGATGTTAGGACAACAGAATAAGGTCGTGTGAGTCAAGTAAGTGTATGAGCACAGTCTCCACACTGTACAAGTTGCTCAGTGTAGCTAGTCCTTTTGCAAGACCAAATGAGAATGCCTTTATTGATGTTTTGAAGACAGAGCACTGCTTTTCTAATCATGACAAGCACAATGGCATTTGGAAAAGTGCAGGCTATATCATCTGTTAGTAAAAGCAGTGACAATCAAGCACAATATTTTGCACTCAAGGTTCTGTAATTAAAGAGACCCAAATGGAACATACGTAAAAAAAATTGTCAAGCCTGCACTATCATCTGTTAGTAAAAACAGTGACAATTGAGTACAATACTTCGCAAACAAGGTTCTATAATTAGAGACCATAAAGGAACATCCGTATGAAAATTGTAAAGCCTGCACATAAATAATAGAGTGCACAACCTGAAAGCAAAAAATATAAAAAAATATAAATTCACCTAATTAAACTAAGTAAAATTTTGCATCTGGAATAAGGGTATTGCATACATTTTAAACAAAAATAAAGGAACCTTGCGAGAACAAAAATGGAGTCTGCAACAGTTGCCCCGTTCGCAAAATGTTAAGAGTTAACAAATAATGTTTGCCATCGGCTAACAGGCTTTACATTAGCACGTGAAAGTTGTTTTAAATAACGTGGATAAAAAAGATTGTATCTATAAAAAGGGTGCACTATATTATATATATATATATATATATATGTGTGTAAATATATATATATATATGTGTGTGTAAATATATATATATATATATATATATATATATATATATATATATATATATATATATATATATATATATATATGTATGTAAGTCAAAACAGTGGTATTAACATACAATACATCACGCATAGGGTAATGTAACTAAAGAGACCAAAAATGAATTCTCTTTACAAAGTCCTGCAGTCTCTCTGCAAAAAGTAAAATAGTGCGCAGAGGTAAAAATGTGGGACAAATAAAGGTCATAAACCAAATAAAAGCAAGCTTCTACGACCTCATACACTTGAACAACTAGCCAGTAGAATGGTTTAAATAAGACACATTTTGAAATTGATATAAATAACAGTGAGGCAAATAACACTGTTCTCGATATGAATATGGACACCACTGAAATTGGATATGAATCACATTGTGTTGTATAGAAAAGTGAATGAACTGGATAAGGATACGAATGAATTGGATATGGTGAATTGTGTGTATAACACATACTGAAAAGCACGTGACACTGACAGCCAATCACAGTGGAGTTCAATGCAAGCTAGAGAGCTCACTTGGACACTGAAGGGGGCAGCTCAGGAAGAGGAGGGTTTGCGGACAGGAACACATTGAAAAACATGTGCAGAAACAGGCAGCACAGAGTCCAGCCACAGCCTTTCCTGCTGTGCTGTTTGGATCACAAGGCCGTCAATCCCATAGAGCTGAAAGCCAACCAATGACGGCCCTGTATGTTGGCTTTCCCCCGCCCACACCTTCTCTGGCAGCACTGGTCTCTTTCTCCTGGTTAAGCACTTCCAACCATATGTCCTCGTTAAGGGTGCCTGAGAGGCTTTTGGTGGACAGTGACACTGACTCGGTGCCCGCCAATGCCGAAAAGCTACTAAAGTCAGCAAGCCCCCAGCCTGACCCCTAAGCCCCGCAGCTTCCTCTGCCACCATTGCGTATTGTGCCTAAATTATCGTGGGAGGTGAGTGTTGTGCTCTGCAGCGGCGCCACACAGCACAATATACTCAAGACACAGGTGGGTTCTGATATGCTTATTTTATTTGAGATTACATGAGCTGGTCACATGTACGTCTGTCCTGTTGCTCGTCCTGGTCAGTCTGTCCTCTTCCTGTCCCCTGGCCGGATGTGGTGTCCGGTGACCTGGTCACCTCGTCATGACCCACAGGGTCCTAGTGTCCTGCTGTCGGTCGCCCATCCCGTCAGGTCACGACACCTCCCCCCTTGTTGCAAACAAATGTTCATGACATCTTTATCACAATCACTGTCGCCCACCATTGACAGTCTTCGTTCACAGTTACACTGAGAGAGAGAGAGAGAGAGAGAGAGAGAGAGAGAGAGAGAGAGAGAGAGAGAGAGAGAGAGAGAGAGAGAGAGAGAGAGAGAGAGAGAGAGAGAGAGATGTTCTGTCAGTCTCGTTTGTCCTTCTCCCCAGTCTCTGCTTCCTACTTTTTCCTACATAGTTTCTTGATCCCCTTGCGCTCTTTCTTTGGTCGTCGTTTTCTGCCATCATCTTTGCCATCATTTTTCCGTTGTCCTCCAGCTGCTCTCAATTTGCCAGCTGCTCTCTTTCTTTGTCGTTGCCATCTCTTTGCGGCCTTGTCTCTGTCCTTCCGTTGTCCTCTTTCCGTTCCCTTTTCTTCCGTCTCTCGTCTTCTTGACCATTGCTCTCTGCCCTCTGTTGTGCTTCCTGTTCCTTTCTTTCTACCACCGCTTTTTGTTGTATTTTTTTCCTCAATCATTCTCTTTTGTTCTCTTCCTCTTTCCTTGTTCTTTGAGTCTTCTCTTTGCTTGCTCTCAGACTCTCTGTTCTCGTCGTTGTATGTCATTGTTATAAGGCCCATCGTTTGGGCTGTGCGGTTGCTCATTAGGCATGGCCCTGGGACCTCGCCTTGTAGAACATGAATGTCCTCCTTCTTTATTCTGTTTTTGTATCTCAGTTCCTCGGTGAATTTTCCCAAATTAGTTATTTGTTTCCTCGCTCCCCAGGTAAAAAGCTTTGTCTGGGACGCTCGCAGGGCCGGTTTTACTTCCATTCTTTCATATTCCGATATGCACATGACATTGCATGTTGCACCACTGTCCAGTATAAAGTCTGTTTCGTGCTCTCCCACTCTTATCTTTGCCTGGTCTGTCTTTCCTCTGGTGCTTCTGTCTTCTGGCTGTGTTGTCTCTCCTGCTTCTTCTTCCTCGCTCCGCTCAGTGCGCGCCTCCGACATGTGGTATAATCTTTCCACTTTCACTTCTTCCTCTTCTTCCTCTGACCCTCGTGATGAACTTCTCCTTTCATTGTCAACATACCTGACATGTCTTACTGTCGATTCCTGTCGCCTTTCCGTTCTCCCCTTGTCATCTCCTCTGAATTGTGCACTCTGGCACATGCTGGCGTAGTGATTTCTTCCACCACACTTTTTACACGTCTGTCCAAGTGCTGGGCATGGACCTCTGTGTGGAAATTCCATTCCACACTTGTAGCATGTTCTTTCTGGTCGTCTTCTTTCCTTTTGTTCCCTCCAGTCATTCTTCCATCGGTCCGTGCGATGTGTCGTGAAGTGTGCGTTTTCTCTTTCAGCGCTCTTCCCTCTTTCCATTTCTTTGGCATGTTCCGTTGCTCTCGCCTCTGCTCTCGCTAGGGACAGGATGTTCTCCAATGAGGTCGGTTCCTTTAGTATTCTTGCTCTGAATCCGGTGTCGAGACAGCCTTCTATGATCCGTAGTCTGATCGCTTGCTCGTTGTCGAATTTGTCAAACTCACAATGAGTTACCAACTTTCTCAGCCTTGTTGCGAAGTCATCTAGTGTTTCGCTGACTCGTTGACATGCAATAGTGAATGTATATCGTTCGAAATCAATGTTGCACTGTGGGTCGAATTTGGCTGTTAGACATTTTTTTAGTTGGTCATATGTTTTTGTTTCCTCGGTAGGCAGTGTCACCAGTAGTTCTTCCACGTCATCGCCTGCTAAGTTCAACATTAATCCTAGCTTCTTCCCGTCTGCTACATCTGTATCTTGCGCATATCTTTCAAACCGTCTGATCCACTTCTCCCACCTTATCCCTGCTTGTGGCTCCGATAGGTTGAAAGGTAGCGGTCTCCTGTATTGCGCGCTGGGCTTTGGATCTGCCATTCTTTCCTTCTTTCTTTGGTCGGCTCTTTTCTTTTTGTTTCCTTTCTCTTCTTCTTTTTCTCTTCCTTATTTTATTTATTTCTTTATTTCTACCTCTTCCTCTGTGATTTCAGCGCTCTTCTTGGCACTCTTTTGTTATTTCTTCTACTGTCTCTTTATCGTCTTTATTTTCTCTTATTTGGTCTTTGTCTTTCTTTTTCTTGTTGTTTGTGCTTCTTTGTCTTTTTCTTCTTCTTTACTTCTATTCCTTTTCTTGCTCTTTTATCTCCTTACTGTCTCTTTCTTTCTCTTTACTTCTATTTCTTTGTTGCTCTTTATCTCTCTTTTTACTGTCTCTTTTTCTGTCAATTTTAGTCTTTTCCTTTTTCCGCCTGGCCTTGTGATGGCCGCCTTGTTATTTTTGGTGTCTTTTCCTCTTTTGTCCCACACAAAATGGCTGCCGTCGCTCTCGCGAGATTTCGATCGAAAATCTCGCCTTTCCTGACTCCAAGATGGCCTCCTTGCTGATGCTGTGCCTTGATTGGTCTGGCCGCCTGGTTCAAAGATGGCCGCCGAGACTTCTGAGCTCTCGCGAGATCTCGCGCGTTAGTTCAAACGAGCTCGCGCCTCAATTGCAAGTGGTCGCGCTCTTACCGCGATCTGTTGTACGCTTTCTTGTCCGTCGGGGTGAGCACCCGCGTCGCTTCTTCACTCTTCGTCCTGGCGCATCCAGGGTGGGCACCTGGTATTCTTCGATGCTGTCCAGCCCAGACACGCGATGTTCCGATCTTTTCCGCGTTGGTTCGTTCCTTCGTCGCCAGTTGTCGTGTTCTCTGCAGCGGCGCCACACAGCACAATATACTCAAGACACAGGTGGGTTCTGATATGCTTATTTTATTTGAGATTACATGAGCTGGTCACATGTACGTCTGTCCTGTTGCTCGTCCTGGTCAGTCTGTCCTCTTCCTGTCCCCTGGCCGGATGTGGTGTCCGGTGACCTGGTCACCTCGTCATGACCCACAGGGTCCTAGTGTCCTGCTGTCGGTCGCCCATCCCGTCAGGTCACGACAGTGAGTTCTTAAACAGTGGGAAACCTTCAAGGGGGCGGGCTGGGGTGAAAGCAGACAATTAACTCACAAACCCTCAGGACTGGGGAGTGAGGAAGCCGCAGCACGCGCCGGTGTGAGCTTCTGCAGATGGAGGCCCCCAAGCGGCCATCTCTGGCCCCCGGCCTCTGTAGCGTAATCCCATAGATAGCGCTCATTTCACCATGGCACTGGTGATGCTGCAGCGCTCGCCCACCCCGAGCGCGGCATCCTCCGCAAGCACCAGCGAGGTAAGCCAGACAGGATGCTGGTAGGGGAGGCTGGGAAAGGACTGGGAAGAAAGAGGCTGCAGGGTAGGCCGCATGATTCCTATGCACCCGCAGCAGGGGAGGGGAACTGAACGGCCGCTCCACACTGCCCGATAATTTAGTTTCTTGTTTAACCTAAAAATTAAAACAATTTGGCATACCGTTTCCTTCCTCTGTCAGTTATGCTTCTACTGTCAATGTAGAAAGAAATTAAATCCTTTCAGCCCAGGCGGAAGGTGAGAGTTGGACAGTCATTAAGTAATCTAAGCCTCTGTGCTGCTACCGGGTTGATTTGAACTTTTCTTTGATGCTTACATCCCTGGGGAATTATGTTTGTCCACCTCTCTCTATTCAGTTTTTTTCTAGCACTGTTTGAGCGGAACGGGAACGGACACACCTGCATTTAATATATTTATTCCAGCCTGATTTGTGTTTTATTTTCTGCTCTGAGCCCCCTGACGTGCATGTCGGAAAGGTGTAGGTGTTACCACGTGCGCTAAAGGATCCTGGAACGTGCTCGCATCTGACTGCATGCATGCCCTCAAGACATATAAAGGTCCCTCTTTTATCATGTCCCAACCTCATTGTTTCCCTGGTGTGCTACTTTAACAAAATGTCCGTCTCAACAGCTCCGTTCCAGACTGAGTCTAATCTGCTTTGCTACTCCCAAAGACGTGGTTTGCAGATCGGAGCAAAGTGCTGCCAGAAGTGAGCTCAAGGCATGACCACACAAATCCAAATACTGTTCCATAAGTGCACAAAATACTGTCTCTGCTCCCTACAAATGGCCACCATATTTCAAATGTGTAATTAAAGCTGATCTCCGTGCTTCAGAATTAGAGCAAGCCATCATACGCCTGATGTAGCCACAACTGACCGTCATATGCCAGATGAACACTTAATGTTAGGCCACCTTATCCAGAATATTATAAAATGACAAAATACTGCCCTGCGGAATAATGTACAGATTTCCAGAAGGGGAACCCATGACTGCCCAATATTCTAATCAAGATGTTTACTTACAATTGGGAGCCATACTCTATAGAATGTTACAGCAGGACACCATACTCCCAATAGGGTCTGCAGAACTGCCCACAGCTCTTTAATGTGTCGCTGATAACTGACCGCCGTAATCTAGCTGTATGCCATACTCCTTGATATTACTGCAGGACTCCCTACTCCAGGGCTTTAAATGGGCTGGAGCCTTCCAGTGCACTGCCCCTCCAGTTGTTGAAAGCAGGTACCTAGACTGGTCCCTATCGGGCTCTCCATTTTTACGCTTGGGGTGAAGAAAAAAAAAACTTTGCAAGAGTTCCAATCGTCACTGCTTTTGATGCAACTGTAAAGAAACTTGTGTTTCAGTTTTATACTGCACAAACATTGAACGTTTTACAGGAGCACCAGTTACATTAGACAAGAACATAATAATTTGTTGAATCACAGAATTTTCAGCCAACCGCAAACTCAAACCTTCTTTCTTAGCTTGAAAGTCGACAGTCAAGTCAAGTCAAGTCAAAGAATTTATATAGCGCACTACATACCCAGAGGGTTTCAAGGCGCTTAGGGAGGGGAGGAGGATTACTTGTCAAATATCCACGTTTTAAGTTGCTTTCTGAATGCTAGGTGGTTCTGGGTAAGGCGAAGGTAAGTGGGGAGTGAGTTCCATGTTTTAGCTGCCAGGTATGAGAAGGATCTGCCTCCCATGGTGGTCTTGTTGATGCGAGGTACAGTGGCGAGGGCTTGGCTGGAGGAACGTAGTTGGCGGGAAGGGGTGTAGAAGGACAGTCGTGAGTTGAGGCATTCTGGTCCGATGTCGTAGAGTGATTTGTGTGCGTGGGTTAGCAGTCGGAAAGTGATCCTCTTATTGAGGGTAGCCAGTGGAGGTCTTTCAGGTGACCAGAGATGTGTTCGTTACGCGGGATGTCTAATATGATCCTGGCTGAGGCGTTTTGGATTCGTTGGAGTTTCTTCTGGAGTTTAGCGGTAGTACCTGCGTAGAGGGTGTTTCCGTAGTCCAGTCGGCTCGTGACCAGAGCATGGGTGACTGTTTTTCTGGTTTCGGTGGGGATCCAGCGAAATGTTTTTTTGAGCATGCGAAGAATGTTGAAGCAGGATGAGGATACGGCGCTGACTTGTCTGTTCATTGAAAGTGAAGAATCCAGGATAACGCCTAGGTTCCGTGCGTGGTCTGTCGGGATGGGTGCTTTTCCAAGGGCTTCCGGCCACCAAGAGTCGTCCCATGCAGAGGGGGATGTACCCAAGATGAGGACTTCTGTTTTATCTGAGTTCAGTTTCAGACGGCTGTGTTTCATCCATTCGGCAACTTCTTTCATTCCTTCGTGTAGGTTGGTTTTGGCGGTGCTGGGGTCATTGGTGAGGGAAAGGATCAGTTGAGTATCATCCGCGTAGGAGATGATGTTGAGATTGTGTTGGCGAGCGATGGCCGCAAGGGGGCTCATGTATACGTTGAAGAGGGTGGGGCTGAGTGAGGATCCTTGTGGTACGCCACAGATGACTTTAGTGGCCTCGGACTTGAATGGTGGAAGGCGGACTCTCTGGGTTCTTCCGGTGAGGAACGAGGTGATCCATTCAAGTGCTTTTCCTTGTTTTCCGATGTTTCTGAGGCGTTGTAAAAGGGTGCTGTGGCAGACTGTGTCGAAGGCTGCAGAGAGATCGAGTAGGATGAGGGCGACTGTGTCTCCATTGTCCAGTAGAGATCGGATGTCGTCTGTTGCTGCGATGAGGGCGGTCTCAGTGCTGTGTTTTGCTCGGAAGCCAGATTGTGAGGAGTCGAGGGATTTGTTGGCTTCGAGGAAAGCGGCGAGCTGGTTGTTGACAGCTTTCTCGATGACTTTGGCCGGGAAAGGAAGGAGCGATATGGGGCGGTAATTTTTGAGTTCGGTGGGATCCGCTGTGAGTTTTTTCAGAAGGGCGGTGAGTTCAGCGTGTTTCCAGCTTTCCGGGAAGGTGGCGGAGTTGAAGGAGCAGTTGATGACGTCTCGGAGGTGCGGTGCTATGACGGAGTCTGCTTTGTTGAAGATGTGGTGAGGACATGGGTCTGTGGGGGATCCTGAGTGGATGGAGTTCATCAGGCGGATGGTGTCCTCGGTGGAGATTGGGTTCCAGTCGTTAAGGATGTTCAAGGGGGGAGAATGTTCAGCATATGGTTGGGTGGTTTGGTCTCCGGGTTGGTTGTCGAAGCTGTTGTGGATGTCTGCAATTTTGTTGTGGAAGAATAAAGCCAGGGAGTCGCAGAGGGCTTGAGAGGGGGTGATGTCGTTGGAGTTGGCCGAGGGGTTGGTAAATTCCTTGACGATGTTGAAAAGTTCCTTGCTGTTGTGGGCGTTGTTGTCTAGTCGATCCTTGAATGCTGTTTTCTTGGCCTTTCGGATTAGTTGGTGGTGTGTGCGGGTGGCGTTTTTGAAGGCGTCCTTGGTGCTAGTGGTTGGGTCTTTTTTCCAGGCCTTTTCAAGGGAGCGGCAGAGTTTCTTGGACTTCTTAAGGTCATCGTTGAACCATGAGGCCTTCTTGCTGCTAGGTTTGCTTTGACGTTTTTTCAGTGGTGCTAGGATGTCGGCGGTGTTGGATAACCATGTAGTGAAGTTGGCGGCGGCTTGGTCTGGGTTAGAAGAGTGGGCTGGGGTGTTTAGAAGGAGCGATGAGGAGATCTGGTCGATGGTGATTTTGTTCCAGTTTCTTTGCAGAGTTGGTTGGAGGTGGTTGGTGGGTTTCGGCTTGTTGTAGGTGAAGTGAACGCAGCTGTGGTCAGTCCAGAGGAGATCTGTAGTGTGGCTGAAGGAGACATGATTGCTGGAGGTGAAGATGGGGTCGAGTGTGTGACCTGCGATGTGGGTGGGGGAAGTGACCAGTTGTTTAAGTCCGAGGTTGGCGAGGTTGTCCAAGAGGGTGGTGGTGTTGCAGTCGTTGTTCTTTTCAAGGTGAAAGTTGAGGTCTCCCAGCAGGATGTAATCTTTGGAGGGGAGCGCGTGTGGAGTGATGAAGTCCGTGATGTCTTCACTGAATTTTGCGCGGGGTCCTGGTGGTCTGTAGAGGAGGGTGCCTCTGAGTGTGGTCTTGGGGTCGATGTGGATCTGGAAGTGAAGGTGTTCAGAGTTGGCGAGGTTGACGTCAGAGCTGGTTGAGATGTGGATTGATTTTTTATGGACGATAGCGATTCCTCCTCCTGTGTGGCCGGTACGGTCCTTGCGTGTGATCTTATAATCTTCAGGGATGGCAATGGTGATGTCTGGGGCGGAGGAGGCGTTCATCCATGTTTCTGTTAGGAAGGCGACGTCTGGAGAGATGGTGTCTAGTAGATTCCATAGGTCAATGGCGTGTCTGTGGACCGATCGGGTGTTGAGAAGGATGCATTGTAGGTGGTTGGGGTCGGGAATCTGTGGTGTGGTCGTAACGGAGATGTTGTCAGTGCCGATGAATTTGCAGGAGTAGCAAGAGAAAGGTCCATGGGTATGTCCAGGAGCGGCTTGGACGCAGTTGGGGGCGCGACCGGGGTTAAGGGCTAGGAGGGAGGCGGCATCGTAGGTAATGGGTGAGGGCTGGGAAGCGCGAGGGGCAGGGGGACTGGCGCTGGGCGTGGTCCAGGCGCGGACGGGCGTAGACGGGCTTACCTTTGGCGCACCTTCGGCGTGGACGTAGCGCGTGGACACTGCGCGTGGGGGCATTGGCCATAAATGGATGGTAGAGGGGGCGGAGCGTGGGAGGGTGAGCTGGGAGGCGTTAGCGAAGGGGGAGGGACGGGCTGCAGGAACAACAAAATGGAGGGCTTCCAAACAAACAACACGACGCAATGCGAGGCCAAAGTAAATGCACAATAGCAGATGCGATCTGTGAAAACGGCGGCGCTATGCACACAGGTAATGAACAATATAAGAAATCCTGAGATTAATAATTGCAGTGACAGCACAATGCGCCTAAAACAAACACTGTAGAACTGCTATGAACTACGCATATGCGGAGCACTACGCTGGGGACTGGGCGCTTAAGCACGAGTGGGAAATGCCAATAAGGAAGATATTGCCAGTGTCAGAAAGTCAGCGCTACGATACCCCAATGGCGCTTGTAGGTCGGGAGGTGATCAAGGAGCAACCGCTTCACTGGGAGTTCAGCTGGTCACAGGGGCACCTCAGCCGAGTGCTTCCAAGTGCTTCGTGGGTGGGAGGGTGAGCTGGGAGGCGTTAGCGAAGGGGGAGGGACGGGCTGCAGGAACAACAAAATGGAGGGCTTCCAAACAAACAACACGACGCAATGCGAGGCCAAAGTAAATGCACAATAGCAGATGCGATCTGTGAAAACGGCGGCGCTATGCACACAGGTAATGAACAGTATAAGAAATCCTGAGATTAATAATTGCAGTGACAGCACAATGCGCCTAAAACAAACACTGTAGAACTGCTATGAACTACGCATATGCGGAGCGCTACGCTGGGGACTGGGCGCTTAAGCACAAGTGGGAAATGCCAATAAGGAAGATATTGCCAGTGTCAGAAAGTCAGCGCTACGATACCCCAATGGCGCTTGTAGGTCGGGAGGTGATCAAGGAGCAACCGCTTCACTGGGAGTTCAGCTGGTCACAGGGGCACCTCAGCCGAGTGCTTCCAAGTGCTTCGTGGGTGGGAGGGTGAGCTGGGAGGCGTTAGCGAAGGGGGAGGGACGGGCTGCAGGAACAACAAAATGGAGGGCTTCCAAACAAACAACACGACGCAATGCGAGGCCAAAGTAAATGCACAATAGCAGATGCGATCTGTGAAAACGGCGGCGCTGTGCACACAGGTAATGAACAATATAAGAAATCCTGAGATTAATAATTGCAGTGACAGCACAATGCGCCTAAAACAAACACTGTAGAACTGCTATGAACTACGCATATGCGGAGCGCTACGCTGGGGACTGGGCGCTTAAGCACGAGTGGGAAATGCCAATAAGGAAGATATTGCCAGTGTCAGAAAGTCAGCGCTACGATACCCCAATGGCGCTTGTAGGTCGGGAGGTGATCAAGGAGCAACCGCTTCACTGGGAGTTCAGCTGGTCACAGGGGCACCTCAGCCGAGTGCTTCCAAGTGCTTCGTGGGTGGGAGGGTGAGCTGGGAGGCGTTAGCGAAGGGGGAGGGACGGGCTGCAGGAACAACAAAATGGAGGACTTCCAAACAAACAACACGACGCAATGCGAGGCCAAAGTAAATGCACAATAGCAGATGCGATCTGTGAAAACGGCGGCGCTATGCACACAGGTAATGAACAATATAAGAAATCCTGAGATTAATAATTGCAGTGACAGCACAATGCACCTAAAACAAACACTGTAGAACTGCTATGAACTACGCATATGCGGAGCGCTACGCTGGGGACTGGGCGCTTAAGCACGAGTGGGAAATGCCAATAAGGAAGATATTGCCAGTGTCAGAAAGTCAGCGCTACGATACCCCAATGGCTACGTCACAACCTTGCGCACAAGAACTGAAACATTTTCAAAATGATATACAACGAAGTCTTAGGTGTTGCTCATTTATCTTATTCAATTTACAACAATTGACAAAGCCAATAGTGCTGGCTTGTTGTAGGTGTAAAGTTGGTTCTTGTGTTCTATACCTGGATGAATGGGCAGAAGCATTAAAATACAAATCTGGCAGCACACTATGCTCAGTGCAGATTTTTAGCGTAAGTGTTTTAAGCCACACCCTTAATTACATCCGCCACGCACACATAAGAGACCCCCCCAAATGTGTTCAGCCCACCTAAAGCCCTGCCCTACTCCCAATGCTGCCTGAAATACTGGACACAATAATGGCCACCATATTGTAGATGTTCATTTACAGTTAGGCGACATTATGTAGAATGTTAGAACAGAATACAATACTCACAAGGTGGCCTGCAGAACTGCCCACAAAAATGTGGATGTGGCCTATATATTTGGCTCAGTACTCAGGTGTGGCCAACAGAAATGGACATTATACTCGGGTGCGAGTTGTGACCTAGACATAATACTTGGGAAGAGAGACATGCTCAAGCAACTGGGCACAGCTTTGGCCCTCAGGACTGGATGCAAAACTCCAGACTGGCCCTAAGTATTCTCCAGAGTGTCCTGAAGCACTAAATACAAGGCACACCTTACTGAACTGGACGCAGTACTTCAATCTCAGGCGCAGTGACAGACTGGGACTGAAAATAGGCCCGGACACCAAAATAAAAGTGGCCCCTTTAGTAGATAGTTAAAAATGTAACCCTGGTTTTCAAATTAGGTCGTTTTGAACATATAAAAAACATTGTATAGCTGTTTTGCAAAATATGGGGGTCTGCATGGATTTGTCCTTGCTGGAGGCAATATTTGTGATATTAGGAGTGTTAACATTAAACCCGGCCCACAAGACTACAAAAAAGGCCCGCAGACCAGCCTCTCAGACCAGCTCTTTAAACACTGCAAGATTGTCTTATAGGCCAGTTAGACTCTGCTCCGGCGTGGCCTTTAGGCCGCAATACTACTGCGACAGCCTGCAGAACTAGACAAGTACTCTGAACTTGGGTATGGCCTACAGAACAGCACACAGTACTCTGGTATGGACGCAGAACTGAAGACACAATTGTAAGTCTTACCTGTCGTACTGGACATGATGCTCTACTTTGTCTTCCTTCCGGCTACAGTAACCAACTGCCTCACATCTGTGAAGTCTAAGATGCCGGAATGATGTCTCAGTGAGTTAAACATCCTTAATCTTTGGTGTTATTTGCACATTATGGGTTGACTCCGACAAGGTAATACGGTTTCCATTGCTGGAATATTCAGTTGTGCTGCCCTTGTGCTTACCTAGTCCAAACCTGAGATTACCAGAGACTCTACACTGCCTTGCATCTCCCTCCCTCCCTAGGTCAGCAGCATGACAAACTCTTGCAGCCACCCTCTCCTCATGCACCTCCTCTTTCTTCCACCTCTTCCTGTGCTACGCTTAATGTTTGTATGTTTCTGGCAGGTAGCACAACGGGAGCAGGCAAGCCATATTCTCAGACTGCAGTTCTTTGTTCTTTCCACTGAGGAGTTGTGAAGGGGGTGGTGAGCAGCAGAAACGAGAACCAGTTGTCCATCACGGCTACAACTTGCTTCACCCCATACTCCACTGTCCAGAGGTGTTTCTATGTTAACTGCTGATTGCAAAGTTGCACTTCGTAAACTTTATTGCAATTGATGCTTTCGCTCTCCCTGATCGCATCTCTGTGAAACTCACATCTGGCCCCATTCTATGGATCTGTCCAAGATTAAAATGGAAAGCGTGACCCAAGCAACTCTTTCCACCTGTGCTGATTTTGCGCAGGTTTCTACGATTCATTTCACATAGATTCGACTGTTCCTCGCACATTTGTATGTGGATCACAGAAGCAAATTATGAGTGGGATCAGCTTGAGCAGTGGGCAGTAGGAGTGTAAGATGCCGGCACCGGTGGGCAGTACAAGCACCCAGCGCTTATAGCCACTATGAGCAGATGACCCTAGCAACCAGTGTAAGAAGCTGGCACTGGTAGGTAGTAGGAGGTGCCCAGCACTGATGGGCAGTCTGGAAAGTTGACACTGTTTAACATTGTACGATGTAAGCACCAGTGGGCATTATGAGGATTCAGCACTTGAGGGTCAGTATGCGAAAATGACACTAGTAGACAGTATAAGAAACTGGCATAGATTGTTAATGAGGAAGCTGGCACTGGTTAACCTTGTGGAAAGCTGGAACGGGTAAACAGTGTGTGACAAACTGGTATTTGTTGGCAGTACATGGGAAGAGCAGGAAGCTGGCAAGGGCTTTAATTGCAAGAAAAATGCACAGTTGAGCTGCAAAAAGGGGGTACTGGTGGTTTTGTGGGGAGTAAGCAATGCCAGGAAATGTAGGATTTGGTACTTGGGGTACTTAATTCTTCTATAAAACCAGATTACCATGCAACAGGCCAATAAAGCAATCGAAAGCCAAACAAATCCAGGTCAACACATTGCGGACATGATCATGCAGCTGAATGCCAGTCGGAGTTTAAACCTGTGACCATGAAGTCGAACACAAATTCCTGGAGCGATTGCATTGAGCTATCAGACCTGCCTTCAGCTCATCGTTGTATCTGAATGAAACAACATGCAGAAAAATTGTAATGTAGGTATTGTCAAAAATAGGCAAGTCATGGTTGATAGGACTATCTAAAACTTAGCAACTTCACATTATAGTTAAGAGACATCCTTTCCACATATTTGTGTGAAGAATGTCACTTTTTGTAACAGTTTGTCACAAAAGGTAAACCTACAAACAAAATTCAGTGCATTTTTGTCATCGCAAATAGAAAAAGTCTACAAAGTTTAAGCTTGGTGACAGTCTGCTTCTACTTCAAAACTTGGTTGGCATTGATAAGACTGGAAATTACCTTACTGTATACCCCTTCTATTTAGTTATGTGTCTATATGTTAATTACTTAATTCCTACAGTAAAAAAAAGTATATCCTTTCTATGTAGTTATGTATCTCTATAAATCTATTACTTTACTCCTACTTTAGACAAAGCAAATAGATACTAAAATATAAATAAAAATAATAAATTCAACCCTTGACTCTTTCATATGCACTACTGTCTCACCCTATACCTCTCTCAATATATCCTCTACCTCCACACTCTGATCGCCAAAATATCTAGACTCTTCCTCCTCTATCCCGGCTTGGTTCACCCCAAACCTTACTTTACTACTATGATTTCTCTAATCCCTTTCTAGAGACTCTTCTTTCCTCCAGCTCTCCTTTTACTCATCCCAAGGCATCTCTTACAACTATGGCATCCTAAAAAACACTTTCTAGACTCTCCCCTCTTTTGCCTCCCCATTATCCTCTTCAATCCAACTAACAGACTGACATGTCCACCACTCAAATTAACACATATTTTCCTACACTAACCCGCCACTGATCATCTTTGGGTTATGGAGCAGCGTGCTACTCTCTGAAAAGCACTTCATCTGCGCTATCTAGGTACAATTACAACATATCTTTTTCCATCTGCCTATTACACACCTCCTCTTTCCTCTTCAGCATCCTCTTTTCATTGTTTCCTGAAATGCACTTGCATCTCCTTCACTCCATTCCCAACACAACACACCTAATTACCTGTAACACTGCATTTTCCTTTACTTCCATCTTGTCAATATTTAGACAACTGTATACCCCCTCACACACTTGCACAGAAACACAATTGGAACTGGAATACGTGCCCATTGCTCTGAGCGCTCTACGTAGGTTTAAATGACTATGTACTTCAACACCGTTTTGACTCCCTGGCAGGCACTGCAAGAAACTTGCACTTCTGAGCTCCTGACCAGTGATAAAAATCCAGAGGGTACTCAATTCAAATTATGCACTGTATAAGTGTGTTGCTATAGGGAAATACCTCTATATGGCCCGCTCCATCCGTCGTCAGAGCACACGGACTCAACATCACCTCGTACGCAGACGACACCCAGCTCATCCTCTCCGTATCCAACAAAGCCACCCTCCTCAAACTCAACTTTCAAGATGGAATGGAAGCCATTGTCAGATGGATGAAGAACAGCTGCCTCCAACTCAACCTGTACAAAACGGAGATACTCATCATGGCCCCCCTCCCCACCCCCGGTGCCTGGAACGACACCTGGTGGCCCTCCACCCTCGGGGACCCCGCACGGACCACACGCGCAACCTAAGAATCATTCTGGACTCCGAACTCAAAATGGACTGCCAGGTCAACGCCATCACCTCCTCCTGGTACCGCCGCCTCCGTCTCCTCCGCAAGACCTTCAAGTGGATGCCCCCCAAACACAGGAAAACAATCACACAAGCCCTCATCAGTAGCAGACTTGACTACGGCAACGCACTCTACTCCGGGGTCAGCAAAAACCTTGACGTTATTAGTTAAATGTGGGGAATTCTTTGGTATGTTGAGCCAGACTGAGGCTAAATACTTAGTTGACTCAGTATGCAAGAAAGTTCCATTTATCAAATCAAGGAAACAGAGTGTAAGTGGTACACAATCCAACTCGATTTGAAATATGACCAGCGTCCAGTAGATAGTTTTAATCAAAAAAGAAAAGGAAAAAAAATCCATTTTCTCACCAGACCTAAGATGGAAGCAACTTGAGTTTTTCCAAAAGCAAAGCTCAATTCCTGGAAATTGTGTGACAGTGGTAAAGTGGTAACAATACTATAGTCTCTAATGTGTAGCAAAGCAAACACTAACGTCTCCTGCACAGTACAAAGTCACAGTATATTACCTAATTTCAGTTTTACTGCATCATTTGCATGGCATTTGTAATTGCCAATTTTTTATCCACAGCACTGAGTACTGTCATTTGTGCTCCTTGGCAGCCACTAAACCAGAGCCAGTCAGAGTGAATAATCCGCACGCTGAACATGGAAACGTCCCTCCTATATAGCTCTTAACTTCGCATATATGACTGCTTTCTTAAGATCTTTAAAATCACTGTACACTTTAAGACCATTAGATTGCACAAAACATCGTAATGTATTTTATTACTTAGCCATAATTGATGCAATCTCATCCCTTTAAAGTTTCACTTATGGGTGATAAGTGACACACAAACCTAGATCAAATGAATTGTCTAACATGTTGAAATACAGGCAGACGTAAAACTTGACTGCTTTGCTGATTCCATTTACAGCAGCCAACCTGAGCTTTTGAAAATCTATTTCAGTTGCCTCAGGTGAAGACACTCAGAATCATCTGTTACATGTGCCTATCACAGCACCTCCTCCACTCTAGTGAGGCCCTAGGGATGGAAAAAGGAGGAGCCTAAGATAGTGAGTTGCAGCATCCTCAGCCAATCAAGATTCCCCAGCCAAACGGGAACCTTCCCAGCTGCCACACGTCTTGGGAACAGCACAAATCTCATCTTTTCCCAGACCAAAGTAGCAAACCCAATAATGTGAAAAGCAAACAGCCCCGCATGTTGATTGTGCAAATGAAGTCCAGAGTGGCGGTCTTGGTACTCCCCCATTCTCACTGCATTTCTAGGTAAGTAATTTGCTTTTGTCTATGTTGTCACTCTGCTCATGTGCTCCCTGCAATTGCACCTCTACTTTATGGTCAGTTTCTGTACCATAACGCATATCTCAATACTCCAGGTAGATCTTCTGAGTGCATGTGGGAGGGTGTGCTAGCTGGGGGAGTTTATATACACTCTATCCTAAACACTCACCCAACAGCACGTTCTGCTCGTTGGGGTGGTTCCGGAGTATACCTATGATGCCCGAATGTCTGACATGCTTTCCTTAACACCTGCCATGCTTACTCCATGTTGAACAGTGGGAAGTCTTCTATTAAAGGGAGGGGAAGGCGAGCAGGATTGGGACGATGGTAACATACTTTCACATCAGGACTAGAAGTGTTCACTGTTGTTAACAGCAGATAATCTAAGTTTGATGTGTTATTTTGTGACATGATACATGGCAAATCATTAGGGGTTTTCATTATTCATGTATCAATCATTACTGTTTTCATTTAGCAGATGGAATAAAAACAATCACAATTGTTGCAGTAATCGTTTGACTCAAAACATTTTTTTCTTCTTCTTTTAGAGCTTGCATGTGAAGCCAGATTAACCCCGTTACAGCGTCAGAAAATCCACCGCGGACCGGCGGCTTTGAAGAGTGGGCAGGGCCGCGTCGGCCAACGGACGTGCGCAGCACTACGAAGGTAGTGCTTGCAATGGCCGTTGGTCTACAGAAGCAGCGAACGGGTTAAGAAATTCTGTGTTTTGTGACTGCCACGAGCACAGTTCCACCATTTGGCTTTAATCCTCAACCAACAAGAGTTTCTGCATGCATACGATAGCCACATCCAAATGTCTGTTTCCAGAGGCAAACACCTGTAGAAATGTGCCCCCCCCCCCTTTTCAATATCCTATGAAGCATTAAAAAGAAATGACTTTGGGATACTGGATTCACCTATTTGGGCAGGCCAAGTCATCATATTTAGATGATTGGTAGAATGCGTGCATATATTACGAAGTAGTTATAGATACAGAGGATTGACCATGTTTTGTTTAGGACGGTGGGGTAGTCTTGTGGAGGGTCGTAAAATTCAAGGGCCTTAGGCTTCCGGAAAATCATCTAGCAGCATGGTGCAGGTCTCTGTGCCTTAAAATAGCACATTTCTTTCCCTTACTCGCTAGTTTATCATGGCATATTAGAAAAGAGTACTGAAATTTTTTTATTTTTCCTGAAGCTTTGTCAATTTTTGTTGCTGCAATGATCAATAAAGTTTTTTCCTAAACTACCTATATAAATACATTCTACATTGGTTGTCAATAAATAGATGTTCTTCAGATTGACAGTTCACGTTTTCATCTTTTTGTGTTTCTTGTGTCAGTGTTAGACCCTGTTTTGGTGGCCACAAGGCAAGCAAGGGCTACTGGGCCTGCGTTTATTTACCTCTGGTGTACAGGGGTACAGTCGCCTATGGCTCTGAAAACTGGGCTAAGTACAATCTCTTTAACACTTGACTTCAGTTGTAACCTCAGCAAACAGTCACAGGCTTCTCAGGGAGGAAGTGTGAAGGTGTGAAACCTCCGAACTCAACTGGCCTGCAGCACAGTAACTGATCGTCCAACACATTGCTTTACTTACGAAAAATAATTTTACATACATGTAAAACTTAATGCTTCTCAGAACAAACTATAGGTACAATTATTTTACTGAGCTACTGTTCCTTGCGTCCTAGTCCTTCTCTCGCAGGTGTTTCTATTCTTCTGGATTTGAGCTCTCTAGGGCCTGTAAAGGGTCAGGTGTTGATCACCTTTTTGAATAGTTTATGCAGTAAGTTATCTCAAGCAGACCTGTGTGACAGTTCCCATCACAGTGGAATTGGCTCAGCCCACCACGAGTGGTCAGCAGGGACCTACTCCACTGTGTCGTGAACCCCCAAATTGCAGGGCACACCCACAAAGATTCATTTGGCTCCATGGGTCTTAGTTCTTACACTACCTTCAGAGAACTGGAAAAATGGCAGCTGCCTCCCATACTTCTCTGCAATGAGTTATTCTCGTCTAGATCCAGAGTTTA
Source organism: Lissotriton vulgaris (assembly GCF_964263255.1). Classification (NCBI taxonomy): domain Eukaryota; kingdom Metazoa; phylum Chordata; class Amphibia; order Caudata; family Salamandridae; genus Lissotriton; species Lissotriton vulgaris. Next base: position 217,957,956 of record NC_141698.1, read on the forward strand.
AAGAGTCAAACCGTCCTACCAGATAAGATTTTATCTGCAAGGATTTTGTAGGTGTGTGAACTTTCAATCTGCCCCTGAAAGCAGTCGACATACACAATTATTGGTGTTTTCCGATATTGAGTTTTGTCATATGTACAATCGGCACACAAACCTTGTGTATCAGAATAAGGGAATATATATTATAATAATTTCAGCAGCCCTACTATTAAATATAAAGATAATTATAAATAATCATTTTATATCCCACATCCCTACTTTTGGTAATGAATTGGCTTAAGTCCTATCTAGCGCCACTATGGATATTAGCATCTTCGTGTTTATATTGGTGTATGATAAGTATTGTCCATCACTATTTTACTCCAATTCATATCGTACCACTGAATACGTTTAAAAGCTTGCAGTTGGTCACTAGCATTTCCCCCAACCAATCAGTCCTCTTGTCTTCCCCTCCCAAATTCATAAATCTGTTTACATCTTCCTCCTCAATAATTCTCTAAAGAAAAGGGTGGGGAAGTAGTAGTTTAGTCTCAGGTATCTGTACCACAGAACAAACAATGCCTCAGTTAGAGGCATGTCTGCATGGTAAGCAAGTGTATCGAAATATGCAATGACATTTGATCTGTCCTGGGTTGGATGACCTTGTAATGCTGCTCCCTACACATAGCTCTGAACAGCTGATAGACGTTTCCTCTGCTGCATTGCTTTTTATTTTTGTTGGTGTGAATAATACCAAACTGCTTAAAAAATTATATAACCATCTTGCGCGCTCCGTTAAGTATTATCACAATTCAAAGCTTAGTTTTCTAGACCCTAAGCCTAGCACGTACACACTTGACCGAGTAACATGCATGCGTCATCAGAAAAGAAAGCCCTGCCACATGTTACTTGCCATGATATGCTGAATCATGGTGCTTCCTCTTCGGAGAGGTGACATGCTGACAGGAGGTTTTTCCCACATTTGGGCAGAGGACACAGCAGGTAGCAGCTGAGGCCTCTGCCGCAGTGCTTAGAGGTGTACGGATTCCAGTGAAGACGCTGGCCTCTGGCTTTCTATGAACCTGTTTCTGGACTTGAATGAGACATGGGGATTTGGCCATGGACAGCAACACAGTCTACCTTGTGTGAAATCTCTGATGTGGCAGATTACGCCCTGGGCACAGTTTTGCATATTGTAATTTACCACGTTGTAATTCTAGATGCTTTGTAGTGTCATGTGTGGTTCTGAATACAGTTTGAAGGTGTATTACTGTATTATGTCCTTTTCAGCCAAACATCGAGGGATACTAAGATGCTGTGCTTTGTCTTGTCATGGCTATCTCTGGCACTGGTGTGGTCCTGTAGTGTAGTTCCTATATTCCCAATAGGCTCTACGCATTGGAATAATATATTCAGCAGTGTAGACGTAGGACTGAGATCGACTAGGTCTCTACTGACTATATTAGACTTAAGGTTTGCCAGCTAGCTCAGAGGTCACTAGAAACTTTCTCGAATAAACGAGGAGGAGTTTAACCTTCCTGGATAGACAAGAAGGGATTAGCTTCCGACAACCATATAACATGACAACTTTGCTCCCTCAGAATAAGAGTAAATCTCTAGAGTCGTGTGAAAACAATAGACAGCTATTTCACTCAGTCAATTGTGCGTTCTTAGTTTCACCAGAGTGCAGAGAAGAGAGAGACGGGCGTTTTCAATGAAAGGTATTATTGAGCAGTCTTCCTTCTCATGCACGAGAAATGAATTGCCACAATTGCAATACTTAATGTAAAGTAAAGTACGTACAGTAAAAGGAGTATTATGAAATAATACTGTAAAAGCATTGATATGGTTTCTTAGCCATAAGATACTTTAAAATGGATAAAATATATACATACATATATACATTGACTAACGTGCTCAACTGGTGCTTCTAAAATACGCCTACCCCGGTGTACCTGACCGAAGCCTAATACGTGGGAAGGAGTAAGTAAGTAGCAGTTTAAGTTAAGTTGGTTTTGCCAAGAATCTGATTCAAGAATTCTCTTTAAGGGTTTAGTCAGCACTGTACCTTGGGAATAGAATGTAGGAGGTCTGGTATCTCTTTCCTCAGGACTTGATATCCCAGCAACCCGCAAGGGTAGGCTGGAAACGCTGGAGCTGGATTTTCTCGGCAGGAGAAAAGACAGCGTCTTTCTCAGCGCGTCAAAGAGGAGGGGCAGCGCCCGTGGGCTCTCGCATCAGCTGGGCTCTCGGGCAAGTAGATAGCTGCTCTGCTCCAAAACCACCACTGTGTGTTTGCTTAAGGCAACGTTGGTATATTTATACCTGAAAGGTGCTGAGTTTGACGTAAGGTTTGGACATAAGACGTCAATAAAGATGTCACTAAGAACTGGCCGTTCTTACAGTTCTCGCAGGAGTTCTATTACAAATCAAAACAAACGAAATGGGGATTTCCCAGGTTGATGGAGGTTTGGTGTGTCAAAAGAACTCGTTGTGCTTTCTAGGAATCTAAGGAAGTAGCTTTTGCCGTGCCTTGTACTGCAAGGGCTATTTACTTAAATATGGATCTGATTCTTATGCCATTATAGGGATATTATTGATTATAGCCGTACAAGGGCATAAAATAGCAATATTGATTCAGGTTCCTAGATAAAAACACAATAGTCCGTTCTTAAGGGCGCCACTACCCCCACTAACTTTTTCCATCATATGAAGTGTGTCAGGCTGAGCAAAATTCTGTCTTACACTCTTCATGTTCAGGTCAGGTAGCTAGGCACTGTACATGTGCAACATGCACAGGTGCCTGGCTGCCTGAGATTAAATTTGTCATGAAAAAGGTTTCAGCGCCTTGTGGGTGTAAGCTCTCCAGCCCGGCAAAGCACTGGAGGCCCTTCCCCTCATGACGAGCGGGTGCCTCACATATGGACACTGGCATTTCAGTTTTGTGCCCTGAAGTGCCCAGGCCTGACTGTTCATCAGTGAAGCCTCGTCCCTGAGTGGGTGGGTTGGAGTTAGCAGTCCTACTGACCACATCCCACTTTGTGACGAGTAAGGGACTGCTGTTTCCTCTCCTTGGCTGACTCATAATACGGTTAGGGAATGAAAGGAGGCAGCAGTCTCAATCCTCCAGTAACCACGAGGCCTCCCTCCCTCCAGTCAACCAGTGTTAAATATATTATCTGGCTGCACAAGTGTGTACTCTGTTTCTCCCTCATGTCTGCAGTTAGTACGTTTATTGCATAACTGAGCAACCGCGAGTGAGCCTTTGTCCAACTACCTGACCTCAGCACACTTTACCGAACCCTGTCTTTATGCCTGTATCCTGATGGGCAACTGATGTTAGCTGCAGAGGTGCAGTACCCCCTGTTGTAGTTAGGACTGGGACTGGCTAAGAGCTCCTGAAACATTTTCTCACAGGAGTGGTTAAAATAGTGTACAGCACATGCAAAGCAATCTCCATTGATTTATTCAGAAATTAATTTGACAGGCTAGTACTCAATGTCATTGACTCTATTTTGTTAGGGAATCCCTATTTGTACAACGCACATCCTGAACACATATTTCAAGACACTTCATGTTCGTGATCTCACTATCACGTACGAAGGAAGCACCTTGAAATACTTAAGCTCAACATATGTGATGTACAACAAATTATCATGTAGTGGAAAGTCAAGAGTGGAGTCCGGCTCAAAGATTCCATGCACAAGCGAGGCTTCAGCATAACTGCCACGTAAATTATACCACAAATATTTTATAATGTAAGGTGTTCAATATGAGAAAAAGTGGATTTTGTTAACACTCTGAAGCTTTATACCTTAGTACATCAGAGACGTATTAAAAATAAGGGTTTTTAAACATGCACTGAAAAACCTTCCTGATCTCGCCCTCATGACAACACTATCAGTGAACTTAAGGTAAGTCAGTTATGGATACCCTATATACAGGGCTACTGGAATAATGTGATTCAACAGCTGTAGCTTAAAAAAATATTAATGTATTTGCCACAAATTCCAACACCTGCTGTGTAATCTGCGGATCTGAACAAAAAAAAATGTTTTTAGCTGAAAAGGATGAAAAGTTACGAGATACACGGTGACGTGGGTTTATTGCAAGGCTCTTTGCAAAGTTTAACTGGTCATCTTTTGGATATTTTTTTTATGTATTTGGTTGTGGAACTGCTACTACTGAGGTGAAATCTTTGCGCAGACATTATTACCAGGTGTAAAAGTTACAAAACAGTGAAGTGACAATATAAAAAAATGTGCCTTAATAAGGAGCATAATTTCCCTTTTCCTGCTGCATAACTTAGTCATCTGTGCTGAATATTTTGGTGCTATTCTAACATAATTCCAGTGGCCCTACCTATATAGTATAGAGTTATGTGGACTAGATTCTAATTGTGGCTTGAGCAACATTTTAGGTTACGAAATAAGACATGAGGTTTATGTACTAGAGGTAGGTAAGCCACTAAAAACTCAAACAAGGCTCAAGCAGATGATGGCTCTGGCTCAGCTCGACGCCCTCTTGGTCCCTGGTGCCCAAAACGAATCTAGCTTTCATGTGGGTACTTGCTGCCAGCCACTCAGGCTGCCACATCATGCACCAAGAAATTAAGACAAACCTTTGTTGAAAAACGTTTGATGTAAAACAGACAAAAGAACAGAAGATACACAGCTAGTGGCTGAATTGCATAGTGCCAAACAAGAAATCATGGCTTCCCTGCTTGACAAAATTGTGTAATTCCATGCAGATATATTTCACCAAGACTCCTTTTTCTTCATTATCGCATTTGAGAGAGCCTTCAAATCGGAGCAATGAGGATGTACGCTATCCAGTAAGCACTTGCTTTTTGTTTAATAGACTGTAATGTTGCTCTGTCTTCAATACAAATCTTCACCACAAACATTTGGGTACACCTGTTATGTTATGTGTCTTTGTAAAGCAAACTATCAGGAGGGCATCCTGGCACTGAGCCGATGAGTGTGCCTAGCCACGCCTAGGACAGGGCAGGATGGTGAGTAGAAAAGCAAGGTTTTCAGATTCTTGCTGGATCCAGGAGGAGAAAAGAAGGCTCTGGCGTGTTTTGGTTGAGTGACCGTGCACAAGAGGATGGGTTACTGTGTGGTTGGTTAGTGTGCAAGTGGGGTTCTGGGTACGGGAGCGGTGAAAGTGGATGGGTGCCTGTGGGATTGAGGGAGGTGCAAGTGAAGACTCTCTTTGTAGAGTGTGGAGCAGTGCTGTCAGTGGGGATAGGGGTTGAGCACGCAGAGGAACATGGTCCGTAAGGGGAGAACCAGGGTTCCTTGCAAGGGGAGCAGTCCAGGGACAGACAGGCTTGCCATGGCACGCTGAAAGTGGCTCCTTGGATACCTTGTGATGAATGTGTGTGGAAGAGCATATCAAAGGCTGCTGAGAGGTCTAGGAGGATCAGAGCTGCAGTCCCTCAGTCGAGTAGGGCTTGGTAGCTGCGATAAGGGTTGTGTTGGTGCTGTGGTATTGGCAGATTCCGTTTGAGATGAGTTGAGTACTAAGTTCCATTCCAGATGTGAGGGTACTTGTTGGTTGATGTTTTTTTATTAATACCTTGGCCAGGAGCAGGGACATCAGTCAGTAGTTGTTGAGTTTGCTGGGGTCTGCAGATGGTTTCTTTAGTAGGGCATTGACTTCTGCATGTTTTCAGTCCCCGGGGAAGGTGGCCATGGCAACTGAGGAGTTGATCAAGGTGGTTGAAGATGTGGTGAGGGCATGGTTCGGTTGGGGCCCCTGAGTGGACCGAGCTCGTGATGGAGGTGATATCCTGTGGGGCAAGCTGGCTCCATTCAGTTATGTAATGTTAAAAGTACTTATAAAGCGCGCGTACACCAATCAGTTTCATGGTGCTGAAAGCAGGAGGTCAACAGTTGCACAGGACATACACTTTACTTAATTGCCTGGGAGAATAACAGGGTCTTGAGAAGTGTTCTGAACTGAGGGTAGGAGGTGACTGATCTTCGACCAGGAGGGAGAGTGTTCCAGAATTGCGGGGCAAGGACGGAAAACTGAGACCGCTGTGTTTTTTCTGTTTGAAAGTGGGGATAGTGAGCAGGTTCAGATGAGAGGAGTGCAGTTCACGAGAGGGGGTATAGCGCTGAATCCTAGAGGAAATGAATGCGGGGCCACTCCCAGGAAGTGCTTTAAAGATGGTGCAGCCTCCCTGATTTTGTACCAGTTGTAAATGATGGAGTTGATATGCAGGAATCCCGACATAGAGTGAGTTGGCATAATCAGTTCGGGAAGTGGCCAGGGTGACTAGGGTCAGGGCCTCGGTGATCAAGAATCTGCAGATCTTATGGATTCTGCGAAGCTGGAAAAAGCAGGCCGAGACCACCACACTGATCTGGGGGTTCATTGGTAGGTCATTACTAATGATAATTCCAAGGCTTTTTACAGATCCTACTGGGCAAGGTGGACTACCTAGGAGCGGTGGCCAGAAGATTTAGTTCCAGGGGTTTGCTATTCCCCCAGTTAGGATCAACTCCGTTTTATCAGGGTTCGGTTTTAATTGGTTGGAATACATCCAGTTGCTGATAAAACTCATGGTGGATTGAAAGTTGGAGACTGAGGTGTTAGAGGAGTCCATATCATACACCTGCTGGAGATCATCGGCGTAATTGAATGCTTCGACCCTTCTTTGGCGCAAGGACCATATCAAAGGAAGCAAGTATAAGTTAAAAAGAAGGGGCAAGAGGGAGGAACCCTGCATATCAAGTTATTTTACTTGGCCGAGAAATTGGCATGGTGAACTGCCTGGGAACGGTTACAGAGGAAGGAGGAAATCCACTTCAAAGCCACATCCTATAGCAAGCATTACTGACATGGTCGATCAGGAGCCTATGATCAACCGTGTCCAACGCAGTGGATAGATCCAGGAATACCAGAGCCTGAGTCAGATTTTTTATCAGACCCTCTCCTTAACTCGCCCATGACTGCTAAAATGACTGACTCCTTGGAGTGTGCTGGTCTGAAACCTGCCTGGTGGGAGTCAAGAATCTGGGATTGCTCAATGAAAGAGCTGAGACAATTAGCTACTTGGGCCTCAAGGATTTTGCTTAGCTAGGGGAGCAGGGAGATGGGGTGGAAGTTACTGAGCACCAGGGGATCGGAGTTGGGATTCTTCAGGATCAGAACAATTACTGCATTTTTGAAGGTGTCTTGGACAGTAACTTCCTTGAGAGAGGTATTCAGAAGTGAGAGGGGCCGGCCAGGGCATGTGAGACAGGCCTCCTGCAGGATAGGGGGGCAGCAATCAGTAGGGGACCCTGATCCAACTTTTTAAAGTAATACACAAAATTCTTCCTTAGAGATCAGGGGGATCTGGTCAAGGAGAGAAGGATTTTTGCATATGATTGGGGAGGTAGATGGGGGAATGAGAATAGAAATACTGGCTTTGAGGGTGGTGATTTTTTAAATGAGTAGGAGTTAAGAGAATCACACAGGGATTGTGAGGGGGCAGGTTTCACCATCACACTGTCTGGTTGGGCACGTTCGTCCACTATGAAGAAGATATCCTTGGTCTTATTAGCCAAGTTTATTATCTTAGAGGAGAAGTAAGCTGCATTAGTCTGAAGGATACAGTTTTTGTATTCTTTAAGTAGGGTTACATAGGTGTTTTTTTCTCTGAGGCATATAACTGTCTCCAACTACGCTCAGCTTGCCTTAGGGTACGTTTTTTTTAATTTCAGGTCGCCGGAGAACCAGCGTTGTGCCTCATGGGGGAGCTTGAGTTTAGTTCTTTTAAAAGGGGCAATATTGTCGCTGGCTGATTCAAGCCATAGCTTGATATTAGATTCCTGATTACAGAGGAGCTCCTGTTCTATTGGCGCGGTGGCCTCTAGAAGTGTGCAAAAATTACTGATGTTAGCTCGGTTCCAATTTCTTGCCATGTGGTTTTCCGACAGGGGAGGTTTGATTAGGGAAGCTTGGGACACTGTGAATGTGATGAGGTGATGGTCTGACCATGTGCAAGGGGAAATTGAAAGCTGTGAAATTTTCACATTGGAAGTCCTGACTTGGCCAAACATATGTCCCTTTATATGAGTTTCCTTGTTCATGTGCTGGGTACAGTTCATACCTGACAGAAGATCAGTGAATTCCATGGAGCTGGCACTCTCCTTGACGTTGAAGGGCCAATAGTTAAAATCTCCAATGATAATAATTCTAGCATAGTTAATAACTAGTTGGGAAATAATTTTGCCTAGTAGTTGGGGGATGGAGGGCATATGGTGTGGGGGACGGTAGAATAGAGCGCATGTGAAGGGAGCACATATGAAGGGGTACTGGGGTGATTAAAATGTAAAATAAGGCTGGTGACTGAGGGTATGCCAGTAATCCCTAAAGAGTTTTTGGTGGATAATGGCTGCAACCCCTCCTCCGTGCTTACCCGTGGGCCTATTGGTTTGGAGAATATTGTAGCCATTGGGAACAGCTGCAAGAATATCAGGGATGGATTCTGTAGTGAGCCAGGTTTCGGACAGGAGAAGAAGGTCAGGTTTATCAGAATCTATGAGCTGAAAGACTTCGAGCTGATGTCTCACTATAGAGCGGGTGTTCAGGTAGCTAATTACAAGAGTCCCCACTACCTGAGTCTCAAAGAGGTTGGGGTCCGGTAGACGGCGGTGGGTTCCTGGAGAGCAGGCAGATCAGAGAGCTATTGAAAAGAGACTCTCTGGGTGAGATTACCTGCTTTGTGAGCCTGAGCCATGGTGTCAGTACTAATAGGCCAGTTGTCATGTAAGCGGGCCAGCTCAGAAGCTGGGTAAGACACAGAAAGGGCACAGTAACGTGCCCCTCGCTCCAGACGACCGCGGACGTGCGCAGATGGGGTTGCCCTTGGCGCGAGGAAATGCACGCTGATTAAATAGGGCTGGGAGAGGTAGAGCGCTACCTAAATGGCTCCCCCCCTACCTACCCCCAGCTGTCTAGTGCTGTAGATCGCAAGCGCGGCACCCTTTACAGCAAGCGGGGAAACCCCGTGGTGGACCGGGGTGCTGGCGTACGTCCCAAGAGAGAAGCGAGTGAGAGGTAAGTGAAGGAAGAGTACGTTATAAAAAGCACTTTGAGCGATCAGTTTAAAAGCAATGTGAGGCGATCCTTAAGCAATCAATTTTAAAAATGTAATGCAAGACTCCCTGTCTCTCATCTTAGTAATCAAGCGAGACAGTCACTTTAAGCAGAAGTGGGTGGCATGTGTCTGCGTACGTTAGTCAGATGTCTGTGGTGGTTGCGGGGTCGTTGTTCTGTCTGAAGAAAACGGTGTCGTTGGGCTTGGGTTTGAAGTTCTGTAGCTGTTGGGGATCTTGTTGTGGAAGAAGTCTGCACTGTTGTCTCAGAGTTCCTTTGAGGGGGTAATGTTTGTTGTGGCTGAAAGATTGGATAATTCTTTGATAATGTTAAAAAGTTGTTTGCTGTTATTGGAGCTTGATTCGATGCTTGAGGCTAAGGACTTTTTCTTTGATTCTCTCAACTTTCTGTGGTAGAGGTTCAGGGCTGTCTTGAAATCGGTTGTGTCCTTACTATTGCGCCATCTCCTTTCCAGTTGTTTCCAGTGTTGTATAGTGGTTCTTAGGTTTTCAGTGTACCAGGTAGCCTTCTTGGTGGACCTTCTGTGGGTGTTGTGGCCGATGAGCGTGACACTGTCAGCGTAGTTGGTGATCTAATCGTTGAAGTTTCTGGCGTTCTGGTCTAGGTTTTTGGAGGGGATGGGGTGGGAGGTGTTGATGGCATTGATTCATTTGTTCCATGAAACCTAGATCCAGCTGCGGTGGGGGGAGTTGGGCAGACTGTTGGTAGAGGTTTGTGAGTTGGTGATGTTAAAGTGAACGACGGAGTTGTTGTTCAGGTGAGTTCTGTGGTGTGGCAGTACCTGATGCAGTCGCTGGAGATATATATGTTGTCTGTGGTGTTCGTGGGGCCATGGACAAGTTGGGTGAGTCCGATGTTGTTCATGCTGTCGAGGAGGTTGGTAGTGATTGTCATTGTGGTTGTCAAGATGGAAGTTGAGGTCATAGAAGAAAATGTAGTTGTTGGAGTCTATAGCGAGGGGGGTGATGAAGTTGCAGAAGTCTTGACGTAGTCCTGGAGGACGGTAACATGGGAATAGATAACAAAATAATGCAATAATAATATGTGCTTTATTATGCTGCATAATTTGCCTTTCTTGACGCATAATTTAGTCAACTCTGCCATACAATTTGGCCTTCCTCTGCTGCATAATTCCAGTGGCCCTGTGTATCATACATAAACAGTCCGGAAGTGTCCCCCTTGTCACAGAAATCTTTTCTGTATTTGTATTTGTTTGGCGCGTATATCACCCGTAGGTCTCATAGCGCCAGCAGATACTCAGAGAAGTCAGAAGAGGGGACTCAGCAGAACTAGAAAAGCCAAGTTTTAAGGGTATTTCGTGAACCTCTTATGATCTGCTTCCAATCTGAGATATAGAGGCAAAGTGTTCCACGTTTTAGGGGCAATTTTAGATATGTTGGCCCTTTGCCGTTAAGAGTCTTGTGGAGTAGACAGCATAGTTTGAATTTGATCCTTTTTTTGATGGGAAGCCAGTGTAAGGTCTTCAAACTGGGCGTGGACGTAGTGTGGGGAGAGAGGTTTAGGACCAGCCTGGCCGTAGTGTTCTGCGGGACCTGAAGTTTTGTCAAATGCTCCTCATTTATGGTGGCGAGTAGTGCATTACCGTAATCTAGACAGCTAATGATGCACATCAAGATGGCACTTCTATAGTACAGTGGCATTAATCACAGCTAAAATGGGGCTGCAAGAGTGCTTGAGATACCATTACATTTGGCGCTGTTGTCCTGGAACTAGTCTCTATACACATTCCCATCCTTCTCCCATCCCTCCCCCATTCTGCATGTTTAGCACAAGCTATAACCAGTTGATGCAGTTTATATAAAGAATTAACAGATATTCTTTCAAGGGTCCCCAGATGTTCTTGGGCCACAGAACCTGGGAAATGGTGGAATAGTAAAGTTCCAGTTGGTTGTTGCAGTATATCATACAACCAGGTCTTCACTGTAGCTATACAATCCCTGTTCCAACACAACACATGCCTCTCCACATCCTTTACTCCTCAGCCCTCGCTCATCAGTCCTAATCCATTATTTATCCTTCTATTCTGTCACTCTTAGGGCCCGGTTTACATTTTTGGTGGAGATGGAACTATAGTACCTGCCAATGCTTGAAATGTCCATCAGGCCAATGGATATTTCAAAATGTGGCGGTCTGCACATCCATCAGGGTGATGTGGTAATTTACTCCATCACTCTGGTGGAGGACGGGCCAACCGACAAAATATAAAGGAGGACCTAAATGTCCTACTTCCTCCTCTACCCTCACTCCTCATTCTCACCATCCATCAGCCATCCTCTATTCCCCATATATAAGTCATCTCTAACTTCTGAATTCCAATAATCACTTCACATCACTCACTCAATAGACTTTTTATGTTTCATGCCTCACTCCTGAGTTGTCCTTCCACATCCCTCATCCCTTATTCTGTCTCTTTATCTCCCACTCTTTTTTACTCACTCTCCATCACTTATTTGTCATATTCCTTTCAATGAATGTCATATTCATTTCAATAATGTCTTATTCACCTTAACAATTGTCATAATTGTAACAAGGATCATATTTGTTTCAATATAGGTTATATTCATTTTAATACATGCAATATTCATTTTGATGTGTATCATATACATTTCAAAACATAACATATTCATCTTGATAAGTTTCATTTTAATTTCAGCATTGGTCATATTCATTTAAGGCATGTTGCATTATTACAATGTGGCTCATATTCATTTCAAAGCATGTCATATTCATCTTAGCACATGCCATATTCATTCAAGAGATGATTCATTCACATTAACACATTTTATATTCATTTTAACATGAATCATAACCATTTCAACACATATCATAATCATGTCAAACTGTATCATATTACTTCAAATGCAACGCGTATTCATTTTGATAAATGTCATATTCATTTCAACGCATGTCATATTCCTTTTGACATATTATATATTCCTTTCAATCAATGTTATATTTATTTCAATGGATGTCACATTCATATTAATACTTGTCTTATTAATTTTAAGATGCAACATATCTATTTTAACGTATATCATATTAATTTGAATAGGTATCATATTAATTTCAAACCATGTCGTATTCATCTAAGCACATGCCATATTGCTTTCAATAGATGTCTCATTCACATTAACACATCTTATATTCATATTAATATGAATCATAACCATTTCAAAACATATCATAATCATTTGACTATGTATCATATTCATTTCAATGCATGCCAAAATAATTTTGACAATTGTCGTGAGAATTTCAGCTTTAGTCATACTTATTTTAAGATATCTCAAATTCTGTTCAATGGGGCTTATAATAATTTTAACACAAGCCATATTCATTTTACATCAACATTCATTTCAACGCAATTCATGTTCATTGCAACATGTGTAATGTTCATTTTAGTGTAAGTTATAATATTTTCAATGTGCATTGCATTCTTTTCAGAATATAATATATTTATTTAAATTGGTTATATTCATTTCAATGTATGTCATATACATCTTGGCATATGTCAGTCATTTCAAAAAATGTCCCATTTTGTTTGAAGCATATTGTATTTGTGTCAGTGATTGCTATATTGTTTACAGTGAGGGCCATATTAATTTCAGTATGATTGATATATATTTAGGTATATCTCATATTTAATTCGGAGTGTGTGTTATTCATATTAATCACTAAGTTGCATATTCACTCTGCCAGGTTTCATATTTGTTTTGACACATATTACATTCATTCTGGTGTGTGTCATATTCATTTTGCAGCAAGCTATGCATTTCAGGAGGTTGCTTATATGGGGATCTGTCATTTTGACATGAACGGCTTCCCATAGGTTGTCGCCACTATTTGCATGACGAGCCACAGAGACATGGTTTGATATGGCTCAGGACCACACTCACGTTTCTCAGCACCTCGTTTACCCTGTTTCCAAAATGTTTCAGCACCCCACAATGTTATAACAAATGTTTTGCACATCCTGGCTAATTATTTAAGTCAGCCACACATCGATCTCACTTTCAGGACACTGTAACATGTTTTGATTTTCGTACTAACTAATTGCACATCCTTGCACCCTGGTACATCAGACAGCTTTTTGGATACTTGGAGACTATTGACGAATGTACACATCCTTTCTTATTTGTGCACTTTATATATCCTTTCACTTGTGTTACACAGTCACTCTTTCATACAGGATTAGATGCACCCCAGCCCTTGGACAAAGATTCTAGTATTTTTTGTATGTTTCTTTTACAACATTTCCCCTGAAGAAGAACTAGTGCTCGAAATACATCGGGACAGATGTCTCAACGTACTGCAACACTGATGAATAATTGAACAATTTTGATGTCTTATACCACTATGATCTACTAATGGATAGTTATTATCTTATGACGGAATATGATTTGATCAACAATTGAATAAAGATGACATCTACTTAAGAAAGTTGATCTATTGTTCGATTTTTATATTAAATTCAGTGATATTGTCGCCCCAGGTGTGCTGGCGATCCCAACCATTCACGGGGTACAGTTTCTTGGACATATTCGCTAAAGCACCTCTAGAATTAGGAGATGAACATCCCCAGCACCCTAACCATGTGAATATTGATTCACTTGATAAATTGGAGCATATTTGGAGTGCAGCGGTTTCCATCCTTAGTTTGTATAGATATCTTAAACGTTGTCATACAAAGTCATAGATTGAGTTCTGCTATCTGCCATGGAAAAGTAGAAAGAGCAGCTGAGTCGCAACTTCAAACCAAACTTCTTCAACCCTCAGAGGTAGGAAGATGTATTCACCTGAAAGAGTGTCTCTCAAAGATTCAAACAATTGACCACCATGCACATGCAAATTAAGAAAGGAATGTTTGGGACAGGGTCTGTATGAAGTTTCAGATAAAACAGTTGCAAAAACAAAAATATCAGGGAGATGGGCCTCCTACTAGCCTTCCAGATAGAGGATAGGAATAGTAGAAAGTTGATAATAGGCACTTGGGATTTTAAAGGAAAGACCGTTACCTGGTGTACGGATATATTAGCTGTATTTAATCCCTTCTATTCTACCCTTTATCATGACGATTGCATAGCTTCTCAAGATATGGCTGATAAATATCTTGGGTTGTCAGCCTTAGTCAACTAACAGCTCAACAATAGGAAGGGTTAGATTCACCAATTATAAGTGAGAAAATAGATAGTGCAATATCTCAGCTTGCCACTGGAAAAGAAGCAGGTCCTAACTCTATTCCTCTTGAATTTTAGAAAAGATTCTCCAAAATAAGTACTCCACTGCTACTCAATCTAGTTAATCCCCCAAAATATATTATGAGTTCTGTACCATTTTAATGGGACGACCTATATCACAGTTTGCCTCAACTATGACACATAATGTCCCCTCTCCTTGATTATTTTGGACTGCAAAATCTATAATCAAACATTATCCAGCCAGCTTGTTACTATTTTCATCACATTAGCTAATCCTATGTAGAATGGAGGTATCCATTCATGAAACACCACTTCGCCTATGATTCTTGCACAGAACAGATTTTGAGATTGCAAGCAGACAGAATAAGCTTGCCAGTATGATCCTGTTGGATGCTGAAAAGGCCTTCAACAGGGTCTCCTGGTGGTGCACGTGGTCAGGTATTGCACTAATGGGTTTCGACTATTGGTTTTTTAATGCACACCCAGATCCTTTAAACATCTCTTTGTACTTGGGTTGGTTGCATGGGAGGTCTTTCAGATGTTTTTCATAATAATCGTGTTGCTAGGCAGGGGTGTCCCCTGTCTCCATAGCTATTTACTCTTTATCTGGAGCCTTGCAAACAAGTTTGAAAAGGATCAACATAAATTCCTCTCCTGCACCTGCATCACCCAGAGGTTAAACTTTTAGCTTATTGGAACGATTTAGGGATACTCAAATCATTCCTCTTAGAAGCTCTCTCATTAATGCAATATGCTGCTCGACAATGCTGGCAAGTTTCTGGATAAATCTAAATATCGATAAGATCAAGATATCAGCGAATATACCCGCAGACATTCGGGACAGTTGTTTTGTTTTATCTGTTACATACTTGGCAATCTAATTTTCATTAATATGGAAGAAATGATTACCCTTAACTATGATGTATCATGTTTGGATTCTCTTGAAACATTTGGAAAACGGAACAGATTGCATCTAGGGCTAATAGAGAGATGTAATGTTATTAAAATGGTAATCTTGCCTCATTATCTCTACCTGTTCAGTTCCATTACCCTATTTCTTTAAGAAGGTCGAAGCTAGCTGGCAGAAGTACATTTGGCAATGTAAAAAACCACAATGGCATATACACTACTTACTACTGTCTAGAAGCGAGGGAGGTACTGCGCTTCCAACACTCTGGTTTATCTACATCCCCTCATTTATATTTAGATTTACTGCTGTTGTCAAGCCACATAAGTGGGACCTTGTTGAGCCTTTCTAAGACTACTAGTTTTCTGTCAAGTTACTTAACCTGAGAAAGGTCAGATAGATACTGCTTATTTTAAACATGCAAGGACACTCCTTGCTTACCATACAATCTTGCAGACGAGTTGTTCCATATGCTGTACAGCAAGATTCCATCAGTACACTTGTTATAACCTCAACCTGCGTAAAACTAATCACACTAGTTATTTAAGCTGTTGGCATGAGCTACAATTTCAGACCATCGGCCAGCTGTATAAAGACAGAATAATACTGTCATTTGAAGAACTGTATAATAAATATGGAACGCCAAAGAGAGGATTCTTTAGGTACTTAAAGTTAAGAGGTTATCTCTTACATCTTTCTACTATTGAGATATATATGGCTCATAATACGTTTTGGGAAAAATTCATCCAAACTCCTAGCCAATAATTTCGACAATCTGGCCAGTTAATTCGACTGGGGCAATGCGAGGAGTCATTGGAGCTAAACTTGTACCAACAAGAAGCTTTGGCCACCTTGCCTATCCAGGAAGTCTAACCGAGATACTAGAGTGAAACCACACACTGTCATACAAGTATATATTTGGCTTGGCAAGGAACACTTGGCACACTTTTATACGTCTGGAATTCAGCCTAATAAGCATGGATTTAGCATGCAAAAAAGACACAATCAATTAATATCTTCAGGTGAGTTGGGCTGACCCTGAGTCCCTGCGGAGTGCCCTCATGGCAATGTTCCTGCTCAAGAAAAGCGCCTAAGTGAAGTACCTGGAACTCGCTGGATCAACATTAAAACTTGGATTCAGCACTTATGCCAGCCCTCCCAATTAGCAAAGTACACCTAAAAAGCAAATTAAAGGCGCAAGCCAAGAAGGCATCGAGGGATCTGGACTTAAACAAGGCAAGAAGCATCAGAGGTAAGGAGGAGCTTGCCGCATCTAATGAAGCCTCTCTCTGCCAACTATACTTGAGAGCAGCAATTGGAAAGTATGCATTCAAGAACATTCTCTCAGTTAGGCTGCTAACTACACCCATTAGGGCACATTGGAATTACCGGGCCCTGGGGCATGTCTGGTCTACTCCCGCCCATGGATCTCACAATGTTACCTTTCAGTTCCATTCATGATCTTTATTTCAATCACCAACACCATAAAAGAACATTCACGTAAGTACATAAAACATTTTGTTAAAGAAAAGAAGAACACTGATTTTGTCCATAAAACTAAACATATGTACATATATAAACAAATGATGATCGACTGCTCCAAATACATATTATTTAATGAAGGAGTTAATAAAATGATTAAACTATTTTTTGCTCTGTTAAAAATATTGAATTTGGAGCATATATAATTAAAAGAATATCATATGTTTGTCCAATGAATTAACTGATGTTGGATTGCGTTTTATCCAATAAAACATAAAGTGACCGGCATGGTATAATTCTTACTAGTCTTAAACTACGAATAGCAGGAGTACACATACTGTGCTGTATATCTATGTACATTCACTGCTGTCACATATGATTATAAAAAGAAACTGGGGAGGTGTTGGTCATTACTAGCCAGGCAACAATACCCCAGCTGGTTGAGTAGGTTGATCACCAACCTATTCACTATGTTAGCTGCTAATTTGGGTGGCCACAGGCATGATTTGTATTTTGTTGTGTATTATCCACATCCATCTCAGAAATTTTGAAATTTCTATTACATCCAGCTAGCTTGTTGTTGTTGTAATACTTCATTCGATATTGTCATATCATAAAAGCATATTAATAGGAGTGTGTAATTCATACATTAAAAGACAATAAAAAATTATTTACAGTTATAAAAAGAGTTTGATGACAATCCTAAAGTACAACAGTATAAAAATAGATATGAATTGATAACAATATAAAGTAAAATCCATGCTTTGTTGCTATTTAACATCCTAGTACGGATAAGCCAGGCACATGATAAAAATGTTGCCACTCCGCGTACAGTAAGAAGGGATGTTGTATCAGTTGTAAAGATACGTAGGGCAACCCGGAAATCTCTGACCCCCAATTCTATACAGACTGGTTTCAACCATCTCAGCCTAGCCCTCTTATAAGCCATACAGCCAAACAAGAAACGGGGTAACGATTCTGATTTGCATGGGCAACAAGGGCAAGTGCTATTTGTGGCCCTTGATCCTTTCCATCTTTCTGTAAATTTGTTGAGGGGTAATGTCCCGTACCTCATTTTTAGGAAGATCGATCTGTCTCACGGTATTCTAATGAAATCCAAAAATGGTTCAAACTTCCTAGTGGGCTTATGATCTAAGAACTGGGTGGTCAGTGATCCCCATTTCAGTTTCGTCTGCTCCATCGCGTCTACCCAATCCCAGTAGATTTTCTTAATTACTTGTTTAGGCGGGGGCTTCTGAGAGATCCAAAATTCAGCCAATCCCAATTTTATAACCAATTGTCTCAGTTTATTTATCCACTGTATTTTATTTGCACTATTCAAAGCAATAAGTTCATCCAAAACCAGAGCATATTTTGCTAGTTCTGGGGACCTCCTCAGGCGCACCCAAAACAACAGGGGCCGGAGGTTAACTATATCATGGATAGAACATTTGCCCATGTCATTGAAAAGGGGTTTAAGCGGAGTTGAGGTAGGGAGGGAAACTAAGTCCCTTAAAAATGTATTTTCTGCTCTCACCAAATCTGGGACATTTTCACATCCCCATAGTTCTGCCCCATAGGTCGCAGAGGGCAGCGCCCTCCCCTCATAGACAGCAAGAGCCGGGGTGGTCTACTCACTGACTTCCGCTGGCTCCTAAGAATAGCACCTGAGTCTCTCTTGAGGTTTAACAGCATCTTAGCCACATGGGAGTCCCACTTCATTCTACTATTGATTCTGATCCCCAGGTAGTCAAAATCCTCAACCACCTCAAGAGATGAACCATCACAAGTGATATTAATTTTCTTCGATTTTTTGGAGCGGGGCAGAACCATCAGCTTGGTTTTGGACGTATTAATAGTCAACCCACGTTCATGGCAGAACAAACTGAATCTATCCAATAGTTTTTGTAGTCCAGATGGGGTTTTGGCCAGCAGGATGGTGTCATCCGCAAAGAGGGGAGTTGGTGTTTGAGTGCAAAATTCTTAAAACAGCAATACTACTCCTGGTACCCATATTTTTACATAGTGGTATTAGCCATTTGTTCCTGAGGGCCTTGTAGGGGGGGGGGGCAGACAAAAATAATGTGTTTACGCATAGTTGGCATCTGCAGTCAACTGTATTGTACCATTTGAGGGTAACAGATTTTATTGGTAGAGTGCCCACCCAAAATTGAAAATATAGTCTTCTATATATAGGCTTGGAAATAAAATCCCAGTATGGTTCGTACAGGGGGCGAGGCTTAAACTCTAGGAATTTGCCGGTCAATGATGAGTGCTCAATGATTCTTGTGCTATTGGTTACAGTCATGGACCAATAAAGCTCTTTCATTTCTCTTTTAGAAGGGAAGCATTGGCACATAGGGTCTTCCCATAGATGTCGAAAGCCGATATTAACCAATGTGCTTTTAACTTTTTGTAACCAACTGTCCTTACGTGTGATGTCAGCTTCCCAGACATCCTTGAGTGCTGCAGCATATTGAATTCAATAATGAATTCTGTTGTCTATTGTATAATTTATTATTGTGATAAAAGATTGTTATGGTTTTATTTAACTAAACAATACATTTTCAGAAATGTCTTTGGCCAGATAATGGGCTCATAACTTGGCAGTGAAGTCTCCACTATGGATATCCGTGGGTGGCTTGTTTTGAAAAAGGGCTTCACGATTGTAGTACTTCGCCCTCTTGAAGGCATCTCTGATCACTCGCTTCGGATAGCCACGATTGAGCAGTTTGCTCTTCAGGAGCTCCGCATGCATATTGTGTTCACTGATGGGAGTGCAGTTCCTCCGAATACGGAGGAACTGACTAAAAGGTATGCTGTCTTTTTTACACCACAGATGATAACTTTCATAATGAAGAAGTGTGTTCTGTTCTGTGGGTTTGGCATAGAGAGATACCTCAATGACTTGATCCGTAACCTGAATCCAGATGTCCAGAAATTCAATTCTCTCTTTACTGATATTATGAATAAATTTAAGGTGGGTATCACAAAGATTTATGCAGAGTAAAAACTCGGTAAGTTGTTCATTTGGGCCCCTCCAGGTGAAGAAAATGTCATCCATGAATCTGGCCATCTCTTAAGGTTCTACGCCTATTAAGTAGGTCTTGAGTATAGTACATTTTTAACCTTCATGTGTTTCTGCACTTTATTTCTTTGCGCACTGTTAGTTTTTTCACCAGTTATTGTCTGTGGTGGTTAATTTACTTGGTGGTGGTATTTGTACTAATGAGGCATTCTGAAACACTGGTCTACTTACTTTTTAATTTGAGTTGGAAGGTACTCATGCAATATTTTGTAAAGCTCTTACTGGGTTGTTGTTTTTAAATGTCATATAGTGCTTATATTTTGCCTTGTTGTTCCCACAGATTTTTCTTTTTGTGAGCTGTTACTCCACAAATCAGGTGTGTACTCAGTTGAATACAGAAGGCCCCTACAATGCTGAAAGTATATTTTTGCCCTGAAGAAGGAACCTTGTATGTGGGTATAGGTGTTTTGTTTTTATTGTTTAGTCTTTTGTTTATTGTTACTTTATTGTACCATTGTATTAAGTATTGTTCTTGTGTTTGAATTATTGGTGCCTTGAGAGTGTTGTTTTGTGTTTCATATGTAGTGTTCCTCCTCAAATTCTGTTTTTTTAAACTTGAGCCTCTGTCTATTGCCTGACAGCACATGTTTGAGAAAAGATAATAATCATTTTTAAATGTTTATGTATGTGATTATTTAACTTTTGATATCAATAAAATATGAATAAATAATACGTTTTGATGTTTTGAATCTGCGGGACAACTATTAATATAGCTTGGATGAATCACCCATAATGTTATTGTTATAGGAGGAAGACTTTGTTATTTAGCTTGTGCTTTTTTCCCTGCTCTCTTCCTCTCCATTGGGACTTAAGGCACCCTCTGTTGTTTAATTGTTAGCACAGTTAAGGCTTCAGAGGGAGGTTTCTGATCATCAGGATTGGTGGCATATATTCGTTTTCCTTTGTGTATTAGAACTTGCTACTATACATAATGATTCGCAACAAGGCAAGCTAAAAAGTGTCTGGGCCCTGGTTGTTGCGGAATTATTCGAGTTGTAAACTGTTTGTCCAATCTAGATTTAAGGAACAAAGTTTTTTATAATGTTTCCTATATTGATTTTTTATATTGTATATTTATCATTACTTGACAAACACACTTTACGTTTGACAATGGCATTTGCATATATTTATTCTATGATTATATTTCTAAATTGTTTCTATGGATCTTGCCATATATTGTAAATTGACTTGGATAAGAAAAAGTAAAAAATAGACCCAAAGATCCTTTTCAAATCTTTGCACCAATGACACTTCAGAATAGCAAAAAAAGATTAATTTGTGCTTTCCTTACTACTGCTTTATTCTGAAATATTTGTTTAGTTCATTTATAGATATTTAAATGGTATTGTATGTTATTAAAAAAATTACATTCTGCTGCATTCCTTTCCTACTTCTGTACCCCAGTCAGATTAGTCCATAGTTCACTTTACAAAATTCTCTCACTTTTCAGTCAGAGGAGGAAAGGTAAACACCAATGTCCAAGCTAAAAGGACAAGCAGCAATTTGTTATAAGACATAGCCTGACATTTGACCTGTCTTTGAAGCACAGCAAATATGAAAAGATAAAAACAAAATGTAAAATGCTCTTTATTGCTTAGTCACATTGTGAACACCAACATAGTTATTTTGAAGATGCTGAAGCACCCCCACACTCCTACTTCCAGTGCCAATGTCCCGAAAGATAGAGAAAAACACCTCGGGCCGGATTGTAGAAATTATGTACGGGTGCAAGCAATATGCACCCCACTGAAAAAAATACAATTGTGCAAAAAATTTGTTTTTTGCACAGATTGGTGTTTGCAAATGTCATTTTTACCCAGACAAGTTGGTAAAAATGTTGGTGCAACTGGTGTAACAGTCGGAAATCTGGGGCCAGATGTACGTAGAACAAATTTTAGCAATTCAAAATAGGGGAAATCACAAACGGTGATGTACAAATGTGTGTCACACACATTTAGTGATTCCTAATGGGGTTGTAACAGACCTACCTCATTAGTAATCATGAGGTAAGTCACAATTTTTGCCCTAATGGGAATCTCTAACATGATGGCTAGCTTTGATCAGCAGACCACTATGTCTGTGATTGCTTTACAATAAAGCATATATATTTTTTTAAATGCAGCCTGTTTTCCTTAAAAAAAAAAGCGCTGCATTGCAAAAATAAAAATGAAAAGTTTTCTTTTAATTTGTTAAGAGTAGTTAGTAATCTGTGGGCCCCTGCCTGCTCTGAAAAAATGTTTGCACTACCATTCACGAAGTGGATGGGGTCCTTTGGGACCCCTTCCCATTTGTAAAGGGTTGCCACCAATTTAAGTTTGTGGTAAAAAGCGAATGTTTTGCAACCACATTTCGGTTGCAAAATATTCTTACATCTCCCTTCAATTTGGTATTAGGAAGGGACGTCCTAAACACACCCCTTCAAAACTCTGAATCGCAAACCCTATTTGCGATTTGTTAATAGGTTACCACAAATAGGCTTTGGTATATCAGAAAATATTTCTTTCTGGTCGCAAATGGCCTGATTCTGTGAATTGCCCCTTTTGCAAGCAGAAAAAAAGCTTTTTGCATCTTGCCCCTGGTCTCCAATGCAATCTTACATTGTATTTCAAAGCTATAAAGAACCAGACCAGTTTATATTTTACCATTTTGAGCATGGTACTTAAGAGAGACAAGAGGTTAATATATTAGGGGTCTGAGTACCAGCTTGCGCTGCACCGAGGAGATTGTGGGGCAGCCACAGCTGCGCATATGTACGAGTATTTTTAGAAAAACATTTTTGGTGCAATAATTTCTGCTCCCCTTCTTCTCCTGTGCTGCTCATTCCTGTTGGCAGGATGAGGCAGTGCATCTGTTTTCAGTCCAAATTTTCTTTTTGTTTTGCATAGCATGAAGGAGGAACATAATTGAGGCACTGCTGCTTGTATTATGGTCACACAGACAGGAAGTTTTGCATTTTCAATTTGCTTAACTTTTAGATGCAGTAGTAGGGGCAGGAACACATAATGGGGCGGATTTACAAGCCCCATGCACCACATTTACGCCACTGGTGCGTCACTTCTGTGACGCAGCGGTGGCGTAAACTATGAGCCACTTTGCTCCTTATTTACAACGTGACACATCTAGGTAGATGCGTCACGTTGTAAAGCCCTGCGCCACATGAAAGCTGTGTTAGGTTTCATGGGGTTGTTCCGGCTCAGTGTGGGCGTTCCGTTGCAGGAATGCCTCAAAAAAGTGACGTCCATGCTACATCAAAACCCTGCGCCTGCTTGAAGCAGGCGTAAGGAGTGAGACAGCATGTTAGGCATATGGCGCCCCTGAACATTGCTAAAGCTGCATAGCGCTTGCGACACGACTCCAGCAATGTGCCGCCCTTACACCACAGGATGCGACAGGCATCACCCTATCCTTGCGCCATGGAGCGCCGCATTGTGAATGCACTGCATTCGTGGTGGCGCAGGGAGGGAATTGCGTGTTGCATCTTTTCCGGCGCATCCCTGCTGACTGGCGCCAGAACCCGTAAATCTGCCCCAATGTCTCCAAGAAGCAGGCAGGAACACATAATGGGGCGGATTTACAAGCCATCTAGGCAGATGCGTCACGTTGTAAAGCCCTGCGCCACATGAAAGCTGCGTTAGGTTTCATGTGGTTGTTCCAGCTGGGAAGCAACACTTACAACGCAACTTTTACAACGCACTACCTTTACAACAAACTTTTACAACGCAACATCCATTACAACGCATACCATTATAACGCAACCATTACAACGCATGTCACTACAATGCATACCACTACAACGCATATCATTACAACGCAGTCATTACAATGCATACCATTTCAACGCAAAACTACACTATCCAACACTTATCTTACTGTTGCAACCCCTGGAGTTAGAATAATATTTTTTACCCCTACACTATCCAATACTTACTTTACTGTTGGACCCCCTGGAGTTAGAATAGTAATTTGTACCCCTACACTATCCAACACTTACCCTACTGCTGCACCCCCTGGAGTTAGAATAGTAATTTTTACCCCTACACTATCCAATACTTACCATACATGCAATGTAATGGTATGCGTTGTAATGGTATGCGTTGTAAATGTAGTATGCGTTGTACTGGAATGCGTTGTAAAGGTAGTTTAAAAGAATTTGTTGTAATGGCATGCGTTGTAATGGAATGCGTTGTAATGGATGTTGCGGTGTAAAAAATGCGTTGTAAAGGTATGCGTTGTAAAAGTATGCGTTGTAACGACATACATCCTTTCCGGCTACGTCTGTGAGCTCTATGGGGAGCCCAAAGGCAAGGCAGATGAAACAGTTAACACAGCTCTGTAGCATCTCCAGGATACTAAAAGTCTGCTTCCTGGAAGGACTGGCCCCAATGCAGAGCTGGGCATTTGTTTTATCAGGAGGGCCCTCTAAAATCAACAACCATTTTCATTTGCCACTTAGACAAGCATATTGAAGCACTTTCGTGTCTTTAGTTTTCTGAAAGAGACTCTTCCAAAACTTCAAACGTGTTTATGTTATAAAAGTTAAGACATTTTTTTAACACTACACATGATAGATCAACGCATTAATTTACAGCGCATACAATTCACAAGTGTGCCACAAGCAGAGGGAGGATTTACAATCACATCTTGTACACCGCAGGTTCATTTTCGACATCAATAAAGGTATCTTAAGACTATTTAAAACACCTTGCAATAAATACAGAGTTGTTAAACCTCTTTGCAATAATCACTCATTTGTGATATTTGCACATTTCACACATCTCTCAAAGACGTTCAATATGTTTAGCCAACAACCTTTGGCAATGTCTACACTCTGCCAATTTACACATTATCTCTGCATACAAAACAGATTCGCAGAGTAAAGTGACTAAAAAAGGAATAGCAACATTAATAGCTTTTTATCATTACTGGGTATCTACAACATTAGAATCTAATGATTGAAGGTAAGTAGTCTGTATTAGTTTAGTATGAACAGAGGTATAGTTGTTTTAATAGTAACTGAATAACTTTTTTAGCACAACTGAAAATGAATTCCCATGGAGCATCAGCCATTGAATAGTAAAAGTCATCAACAATAGGAATCGATCGATGACCCGCTCACATTTATACTCTTGCTTATATTGGCATTGACAAAGCCAAGAGGTTTAATGTTTGTGTAGTTGATTGGACAGATTCAGATATATACACAACACTCATGTATAGCCTGACACAGAAGAAGAACATGCAAATAAATATGCAGAGTAACAAACCTGCAAGCACTTTTACACATAGAAAAACTCATCTACGGCCATCCTCCCCTTTAGGCCAAAAGAAAAAGAGGCATCTATGCAGACACAGACCTACAATCATTCAAACACACAGACCACTTGGCATAGAGTCACTCACACCTCCAGACCGAGAGATATATGTGCAGTTATGAATAGCACTTTATGAGGATAGACAGGGGCAAGGGACAGTGTGTTAATTAAGAGCCCAGTGGACGGAATGATCTTACCCATAATTGTTCATTTAGTAGTCGTCAAGCTCCGGGATCTAGGTTTGCAATGAGGAAGCACGAAAGGAAAGTAAGCTGCAGGATAGAGAAACAGGGAAGAAGAGGGCACAAAAGGACATCGCAATCATTGTTATAAATCAGACCCTGACAGAGAATTATTAATGGTAGACTGTTGGAGAGGTGACATTGCAATTGAAGGGATATAAGTTCTTATTTCCCTTAATTTGTGGTTGAGACACAGAAAACTAAATTACAGCTGAAAATTCTTCAAGTGTTAAACAGATACGGCCAGACAACCCACAAGCAGGTATGCATAGAGAGACAGGTGACAAAAGGAGAGAAAGAAGGTATGAAGGATGTATGGGTACAGTTTCATGGCCATTTAATCTTTCGATCTTTTGATGAAATTTGAGACAATTTGAGATATTCAGTCCTTATTCTCCCCTTAAAGAAGCCACTTCTAATGGGTGTTGGAATATTTCAGTGTTCATACCCTTTTGATAATTGCCATTATTATAATGATCACCAGGTCAACCCATCTTTAACTTCTCTGCTATAGCAATAAAACAAAAGTAAGACAGCAATTAAGTACCTTCATTTATTTTTAATCCTGGCCTCCTGACATAACTCTGTAAAAAATAGTTGGCCAAAGGTATTCATTTTTTTGTGTGTTTTTCGATCATTGGATAAATAATATTGCTTGGGTAGACATTGCTGATCTAGGACACATTTTTCTGGATTACGTTTTTAAAAATGGTGGATGTGTTGCAGTGATTATGTAATATTTCAGAAATGATGAGACCTATATACTTCATTTTGATGCCAAAATATTTTTTATTTTACAGAGTTTTATATAGCGCGAACTTGACCAGAATCGAGTATCGGAGTGCTTTACATAGCACCAGTTGCATTAGATGAGGACACATTAATTTTTGTTAGGCACAGGCAGATTTAGGGCCAGATGTAGGTGGCCTATTACCGGTCGGTAAAGGCCGAAATCGGCCGTTACCGACCGGTAATAGACTTTTCCTATGTAGGGGGCATATTTACCGATTCAGTAAATAACGAATCGGTATTTACCGATTCGTTATTTACCAAATCATCATTTACCGATTCGGTATTTACCGAATCAGTAAATGAAATGTAGGAAGCACTTCAAACAGTGCTTCTGGGCTTAAAGTATTTGTTATTTACCACCAACTATTAGTTGGTAGTAAATAACGAATTCCTATGTAATGCAAATATGTGAATTTACACCTGTGCCATATGAAAGACATACATGCCCTTAGGGCATGTATGTGTGCCACATGTGCACACAAGCACTAATCAGGGGTGCAACAGGGTGTCAAAGTGACACCCTGCCACCCTTGACTTTTTCCCAATTTCACCGAATCGGTATTTACCAATTCGGTAATAGACATTCATTCCTATGGGCCTCCAGGCCCATAGGAATGAATGGCAAATACCGAATCAGTAATTACCAATTTGGTAAATACCGAATCTTAACGATTCTGTATTTTTTACCGATTAATTACCCACATTACATTTACCGATTCGAAAATACGGAATCAGTAAAATTCTGTATTTTCGAATCAGTAAATTTAAATTACCTACATCTAGCCCTAAGTGATTTGCCCAGAATCACAGGATGTTTAGCGTCATTGCCAAGACTCAAACCCAGTTCTCTAGAATCGAGGTCGACCGGCCTAGCCATTAGGCCTAGCCATGAGGCCAACTGCTCTTCCCAAACATAGGTTTGAGGGGTCAAGTAGTTTAAAAGAAACAGAAAATAACTCCTCAGAGCAACCCTTCCGTTACTTTCTATATTGGCTACTATGATAGAGGAAGAAGAGACATATATCTAAATAAACCAAATAATTGGTTTTAATCATTTTATGTATACACCAAACAATGTTTAAAATCTGGATATGAAAAAAAAATGTTTATCTCTCCTGTTTTAGACACATTTTCATAATTAATTTTATTTCTTTGTTTCGGCAATCGCTGTGGTTCATTTGCAGAATGTTGAACATCTGAGAAGAGCATATCGACAGGGACATCTTTTTGTAGCGCAGGTTTTGAAACTGCATGTACATGTAAGGTATGCTGGTAGAGGCTCTAGAAATTTCTTAGGTTTAGCACCTCCAGCAGTCCAGCCCTAGCAGGAATCCGGCAGTGGCTGCTGCAAGTAGGGAGCACAGTCCCAGCTTTTGGGGGTGTGTCTCCTGCGTGAAATGGCGGCTTCTCTTCAGTTGTGGCTTCTGCTGGGGGTTCTCAAAGGGTAGTCCTGCCCGTCAATCCCATGCAGGGAGAGGGTGCCACAGGATGGCAGCTCTCTGTCTGATGTTGCCGTTCTCAGTGCACCCGGCTCTCTCTGCAGGCAGCACGGGAGGGATCTTCTCCCAGCAAGTCGACTTCCCCACCAATGGGGTCCCCTACCCGCGGATTTCAGACTGACAGTGGTGAAGCCAAAAATGCACATGTGGTACCGAGTTCCTTAGCAGGGGAATGGTGCCTTGGCTCAGTGCCTCCTATTTTCACACACCCCCAAGGACAGAACCATAGCTCCCCATGCGCTACTGTTATGGTTAAAAATAGGCCAATAAAGTTCTCACCATGCACTTCCATAGCTGCCCAGAATAAAGAATAAAGCGCCCACCAGGCACTAGAATTGCAGAGACAAGGGACATAGGCAGAACTCTTTGGAGAGCACTGGGGGCACCAAAGCACCAAAGCAGAAGCACAGGCAGTAGTCTAGTCAGGTTACAAGTCCTTACAGTGTCTAAAAATATGAGGTCACAGCCTCTGTACTTATACCCACAAATTCTTTGTTCTGGGGGCACTTCAAATAAACTTCAGAAGTGCATAACACCCCTATTCATTCCCCAGTGAGGAGGAACTATGAGGCTGAGTTCAAGAATGATCCATTGAGTCCGCAGCTGACCAACATGAGAAGCTGCTAGCAGCGGAGGAGCCAGCTGTCGCTCTGCACCACGCTCCGTGCTTGCTCCAATTCTGACTCTGCTGCCCAGCTAGAAGGGTGCTCTCGAGGACTCTTGCATCCCCCCTCGGCGCCCATCAAGCAGTGGTAAGGTGGCAAAGGGGCTGGGAAATGGTTCCCTGAACTCTGTTCGAGTGGTCTAAGGTGACGAGTGCGGTCGCCATTAGAGGTGGCTGCTGAGCGTGTGCTGGGCGGAACCTGTGGAGGCAGCCCATCTAGTTTGAGTGCAGCCTGCAGATTTCACCCAGAGTGCCCCGCTCGTCTGTCTACCACACCACCACGCCACTTAGGGTGCAAGAGGTGGGGAGGAACTAGGAGGAACCATAGAGTTGCTGCAGAGTGTCACCATGCACTACCCCATCACATCTTTTAGGCCAACTGGTGCCCCCTGTTGCCAGGAGGTAGGAGGTAACCAGCTGGTGGAGGTCCAATCCGCAGCACCCAGTGGCAGGAGCTGCCAGCCGTCATCTGCTATCTGCCAGTTGCCAGATGCCAATTGCCAAACTCTTCTGGTCTTCTGGTTCCCCTAAAGTCTCCCTACACCGTCAGTTGTCTGCAGATGGGCTGGGTTAGGACATTTCAGCAGTCCAGCGTAGCCCACGGCAGGCCGGGAGTGCCAGAAGAACCCCAGGAACACCATAAGGCAGCTGAGGACCTGCCAGAGCCCCAACCTCCTTAGTCAAGATCACCCCCTAGCGTCCTATTCCACTCCACTCGACTCCACTAGACAAATACCTGCAAACCCTGTACTGCAGGTATTTGAGCGCAACACCACATGGGGGCCAATTGAGGACAGGGAGCAGTCTCTAAACGCTGCCACAACAGTCACTACAACTTCACAGTGCATCGCATCGCATAGTCTCCTCTCACAGGGAAAAGCAGGGAGGCGCCAATTGACTGGGAACCCACTTACACCAGCTCCAGCACCATTCTTGAGAAGTTAGCAACCAAACAAGGAATTAAACAAAACAAACATTCCAGGAGCACCATCTAGTGGCAAACAAATGGTCAGAGGCCTAGAGGGACTAAAGGGGAATAAAGGGGGAGTCAAATAATACTTCAAGGGGAATCGAGTAAATCAGGAAACGAGGAAGACAAAACTTAAGGCCAAACCAAAGCAAAGAGCCAAAGGTGAGGACACCACTGAATTCAACATAAAATGCAGCAACAAAAGCAACGCAACTATGGATCCCCTCAACAGGGACAATAGGGACATCGGCATCTGCTCGCCCCTCAGAGGTGTACATGCTAGCAGAACCTGCAGTCCAGTGTCTATAAAAAATGTCCAACCGACTAGCCACTTCAAACATCGAGGGGGCGTCTCAAAGAAAAAATCCATGCACCATTCAGCCAAAAATCTATACAAACTTCTCTTTTCTGAAGGACCCTGTAACAGTTATGTACTCTAAAAACAAGGACATTATGGGGTTACAAACCCCTCTACAACCAGGGAGATTTGAACACACCCCACAGATTTTTTGCTAACCCAGCTGGATCACCATCACTTGCAAAGGACAAACCCCACGAAAAGAACAAGGGTACTGAGAGGGACATGGACATTGACAAAATAGATAGAGAATCCAGGATGAATAGTGAGGCTAACAATCCATCAGGGGATAGAGCCTGTGGAGAGCCCGCACTGGAGCTATCCAGAAGCATAAAAGGCAGTCCAATAAGAAACCCTAAGGTTAAAAAACTTCCATATTGGAAAACAAGAGCCAGCTGTGCACAGACCATACAAATATGTTAAAAGAAGGGGAAACTAATGAATGCATGGGCCTCAAGGACCCCAAGCTTTCTCTCCAGAGCAGAGCCAGCAGACCAAACAAAATGCTTGGGTCACCTTATCACAGCCAAAAAACAGCTCTCCCTTACAGAAATCAATCACACAAGCTGACACCTAGTCAGTCCTCAACAAACTTATAAACAACACACCACCCGTGTGCCGGTTCCCGCTTCCTTATGAAGACTCCCACTGAACGGACGGTGACATCACCTCCCTTGCCTCGCAGTAATGGGAGGAATTTGTTGCTTCGTACAGCTTCAAGCCTGCTCCATTTCATTCCACCACAGAGCCCCACCTGCGTCTAGGGCAGAGAGAAGCAACTCCAAAGAAACAACGTATACAGAATCCAGACGGGCAGCAATATAATGCACTATGCAATACTCAGCCACGGTGCTTCAATATCAATCTTATAAATTGGAACTGCAGCTTATTGTTCTAGCAGAAACTAATGGTCTCATAAAGCGAGGGCAAGAAGCTGCAGAAGGAACTCAGATAACACAACCTGAATGCACCCGCGCCCCAATAAGTGACAAACTATTCATGTTGCCATCAGTGCTATGAGGTCTACTATCAGATTTAGAAACAAACACCACACCACTCAACTGATGGACCACCCAGAACAGACACAATGATACCCAGACACCATAAAGCGGGGATCACACCGATTAGCATACACCACTCCCCAGGAGGCAATAAAGCAACAACACCAATTAAAGATGGCACAGCTAACGAAAATCATTTGCTCTACGTCGCAAACAAAATAGGAAGGGAAGGAATAGGAAGATAGCTGCCTTGGGCCTTTGTGGAAAAACGAGTCTCTGGAAACTCGTGGAATTCGAGGACACCAGGTGCGCCCCAACCTCCACCTTGGATGACAGGCCAAACTACCCTACCACAAGATTTAAGGCCACCCAGACGGCAACCACCAGGCCATCATTAAGACCATTACCACAACGTACCACAATAGATGACAACAAACAGGAACAATCAGATAAGTAAGCAGATAGCCATAATAATGCAAGAACCCAGCAAGATCCCCAGCACGGTACCAACCCCAAGGTCCAAACTGCGAGACGGCCCATTGAACAACTCGAGGGAGTCACCACAAAGGTCAGAGAGGGAGAACATGCATAGTCCCAACACATCGGACAAAGACCGGACATCAGTTGAACCCCTTCAAATGCGCCACACCAATGCTAAACAAGGAGCCAGCAAGAACAACCCTACTCTACCAAGGCCCCAACATCATGAAGCAATCCCTCCCCAGGAAACCGAGGCTAAAGATGCAAAGGGAAAAGACCCCGTCATATTTCTTCCCAAATGCAAAACTCGGGGAAGAGCAGACATATTAAATAGAGGGAACATATTGCGGCTCCTACAAACCATCAAGAGTCTGGAAAACCTAAGTTCAGTAGATTTGCTCTCTATTGAATTTCACCAACCAACAACTTGCAATGCCCAGAAGCAACTAAAACAAAATGGAATACTAAAGAGACAGTTAGAAAATCATGAAAGAAGAAAACACGTTCTTACAAGGGGGGATAAGACTAAAAGCTGAATTAAGACCACCTTACCCAATGCCCCTCCTAAATGTTCCCACAAACGGATTACTCAAAACCTCCACATCAGTACTAAAAGAGCCTGCAGCAGTACCCCATTGGCCGACTCGATCTGCACAAAGGCCACTAACTTCAAGCCGGCCTCGAGCATAAAGGCTTAACTTCACCATCAACAGATCTGATCTGGATGCAAATACAGCAAACAATAGCAATAGAGTGATGCAATTGACAAAGGATTCCCTGCTTACCAACAGCCCTGGCAGAGCGAAGCAAAATCTATATGTGCGTTTGGAAATTAACGGCCTAGCAAACAAGACAAAGGACCTCAAGGTATTAAACTACTTAAAACATTTGATGTGATTTTATTGCAGGAAACCTGGAAGGACAAGGCATTTGAGCTATAAGGATATAAATCGCAATTTATTCCAGCAAGAAAGGGATCCAAGTTTGGTCACTGCTCGAGGGGACTAATGATAGTTGCCTCAATAACCACAAAAGGGAATATATCATTAATAGTGGCACAAATCAAAGCTCCTAGTGCCATCCAGGCAGTGATGATAACACTCAAGTTTAACATGGAATGCCAGCAAATCATATTAATTAACACCTACGTGCAACCCAAACAAAAATCAAAAGCTGTAAAAGAGCTGGTCAATGACCTGAGAAGGGTTATGGAAGAGCAGGACGCAGACCACATCATCCTGGCAAGCGACTTTAATATACACCTTGTCGGGTCTGGGCTAGGGGGGAATACCGAATCAGGGCCTAGCAAACATTGGGAAACCAACAAAATGTCTGAAGCACCTCCTCCAAGAACTTGAACATCTAAACATGAGAGCACTGAACAGCTACTTTAAGGAGGACAATCTGCCATCTGCTACATTCCATTCAACAAAAGCCTCCTCCAACCTAGACTTTACCTTCATAGCCTTACCTATGTTCAACAAAATCGATTCCTATAGATTAGGCAACAATGAACATAGTGATTATCTACCCCAGGAAGTAATATTAAAACCAAATACAGTTCATCTGTTAGAGGCATGCAAAACAACTGGCACAGAAGTGACCTCAGATCTTAAACAAATAAGGTGTAAACCTAACACCATAGAGGAAATATCAGCCCCCGCAAAAATACTTCACTGACAAGGAAAAGACACGCCAATTCAACCTGGGAAAGCAGGGGTGAACTTCATAACAACTCTAGGGGAGAAATTTACCACAGGGACAGGAAATAAACCGGGAAAATCTGTTGCCACCCCATCTAGGGCAACAACTAGCCCAGCTTTAAAGAACCTCAAATGCAGAATTAACCAAACGTTAAGGCAGCTTTGCAAAACCCCTCAAAATCTAGATTTGCAAAGTGATCTGTGGCAACTGAAGGCACTAATGAAATGAAAGAAATGGGATAAAAACAGATTAAAGAATGTGGCCTAAGATACTTCACGATGCCAAACAAAAGAACAGTGCCAAGTTCTGGCAAACGATCAACAGAATTCAATTACCAAACCACGCAGGGATAAACTCCAACATAACAGAGGCTGTTTGGGTAAAATACCTTTTCTGCCACTTCAACAACAACTTGCGCAAGGAGGATGAGGCAGATAAAGAACTCTGGATCGTAAAAATAAAAAGGCAGAGGCACTAGACACAGGGGAAAAATTACACAAATCCCAGACAAGAAATGCACGACGACTCCCCCCGGAGTAGACAAAATTATCCGGGCGTAGAAAAGGTAGCAGGCCCTGACTCATCCTTCAACAATAAATTGTGATATGAAATAACTGCAATTCAGATCAGGGAGCAGACAGCTAGGGGTAGACTCATAGGAGCCCCAGGCCCCAACGGAATTCCTCCAATGCTGCATAACAACGATGTGGAATACTGGAGTAAAGCATTAGTACCAGTTTTTAAGGATATAAAAGGTGCACTCACAATCCCGGAGTCTTGGAAAGGATCGATAAGCAACCCAATCTTTAAACAGGGTTACAGGAAAACTCCAAACAACTATTGATTAATTGCCATAATCAATATACAGCCAAAGTACTATGCGGGAACAATCTTGGTAGAACTAACATCCTGGGCATCAGAAAACTCTATCATCTCAAAGAACCAAACTGGGTTTTGCCGTGGATAAGGAACCACTACTAACATCATGGCACAAGCCCTGCTGCTGGATGCGGCCTAAGTGGCAAAGTATCCCTTATTTCTCAGCTGCCCAAATATGCTTAGAATTTGGACCTCAAAAACAATCAGTGGAAGGGCACTTATATAAAAAGCTGGCACAAGATTCCAAGCGCTGAGGCAGGATTCCTAAATTCGCACCTTTGGTTCGAGCTGTCTTGCCAAGAAAAAAAACCTGACAGGGAGTACTTGTTTCACTCCCTTAAGGTACTGAGACTGTCCAATCTTTGGGGAACATCCACAGACCGCCAGAACTTCAAAAAGACTGTGACAAAGGTAACAAAAATGGTATTCGTTTGAGAAGACAAGGAAACACTGGCTAAAAGGCTCATGGTTGAACAGTGCTTAGTAACTATGAAGTCCTCAAACCACAATCTTATCTGAAAGTGGAAAGCAAGGATGGGCGCACACTGCTGGCCTCTCCACCTTATCTGAAAGTGGGAGCCAAAACGAGGATAAAAGAAAAATTCCTAAAGTTGTGGCTGGGTATCCTACTAATCCTGCCACACCTTCAGCCATGGGAAAGGAGATCAGGACTGCAGTCCTGCCATCAATGCGTTAGAGAAAACGAGGATCTGGTGCACGTCGTCCGCATCTGCCCTAACCTAAAGAACATATGAAATACCCTACTCCAACCAACATGCAAGCAGAACTGCACCAGGACTTGCAGGCAGGCAGTAAAACTGTGCTTTGCTCTGCTTTAATCCAGCCGAAACACTGTTAAACTGCTGGCTCACGAAATTCTTTGACAAAGTAACCGAGAGACTCAAACATGCATCGCAAGAGGACATTGGTTAAATATAAAATAGCCGGCCAGGCTTTTACTGCCGCTTGACTTGGCAGGCTTTTGCTACTGCACCTTATCAACGCACAGGCACTTCAGATGTGTCGAAGATTGTAAGTGCTAAAATGTGAATTTCAATAGGATTTATTATGATGGCTGCTTTACTTGGCAAAGCGCTGGCTAGCTCAGCTTTCCTTGACGTGCATGCTCTGTAGATTTGTTGAAGAGTGCAACTCCTAAATGTGAGTTTTAACACAAAGCATGATGATGGCTGTTCAACATTGCATTTATCCACTGAATAATATGTATGGAATTTTCATTGTCATGTGTATGCAACGGTTTTAATTAATCACAATTAATAAAACTTACTTACCTACATTCCCTAGACCTGATTCCAGACACACTAAAGGGGGGCAGAGAAAGCATTGTGAAAGGCAGGATGCTAGTGAAACTCCTCCTACTGTTCTAAATGCAGACCAGGCCTATTTAGCCCAACTATGAGTCACCCAGGAAAGACAGGACACACCTCAACCCCCTTCTGGCTGTCTACAGTGAATGCACATCACCAGCCCCTGTCAATCCAAAATCAGACAGTGAATACACAACCAGAGATGGCACAAAGGGTCATAAGCACACAGAAATGCTCACTTCTTAAAGTGGCATTATTACAATAGGAATGATAAATCCCCTTTCACCAATAAGCAGGATTTGATACCATTATTACATGGACACATTACCCCTTTCATATCAGAAATTACCACTGAAACATGTATCAGGGAACTCGCAATGCAAACCTATGAGAGCAGCAAACAGGCTGTTTGTCACTACCAGGACATGCCACATAACAAAGGTACATGTACTACCTCTTACCTACACAGCACTGTGTCCATAGGGCTACCTAGGGCCTACCTTAGGAGTGAGCTTTAAGTAGTAAAAGGGGAGTTTCAGACTTGGCAAACACTTAAATAACATGTCACTGTGGCAGTAAACCGCTCACGCAACCCCAGAGTCATACAACCAACAGAAACAGGTCAGACAAAATACAGGAGTCAGTCAAACATTTCTGGGATAACCCTGAAAAAAGGGCCAGGTCCAACAGAACTTCATGGTAAGCTAGCTGCCATTAAGCAACATATTAATTTTACATGTCTGACCAACAATTCCCTTGGAGCTTTTCTGTGATCTCTGGATCGTCTGCTTCAGTTTAATGTCTGGAGCCACAGCATTGAGCATTCCCTTTCTGTCTTTCACCACAAAATGTCTTCCGATTAACTTTCTGTAGAGGTATGGTTTTTCCACCTCTAGCATTTTCACTCTTTCCAAATACCAGGATCCATATCTCATGTAGTTTTTGAAACACAGAAACCATTGACTGCACGCTCTTCATGTGCAGCTCCTAATCGCCTTCCTTATCAGAATGTAGCAAGTTTTACACTAGAGCTATCATGTGTAAAACATTTTCCCTGTACTTGCAAAGGTCTGATGCTTCTTCACATTCTTTGACAAACTCCACAAACTTGGTTTCAGATTTTCTGATTTTGAACTGAGTGTATTGAACCTTGTCTGGCTTCGCATTATGTCTTTTGAATGAAGTGCAACGTGTGCCTTGTACACTTCTGAGAAAAGATATGCAAAATCAAATTTGTCACTCTTTTTCCAGAAAGCATTCCATCCAATTTTCTATTGCCTCAGATATTAGGAGCATACCTTGAAACAAACTAACATAATGGGTTCCGCACAATACCGACTGAAGAGTTTCGCTTCAAAAGATTTCAGTCACAGTGTATGTAAGTGCATCATCTATGCCACATCAACTGAGATAACTTCGTGCACACTGCAACACAGCTTTTGTCATGTGGAAAATGGCCATCAATGGATAAAGATCATCAAACTCTAGTGGATTGCTAATAGAAATGTCAGCTACAATACAAAAATACCTTTATCACAAAAAACTAGCAGGAAAGGCTAGTCTTCTAGCTGAGCACAATCCTTTTGGAATTGTTTTAGAGCTGTGTATACTGTTCCGTAGTTTGTGTCTTCATCCTTCTGTCTGCCCTGACAAAGCACTATGATAAATTAAGTTAAATCGGCTTTGCCCACCACAGCATCAGGTAGAAGAGGAACCATGTCCTCAACCACTTTGAAACTTTCTGGTAGACTGTGAAATGTTTTGGGATTTTGCACACGTTGGCAGGCAAGGCAGTTGGGTTATAAGTTTGCAGCTTTGTTTGTTTATCCCTACTGCTGACACAGCCTGTTTTCCAGCAGCTACTTTATTGGTACTGTCTTGAAAAACTACCATGGCAGTATCATGTGTGCTGGATGTCCCAGACAAAGAAGAGCTATCTTCAAAATCAAAATTA
Organism: Lissotriton vulgaris; assembly: GCF_964263255.1. Classification (NCBI taxonomy): domain Eukaryota; kingdom Metazoa; phylum Chordata; class Amphibia; order Caudata; family Salamandridae; genus Lissotriton; species Lissotriton vulgaris. Next base: position 217,994,931 of record NC_141698.1, read on the forward strand.
TCAAGAGGCGCAATTGTAAATACTTTCCTGGTAAAGTGACTTGAAAGTGGTGTGCTGTCGGATTCACAAGATTTTACAGCATGAAATGTTAACAAGTTCCTGCTCCATAATATGTCATTATAACTTGTTGATACACCAATCATATTCAGTGAATCGATGAGCGCTCTACTTTTGTTCTTGTCATAGATTGCTTGGGCAGTCATCATGTGTAGCCGAGTTTCCTTTTTGGCGTGATGTAATTCATAAAACACAATTTTGAAAAGATAACACATTTGCACAGCATAAGTCTGTTGGTTCATGGGAGTGTCTTCCAATTCTTCGCTTATATCTTCAACACCATCATCGTTGTTGTTGACTTCTGTTCCAAACTCAAGAACTTCAGTTTGTAACAGTTTTGCTTTGCTTATATTAAACAATGATGTAAAACATGTTAAGACAACATCAGGCATTCCTGTTGACTCCCATGATTTGCGGAGCAATGGGGCACCACATAATCTGTTATTGAGTCCAAAATCTACATCTTTCAGGACGCTTCTTAAAATGGTTCCTATTGATTTTTCAGTAACCTGTGATAATATTTTGGCAGCAAGAACTTCAGGATTTAAATCAGCTGAGAAAAGCATAAGTGGCTCATTCTTTTTGTTAGACTGGCGAAAACAAGTTCTGTCATTGTACATTACACCAGAAAAACCCTACTTTCATTATTAGAGCTAAATACAGTTTCATCAATGTTGACCATTATTTCTCTGATCTCATTGAGTGTGAAACCACAGCCTGCCCCCAAGATTAGCTTTAAAACTTAATTTGTTTTTTCAAACCGTGCAAACTTAACTAAAGGCTAGCTATTATGTTGCTACTGGGAGCTCATTGTACATTCATATTTTCGAATGTAGGCATATATGCAGTAAGGATGGGCATACAAATCCAATGCAAATACAATCACCTCTCTGTTTAGATCAACTACTTGGCTGAAAACTTCATCTTGGAAGCAAATACCTGCAGACAAAAACATGGTTGCTCTTTGAGACTCACATACTCTGTACTTTGTTCTTTCATCAATCCCTTTGGCTGTTGCTCTGGCTAAACAACATATAACACATTGAAGATCCTCTGCTTTCTTATCAGTTGTTGGAGGTGGACACATGGTAGCATTCGATCTAAGTAGATAGGCATTGGGTTTTGATTTATTGGTTTCTGCTATTTTCTGACAATTTTTTCTTTCCCAGCTGTTTTCCGTTGTAAGTGACACTTGGTGTTACAATGATAAACTATTTGATCCTCTTCACCCATCAGTTTCAATCTTTTGTGAACTTCTTTTTGCCATATTTCTGCAGCATCTTGTACTATCTTCTGTCCAGCCGCAGTTGATGTTAGCTTTTCTTTTCAATTGGTTTGGTACATTGAACATTTTTCTTTCTTTTATGAGTCCTCAGATTTTGTAGTTTGCAGAACTCTGTCAGGAGGTGAAGATATTCTGCTACCAGTTGCTTTGTGCATGTTTACAATTTTGAATCAATGGAAAACCTGAAAACAAAAAAAAGATTATAATAAATTACCAATATGATGGCTAAAACACATAATCATGGAGCTTCTGGTTTGGAAAATGGTGAAAGGGTTGCTCTGATGGGGTATTTTCTGACTCTATAAGACTACCTGGCCCCCAAAACCTATGTCTTGACACCAAAATGAAGTATACAGGTCTCATGGGGAAACAACCATTACAACACAGTCATTACAATGCACTACCTTTACAACGCAGCTGTTACAACGCAACTGCCTTTACATCGCATGCCATTACAAAGCATTTCACTACAACGCATGCCACTACAATGCATACCATTACAACGCATGCCATTACAACACATTAAAAGGTAAATAAAGGAGATTTTTTCTGTTTTAGGGTGGGTATGGGTTTTGGGGTACAAGGGAACAGTAATTTTAACCCCTACACTATCCAACATTTACCCCCAATGTTACCCCAAAAGTATTACGCGTTGTAATGGTATGCATTATAATGGTATGCGTTGTAATGGAATGGGTTGAAATGGTAGTTTTTAAAAATGCATTGTAATGGCATGTGTTGTAAAATCATGTGATGTAATGGAAGTTGGGATGTAAAATCTGCGTTGTAAAGGCATGTATTGCAAATGTTTGCGTTGTAACATCATATATTCGTCTCATGATCCCTGAAATATTACATCATCACTGAAACACATCCGCCATTTTTTAAAAATGTCCTCCAGAAAAATTTGGCCCAGATTAGAAATGTCTACCCAAGGTAAATTACTGCTCTAATGATACAAAAACACAAATCAAAAATTAAAATCTCTGGACAACAATATTTTTTACAGAGGTAAGTATATCAAGGGTCCAGGAAAATTTATATTAACACAGGACACATTCTTAGCAAATGGCTCTCCCTAGAGTAGGCATTGAGGACTCAATTCTCAAAGGAATTGAAACATTTTTTGTCATGGTTTTATATATACTTTAAAGAGACGTTTTCACATGCATAGTTCACAAGAATACTCATGGTAGGCTGCATTGGTCTAGTAATACTTCTGGAATCCTATCACATGACATTTGATTTCATGCAAACCATGCTTGCTTACTATTTGAAATGAAATCCATTGTGGACTGCCTGAGTAAATCTGTGTTCTTAAATCTGTCCACTTGCATGTGTAAGTTGAATTTAAACGCACATTCCCTTAACAGAACTTTATTTTCAATTGCATTTATTAATCAAAGCAAATGAATAGCTAAACCTTCAGAATGCATTTCTTTGGTAAATGAATGCTCAGGGCAAAAACATGGCTCTCATCTTTCACGGAGCAACTAAAGTCATGGTCACTTATTTTTGTATACCTGTTTTCAAATACATGCTAACTCATCCTCAGATTTCACAAGGGGAAAAGATACAACGAAATGCCACACACATTTTTTGTGTTGTTTTTCTCTGATGAACATATGCTGTATGACTTGTTTTCATGTTCCTGTATTCACACAAACGTAGACCCAGGTTTACTAACACTTCAAACTGAATTTACTTCACAAAAAGGCTCAGATGGGATTTACTTTTCAATACAAATTGAAATTTGCCTAAATCAGTGCAAAGTAATGCTATGTGCAATTGTGCATCAAGGGAGAATGTTAATTTGTTTTTAAGGGGTGTTCCTTTGCAAACACTTATTACACAATCCCAATCTACTAACATTTGTAAACAGGGAATCGTTCCAAAAAATGATCCTCAATACAGGTATAAAAGTGGAGCAAGATTTAAAAGTTACCACATTTTTTCATTTTACATGTGTGCTGCACCGTACTGCACACATTCCAATTGGGAAAATTATACAAGCATAGCTTCTGTACTGGAAGAGAACCCTTTCAGTACAAAAGTAATGCTTGACAGGGGTGTAAAGGTGTGCGCGCAGTCTCGTACTGAGTGAAGTGATTTCCAAAATATTGACATGACTGAAATTCCTTCTTTAAATTCTGTACCCCACTTTATCCCTGATCCATTGCCACTACCTATTCATCTTCCAATAGCCCACCTGTTCACGTCCTTTCCTACTCATTTATTTTCCACTTCCTCATGAATGAATTATTTAGATGTACCCCACCTGTTGATTTTTCATTTTAGCATTAACAATTTCCCCCAAAGCAGGAATATGCATCTCTTCACCGTTTGGAAAGACTGCCCACCAAGGTTGTGTGATACGAAGTCACAAAATGAAAAACGGACCAACTTAGCCCATTTTCTCAGTCCCCCAAGCAGAGCAAAATTGGGCAATAAAATTCATCCATTTTCTCCGAACAGCTGAACCGTAGAAGTAGTCAGGATTTGGCCATTTAGTGCTGCTCACATGGTTCTCCTTAGCCAGCAAATCATCATCTAGAGAGAAGCGTAAAAACTGCATGAACTCTGTGCTGCAAAGACTGCCCACAAAATGAGTAGTCTGTGGACAAATCGCTGGCTGTTGACTGCCCTTTTTGCATTAATGACAGGCAGAAGCAAGTGCATGTGTAATGCTAAGCATTTAGACGTAATCTGCTTTTGCTTACAGTGGAATGGAAATATATTTGTTCCAATGGGGTCTCAACAGAAAGTAAATCCTGTTCACAGCATGTGTTCATTTACCTTAGGTGTTTGCGACCCAATGTCTTCAGTCAGGGGTAGCCAGAGATATCAGCTGTGGTCTGGGTTGTACTTGGTTCCTCTGGTACGGCCCATGCTATCCATGGCTTGACGGTTTGTGTAGGCTGCAGTACAAACAGAAGTATACACTGCTGTAGGAGCCATATATACTTTCTTTAGTTTTCACTACTTGTCCTTCCTCTAGACCCTCATGAACCCACTCTCAAACTCACACAGACACTCTCATAGCCACTCATACATCCACTCAGATGCTCACACAGTCACTTACAGACCCACTCTGACACTACCACACCCACTCTGACACACACACTCAGACATTGATGCACACACACTCAAGCCTAATAAGACTCACTCAATCCCACTGACAGAGCCACACAGACCCTCACACACCTGCGAACAGACCTAATCAGACACTCTTACACCCACTGACAGACCCACACAGACACTCACACACTCACTCAAAGACCTACTCAGACATTCCCACAGCCACTCATAGACCCACTCTGATACGCACCTACCCACTCAAAACTCACACACCTACTCACACCCTTTCTCAGACACTAAGAACCCCAGTCACAGACCCACTGAAACACTCATGATCTACTAACATACCCACTCGCTCATGCACCAACTTACACACCTACTCAAACACTCAAGCACCCACTCACAGTCCCACTTAACCACTCATGTACCCACTCACAGACTCACTCAGACACTCACACACCCACTCACTGACCTAATCAGACACTCATGCATCCACTGACAGACTAAAAAGATACTCACACGCCCACCTTTAAACCCACTCAGTAACTCTCACACCCATTCACAGAGCCACTCAGACACTCTCACACCAACCCCCTCACATACTCATTCAGACACTCATGCACCCATTAACACAATTAATCAGACACTATTGCATTCAATCATAGACTTACTTAGTTACTCACAGATCTACCCAAACACTTACACACTCACCCAGAGACTCACTGAGGCACTCATGCACCTACTCACAGACCCCCTCAGTCACTTAGCACCCAGTCACAGAGCCACTCAATCACAGGCCCATTCAGACACTCATGCACCCACCCACAGACTCAGACACTCACACCCACTCACAGACCCACTTCAGAGAGTCATACACCCACTCAAATACTCACACACCTACTCACATACCTATTTAGACACTAATGCACCCACTCACAGACTGGCTCAAACACATATGCATCCACTCTAAAACCCAATCAGACAATCACACTCATTCACAGACCCACTGAGACAATCTTACAACAATCACAGACCAATTGACACACTCACACACCCACCCACAGACCAACTCAGACACTCACACATCCACTTTCAAACTCACTCAGTCGCTCTCACACCCATTCACAGACCCACTCAGACACTCTCACATCTACCCACTCCTACACTGTCTCAGACACTCATGCACCCACTGACACACACACTCAGATACTGTTGCAAACACTCACTGACCCATTCAGATGCTCACAGACCCACTCAGACACTCACACCCACACACAGACCCACTGAGACCCTCATGCACCCCTTTCAAGGGCCACTCAGACATTCAAGCTCCTACTCACAGACCTGCTCAGATCCTCGTGCACTCACTCATGTACCTATTCACAGTCCCACTCAGACCCTTTTAAAAAAAAAAAAATTATTCAGATTTTACAGCAACTGCATTTTACCCCACAGCCCCCGACCCCCCACCCTCCCGGGCAGACAAAGTATACACAATATACATATAGCCAGAAAGGGTGCATAATAATATACAGTATGCAATTTAACAAGTCAAGACAAATCAAAAACAAAAGGAAGGAATCAGGGGAACCGACCCTACCTATCATAGGTTACCCATATCCATTTATTTTTTTACAATTTTTTAAGTTTTAAGTGTAGAGCTCAATCTATAGATCCCGCCGTTTGACTATAAGCTATGAGGGGGGGGGTCCAGATTTTTAAGTCTTTTTTCCATTGTTTCCTCCCCTTGCGTTTATAAATAGCAATTTCGACATTTACCACAGCAAGAAATCTAGCTAGCCATTGTTGGAATGATGGAGAGTTGCTATCCCGCCATGCAGAGGCAAGGCAGGGCCTCAAGACGGCCATTGCGATAAAAATAGGTTCATGGCCCACATTGGGGCTTTCTGGATCTGCGGCCCCCATTAGTTAGTACAATTGTTTTGTTTAAAATTGTGGAAAGAAATTTCTCTATTTCTGGTTTAACCATTTTTAGCCCCTCGCAGGACGAAAACATATGTATACAATCTGCACTATAAAGAATACACCTCGGGCAGCATGTACTCACAACGATCCCCAATTTGCTATTCTATCCGGCGTGTCATATAAAAAGAAACATGTTTTTAAAAATTGTGCTTGGAGTTTGGGAGACATTAAGATTGTTTGCGACATTTCAAAAGCGTAGCTAAACCCGGTATCCGATATGTCTGCTTTTTCTACCCATTTCAGAAATATTTTTTCCATATCATCTGGGAACAAAGCCATAATGTGTAGGTATATGCCCCCAATCTTATTATTTGTGCCCGAAATTAGTGTGTCTATTAATTTGATTTTACCCATACCCCCCTCCCACCTGTCTTTCGTGACCAAAAATCTCTGATTTGGAGGTACTTAAAAAAAAAGCACCAATCCAATCCAAATTTATCTTTCACTTCCTCAAAGGAGAGTATCCCATTGGAAAAGAAGAGGGAGCCCACCTGACTAATCCCGGGTCTTGCCATTTACGCATATAGCTATCATTAAAAATTGCGGGCAGCTCAGGGTTGTTTTTTATAGGAGTGTAAAACGAAAGTCTCCCTATCCCTAGCATTTTCCTTATTGTTTTCCATACTTTGAACCTGCTAAGTATTGTTTTAAATTTTTACATTTTTAAATTTGTGTGTAGTAGCTGTCTTGTAAATGTCTCCACTAGTACCCACTGCTCTCTATACCTAACAATAGTTGGAACGTAAATGTTGTGTAGGCCGCCCCTGCTCCCTTTTCTCAGTTATTTTCCAAAAGCTCCCTGCTGTAAAGGAGAACAGTTGCCCAATAATATGTTATGTTATGTTATAGATCGATTTATACCGCGCACTAATACTCTGGAGTGTCCTGGCGCGTAGGTGAACAGTGGCATGCGTGTACAGAAACATTAGATCAGCTGTTTGAACAGGAAAGTTTTTTAAAAATAGGAAACTCCCATGCGGCTGACTCCATACCTTTCATCCCTGATAGGTCCGGACCAGTCCGGGTTTATGCCCCAGCGTAGCACAGCACTTAATTTGCGACAATTGTACGCAGTGATGGCCCGGAGGTCTTACATACAGGAGCCCGCAGTCATCCTCTCCCTGGACGCCAGTATGGCGTTCGACACAGTGGAATGGCAGTACTTGTTTGAGGTGCTGCAGCATCTGGGCTTGGACTCCAAATTTTTTTCCTGGATCCAGCTGCTCTACAATAATCCACTGACTCACATGTGGCGGCAAATGGGCACATCTCTAGGGACTTCCCACTTGCTCAGGGAACGCGGCAGGGATGCCGACTGTCCCCGCTGATATTTGCGCTAATTTTAGAGCCACTTGCAGCATGGATCAGGTGGGAGCACTCCGGTGGACTGATGTCTGGGAAGATCGGATATCACTATACGCTGACGACGTGTTGTTGTACCTTACCTTACCTAGGAAATCAAACATCGAATTATTGAATGTCTGTGAGAAGTTTGGTAGAGTGTCTGGATATCGGATAAATTGGGTTAAGTCCGTTCTATATGTGCTGACGCCCTACCCCCCCCCCGCTTCTGCCTGTGGACTGTCCACTACGGGTCACTGATGAAGCCTTTAAATATTTGGGCATCTACGTTACGCCTGATCCGGCGACTTCTATGCGAAAAATCTGAAGCCTCAACTAGACCGTTTTAAGCGTGATGTACGGGTAAGGCAAAGCCTCCCCCTCACAGTATCGTATGGCACAGACTGAACACTTTAGATACTTGCAGATCAGGCATGCGCTCCGGGCGGTCATACCTCCAAGTACCTCCTTGCAGGAGTCCACCCCACTGGAGGATAGACTATTGACAGAGCACATGACAAGCAGGGGGACGTCATTGACGTACCGAAAACTAATTAACAACTTGCCAGACCCAACGTCCAAATTAAAACAGACTTGGTCTCGGGATGTGGGTGACCTCGATGAATCTGAATGGCAAGAAGTCCTGTCATCCCCCCGTGAGACGGCAATACTCTCCAGGCTCCGGTTGGTCCAACTCAAGGTACTCCATTGCACTTATTACACCAGATCAACGCTTTTCATGATGGGGCGGCCCCACATAAGTACTGTTTACTCAAATGCGGGAAGAAGGGCACGTTCTACCACACTATTTGGGACTGTACATACATTGCGGCATACTGGATTAAAATAATGCGCACAATCTCACAAGCAATAGAAATTTCAGTTCTACCGGAGCCGCAACGCTGTCTACTGAATGTGTGTGGGAGAAAAATGATTTAAATCATAAACAACAACATTGGGTTATGTTGGGTATGGTGTTGGCGAAACTTAATATTGCTATGGTATGGGGGGCTGAAGCTCTGCCTACACTCCAAAAGTGGTGTAAAGACATGGATGAGGCAATGGTGGCGGAGAGGGCGGTCTTTGTTCATCGTGGGTGTCCTCGGAAGTGGGAAAGGGTGTGGGGGGCCTGAAACAGGTTTAGAGGCAATATCTGTGAACCGCCGGACATTGCAGCAGATGTCTCCATATAGTGGGAATGTGTTGATGAGGACGGGACAACTATGGGGTGTTGTGGATGTATTTGTTTTAATAACATTGTACAGTGTCACTGTAAGGTTTTACTTTGCAGCTTTTGGTGTGTCCGCGGCTAATAACAGATCTTAAATGTATGTATTTTTGCCCTGCTTTGCAACTCAATAATACAAAAAAATAGGAAACTCCTGGGTATGCTGGAGGTCAGCTGGAAGAGCATTCCACATCGTGGCTGCTTTTACCCCTAAGGACTGACCCCTAATCCGCGACCGGCGGAACCTAGGATACCACCAGCCGACGTTGGGGAGCGGAACGTAGAGGACACCTGGGCAAATAGAACGTGAACCGCAATCTAATGTAGACAAGGCCAGAACCATGGAGTGCCTTATGAATCATGGTCAAAGCTTTAAAGTGTACTCGCTGGGCCACGGGAAGCCAATGAAGGTCCCTAAGCTGCTGCTGGAAACTGGAACTCCTCGGGATATTAAACAGGAGTCTAGCTGCTGCATTTTGTATAACCTGAAGTTTTCCTTGGTGGTAACCTGGTATGCCAATGTAAAGAGTGTTAGCATAGTCTAGGCGGGAGAGAATGAGCGCCCGGGCGACCGTTTCCCTAGCAGTGCGAGGCAGCAGAGGAAAGAATCTCCTCAGGGTTTTAAGACAGCCAAAACAGACTCCTGTGAGTTTTTTGTTTTGATCGTGGAAAACCAGGTCTTCCCCAAACCATATTCCTAGGTTCTTGGCAGGGCCACCTTCACACTTAGGGCACGGAAAATAAGATGGCCAAAGACATTTTCTAAAAGTAGGGGGAAACTGGCCATAGAGGAGCACCTCGGACTTGCAGATTCGGAAGGCCTAGCCCGCCATGATCTTTCTGGAGGGTGAGGAGCTTCTGAGCGAGCCATGGTTGTGACTATGCCCAGATGAAGGAGGAAAACATCCTATCAATTGATCTGAGCCAGGTTGACGAAAAAACAGATTGCTCTAAGCAAATATAGGATTTTGGGTAAAAGACCATCTTAATTGCGTTTACTCTGCCTATAACAGAAAGGTGTAGATTATCTAGGTGTTTAAGATCTTTCTGGATTACAGTAGTTATTGGTTTTAAGTTGACATTGACCAGGTTTTTGAGATCAGATGTAATTGAGATGCCTAGATAGGTTGCTTGTTCCGCCACCTGATCATCCCTCATCACACAGTTTTTGCTTAGAACAATTTGGGTTTTCCCCCTATTCAGTGCATATCCGTGCTTTTTCATCTATTGCAGGCATAGCCCTAATTGGATCAATTGTTACAATAGCGATATCATCCGCATAGGATAGTGTTTTGGTGGGAAAGATTTTAAAATTACCGGTCTGATTGCTCTATCTTCTTCTAGTTGCCTGATGAAAGAATCTATATAAATTGCAAAGGGTAATGGAGAACACGGGCAGCCTTGTCGAGTCCTGCGCGAAATTATTAGTTCTGCTGTTAGGCTGCCATTGACCATCACTACGGCCCTAGGATTTACGTACAGTTTTTGGACTGCCTGAATATACCATCCTTGGATCCCAATTCTCGCCATTGCCGCCCAGAGGAAGTGCCAGGAGACCCTATCAAACGCTGTTTCCGCGTCAAGGAAAACCAGCGCCATAGGGTCCCCTGCCACCTCCATACCATCAAACAAAGTGATTACCCGATGAACATGATTAAAGGTCGATCTACCCGGAATAAAGCTGTGTTGGCTTGGCGAGATCACTTTATGAATTAAAGGGGCAATTCTATTAGCTAGAAATTTTGCATAGATTTTAGAATCTGAGTTAATCAGGGTAATGGGGCGGTGTGACCCGAGCTGTTCCGGGGGTTTATTTTTTTGGGGAAAGATGATTATTTTTGCCGGGTCCAATACTTCGGTGGTGTACCTCCTTTAAAGATATGCACGATAAGGTCTACCAGGACCTTTTTTTTTTTATTTAGGAATACAGCATAAAATTCTGAAGAGATACAATCTAACCCTGTAGCTTCCCCTCCAGCTAGCTTTTTAATTACCCCTGGGATTTCCTCCTCTGAGGACAATTCTTCTAAGCTATTTGCATCCTCTATATCAAATTTCGTAGGCCGGGAATTATCCAGGTAGTCCTCAATTTTTGTCTGATCAGCTGCCCCAGTTCCTGTGTATAGATCTTGATAGAACTGCCAAAACGCGTCTCTTATGAGAGTAGGGTCCTCTACCCGCGGCCCCCGGGGATCCTGGATTTTGCGAATTATTTTTGAGGTGGCCTGTTGTCTCATATGCACTGCTAGCTTATGTCCAATTTTCTCATTAACCTCATAAACCCTCTCTTTTTGAGCTAGTGCTTTTCCAATAGCTTTCTCAGTAAAGACATTCAAAATTTGAGCTATCGCAATTGCCACTTGGTGCTGTAGTTTTACAACTTCTTCGTTCCTGATTTGGCTACTGTCGCTTTTACCACCTATTAGCTCTTCCTCAGCCTTCCTCAAATTATCTTGCAGCGCCTGCATAGCAACCCAGCTTTGTTTATTCGTTTTTAGCGAATATTGACTAGTCTCCCCCCGGATCCCTGCTTTTAGCGTGTCCCAGATCACTTCAGTTGAAGCGCTTCCTACATTATCAGATAAAAAGTTTGGGATCCACCCCCCTCATATGGCTGCAATAATTTTCATCTAAAAGTAGAGCTTTCTCGAAAAGTCCATGCATTAGGTGTATTATTTCCAGAGTCCACCTCAAGTGCGCAGATAAGGGGATTATGATCCATCAGGATCCGAGGAAATTTCATTAGCCAGCATTTAGATGTAATAGAGTTGGAGACTAAGAAATAATCTAGTCTTGCATGGGTAAGATGTGGGTTAGAAAAGTAAGTGAACCCCGGGTCACCAGAGTTTGACGTCTGCCAGCCATTCACCAGGTCATAACTCAAGCACAAATGTTTTAATGCCTTGAAAACCTTGGGTATATGCCCTGTATAGTGCCACTCCTCATTAAGGGACCAATTGTGGGGTAAATAGATGTTAAGATCCCCGCAAATTAACAGCGGCAAAGGACAGTGCATTAATTCATTAGAGATCTCTTCAAAAATTGAGGCCTCATCATGATTACTTCCATAAATGCCACATATGGTCAATTTCTGCCTCCTCCCATATTGGTATTCTGTTATTGCCCAGCGGCCAAATTTATTAGTTTTAGAGTGATTAAAGATTAGCCCCTTCCCTCTGTTGTAATTTGGCAGCAATTAGGTTAAGCATTAGCAGAAGACATCCAGTATTTAGAGACTATCTTGTCCGTTTTGTGGAATCCATTTTGTATTTTTGGCAGCCATTTTGTTTGCCATGTGCTCGCCATGTGTTCTGTCCTACCTTTCTGTTAACTGCTCTTGAAATCTGCCTAGAGACTAGATATATTTAGCATCTTCCACCTTCACACATGCTCAGTTGAGCTTGCAGCTGCTGTAGTCCGTAACTATCAGGATGTGTACACCAGAATTAGCAAACCATTAGCTCCTCCCACTTGTTGCCTGTACGCTTTCTGTATGACCTTATATGTACCTACAACCAACATTTTGTACTTGTACCGCCTTCATTTGAGCCCCTGTGTGGGTATGAAAGGACTAAGCTCCTTCCATTCAGTGTGCTACTTCATACATTACCAAAGGGTGCTGTGTGAATGTAGTTCCACCTCATGAGGTTTAATAAACTCTGTCTTTTCTATTCCAGTTTCTGTACCAACTTCTTCCTATTGGTCTGAGGACTCTGTGCAGAGAAGGGAGAACCCTTAGCACTGGTAGGCCTTGCTGAGGCCCACTACTACACCTCTTGCGAGAATAGCGACTCCCCTCACTTGCGCTCCCTGTGATGTAGTGCACATCAACCGGTATCCAAGAGATTTAAGAATATGCCTTTGAGAACCTTCAACATGAGTTTCTTGCAAACAAACAATGTTTGTCCCCAAGTCTGCAGTGCCACCATTACAGTTTGTCTATTAACATCATTTAGACCACAACTATTCATAGACAATATTCTTAATAGACCTATTGCATTATATTAAGATACCCCATGCATACAATCATGATTTAGCATCCCTTATTCCTCTATCTTTCTCCACTCCCACCTTCCCCAAAAATATATATATATGAACATATGTGTCCTTTTTGACCTGTCTGCCCCGAGCCCCCCTCACCCCCTACCCACCACCCACCACGACCTTTGGAGGTTACCTGGCCGTGCCGGGAGTATGACATCCGACGCGCAGAGCCCTGCGCGCCCGCTGGGTCTTCCCCGTCTCCAAGTATTACCAAAGTATTACCACCACACCAAGGAAAAACACATCAATAGTTAACTAGCAGTAAGCCCTCAGAGAAAGCAAAAAAAAAGAAAACAAACCCCAAAAGAGTAGAAGCAAGAAGAGAAGAAGAGGAGAGAAGAGTACATACAGTAAATAAATAGTTGCAAAGATAAATAATCAAGCAAGTATGCCTTCCCAGAGCCCAAAGATGGAAAGAGAAACTATGGATACCAAAGAAGAGAAAAAACAAGACGTTACAACCTATCTACACCATATCAGGCCATCATAGTGGGATCTGCTACTGCTAAGGAGAGTGCTACTAAGCCTAATACCTTATCTTTTGTAATTGACAATAGTAAGCTCATTCAGACTCTGACTAGTACTAAAGTTCAAATCTTCTGTGGGTATTTGCGTCCCGAGAGTTCCTCAAGGTTCTTCTGTGCCTGAATTTCAGAGACATAGCTGCAGACAGTCCCCTTGAGCACTATTTTTAACCCAGCCGGATTCTGCAGATATACTTCCACTCCGATTTTCTGGAAAGGATCAAAGAGCTGCCGGAGCCTCCACCTGTGCTCTACTGTGGCATGGGCAAAATCGGGTCTCGTAAAAAATGTTATCCCCTCGAATGTTCGTTGCTTTGTCGGCCTGGCGAGATCGAGTAAGGCTTGGTGGAGGAGAAAGTTCTCAAAGAATAAAAGCATGGCACGAGGGTGTTGTGAAGCTGAAGCATGTTTACAAGGAAACAGGGGAAATCGATGGACTCTTTGCACTTCCCTCTCCAGATCCCAAGACTGCTGCTCGTGGAATGCCCCCCTTATCAGGTTGATCATGAATTGCCTGAGGTCATCCTTTTCTGCCCCTTCCAGAATTCCTAAGAAGCGGAGGTTGTTACGTCTCTGTCGATTTTCTTGTTCCTCCATCTTCCACATCAAGTCTTTCACCATCCCTTCATGCTCCTCATGCTGTGACTGAAGTGTGGTCATATCCTTTTCGAGCTGTTCAGTCCTTCCCTCCACCATGCTTATTAGATCCGCTATGTCGGTGCAGGTCTTCCCCACTTTTCTAACTGCCCTTTGCAGCTTTTAGGCCGCCATGCGGGATCTTCAACTGTCCACCTTAACTTCATCCTGGAAGCTTTTAATAGATTGAAGGACCACTGCTAGGGAGGGATCACCCCTAGAATCACCAGACTCCCCTGCTTTGCTGATACCACTGACAATGCTAGTTGGATCTTTGCCCATTGGTGTAGTCCCCGAGGCTGTGGAGGGGGATGGCATCAGTATTAGAGAGGTGTTGTTGTAGTCCCATTTCAGGTCTTTAGCACTTTCATTTTCTGACAAAGCATTATCCCTTTGCTCCCGGTCTCTACTTCTTTTCTTGAGTAATTTTTTAGCGCCTGTTCTAGCTCTCTGTGAGTCGGAATTTGGGCTGTTGTACCATTTCTTGCCTTCTTCCCTACTCGACAATGAAATACTAATGTCAGACATTTCCGAATCTTCAAAGAAAAAAACTGGTCCTGGTTGTCTAGTGTTTTTTGGCTCCAGTCCAAGAGTGTGTGAACAACGTGTGGCATTGATGGGGGAAGAGTAGCGCCACCAGCCGCACCATTAGCGCGGGTTGTGGAATTCGCCAAAGAGGGGGGCCTAGTGGGTCTGTTAGCCATACTGCCATCTGTGTCATTAGTGACCTCTACCGCTGAGGTGACCGCTGCCATAGAAAGTGCTTCGCTTGAGCCCTACGTTTGAGAAATATCTGAGCTTGATATAGCGGTAAGTGACTTGTTACCTCCTGGGCCACCTGCGGCAGCAAAACTACTTGAGATTAATGGTTGTAGACTATAATTATCTTTAGGTACTCGAGTATTGCTCCTTTTTCCCGTGGAGTTAGTGCTTAAGTCCTTCTCCTGTTGGTTTTTTACACAGGCCGTCCCCTTTCTCACCCCCACCTTTGCCATTCGCACTTGCGCTTGTGATATCCAATTTTTTGCACAAGCGTGTGAGTGTTTGTGCCATATTTAGCTGAGGTGTACTAGATTGTATGGGCGCCAAAGCGGGTTTGCCCTTGCCTCCTCACCCCCTTTGCCGGTCATCCTTACTTGCGTAGATAGATGCGCTGAATGCAACACTGTATCATTGTGCTGCTTTTCCTCTTCAATTTTGTCCCTTTTGTTTTAGAGCTGCAGCCCACGTTGCACTGGGTCTGTGAAAGACTTCTCCACTCTGCGCGGGCCTCAAGCTCGCTCTGCAGCCATCCGTTAACGAGATACGATAGCTGCGAGAGACAGCCACGCAGGTCAGGTTTCATCCGGGAGCACCGAGAGGGCACTCCGTCTGTGTCTTTGAAGCCATGAAAGATTGCTACAATCAGGAGTGAAGGTGAGTTTTGCCCGCTTCCGATTTTCTGCACCATCCTCACTTCTTAACCCATTTTCTTGTACTGATTGTAATCCCGATGTCAATCCTGTTCCCTCTGCAACTTAGAGACAGTTGGTGGCATCTCTAATCGTCATTTTAGAGAGAGACTTAGCGGAGCCTCTTCACGGCAATGTCAGTCGGCCACCATCTTCCTCATAGCACCCCTTCCCCACTCAGACCCTTACGCACCCACTCACAGACCCATTCAGACACTCACACACCCACTCACAGGCTCACTCAGGCACTCACAGACCACTCAAAGAGCCACACCCCAACTCACAGACCAGCTCAGACACTCACACCCACTCACAGACACATTTAGACAAGTAGGCACCCACTTTAAAACCCAATAAGACACTCTCACACCCATTCACAGACATAATTATGTACTCTTACACCCACTCTCATACCCATTCAGATACTCTTACACCCACTCACATACCCACTCAGACACTCATACACCCACTCACAGATCAACTCGGGAACTCTCACTGCCAATGACAGGCTCACTGAGACACTCATGCACCCACCCTCAAATCCTCTCATACACTTTCACAGTCACTCGTGCACCCACTCAGACACTCTCTCACCCACTCACAGACCCACTCAGACACTCCTACACCCACTCACAGACTCACTCATACATTTTCATACCCACTCACAGTCCCTTTTAAATACTATCATTCCCACTCACAGACCCACTCAGACACTCACACCCTCTGTCAGAGACCCACTCAGACTAATGCACCCACTCCTAGACTGACTTAGAAACTTACACATCTACTGATAGATATACTCAGACATTCTTATACCCTTTCACACAGCTATTGACACACTCACAGAGACAGACACATAGTTGTGAATCATAAATATGCTGTAGTGTATTGGAATGTGTGTTTTTGGTTTGTAGATTCTGGACTGATTCCCAAATTGTATTAAGGAATTATAAAGGGGATTTAAAAGAAAATTAACAAGTGTTTGGGAAAAGGGGTAGCTCTGAGAACATACTTTGGGCTAGATGTAGGTGGCTAAATACCGGTCGGTACCGACCGGTATTTAGCCATGTGCCATGTAGGTATTACCGATCGGCATCGGTAATATGGAATCGGTAAAAATAAGGGAAACCAGTAATCGATTCCTTATTTACCGATTTGCAGACAAAAATACCGAATCGGTAAAAAAGATTTGGTAAAAAATTGCAACTATGATGTACCAAAAATCGGTAATACCGAATTTGCTAAAAATCGGTATTTAAGAATCGGTAATTAGCACTGACTCTAAGCAGGTGGTAATCAGGTGCCCTGTATAAAATAGCGCCAAAATCCAACAGTGTGAACACAATGTCGGCCTCTACGTGATAGCAAGGTGTCTACATTTGCGAGCAGCAGGACTGAGGATCTGAAAACGGGAGGAGTGTGTGTACAGGCTGTGTGTAACACTGTTCCAACTGACTGAAACTGAAATCCATGAGATGTACAGGCTACACCCAAACACCATCCTGGACCTGATACAGGACCTGCACCCACTCCTGGAGCACCAAACACCAAGGGGGCACACAATACCCACTCATGTACAGGTACTCTGTTGCCTGCACCTCCTGGCATCTGGCAGTTACCAAGGGGTAATAGCTGTGGCAGGTGGAGTCTCACAGAGTTGCCTGTCACGTTTTTTCAATAAATTCCAGGATGCCATGTTGCAAAAGATGGCACACTACATCAAATTCCCCAGCACACAGGCAGAACTGCTGAAGACCCAGTTGGACTTTTATCAGAAGGGCCAGTTTCCATACCTCATTAGCTGCATTTATGGGACACATATACCAATCTGCCCCCCTGTTGCGACTGAGTACATCTACCGCAATCGCAAGACCACTCATTCCATCAATGTACAGGTCATATGTGATGCATCTTACATCATCACCGACATAGCTGCAAAATTCCCAGGGAGCCCCATGATTCATACATATACAGGAACAGTGGGATCTATACCCGTCTTCTTGCAGGTGAATTTAGAGAAGGCTACCTGCTAGGTAAGTACATGTGACACCCCCTGAAGTATACACCTGTTGCTGCGATTGTAGACTGTGAATTACTTACTTGCTTCTCACACACAGGTGGCAGTGCCTATGCAGTGCGCTCTTTCATCCTGACTCCCTACCTGCACCCATCCACCCCAAGTGAAAGGCAATACAATGTTGCACATAGATCGACACGCAATGTGGTTGAGCGAACATTTGGACTCCTCAAAAGCTGGTTCCGCTGCCTGCACAAAAGTGGAGGTGCACGGCAGTACCAGCCTCTGGTGTGTTGCTAAATCATAGTTGTATGTGCCATGCTGCATAACCTTGCCACTAAGAAGGGTAAACGTGTGTGATTCTGAAGAGGAGGATGAGGATGAGGTAGGCACACAGCCACAGCACAGCGGAGCAGGTGCCGCAGCTGCAGCAGATGGGAGACAGAGACGGTCAGAGATCACACAAAATGATTTCTGAGTAAGTAATGAGACAAAGCCAGGTAATGCATTTGTGTCAGGGTGTTTAATATACCTTACAACAGGTAATTGTCCAGCACACCGTAACACCAGCTATGTGTCCAAAGGGTTACGTCACCCACAACAGAATGTGGTTAGAGGGCCTTGCTTATCTCCTGCACCCCTGCACACCAGTGCTGCGTTTTGCATGCACACTGTCCTCAGCAGCGCTGTGTACAGCAGCAGAGCCATGCCTCACACTGCACCTCCTGCTCTCTGGCAAGGGGGGGTTTCAGTTCTGCGACTGCTTGCCTCCTCACTCTCGTCCACATCCCCTATACCAATGGCAGCAATCTGGTTAATCTGCATCACCTCTACGGCACTGGTGACTGTGACCAGGCCCTGAGTAACCTCACAGCTTCACTTTGCCATTTGAATTTGCATGGCCACAGATCTCCTACTCAGCACATCGGTTGAATTGCACAGCCTGTTCACGGACTTGGTGAAGCCTGCAAGTACCTGCTTGTCTCTCTGCCTTGCAGCGCGCTCCCCATCCATTATGCCACAGAACTGCCTCAGTACCTCCGATACCTTCTTCATTGCCACAGTATTGTTGAGGCAGTAGATCGCTTCCTTCATGTCGTCCACCTTCCTGTTGTTAGCCACCATCTGTCTCTGAATGGCCCTCATTGTCTTCCCCTGCAGGCGCTGGACTTTGAGCATTTGCCCCTCCAGTCCTGAGAAGACACTGGATCCTTCAGCATCAGGACTCTGTGACCTCTGTTGCCGTCAAAGGGCACCTGTGATGCTTTCCACAAAGGGGGACGGTGCTCCAGATGGCTGTGTATCTTCGCCTGGTGTGGTCTGTTGGGCTTCCTGCCTGTCCTCCTCTGTGGCATATATCTCCTGGAATTGAGCCACTGTGTATCTCTTTGACCGTGGTGGTGGTGGTGGTGGTGGTGGGGATGTTGGTGTGTTGTCTAGAGGTGACATGACTTCCTCCTCACTTCTGTTTTCCTGCCTGGAGGCATCGCCAGTCTGCACTTCTGCAGCCTGTGGCGCTGTTCAGCCTGTGGATACAGAATGTACTATTACTCACTTTTCTGGCAGCAACTGTGTGCAAATACATTTCCCAACTGACATTCTAGCTGTCTGTCCTCCGCTATCTCATCAATTGATATGTGTGACTTGCCTATGCTTATTGTGACTGACTGATTTGCTAACAATTGATAGGGACTACATTTCCCATGATGCATTGCTGATCTTACATAAAACATGGTCTGGAGTGGGATTGTTGCAGGGGGATTGGGGTTAGGGAGGGGAGACAGCATGCTGTGCGTGCATCTTACCTTGTCTCTGGAATGGTGTTGCAGAGCTATCCACGTCCCCGATGCCACTGACGCTCTCGGGCTGGAGGGTGGACTCTACCAGTTGGCCCAGTGCAGTAGGAGCAGGTGCTGTGGAGCTTCCCCCACCTGTCTTCTCCGCTTGTTTTTGCCGCTCAGCCATCCTGTCCTTAGCACATGCCCTCAGGTCATACCATCACTCTTTTAAGTCCTCAGTGTTGCGATGTGTAAACCCAATTGCCTTTATCTTCTCCTGGATTGCCATCCAAATGCTCCTTTTCTGGGACTTAAGGACGTTTAGTGATCTCTTGCCAAAGAGCTGGTCATGGTCTTTGACAACTTCCTCTATGAGGACCTCCAACACCCTCTCACTAAGCTTGTGCTTTCTTTTCCTCCCAGCAGAATCCTTCCCTTTCTCAGGTGTGGCCATGGTGCAGTTCCTCTGTCTTAGCTGGGTGTTGGCTGTGCAGCTCCTCTGCTGTTGCTCCTGCTCCCTGTAGGAAGGTGGATATCTGACTATATGGTTACCCCAACTTTTTGCTGGTTTTCGACTTAGTTGGCCTGGGATCCTGCTAATCAGGGCCCCAGGCTATCTGCTCTCACTGTAAAATGGACCCCATGTACTTTAGGTACATCTCCAATTGGACATTGGGTCACCTTATGAGCCCCTGTATAGTGTACCATAGATACACAGGGCATAGGTGCATCCAAGGCCTAGCAGGGGCTGCAGCATGTATTATGCCACCCCTGGCTGGCCATCCACATTGACACAACTGGCTGATCACTCAGCTGGGGCAAGGTCGTGTAATCACCCCTTGCTTAGGTATAGTATCCCTCTACCTGTCATTACATATAGACACATATGTACCGATAAGTCACTCCTATGGCAGGCCTTAACAATCCTGTGAGATGGTGCTCTAGCATGAGCTGAGCCTGTCTGCAGCTTTCGGAACCATGTCCTTATAGCTGTTCTAAGATATAGCCATACCATATACTCTTAAGTGCATTATAATCCTCGCAGTTATTGCTAACTTTGGTTTGGCTTTATCAAAACATGTCGTTTAAGGTGTCATATGCTTTGGGATACTACCCCCTCGCCAGTTCTGGCGAGGGTGTAGCATTCCACCCTTCTAGAGGGAGAAGACATGCTGTTCCTGTTAATCCCGGTTAAACTTAACCAGAGCCTCAGCATCACAAAATGGATGCTGCTGCCACAGACACAAGTCTGACCACATGCTGCTGGGAGTCCTTCCAGCGAGGGAGGCTTGGACAATAGGTTTCCTGTATTGGGAGGTGCTAGCACCACCCCAGACAGGCCATAGTGTATTGGGGCAGGGATGGCTGAATTAAATGAGACACTGCCTGGTGCACACAAGGTGCTCCATGCATAGTCCGGTTGAAACCAGCTGCTGGGGCACTCCAGCACCAGCTCTGGTGTGAAACTGGACAAAGGGAAAGGGGTGTAACCACCCCCTTCCCTGGTTCCACCCATAGGAGGGACCTAGCAGGTAATTCAGCCCCTTTAATTCGTATAAAGCTAGGAGCTGAGTCTAGAGACTTTAGATTTATCCTGAACTGAAACTTGAAATGAAACTCTGGACCTTCGACATTTTACTGCAACTAGAAGACTGGAGAATCTCCCTTGTGGTTAAGGAGTGACCACCCAGTGCAAACAGGCACCATCCAGCGATCTGCAGTTTGCTTTGTTGATGCTACCGCCGGAGCCCGAGCACAGAGCCCAACAAAAACTAGACTTCCAGACTTTGTTGACCCTGATCCACAGCCACAGCAAAGCTGAGACCCGTGGTTGTGACGAGAGACATGGGACCGGCCATCTTGGAAAACCTGCTCATTGCTACTTGTGCAGCTTCTGAGGCACCCTCGAAATTGTGCATTGGGGATTGAGAAGCCCCAGCCCGAGCACCTTCTGCACCGACGCACAGCCCTCCACACTCCACGAGTGGGGCCTGCTGGTACTTTTGTGCTTGACGCATCTGTCCGGTTACTTGCATGTTGGCTAGTGGCCTCTGTGACGCCGAACCTTTAAACTTACACCACTGGACTGGTTGCTCCAGGCTGTCCCCTGCTTCCCTGAAAAGGAGAATCCCCCCAGACCTTGCTGATCTGCAACATAAGCCATCTTTGATTCCTGCGTGGGTTGCCTTTGCCAAGGCTTGTTGACTCCAATCCAGAATCCGATACCGCCAACAGCGAGATCCTTTGTGGGACAATTGGTATCCAGCTCCTGGTTGTCGTCGACGCCTCCTGGTCCACGTGGCTGCAGAGACAAGCTTCACGACATCACCTGATTGCTTCACGACATCGCCTGGTTCCTTCCTGGTACCTTCCTGGTCACTGGCTAGTGACCCAGACTCTGTCCCCTCTGCTTTCAGGTACTCTTCATCCACAATCCGCCCTTGGATCCAACCAGACACTTCTCTCCTGAACGCCTGCAGCATCTTTTCACAGGTCTCCATAGGATTCAGCATCCAAACCCGACACAACTTGACACCTATGCACCCGGCTCCTGTGGGTGAGGTAACGCGAGTACTCCGGTGCTCCTGTGGGTTTTGACTATCCAAGTGTCCTAGTTTTCAGTAGCTTTCTCTTAGTCCATCTGGAAGTGTCCTAAATCAACTAGTTTCTGACTCTTACATTCCAATTGTATTCCTGTGAGATCCTGCGTGTGTGTTAAGACACAGCACATTTTTCCCATGGGCCTCCTGATTCCTAAACTTTGGTAGTTCAGTGTAACCCCAGCGATTCCCTAGGCCCTAGGCCTATTCCTTGTTCGTGACGTGGTTCTTATACCATTATTTTAGTATATGGTTTGCAACGCCCCTAGGGCTCGACTGTATTTTGTGCAACGCATTGCATGATAATTAAGTATCTTCTTATGTGCTTGTGCCTCTGACCTCATAAAGAGTTCAGAGGGTTTGTGTTAGTAATAAATACATATATATTTTATATATAACTTGTGTGGTGTCCTTTCATTTGGTATTCAAGGGGTTACATATGGTAAAACAGCTGGCTTCACATGCTCTCTGAAGTTTTAGCCTAAGACTGCTTTGTCCATGCTACCACTAGGATAGCTGGTCTATAAGATTGACTTTACAACCATCACCATAAGGGTTGTTTGGACTGATACAGGGTGCCCACTAGAATAGTGGACACCACATATCAGGCCAACTTCTCACACTCCCTGTCTCTCCAACAGCTACAGATTCACCTGCATGGGTGTGGCAACTTCATGGTTGGGAGGTCATGTGGATGCTCAGGATTGGCTCATTCGACAAATACAGATTTTTTGAATTACCAAATCACTATTTACCGAATCGGTATTACAGAATCGGTAATACTGATTTTGTAATGGGGTTTTGGTCATTGTTTTACCGATTTGTATGAAATCGCTATTTTTTAGCGATTTTTACCGAATCGGAATTTGGGAATTTCCTACATCTAGCCCTTTGTGTTTACAGTGTGTAGATGATAACTAGTCTTTTAAATCTCAGGCCGAGTAGAGGCCTGTTCGCAGATAACGCGCTTTCCTGTGGCGTGCTCCCGGGTAACCTCATTCGTTTGTCATTAGTTTGAAGTCGACAAGCCTGCGTAGTAATACCCGCTCAGAATTGTCCATCATTTACGTTGCGGATACCAACGCTTTATAAAGGCCGCCTTTAATATGAACAGCTGTGTGCTGCAGTGACGAACTGACTAAGACTCTCTGAAGTCATTTCTTAAAGATCGTGGAATTTCAAAAACCAAAACTAGAATTATTTGTTCATAAAGAATATCGTCATGAAGATTATCGAAGGTAGAAGTGAGATGGGAGCAGTGAATTATGTTTGAACAGATTTCACATACCTACTATAAAATATAAAGAAAGGTGCCTCACTCCCTTCAACCAAGCTTTTAAGTGTGTTTAGAAAAATAAGCAATCTAGCTAGCTCCACCAAAGAGCTAAGTTTTCTATATTACAGAAACATATAGAAATTTGTTTTACTTGGGTGACCTGAGAAAAGTGGCTGAATATTCATTGTCCTGATGAAGACAAAAAATATTGTCGAAACGCGTTGACAGACACAGCCCAGTCCACCAGAATCAGGGATCATTATATTGCTGATTGTTGACCAAAGTTCGCCTTTTTTTAAAGAAATATATCAGGAACTATCAGATTTTATTGTGTAAACATATCATGTATACAGGATTAAATGTATTTATTCATTTTTTAATATAATTAAAATTTATTTTATATATCATTACAGTTCATTGCGCTATTTTCGTGTTTGTTTTTGCATAATGTGTCTTTAAAAAGCCAGTTCTTGTTATGTAAGTCTGTCTGGGCGTATACCTTTGCACTAAAAATTGTTTTCCCTGACCCAGGAGCCATATCCTAACCAGGGGGTCCTTGATACACTACATAGTGTAGATGATAACTATACATAAAACAGGAAGCAGTATTTCAGGTTACTGAGGAACACTCTGTTGCATTTCTCTGTAAAATTAACTCCATCACTTCTGTAGATACCGTCAATATTAGAGCGTAAATTGTTGTGGTAAAGAGAGCTCATGTTATGGTCTGACAAATGCAGAAACGGTTTTATTGACATGTCTCTGCAAATGTTGGAGAACACCAAGAGCAGTGTGAGAGAAAAGTGTCTTTAATTGACCAAAGGTATTCTTCATGAGAATTTCCAGCCCAATCCCAATAATTGTGCCTAGGTCTTTGCCACCACAGTGCAAACTATGAGTTTTGGATGTTGGCAATCCACAATGCTTTCAGCGAAAGGTAGCAATTGATGCCACTTTAACCCTCTCTGGCCAACCAAGTATTGCCCACATTAGGCAAAGCCAAGTCCCTATCAATGATACTATTTCTAGGACACTCTATGGCCCAAAACACAAAAATATGTCACACAATCCACTTTCTAACTATTTTGCGGGCAAGGAAAAGTAGCACACAGGAGAAGGCTGGAGCTGAATGAGACAGTTTTCACAAGTAAAGGTAGTCAAGACGGATAACAGTACCTACTTTAAAAAGAACATATTTAATTGGATAGTGTAAATATGCAGCTAGGTGAAAATACGTAGTGTTTCTCAGCTAAAAGTAAGTAGATCTGTGATTCGTTCTGGAAACATTTTAAAAAGGCATGCTCTTTTGAATGTGCTTGTATTTCAAAACAGTCAACCATTCCTGCTAAAGTTGAATTTGAAGCTAGTATTCTGCTTACAGAAAATGTTGTGAACTTTTGACCTACTGGTACTTGTGAGTGTTCCAAAGGTGGTTGCTATGGAAACTGAGCTAGCAATGTGTGGGGAAGGGTTACAAAGAGACTGTAATTTGATTGTTAAAAGGAAAGTGGTTTACAAACATAGCTTATTATAGGGCACTTATTTTCTAATTCAGTAGTATCTTAGAATGTAAAATGTAGATGCAAAGTAATAACTGTACATTGTTAAATGCTTTAACGGATCCCCATATAGATTCATGAATCTGTCGCAAAGACCGTATAGATTCGTGAATCTGTCGCAAAGTTACACAGGGCTGTGGTGAGCGTCATAAGGGATTCATGAATCAACCCACAAAGACTACTAGATTGGGGTTCTTATAAGGAGTCGAAGAAAGTGTTAATATGAACTGACCATTGAGAAATGGATTAATAACAACAACAAAAATTAAAGGAAGGTTATGATTTGCAATGTACATACATCAGTATGCTGAAAAAAGAGTGAGAAAGATTACCATTACTGGCTCTTTGATACTGAGAGTGGTAGGATGTATGTTGCTACAACGCATGCTTTTAGCACGCATGCTGTAACAACGCAGTTTTTATACCGCATTCTTTTAGAAAAGAGTGTTGGATAGTGAATAAAAGGGGTGTTGGATAGTGAATATTTTAATTTACTATTCCAACACCAGTCCCGTTGACACTAGGGAAGGTGTTGGAAAGTAAATTAAAAGTATTCCCTATCCTTGAGCGCCCCCCAGAGTCATGCGTTGTAATAGAATGCGATTTAAAAACCGCGTTGTAATAGCACTGCGTGCTAAAAGTTGCGTCGTAAACGACGTTCCCCGAGTGGTATACTATTCTTTTTCTTTAGCATTGGCATTTTGCAAGTGCTGCTGAATTAAAAATTGGAGCACAGCAATCAGATTTCACAGGTATATTATTAACATGTGTACATACTGACTTATTGCATGTTAAGTGAAAGAAAGTGAGAAGGTTACCTCTATATCTTGTTACATATCCAAAGAGGCACTGATATACACAGTTATATATGTAGTCAAGTACTAACGCAAGTATTCAACCATTTGTGTAGACACTGATGTATGTATGTATACAATCTAATATATATGCATTTAGACAATCAATTGGTACTAGAAGGCTGAAAAGTTTATTAGTGGTAGATAGTGGCAAAGTGCATGTTCTTGTCCACTAAATATAGTTTTTAATGACTTATTCAGAAGTGGTATATTTAAGGTATCTATAAGCCCATAGATTAGTCTTCTAGCTATGCCCAGAGTCTGTAAATTAAGTACCAGTAGCGATATTGTAGCTCTGACTGACTCTTACATAAACATATACAGACCCATAATGATACTAAGACCCCCAGTCATATAGTAATATACTTATATATCTAGTGACACACCCACAGAGGGATTGATGCACTTATTTATAAATGTACTCAAATACTGACACTCCTAGTCACCCACCAAAACAATTAGATCCCTAAAAATGTGTTGGGCCCGCTCATGCAGAGCGCGTGTTTGTAGTTTTACTTGCAGGTCGACTTGCCATTGATAACTCCTTGCCAACTCTAAAAGTCCTCTTCTACTACTTATCAGTCAACCCTGAGGTAGTACTAGACAGGTCATATGGGCACGGTGCTATCTGCTTAGAAGTTAAGGCAAGCAATTACTTTCAAGTTTAAGTTGGTTGCATGCGTACATCCACCTTGCTGTACATCTTGTCTCCCACCCATACTATGACTCAAATACCTATATAGAGCCACTCAAACACCCAGTTAGACAGCGATAGAGGCACTTACACATTCACTCACACAGCACTTCTCTACCCATCCACACAAGTAGACAACATGCCTCTGGTATGGTACTGCAGAAACTGTGTGTTTGTTTTACCTGGTTAGTTGTCTTGGCATTTAAATCCCCTTGCCAAGTCTTAAATTCACATTTTTCTACATATAGGGCACCCCTGAGGTACGCTGTAGGTAGCTCATGCGCCACGGTGCTGTTTAAGTAAAAGGTAAGACATTTACTTTGTAGTTTCAGTGAGTTACGCACACAGTTAAAAAACAGAAAAGTCAACTGGAGGTTAATAAAAAAATGAAGAAAATAATAAAGGAACAAGAAAAAGCACCGGAATGAAAGTGTTAAAAGTGATAGGTTATAGATTTTTATTTTTGTTAAGGCAGGGTTTAAATGTTTAGCATGGAATGTGGCAGGGTGAAACAGTAAGATTAAGAAGCAATTAGTGGCGGAAGAATTGAAAATGTATAAACCACAAATAGTTATGGTGACGGAAACACATCTCGCATATAAAGATTGCGGTATATTAAAACATTCGGGATTTGAAGCATTAGTGAGCACAGCGCAAAGTGCCTCCATATGAGGGGTTGCTATATTAAAGCACAAAGGTTTTATGGCCACGAACGGTAAGATAATGTCTGACAGAAGTGGGAGGTGGGCCATAGCTCAGTTGATATTTAAGGGAAATTACTCATTGAACTTCATTTACTCAAAGCTTAACAAATGTTTGCACGTCTTTATAGGTTGTGCCCAGAGAGTCAACGCTTATCCTAAGCGCCGCAGACTGCCTATTGATTGCCACACCTTTGTCGGGGAGTGATATCTCTGGTGCACGCCACAACCTGTTCAACTTGAACCATAGTGGAGTGCGTAATCTATACCTTTTTTAGTTGTTACAACCACCCCACTCCGTATGATATTATTAGACTCAGAAAAGGCATTTGACCAAGTGGGGTGGAGGTTTTTATGGGCTACACTGTCAACTTTCGGGATAAAGGGCCAATTTAAAAGGCTGATACTTGCTTTATATGATAAGCCATGTACCAAACTTGCGTATCTATGGTTGCATTCTTCTCATTTTCCTATACTTTCTGGCACTCGACAGGGCTGTCCTCATTCACCCTTATTATTCGCTCTTTATAGAGAGCCGCTTATTCAAGTCTTACTAAATAATCCACTCATGTGTGCTTTTGAGGTGGGAACAAAGTCGCTCAAATTCATTTTCTACGCAGATGACGTAGCGGTTTTTTCAACTGAGCCAGCGGACGCGTTATTAGAGATAACTGATGCAGCCCGTAAGTTTGATTTAGTATCAGGCTATAAATTAAATGTAAAATAAAAATCAAGGGGCATTTCATCAAGGGGGTTTATCTCCGCTTTTTTGGCTTTAAAAGCCAAGAAAGCGGAGATAAAATTATTTCCCTATTTCCCTATTACCTAGCTGTCGCTAACACCAGTTAGCGACAGCTAGTAGGAGATAGCGACCAACTTGGGCCCCTCTTTGCATGTCAGTGATATTTATCACTAATGACATGCAAAGTGGGTGTGCCAAGATGTTAGCGACTGGAAACAGTCGCTAACATCGCTATCTCCTATTACCAACTTTTGTAGATATTCACGCTAAGCGCGAATATCTCCAAAAGCTAACACCTGCCCTGAGCAGTTCTTAGCCATGTTATCCAATGGAAGGTGGATAACATGGCTAAGAGCATTAGCTCGGTAATGCATGAATATCGCGGACTTTTCAGCGATATTCATGCATTGCGGCCGACTTTTATCGCATTTGCGATAAACCTTGGTAATAGCAAGGTTTATCTTTGATAAAAATCACCGCAGCTCAGCGGTAAATTTTTGTCTCTAACCAAGCAATAGCGATAATTATCGCTATTGCTTGGTAATATGCCCCCAAGTTCTTATAAATTATGAACCAATAGATACTATACCGGGAGTCTGCTCTGTGGTTACATACCTGGGTGTTAAAATAGCTGCGCAAATAGGTAGAATTTTCTCTTTAAATTACGATGAGTTAGTGAAGGAAACAGTTAAATCTTTAATAAACTGCCTATAGGTATTATTGGTAGAATCAATATTATAAAAATGAAGGTTTTACCTAAATTTGTCTATTTTTTTGTGCTATTCCACTGCGGATATCGAATTTATTTTTAAACGATTAGATGGAATCTTAAGCAGTTTTATTTGGGAATACAAGAAAGCGCAGCGAGCGGTAGAATGGTTAAAACTACACTTAATACAAGGGGGACTG
This sequence comes from Lissotriton vulgaris, assembly GCF_964263255.1. Taxonomy (NCBI): domain Eukaryota; kingdom Metazoa; phylum Chordata; class Amphibia; order Caudata; family Salamandridae; genus Lissotriton; species Lissotriton vulgaris. The sequence continues at coordinate 218,023,691 of NC_141698.1, forward strand.
GAATTTCCAGACTTTAAGTTGTACTTCTGGTCTGCTTGTTTTATACGTTTTCATAGTCTTATTAACCCTGAAAATATTCTTTTTTGCCATGAGCTTGCTTTAACAAATGAGGTCAATATGTTTTTGTACAGGATAACTTACCCAAACTATTTTAAAAGGGTCAAATTTAAGACTATTCCGGACAATGTATTCATATAGCATGCTATTATGCTTAAAAATAACATCTCTGTGTATCATGATAATTTTCCATTATGGCACAATCCAGGTTTGCCAGAGATATTTTAGGATGCAATGGGTAGTAAATGGGACAGTTGTGGGGTCAAAAGCCTGGGGGATTTATACGGTTATAATGGTTTTATTTCCTTTGAGAAGGTTCACATTGTATATAAGTTGCCTGACCATATGCTGTTCAAAAACATCAGATTTGGGATTATTTGTTAGGAGACATAAAATTGGTAAATACAACTGACTCTGAGATAATGGGTTTTTTAAATGCAGGAGAATCAAAGAAACTGATTAGTAGGGTCTACAAGTGGCTAAGTAGCCATAGAACAGACGAGTCTGGGAGATTAGCGGAACAATAGAGCAAGGTGTTAAGGGAGCCTATAGCGGCTGGTACTATCTCAAAAGCTTTTAGCATAATCGATAAGGCGGTTCATTCTACGAATTTACGATTGCAACAATATCGTACGTTATGTCTTCTGTATTATACTCCGGAAAGCATAGCTAAATGGTCAAAGGACAACACTATGACTAGTGATCGTAATGCGTCGGACCTCCCCGACGGTGTCCATGCGCACCGCGGAGGGACTTGAGGTGCATACCCAACCGGAGGTACTCGATTGCTACTTGCGCTACTATGAGAGGCTATATCGTAGTAGACTGACCCGTGATCCTAACCTGATCGATGATTATTTACAGTCCTTAGAGATCCCCGCACTGGAACCCGACATAGCGAAGGCCCTGGGTACAGATATAGAAATTGGGGAAATCCGTAGCGCCATAAAAGGGATGGCGAGAAACAAAACCCCGGGCCTCGATGGTCTCCCGGGCGAATTCTACTCCACCTACGTGGATCTATTGGCACCCCGGCTATTAGTAGTCTACAAGGAAGCGAAACGCTTGGGACGCCTCCCCGGCTCGATGTGTGAAGCCTTGGTAGTACCCCTCCTCAAACCTGGTAGGGAGTCCGATGACCCGGCGTCCTATCGCCCGTTATGAATGCTAACGGTCGATTATAAGATTCTGAGCAGCATATTGGCGTCGAGACTGTTGGGGCACATGCGTTCCTTAGTACATGAGGATCAGGCAGGATTTATCCCTAAACGCAATACAACCATGAATATTCGTCGCTTATTCCGTCTACTGGAGGAACCACATACGGAGGCCCTGTGCCCCTTGGTCCTTTCGGTTGACCTGGAAAAGGCCTTTGACAACCTGGAATGGGAATATTTAAGTAGGGTACTACTGCGTTTCGGTCTGGGAGAGGGATTTGTCAGATGGACCAGGGTACTCTATGCCTCGGCGGCGGCCAGGGTGAGAGCGGGCCCGCTGGTCTCTCAACAATACCCAGTGGAACGAGGCACGAGACAGGGATGCTCGTTATCCCCTCTGCTCTTCGCGCTCGCGGTGGAACCACTGGCTTTATCGGTCCGGACTGGAGCCTACTTCGGCGGGCTACGGACTTTATCAGGACAGCAATACATCTCTCTGTATGCCGATGACCTGCTGCTCTTCCTTGAGGACTCGAGTAATGCTCTGGATGGGGCTGAAGAGGCTCTCACAGCATTTGGAGAGATCTCGGGCCTTAAAGTGAATTGGGCCAAGACTTGCCTATTCCCGGTTCGGAAGGGGAGCCCAGACCCGACACCGCTAGAGAGATTAGATGGGAACCTAGCTGCCTCAAGTACCTGGGGGTATATGTGTACCATGACCCTGCCGATCTTTTGGATGGCAATATAGCCCGCTGTATTCGCGCGCTGCGAGGCAGCATGGACTTCTGGGCCACCTTGCCGCTTTCGGTGGCTGGGCGTATAGCACTGCTGAAAATGATGGCATTACCCCGGCTGATATATTATTTTAGAGCGCTCCCGATATGGGTTCCGCCGGACACCTTCCGGCTCTTGAGATCTATGGTGGTGGGGTTCCTCTGGGGGTCAGGCCGCTGACGGGTGGCGCTCAAGACCCTGATGAGACCAAAATCGGAGGGCGGCATGGCGGTGCCGGATTTCGAAAAATACTATTTAGCGGCTCAATTGCAAACCTTCACCCAGGAGATAGCGAGAGAGTTCCGAGGCCCGGAGGAGGGGAGAGGCAGGGGAATGCCCAGACACGTTATCTCCTACATTGCATTACGCCAGCGCTTAGCTCTTCATGACCTTACGCTAGAGGAACGGACTATACGGCAGTGCTGGAATCGCGTCCACGCCCGGGGGGAGCTGAAACTCCCATATGCTCCGGAGATTCCATTGGGGATGTAAACTGCCTTGCCGCAGGGTGGAGACTGGTCGCGCTTAAGGCATTGGGAAGATGCGGGGTTGCAGTTAGTGGGAGATCTTTATGAAGATAGGGTGTTACTGCCCTTCCAGGAGATTCTGGACCGCTTTGACGTTCCCCGAGGTGACTTCCTCCTTCATTCAGCTATAATTAGAGCAATTCAGATGCACTGGAAGAGGGGTATGGAGGAGCCACCAATTTCACCGGCGTGCCAATATGTTATGATGTCCTCAGGGACGGTCAGGCGGTCACGTGTTTATATAACAGATTAATTAATGAGGGACTGCCCCCGCTTGACGTACTGCAGAACCGCTGGGAAGCCGACATAGGGAAAGAAATACCGGAAACGACGTGGGCACAACTAATGCGTTGAGCCTGGAAAGGCACGCGCCATGCCCGGTTTCAATTGGCTCACTTTTATGTACTTCACAGGGCCTATCTGACTCCGGCGAAAATCCAACAGTACTTCGCCACAGACACGGCGGCTTGTCCCAGATGCCGAGCACCCGCGGCGGACCTCATACATATGCTGTGGTCCTGCCCAGCGCTGTCCTCCTACTGGCTCCTAATAGAGGACACCCTCAATGGGGTCACTGGGAGAGCCTTGACTTTTGACGCGGCGGTGGGGATCCTACACTGGTTCCCTCATACCCCTAAAAACAAAATCTCTAGTAAATGTATTGACCTGGGGCTCATTCTTGCAAAAAGGGAGATAACCAGGCATTGGAAGGCACGAGTTGGTCCAACTGGAGCTAAATGGCACAACGAACTCCTTAAGTGGGCCACAGGGGAGAGCACCCTGCGATACCAACTGGCGAGGCGACAGCAGAATGAGAGAGCGCTGGAGGTTGCATTGGAATGGGAGACCTTAGTGCAGGTCCTGCGAGATTACAGCGCTTCCAGCGATTCTGAAAGTGATGACACAGCACAACCTGAGTCCCGTTAGGTGCCCATAACACTGATCTCTACGCAGTTAATTAAGGTCTCTTTCCACGAGCTCTTCTTACACATACACCACACTGATGGCGGGGTTGGGCGGGGGAGGGGTTGGGTTGGTTGGGTGTTGGGGGTTTTTTCTTTTAGGATGATTTAGAAAAGCAGATGAAGATCGCTCGTTTATCTAGATCAACCTCAGCAATATGCCGGATCCCCATATGCGACTTTATAGCAGACGCCGCCCGACCCTTGGGTTGTGGGCTGAATGGCTGTGTACAGAAGGGGTTTCCTCACGGGGGATCTGCTGTTTTTCTTTTCCACTGAAATTATGTCGCTGATCTGTTATGTAACTTTGGCTAATTCCTGCAATAAAAATATATTTAAAAAGAAAAAAGAAAAAGAAAAAAAAATGACTAGTGATCGTACAAGATGCCCCAGGTGTAAACTATACGCAGCTAACATTACACATATGTTTGTAACCTGCCCAGTATTGGATATTTTTTGGTCAGACATTGGGAGGGTTTTATCTCAGAAGCTGGGGATAGGGGCATCTTTACCACTCAGGGAGGTCATGATGGGATATATTTACAACAAGGGGTGGTGAGGGACAGAGTCTCTGAATTAAGCAGAAAGCTCTCACCCAGTCAAGAGATCAGGGCTAGATCCAACACCGTTTTTTAGCTCACTGCACCATCCCAGTTTCAGAACCTGGCTGTATGCAAATTAGTCTGTTCCTGTCCCAGTGCATGATGGGAACAGGACAAACCAAACTACAGAAGCCAATTCTTACACTGGGAAGGAAACAAGCTCCCGGGGACCGGTTTCTGGCATTACAGCCGTCTTCGGCCCGGTTTGCTTGAATCCTGATGGTGCAATGAGCAAGGGTCTCACATCTGAGAATACCCTTCCACGCTTAGGGTGGACAAAAATATTTACAACAAGGGGTGGTGAGGGACAGAGTCTCTGAATTAAGCAGAAAGCTCTCACCCAGTCAAGAGATCAGGGCTAGATCCAACACCGTTTTTTAGCTCACTGCACCATCCCAGTTTCAGAACCTGGCTGTATGCAAATTAGTCTGTTCCTGTCCCAGTGCATGATGGGAACAGGACAAACCAAACTACAGAAGCCAATTCTTACACTGGGAAGGAAACAAGCTCCCGGGGACCGGTTTCTGGCATTACAGCCGTCTTCGGCCCGGTTTGCTTGAATCCTGATGGTGCAATGAGCAAGGGTCTCACATCTGAGAATACCCTTCCACGCTTAGGGTGGACAAAAATATTTACAACAAGGGGTGGTGAGGGACAGAGTCTCTGAATTAAGCAGAAAGCTCTCACCCAGTCAAGAGATCAGGGCTAGATCCAACACCCTTTTTTAGCTCACTGCACCATCCCAGTTTCAGAACCTGGCTGTATGCAAATTAGTCTGTTCCTGTCCCAGTGCATGATGGGAACAGGACAAACCAAACTACAGAAGCCAATTCTTACACTGGGAAGGAAACAAGCTCCTGGGGACCGGTTTCTGGCATTACAGCCGTCTTCGGCCCGGTTTGCTTGAATCCTGATGGTGCAATGAGCAAGGGTCTCACATCTGAGAATACCCTTCCACGCTTAGGGTGGACAAAAATATTTACAACAAGGGGTGGTGAGGGACAGAGTCTCTGAATTAGGCAGAAAGCTCTCACCCAGTCAAGAGATCAGGGCTAGATCCAACACCGTTTTTTAGCTCACTGCACCATCCCAGTTTCAGAACCTGGCTGTATGCAAATTAGTCTGTTCCTGTCCCAGTGCATGATGGGAACAGGACAAACCAAACTACAGAAGCCAATTCTTACACTGGGAAGGAAACAAGCTCCCGGGGACCGGTTTCTGGCATTACAGCCGTCTTCGGCCCGGTTTGCTTGAATCCTGATGGTGCAATGAGCAAGGGTCTCACATCTGAGAATACCCTTCCACGCTTAGGGTGGACAAAAATATTTACAACAAGGGGTGGTGAGGGACAGAGTCTCTGAATTAAGCAGAAAGCTCTCACCCAGTCAAGAGATCAGGGCTAGATCCAACACCGTTTTTTAGCTCACTGCACCATCCCAGTTTCAGAACCTGGCTGTATGCAAATTAGTCTGTTCCTGTCCCAGTGCATGATGGGAACAGGACAAACCAAACTACAGAAGCCAATTCTTACACTGGGAAGGAAACAAGCTCTCGGGGACCGGTTTCTGGCATTACAGCCGTCTTCGGCCCGGTTTGCTTGAATCCTGATGGTGCAATGAGCAAGGGTCTCACATCTGAGAATACCCTTCCACGCTTAGGGTGGACAAAAATATTTACAACAAGGGGTGGTGAGGGACAGAGTCTCTGAATTAAGCAGAAAGCTCTCACCCAGTCAAGAGATCAGGGCTAGATCCAACACAGTTTTTTAGCTCACTGCACCATCCCAGTTTCAGAACCTGGCTGTATGCAAATTAGTCTGTTCCTGTCCCAGTGCATGATGGGAACAGGACAAACCAAACTACAGAAGCCAATTCTTACACTGGGAAGGAAACAAGCTCCCGGGGACCGGTTTCTGGCATTACAGCCGTCTTCGGCCCGGTTTGCTTGAATCCTGATGGTGCAATGAGCAAGGGTCTCACATCTGAGAATACCCTTCCACGCTTAGGGTGGACAAAAATATTTACAACAAGGGGTGGTGAGGGACAGAGTCTCTGAATTAAGCAGAAAGCTCTCACCCAGTCAAGAGATCAGGGCTAGATCCAACACCGTTTTTTAGCTCACTGCACCATCCCAGTTTCAGAACCTGGCTGTATGCAAATTAGTCTGTTCCTGTCCCAGTGCATGATGGGAACAGGACAAACCAAACTACAGAAGCCAATTCTTACACTGGGCAGGAAACAAGCTCCCGGGGACCGGTTTCCGGCATTACAGCCGTCTTCGGCCCGGTTTGCTTGAATCCTGATGGTGCAATGAGCAAGGGTCTCACATCTGAGAATACCCTTCCACGCTTAGGGTGGACAAAAATATTTACAACAAGGGGTGGTGAAGGACAGAGTCTCTGAATTAAGCAGAAAGCTCTCACCCAGTCAAGAGATCAGGGCTAGATCCAACACCGTTTTTTAGCTCACTGCACCATCCCAGTTTCAGAACCTGGCTGTATGCAAATTAGTCTGTTCCTGTCCCAGTGCATGATGGGAACAGGACAAACCAAACTACAGAAGCCAATTCTTACACTGGGAAGGAAACAAGCTCCCGGGGACCGGTTTCTGGCATTACAGCCGTCTTCGGCCCGGTTTGCTTGAATCCTGATGGTGCAATGAGCAAGGGTCTCACATCTGAGAATACCCTTCCACGCTTAGGGTGGACAAAAATATTTACAACAAGGGGTGGTGAGGGACAGAGTATCTGAATTAAGCAGAAAGCTCTCACCCAGTCAAGAGATCAGGGCTAGATCCAACACCGTTTTTTAGCTCACTGCACCATCCCAGTTTCAGAACCTGGCTGTATGCAAATTAGTCTGTTCCTGTCCCAGTGCATGATGGGAACAGGACAAACCAAACTACAGAAGTCAATTCTTACACTGGGAAGGAAACAAGCTCCTGGGGACCGGTTTCTGGCATTACAGCCGTCTTCGGCCCGGTTTGCTTGAATCCTGATGGTGCAATGAGCAAGGGTCTCACATCTGAGAATACCCTTCCACGCTTAGGGTGGACAAAAATATTTACAACAAGGGGTGGTGAGGGACAGAGTCTCTGAATTAAGCAGAAAGCTCTCACCCAGTCAAGAGATCAGGGCTAGATCCAACACCGTTTTTTAGCTCACTGCACCATCCCAGTTTCAGAACCTGGCTGTATGCAAATTAGTCTGTTCCTGTCCCAGTGCATGATGGGAACAGGACAAACCAAACTACAGAAGACAATTCTTACACTGGGAAGGAAACAAGCTCCCGGGGACCGGTTTCTGGCATTACAGCCGTCTTCGGCCCGGTTTGCTTGAATCCTGATGGTGCAATGAGCAAGGGTCTCACATCTGAGAATACCCTTCCACGCTTAGGGTGGACAAAAATATTTACAACAAGGGGTGGTGAGGGACAGAGTCTCTGAATTAAGCAGAAAGCTCTCACCCAGTCAAGAGATCAGGGCTAGATCCAACACCGTTTTTTAGCTCACTGCACCATCCCAGTTTCAGAACCTGGCTGTATGCAAATTAGTCTGTTCCTGTCCCAGTGCATGATGGGAACAGGACAAACCAAACTACAGAAGACAATTCTTACACTGGGAAGGAAACAAGCTCCCGGGGACCGGTTTCTGGCATTACAGCCGTCTTCGGCCCGGTTTGCTTGAATCCTGATGGTGCAATGAGCAAGGGTCTCACATCTGAGAATACCCTTCCACGCTTAGGGTGGACAAAAATATTTACAACAAGGGGTGGTGAGGGACAGAGTCTCTGAATTAAGCAGAAAGCTCTCACCCAGTCAAGAGATCAGGGCTAGATCCAACACCGTTTTTTAGCTCACTGCACCATCCCAGGTTCAGAACCTGGCTGTATGCAAATTAGTCTGTTCCTGTCCCAGTGCATGATGGGAACAGGACAAACCAAACTACAGAAGCCAATTCTTACACTGGGAAGGAAACAAGCTCCCGGGGACCGGTTTCTGGCATTACAGCTGTCTTCGGCCCGGTTTGCTTGAATCCTGATAGTGCAATGAGCAAGGGTCTCACATCTGAGAATACCCTTCCACGCTTAGGGTGGACAAAAATATTTACAACAAGGGGTGGTGAGGGACAGAGTCTCTGAATTAAGCAGAAAGCTCTCACCCAGTCAAGAGATCAGGGCTAGATCCAACACCGTTTTTTAGCTCACTACACCATCCCAGTTTCAGAACCTGGCTGTATGCAAATTAGTCTGTTCCTGTCCCAGTGCATGATGGGAACAGGACAAACCAAACTACAGAAGCCAATTCTTACACTGGGAAGGAAACAAGCTCCACCCCCTTTTCTGAATCGATTTTGGCCACTATAGGTGTGGCAGGGTATACTCAGACATGAGTCCCTTTCTCACTGCTCCATCAGGAATCAAGCAAGCCGGGCCGAAGACGGCTGAAATGCCAGAAAAAAAGCCCGGTAGCTTGTTTCCTTTCTGGTGAAGAATTGGCTTGGTAGTTTAGTCTGCCCTGTTCCCATGATGCACTGGGCCAGGGACATACTGATTTGCATATAGCCAGGTTCTGAGCTGGGATGGGGCAGTGAGATAAATAACGGTGATGGATCAAGCCCTGATCTTTGGACTGGGTAAGAGTGGTCTGCTCAATTCAGACACTCTGTTCATCACCACCCCCTTTTCTGAATCGATTTTGGCCACTATAGGTGTGGCAGGGTATACTCAGACATGAGTCCCTTTCTCACTGCTCCATCAGGAATCAAGCAAGCCGGGCCGAAGACGGCTGAAATGCCAGAAAAAAATTCCCGGTAGCTTGTTTCCTTTCTGGTGAAGAATTGGCTTGGTAGTTTAGTCTGCCCTGTTCCCATGATGCACTGGGCCAGGGACAGACTGATTTGCATATAGCCAGGTTCTGAGCTGGGATGGGGCAGTGAGATAAATAACGGTGATGGATCAAGCCCTGATCTTTGGACTGGGTAAGAGTGGTCTGCTCAATTCAGACACTCTGTTCATCACCACCCCCTTTTCTGAATCGATGATGGGATATAGGCAAGAATATCCCAAAAATATTAGTTTATTTTCTATATTACTGGTTTCGGCTGGATTACCTATAGCCAGGGAATGGATCTCACCAAAGCCACCATCTGTTATGGATTGGTGGTGGTTGGTGAGACAAATTTACGATATCGAACAGGCAATCAATCAATCAATCAATCAAAGCATTTGTATAGCGCACTACTCACCCGGAGGGTCTCAAGGCGCTAGGGGAGAGGGGGTCGCTACTGCTCGAACAGCCAGGTCTTGAGCTGCTTCCTGAAGGCAAGGTGGTTCTGGGTCAGGCGGATGTGGGTCGGGAGGGAGTTCCAGGTCTTGGCGGCGAGGTAGGAGAAGGACCTTCCCCCTGTGGTGGCGCTTCGGATGCGGGGGACGGCGGCGAGGGCGTGGCTGGTCGATCGAAGCTGGCGTTTGGGAGCGTAGAAGTTGAGGCGGCTGTTGAGGTATCCTGGGCCTTGGTTGTGCAGGGCTTTGTGTGCGTGGGTGAGGAGACGGAAGGTGATACGTTTGTTGACCGGGAGCCAGTGCAGGTCTCTCAGGTGTCCGGAGATGTGGCTGCGGCGGGGGATGTCCAGGATGAGTCGTGCTGAGGCGTTCTGGATCCGCTGGAGTCTCTTCTGGAGTTTGGCGGTGGTTCCGGCGTAAAGGGAGTTGCCGTAGTCCAGTCGGCTGGTGACCAGGGCCTGGGTGACCGTCTTCCTGGTCTCGGTGGGGATCCACCGGAAGATCTTGCGTAGCATGCGTAGGATATTGAAGCACGATGAGGAGACGGCGTTGACTTGTCTGGTCATGGAGAGGGAGGAGTCCAGGATGAAGCCCAGGTTGCGTGCGTGGTCTGTTGGTTTTGGTGCGCTGCTTAGGGCGGGGCGCCACCAGGAGTCGTCCCAGGCGGAGGGTGAGGATCCCAAGATGAGGACTTCCGTCTTGCCAGAGTTCAGTTTCAGGCGGCTGTTCTTCATCCATTCGGCTACCTCTTTCATCCCTTCGTGTAGGTTGGCTCTGGCGGTGGCGTGGTCGTTGGTGAGGGACAGGATCAGCTGGGTGTCGTCGGCGTAGGAGATGATGTTGAGGTTGTGCTGGCGTGCGATGGCTGCGAGGGGACTCATGTAGACTTTGAAGAGGGTTGGGCTGAGCGAGGAGCCTTGAGGAACGCCGCAGATGACTTCGGTGGCTTCTGATCTGAACGGGGGGAGGCGGACTCTCTGTGTCCTTCCGGCGATGAAGGAGATGATCCACTCCAGTGCCTTCTCCTGGATTCCGACGTTGCTGAGGCGCTGTACTGGGGTGCAGTGGCAGACTGTGTCGAAGGCCGCGGAGAGGTCTAGGAGGATGAGGGCCGCTGTTTCTCCGCTGTCGAGCAGGGCTCGGATGTCATCGGTTGCTGCGATCAGGGCGGTCTCGGTGCTGTGGTTGGCCCAGAAGCCAGACTGCGAGAGGTCGAGGGATCCGTTCGTCTCGAGGAAGGCGGCCAGCTGTTTGTTGACGGTCTTCTCAATGACTTTTGCGGGAAACGGGAGCAGCGAGATGGGTCGGTAGTTCTTGAGGTCGGTGGGGTCGGCTGATGGCTTCTTCAGTAAGACGCTGAGTTCGGCGTGCTTCCAGCTCTCCGTGAAGGTAGCGGAGTTGAAGGAGGTGTTGATGATGTCCCGCAGGTGGGGTGCGATGATAGCGTCAGCCTTGTTGAAGACGTGGTGGGGGCAGGGGTCGGTCGGAGATCCGGAGTGGATGGAGTTCATCGTGCGGATGGTGTCTTCGGTGCTGATCGTGGTCCGGGCGCGGAGGGTGGTGGTGGGGGGCGGTGGTTCAGTCGTGGCGTGCGTCGGTTGAGTGCTGAAGCTGTTGTGTATGTCCGCGATCTTGTTGTGGAAGTAGGAGGCGAGGGAGTTGCAGAGGTCTTGCGAGGGAGTGATGTCGTTGTTTCCGGCGTTGGGGTTGGAGAGCTCTTTAACGATGTTGAAGAGTTCCTTGCTGTTGTGTGCGTTGTTGTCCAGTCGTTCCTTGAATGCAGTCTTCTTGGTGGTGTGAATCAGTTGGTGGTGTTTTCAGGTGGCGAGCTTGAGGGCAGTCATGTTGTCCGGGGTGGGGTCTCTGCGCCAGGCGTTCTCAAGGGCTCTGCAGTTCTTCTTGGAGCACTTGAGTTCGGCGGTGAACCAAGGGGCTTCCTTGCTGCCGGGTCTGCTAGGCGTGGTCCTCAGAGGGGCAAGGTTGTCTGCGCAGTCGCTGATCCACTTTGTGAGGTTGGTGGCCGCTTGGCTGGGGTTCGTTGCGCTGGTGGGTGGGCTCCCGTTCAGGGAAGTTGCGAGCTGTTCGGCTGTGATCTTGTTCCAGCTTCTGCGTGCAACCTGTTGCTGGTGGTGGTGGATCGTGGTCCTTCTGAAGCTGAAGTGGACGCAGCTGTGGTCCATCCAGTGGAGTCCGGTGGCGTGGCTGAAGGCGATGTCCTTGCTGAATGAGAAGACGGGGTCGAGTGTGTGTCCGGCGTAGTGGGTGGGGGTGGTCACCAGTTGCTTGAGACCGAGGTTGGTGAGGTTGTCCAGCAGGGTGGTGGTGTTGCGGTCGTTGTTGTTCTCCAGGTGGAAGTTGAGGTCCCCGAGGAGGATGTAGTCAGCGGAGGGGAGGGCGTGCGGGGTGATGAAGTCGGCGATGTCCTCACTGAATTGTGTGCGTGGTCCCGGGGTCTGTAGATGAGGGTGCCTCTGAGGGTGGTCTTGGGGTCGATGTGGATCTGGAAGTGCAGGTGCTCAGCGGCGGTGAGGGTGTCGTCGGTGTTGGTCGTGATGCGGATGGAGTTCCTGTGGATGATGGCGATGCCTCCTCCTGTCTGGTTGACGCGGTCCCTCCGGATGATCTTGAAGCCGTCCGGGATGGCGATGGCGATGTCGGGCGCTGAAGAGGCGTTCATCCAGGTTTCCGTGAGGAAGGCGACGTCTGGGGCTGTGGTGTCGATCAGGTCCCAGAGCTCGACGGCGTGTCTGTGGACGGAGCGGGTGTTGAGCAGGATGCACTTCAGGTGGCTGCTGTTGTTGCACGTTGGGGTCTTGGGCACTGCTGGAGTGGTGCAGGTCCGGATGCAGGAGAACTTGCAGGAGTTGCAGAAGAAGGGTCCATGGGTGCGTCTCGGGGTGGCTTGGTAGCAACCCGGGAGTCAGCCGGCGTTGAGTGCGTTGAGTTCGGTGGCGTTGTAGGTCCGGCGGGTGGGCTGTTGTCGGCGGGAGCCAGGGGTCCTGGCGCTGGGCGCAGTCCGGTCGCATTGGCTAAAGTAAGAGGTCCTTATTCAGTGGTAAAGTTTATGACATTTTGGGGGTCTTTGTTTTCGACCAATTAAGGTTCTGTGCTAAATTGTATTATACCGGAAGGACGTATATATATTCAGTATGTTTGTTTTTTTTTCTTTTTTTTGTATACACTGCTGTGTGCTTTTGTATTAACTTCCAGTTGACAAATAAAAATAAAAAACAATAAAAAAGTTATGCACACACTTACAGACCCATATGTTCAGTTATACATCCAGTCTCCCAGCTATACTGCCAGTGATATACCTATTTACAAAAACATAGAACCACTCACACACCCAGTCAGATAGCGACAGTCACGTACAAATTCACACACACAGCAGTTATGTATCCAGCAGTGTCACAGCCAGTTGCACTCACAGCTACATACCCTAGTACTCACTAATATAACTAGTAAGCATTCCATATAGCTGGTTACATACACATTTACTGGCCCATAGATTTACTAAGAAAGCCAGTCACACAACTCATAGTTGCTTGCACTTTCGGTGACACACCCATAGAGGGACGGATAGACTCTGCATATGTTCCCAAGTACTGATACAACCAAGTCACTCAACAGGGGTAGTGAGATCGGAGCAGGCAGAAGAGTGCAAGCAGTTCACAACACAGACATTAGCATTTAGTTTGTAAATATCAAGCAACAGCAGCATTAAATTCAGTTGCGTAGCCTCTGTGCACTGTCTGCAGGGACACCCAAGCAGTCCCAAGAGTGGGAGCAGCCCACTTCATAGAGATTAGCAATTGGTTTGTAAATATCAAGCAAAAGCAGCAGTATATTCTGGTGTGTTTCCACGGTACAACAAGTTAAGTGACATCAGAACGGGTCCAACAGTGCAAGCAACTCACTACGCAAAGATTACAATACAGTCCCTTACATAGTCACTCACTCACCCATGCCTCTGGTTACAAATCCACTCACTCACCCATACATCCAATTACACACCCACCCACACACTCTTGTATCCAATCACACCCATGCAATGATACATAGAACCACTAACACACCCATCCTCTAATATCACAGGTATATTAACAGAATGAAATACAAACTTAAATTCACACAAAAAACAAAGGTTACAGGGATGTTACAGTTAAAAAAACAATTTTAAAAACTTTCAAAATTCACAAACAAAATCAAAGGTTACATGGACTTTATAGTTAGGCCAAAACATTTTTAAAACATAGTATTTCACTGAAAAAAAGAAAGGTTACAAGGACATTATAATTAAGAAATGGAAATTAAAAAACCATCAGAAATTCACTGACAAAACAAAAGGTACTTGGATGTCATAGTTAGGCTCAGACTTTACATGCACAAACTATAGAAATTTAGCAGTTATGGTATGACCTCACATATTACATTACCCATGACATGGTCAGAGAGTGAGTGAATGTGTAAGTGGTTGTTTGATGACTGATACGGGCCATGATTGCATGTATGGGTGAGTGAGTGCATGTGGGAGTGCCTGTATTGATGAGTGAGTGCATCTGTATGGCTGTATGAGTCAGTGAGTGGTTGCATGAGTTGTTTTGTGGACGTGTGAGTGAGTGTGTGAGTGTGAGTGACCAGAATGGAACCTCACCTGCCCCTTTATCCAACAAGAGTCCACGGTTTTGCACAAAATATCTTCCCAAATGGACTACTTTCTACTGGTTCATTAATAAGTTTTACCTTGATGGGTAAATGTCCTGTAAAACATCTGAATAATGGATCACAAGGGATAGTCTCGACTGACATTATGGATGTTTCAACAAACTGTGTTCCTTATGTATCTTTATCCCAAAATCTTTGATAACATGAATATTCCTATAGAAAAGATAATAAGACTACAAAGAGATAGATCTCCACCAAACAAGGGTACCTTCTCTGAATTATAAGAACTAAGTGCTTCTTCGTTTGATGGAGATGTCCAAAATAGGCGGGAAAAGCGCTAGGGGACATTTCGGTAAGCTGTCCATCATCCTGGAAAACGGGGGGAAGACCTTTGCATATTAATAAGGTAGGAGGGGGCAGGACCAAACAGGTGAGACTTCCAGGTGATTTGCACATTTTCATGCTGGTAGTAATTTAAAGGGAGCACCATGGACTCTGCTCTCACCAGAGGTCAAGAAAGAACCCTATTGTCAAAGTCACTACAGATTGCACTCTGAAAAATCAACGATGCATCAGCTCCACAAAGCATTTCATATCCTTTTTCATCGCCTTTCACCCCGAATTACTGGAAGGGAGGGGCCACGTGGCTCACTCCCCGGACAGATTTTGGTCCCGGTGACCCCATCCCCGAGGGCACAGCCAAAAATGAATGGGGAGGAGGCTGCACATTCTCCTTCCCCAAGCAAATTTCAGCCTGGGGACCCCATCTCTAGGGGCCTGTTTTCTTCATGCTGGGTGCCCTGGAGGCCACCCAGGGCACCCAGTGCTATATTGGTGACCATGGAGGGAACCTAAATGTCCCTGCAGTGCCTTCTGGCTCCTCGCCTCTGCTATGCATGGCTTTGGCACATAGGAAGCAGAATTTTGGGTGGAGGCGCAATTCTTTTATCTGCTTTCCTGCTCACTTGATGGCAGGCTTACCCCAGTGAGGTTGTGGTCCCCGGGACCCACAGGGTCCTTTTGGCATTCTTCTCATTTCAGAACATAAGCCCCATGGAGTTGGTGGTCCCCATATTCTGTAGAGTCACAGGTGGGGGGGATCGACCTAGCCCCCACAATATTAGATGTCATGCTCGGGGATCTGGTGGTCCCCGGGGCTCAAAAGAGACCACAGAGGGGTACTGTGTGGCACCCCCGCTAATATAAGAAAGCCCCTGGGAGGCAGTGGTCCCTGAGGTTTAAATCACCCTTGAAGTAGGGGGCTGCAAGCATCCCACCCCTTTTCTTTTATTAAAACTTGATTCCAGGACCTGGCATTCTCAGGGGCTCATCATTAAAGAAGTGCAGGAGCCTGTGCTAGGTATAGATATATAGATATCTATACCTAGATATATAAATGGTGTTTTTCAGTTGATATCTCTGAAACTACTGAACAGATTTCAAATCAAATCACAAAAAGCACACTTTCTGGACCAAGATCGAGCTCTCTGCCAAATTTGGCGTCCTTCTGTCAAGAGGTTCGGCTGTAGCGGTGTTCTAAATCCCTAAGGAAAATTGTATGGGGAAAAAGTGAATGGGAACCTACCCATTTTCTCGGCCCCTGCTTGTTGTAGCAATGAAAAACTTTCAAGACAGTAGCCGAAGTGGGTGGGAGGCTACTTTTGCAAATTTTGTGAAGATTTGCCAAACAGCACCGAAGTTATTGGCAAAACAAAAAACACTTTTCCAAGGAAACTAGGTCTTAACTTTATGTACCTACTGGTTATGTATAAACATTTTTTTAATATATATATAGAAGGATGGGAGCTAAAATGTGTAGACCATCCATTGGTGTGTTTGCACTGTGGTGTAATAAAACAAAAAAGAAGAAACCTACAGTCTATGGTGCATGAGTTTTTTATTGTGGAAAGAAGCAATTACCGAGCATTTTATATATATATATATATATATATATATATATATATATATATATATATATATATATATATATATATATATATATATATATATTACCTACTGGCGGTCGCCAGTAGGTATATATAGTTAGGATTTTTTCTCTATGGAACTTTTGAAAATTCTATGTCTAATAACTTTGGTGTTTGTGGACAGAATCGGCTGAAATTTTCAGGAAAATGGCACATTTTATTTCTGAGCAGCCCCTGAAAATTTGGGGGGGTTTCGTCGAGGGGGGCTGAGAAAAAAGGGGGGTCCCAAAACGCGTTTTTCCCATTAATTTTTTCATAGGGCGTTTGGCCTCACTTTTAGCTCGAACGGCTGAATGGATTTACACGAAACTTGGCAAAAATTTAGGGACTGTTAGCCCGATGTGCCTTTGCTGGGTCTCAATATATGTGCTCCAGTGGATTTTGAGAAATTAACGTTTAAAAAAACAGATATATCTGTGACAGCGTCCCGGATAGCGCTCCAGATCGCGTACTTTTCGCGTAACGGAGCTTTGTGAAGCGAAGCTGATTGGCTCTCCGGTGTCTGTCAACATTCTAAACAGTCCGGTGCGGCCGCCATCTTGTCTCTCGGTAGGATCGAGAGACAAGAGGAGGAGTAAAACGAAGGGGGAATTTAATGAAAGGGGGCAAGGTAGACTCCTCTTGACCCCCAAGGAATGATGTTGGGGTTATTAAAGGGTCCCGTGGGGAAAATAAAAAAAATTTGATTTTTCGCGGTAGAAGCGCTTCTCGGTTCACGAACCGGGTCGCAAACTGGTAGCGAAACGGGAATTTTGCCATTTTGTGTTTCGATTTAATTAAATTAATAGATGGAGGAAAAGCAATGTGAGTATTGGGTATAAGGGGGTATGGGAGAGGTATCCTGACCCCCTATGTTTTCTGAGGGTGGTTGAGGAGGCTCATATATGTTGATACTTGTCTTCCAGCGGTTGCGGGTGAGCGTTTTTCTTTTTGCCGCTTGACTTCTGTTAACGTTCGATTAGAAGGAAATCAGGAAGTGTTGACCGCCATTTTGACACTGCGAGTAAATATATTGTTAAAAATAATTGTTATAAATTAATTCGTATTGATAAACATTGTCTGCGCCATCTTGCTTTTTTTCCAATGCCACACTTTTGTCGTGCACGGCAGCCATTTTAGATGCCTTGACCAGACCCACTCTCTGCACGCCGCCGATCCTCAGCATGGCTCCCCACCCTCGCAAGCATCTCCCCCACGCACTGGTCACCCCTGCTCTCTCTCTCATGCATGGGCCATAAACCTCCCCCCATCTGCGCTGCTCTTCCCTGAGTATCACACCCTGTGCCCGCCCGACACCTCCCTTTCACCCTATTCACTACCGCACCCTCTGACACTCCTCTTCCTCTCTGTCTGATTGTCCAGGCCTGTCCCAGGCTATCACCTAGCCCTGCGGATGTAGTTTATGGATCCAACTGTAAAGAATCACCCCTGTTCAAAGGAGTTACAGTAGATCAAGGCCCCCACCTCATGAGATCCGTCACACGACACGCGTTCCTACTATCTGATAACGATCCTGTATTGTGATTGGGGAGGGGATTCTCACTGTAAGGGTGTGTGGGACCGAGCCTGAAGCGGAAGATTCCAGGGATGCCTTTATGTACATCAAAGTCTTCACAATTATGTGTCACATTAAAAATATATAGCACTCCAACAAAGTAGTAGGATTATAACACTTTAATAACTTATAAATATATACAACGCTCCAACAAAGTAAACACGTTAAAAAAAAACTTTTTAAACAACTATTTACATGACATTGCTTTAACCAGGATAGACAAAGAAATGACACAGTGATGTAAAAGTTTCTGAAAGAAATGCCAAGAACGTCCCATGTGAAAGTGAATTTTATCTGGCAATTTTTTCTTTTCCTTCTCATGAAAAGAAAGTTAATGCCAGGTTCGTTACCTGCCTCATCTGCAAAAAAAAAACTCTCGAGAGGGACCGAAAAAAAATATAGCTATGGTAATCATACCATGCATCGGCACATGGAGAGGTGACACCCTCTTAATTATTCTAAAGCACAACTTCGAGATTTGGTGGATAACCCCCGACCGGCAAAAACATCCACCAATGACTTAGCAATAAGTGAGTCAGAGGCAAGGGAAACGGTCCCAAATCTGCAAAAGAACTTTGGGCAGATGAGATTGACTTGTGTAGCATGTGGAAAATTAATTTCATGCGGAGAGATGAGTATTACTTTAATAAATTGATCATATGAAAATCATCAATGTCCAAAACTTCCTAGAAAGTAATTTTTGTCATTTTTGAGGAAGAGAGATAACCTACAGTGGTACGGGGTCGTTTTCGTTCGTACTAGGGGGGCCAGGTGACATTCCTTCGGGGTGGCTTAGGGGCATTTAAAACAACTTCCCTGATACAGGTAGCATATAAAGTAGAGGCTAAATACCAGGATCTTTATCGATTGCTTTATGCTGTACAAAAATGAAAAACACATACAACAAACCTGGACCATTCATATTTTCAATGTTTCTGCATACTATACTTTTTAACCCTTAACTAATTGAGCTGCTTCATTTCACCTGCTTTTTTAAAAAAAATAAAAAGAAATCGGAAACAGTGGCCATTTATTCGAAACTTACCAATCTACGCGTTACAACTACGTTTGCTTTTTCAAAAACCTTTAATAAAAATGTTGGTGCCCAAGTACGGGCCTACAACCCCGTGGGCCGGCCACGGAGCAGGCTGGAACTGTAAATGGGGGGGGGGGTATTAATTTGTGGAAAACATAACAGAGTCAGTGGTCGTTGATTTCATAGTAAAAAGTGCGACAAGTGCAACAAAATCATATCGATAATTCATTGTGAGCAAGTACCAAAAGTGTCGACAATTCGAACCTTCAATAATAAATACAGTAATCAATTATGCATTAGAATTTAATATCAATTCATTGTTCGAACGTGTAATCAGTACCCGTCCCATGTCAATTCATTGTTCGAACGTATAATCAATACCCATCTCGGATCAATTCATTGTCCGAACATATAATCAGTCTTATCCCATATCAATTCATGTGCTAAAAACTGCATACATATCTCATGATATCAAGGCTGAGCAATCGGGGCACAACAAGGAGTTGAGAGTTTCATATGTACCGGCGCCATTTTGGGTGAGGTCAGGAAGGTCCAAGTATAGTCAAAATGTCTCCACCAACTCGTGGTTGGACCGGGACCTTTTTCGGCAGTCCAAAAGTTTTCGTTGAAGGGTAGCAGAGGGGACTGGAGGCATGAACCATCAGTCAAAGTGGGGTGGGAGGCAACAATCTCTCCTACGGGGTCATACTGATGTTCCACCGGAATTGATCAAGTTGGTAGTCTTGCAGGATTTGGATCATTTCAAGACTGAGGCCGGCGCCGGCATGAGCGCGCCGAAGTCCCTCGGCTACGTCGTGGTCGTTCCGTGGGTGATCATGGCAGTCATTCCCCATCGGGGGTCGGGGGCCCCCGTGGCTCTTATAGAATCGTCAAAGTTGAGGAGAACGTTTCTGGACGCAGGACTCATTTTCTAGCTGAAATCAAAAGTGTCGTTGTGCCGCAAAAGTAAACGAGACCCCGCTGGGTGAGCGGAGCATCATTGCCTCGCAATAGTGGACGAGACCTTTAGTCGGGTCAGTGGAGCGCCGCTGCATCGCAAGAGTGGAGGAACCCTTGTCGGGTGAGTGGAGCGTTGGGGGTGCAGCTGAGGGGCCCCCACCTGGGGGGGTGGGAGAGGCTCGTTTGCGTCGCCTCTCCCTCCCAGCGCACCCCACGCCGACACCTGGCGTTGATATCCGTGATGTCCGGACCAGGCGATAAGAGGGGGGGGTCGGAGGCAGAGGCAAGACATCCCCCCGTGGCCTGCAGGGCGCCGCTTCAGGACCGAACGGGGAGCTCATACCAAGCCGGGGCCAGACCAGGAGATACGAGGGGAGGGGGGGGGGTCGGTGGCATGTGCAAGACATCCCCCCCCAGTGTTGTCGCAGCCATTATTGAAGAAAGAAGAAGATCCCGTGGGCCTTGGCTCCTCTCCTGGTGCACCTTACGCGACGACCCTTTTGTTGGGTGAGTGGAGCGTTGGGGGTGCAGCTGAGGGGCCCCCACCTGGGGGGGCGGGAGAGGCTCGTTCGCGCCGCCTCTCCCTCCCAGCGCACCCCATGCCGACACCTGGCGTTGATATCCGTGATGTCCGGACCAGGCGATAAGAGGGGGGGGGGGTCGGAGGCAGAGGCAAGACATCCCCCCGTGGCCTGCAGGGCACCACTTCAGGACCGAACGGGGAGCTCATACCAAGCCGGGGCCAGACCATGAGATACGAGGGGAGGGGGGGGTCGGTGGCATGTGCAAGACATCCCCCCCCCAGTGTTGTCGCAGCCATTATTGAAGAAAGAAGAAGATCCCGTCGGCCTTGGCTCCTCTCCTGGTGCACCTTACGCGACGACCCTTTTGTTGGGTGAGTGGAGCGTTGGGGGTGCAGCTGAGGGGCCCCCACCTAGGGGGGTGGGAGAGGCTCGTTCGCGCCGCCTCTCCCTCCCAGCGCACCCCACGCCGACACCTGGCGTTGATATCTGTGATGTCCGGACCAGGCGATAAGAGGGGGGGGTCGGAGGCAGAGGCAAGACATCCCCCCCGTGGCCTGCAGGGCGCCAGAAGAGAATGGGAGGAGCAGTACATTCCGGGCCGACCATCCCACGACTTCTCCGGCTGATGGCGGCTAGTCAGGCCCCGCCCTGCACTTGTCGAGGCCTCGTCTTCCGGATGGGCGTAACCGTGGACCTGTTGCACTTCGGGAGTTTCCGGAATGGGGGTAGGTATCTGCTGATTTGTATCTATTTCATGTTACCGTTATTGGGCGTGGTGGGCGGTGGGACAGACATGCTTGGAGCAGGGGGGGGGGTGGCAGAGGTTAGCTACCTCGTGGCTGCCGTAACGTCAAGCTTGGCTTCTCTCACCACTTTCATGTTTCTTATTTCTAGCGAAGTCAAAAACTCATCAGTGGCCTACTGATTTTGTTCGATTTCTTTCCCGTCCTTTTCAAGTGTGTTTCATGCTAAAGTTTCTGTTTAACAGGATACAGTGATTACTTCGTATTTTACATATGTCTTCTTTATTAGGGGTACTCTCCGGTTGAGACAGATGATGTACCTCTAATAAATGGTCCGGGTGGAACTAGTTTCTCAATCAGTGGGGAGTAGATGGGCATGACAGATTACAACGGGGGACAAAAGTCCGCATTACCTATCCTTCACTATCAGAAAACAGAAACAACAATGACAACTAATAGTAGTGATATCCTGGGCGGGTGATGGAACTGGGATTGTTAATGGAAAAAGATCTACAGAGAAAGCTATTGGTGAATTATACTTCTCCGGAAATTTAAAACTCACAAATGTTTTATTTGTGTAATCGTTTCAGGTCAAACGGATTGTGGAAAAATGTTCAGAATGGAAGAGTCACCAAAAGGCAAAAAGTACACTCATGTATGAAAATCTTACTATTAATGCTTGACTG
Organism: Lissotriton vulgaris; assembly: GCF_964263255.1. NCBI lineage: Eukaryota > Metazoa > Chordata > Amphibia > Caudata > Salamandridae > Lissotriton > Lissotriton vulgaris. Next base: position 218,045,204 of record NC_141698.1, read on the forward strand.
AGGCCAAGGAGATCAGAGTGCATGAGTCTCATGCTCGATCGATTTAGCTAGCCGGATCGGGCAACAAAAAGTATAAAATAGTTATGTAAATAGTTATTTAATAAAATGTTTTACCCTGTTACTTTGCTGGTGTGTTGTATATATTTATAATATTTGCATAGGGTTTGTCGTTATTTTGGGTGGGGTGGGTGGCGGAGCCGAGCTGTCTTGCAGCCATCATGGTGTGGAGCTCAGTTCATCTCACTAGTTTCGTATTTCTCATGAGGGGTTGTTCTTAATGTTTCTATTTTAGCGAGGTCAAAAAGAGATCCCATTAGTGGCCTACTGATTTTGCTCGATTCCTTTTGTTTTTTTACACGATTTTTTACTATCTGCAAAGACTAAACAGAGTATTGCGACTCTGTGCTTGTTTGTAAATAGAGAATGAACCAAAGAGAACCAATTCTAAAACAGTAAATGCTTGGATAACAATCAATCAAATAGAGAGAGAAGCAGGCACGACGGATTACAACGGGGGCAAAGACCTGCGTTAACTACCCTTCACTATCTGCAAAGAGAGAGTACTCCTAAGAGAAAAGAGGGGGGGAGAGGGGGGGGCAGCGTTCAAAGCACATCAGCGTGCATAAACACGAAAATGTTTTTACCTATCACGTACTTGACATTTGACAGCTTATGATATTTGCTATTAAAAAACCATTGAAATTCACTGAAAAAACCATAGGTTATAGACCATATATAGTTAGGAATTAGCATTTACAAAACCTTGAAAATTCACTGAAAAAACCATTGGTTAAAGACCATATATAGTTAGGAATTAGCATTTACAAAACCTTAATTTACTCGCACAAAACCATAGAAATTCGCATATATAGTTAAATGCAATAACTATATATCGCGCACCCGCAATCCACTGCTGATGATGTCACATATTACATCATTCATGACATGGGCAGTGACATTACTGATGACATCACTGATGACAACTCAAATGACATCACTGATGACAACTCAAATGACATCACTGACAACATCACTGATGACATCAATCATGTGATAATACGATCAACCTCTTCAGATTCTAATATAACCTTAGATACACTCAGAGTAAACAGACACTCACAGACTGTCACTCATCCATGGAGTTACTCACACACCTAGTCAGTCATGCACTGAATCAATCACACCTCCATTTCCTCAACTATACAGTTATACACACCTTACTTATTCAAACATATACTAACACATATTTACTCTCATATACAATCCCTGATACAAGTTTTCAATGATCCATTCAGCCACTCACACATTCACTGGCTCTTATACACAGTAATTGATATATGTTAACTCTCACATGAATTGTGTTTTACATATGTACTTACTTTGACATGTAGCACTGAGATATCCATTCACTCACCAATACACTCATACACAGTCAACCACCCATACAGCTGTTTCCACATGCACTTTTGAACCCATACATCTAGTGAATCAACTGCTCACACATCTATGCACAGAGTCATACACCTCCCAGCCACCCACACACACTCAGTCTCCCATACAAATACTTGGGCAACCAATCAATAACCCATATAGTTACTCATATAGCTACTGATCAACACATGCAGCAGTTCATAGAACAACAGATATAATGATGCACAAATTAAGACAGTTTAGTCACTAACCCATGCACTCAGTGAGACACATTTAATCACTCTCTCATACAGTCAGTCATGCACCTACTAAATCCTTCATCCAGACACTTATACATCCACTCATTCTTCAATATGTAAGACATATTTTAACTTTACAGAAACATACAGTCACTGGATGATGTCATCAGTGATGTCATCAGGGATGTCACTGACCATGTCATGAATGATGTAATATGTGACATCATCAGCAGTGGATTGCGGGTGCACGATATATAGTTATTGCATTTAACTATATATGCGAATTTCTATGGTTTTGTGCGAGTAAATTAAGGTTTTGTAAATGCTAATTCCTAACTATATATGGTCTATAACCAATGGTTTTTTCAGTGAATTTTCAAGGTTTTGTAAATGCTAATTCCTAACTATATATGGTCTATAACCTATGGTTTTTTCAGTGAATATATATATATATATATATATATTCACTGAAAAAAAACATAGGTGTCAGACATGTTACAGTTAGGAATTAGCATTTAAAAAACCTTAAAAATTCACTGAAAAAAACATAGGTTTTAGGGATGTTATAGTTAGTTGGACATTTCACTCGTACAAAACCATTGAAATTCCCCTGTTACAGTTAGTTGTACTAACTATAACTCGCGCGTCCGTAATCCACTGCTGTTGATGTCACATAATACATCATTCATGACATGGTCAGTGACATCATTGATGACATCACTCATGACATCTCCAATGACATCACTGATGACATCACTGATGACATCACTGATGACATCATCCATTGAATGTTGTTTGGTTCAATATTTAAATAAGTATTACAATCTGCCCTGAAGACTGAGTGGCTGTATAAGTTTCTGAATGGGGGGTTTAGTAGCAATGTGATTGACTGTCTAAGTGACGAATTTAAAGTATCTGACTAAATATATGGGATAGTGATTAAACTGTGTGAATACCTGTATCACTCTATCTCTTGTTGTGTAAACTACTACATAAGTTGATTACTAGCTATGTGAAAGTCTATATTAGTTATTAATTAGTTAAGTGAGTATTTGTATGGGATAGTGAATGAATGTGTGTGTGGTTGGGTGGGAGGTGTGTGACTGTCCAAAGTTGCGTAAATAGTTGATTTAGTAGGTATATGAGGTTAAGACTGTACGTGGAAACAGTTGTTTGGGTGAGTGACTCTCTTTATGGGTGTGGTGATGAGTAAATATATTTCTCAATGATACATGTCCAGCAAACTAGAAAAACAAAAGGCAGTGTATGTGACAGTTGTTGTATATAAATAAGTTTACATAAGACTCAGTGATTGTATGAGTGGCGTTTGGATAACGGTATACTTGTAATAGTGATTTTATAACACACTAAGTATTAGTTACTATCTATATGAATACATAAAGTGGTGTTTGTGTAAGTGTGTAGCTTAGTAAATATAAGTATGATCAATTGTTTGCATAAGTGAGTAGCATAAGTGAATAGGATGTGTGCTGGTGTGTAATGTTGATGTAGGTGTATAAGTATATTTAATAGTGTTCTATTGATCTTTGTTAGCATGTATGAGGGAATCTATAGGTAAGTGTTTAGATGTGTGTGCAGATGTAGGAATCACTGAGGGGGTTTTTAGAAACTTGTATTGGTGTGGTAATGGTTTCAAATATGGTACTCCATATTTTATAATGAGTGTTGAAAGGTTATACTAGTGTATGATAAGATGTATCAGATTGTCACGTGGATGATGTCATCAGTGATGTAATTTGAGATGGCATCAGTGATGTCATCAGTGATGTCACTGACCATATCATGACTGATGTAATATGTGACATCATCAGCAGATGATTGCGGGCGCGCAAGTTATAGTTAGTACAACTAACTATAACAGGGAATTTTAATGGCTTTGTATGAGTGAAATGTCAAACTAACTATAACACCCCTAAAACCTAAGGTTTTTTCAGTGAATTTCTAAGGTTTTTTAAATGCTAATTCAAACTATGACATGTCTGAAACCTATGGTTTCTTCAGTGAATTTCAAAGGTTTTTAAATGATAATTCCTAACTATAACATGTCTGAAACATATGGTTTTTTCAGTGAATTTCAAAAGTTTTTTTAAATGATCATTTTTAAATGTATTAATTCTTATATTTATTTTTTTGATACTGATTTACTATTTTTTTTAAAACAATTTTTAGATATTTTAATTTTTAAATTACTTTATAATTACATTATACATTACATTACAAAATATACTTTCTCAGAATGAATTACTTTAGTTTAAATACTTTGCAAATAGCAATAGAGTTTTAAGTACAGTACTTACAGTTATTGCATTGTGCAACAAAATTTCAATCCCAATGCAACATTGAGCTGAATGGGAATTTCTAGTTAAACGGAATTAGTTACTTTATGGATTACTTTTCTAACCACAGGACTGGATTCTAGATTCAGTCCTGGGACATCTCCTGTAAACAGTTGAGTAAAAGCGTTTTGGTTACAGTACCGATTTTTAAGGAATATTATTATATTTTAAAAGTTGACACTTGTTAACTTTTTCACATAGAATCAATGGGAGGAAATTCACTTAGCAAGTAAGTAGTGTTATCTTTACTTTTTCTTACTCAGTGGTGGATCCTGGATCCAGCACTGGTGCCTCTCCTGTAAACAGTTGAAAGAATGCGTTTACGTCCTACAGGCGATTTTTTAGGAAAACTTGTAGTTTGTGAAAATAGGCACAAATTTTTCTGGTGAAAAGCAGACAATGGATTCCTATGGAAGGAAATACAAGTTACTTGTAAGTATGGTTATAATTACTTTTCAGGTTCAGTGCTGGGCTAAAAGATGCAGCACTGAGCTTTCTCCTGATAACAGGTGAGTAAATCAAAGTTCGTTGTTCGGATGATTTTAGGTGAATATTTAAAAGTTGCAAAACACACTTAGAAGAATTTCCAAGTGAAACCAGTCAATGTTAGCCTGTGGAAGGAAATTCAAGTTACTGGTAAGTATGGTTAGAATTACTTTTCAGGATCAGTACTGGGCTAAAAAATGCAGCACTGAGGTCTCTCCTGATAACAGGTGAGTAAATCGGAATTCGTAGTACATCCAGTAAACACAGAGCTGCGTAGCAGAAAGATGCAAAAAGGGGCACGGCCTGCATCACCTCTCTGCAACGCAGCACAGTGGCACTTCCTGGAAGCACCTGGTGGGAACTTGTCCCCCATGGTCCCTCAAGATTGAATTGGAATTTTTTCCCCAACTTAAAACGCGCCACAGGGTGTGTTTGCACACATAACATCAGGCCCCTCCTCTCCCTTCACCACTGTGTAAACGCGCCCTGTCACAATTCTAAGTTGGGATATTAAGTCCCCTTCAATTCTAAGGGTCCCTAGGGTCAAACTAGCCCACTATGTGCCTCCAGTAAGCACCACAGAGCTGCGTTGCAACAAGGTGTAAAAAGGGGTGTAGCCTCTGAACACCTGTATGCAACGCAGCTCCCTGGAGCATACTGGGCATACCTGTTGGGCTATTTGGCCCTCAGGGACCCTCAGTATTGAAAGAGAATTAATTCCCCAACTTAAAACACGCCACAGGGCGTGTTTGCACAGTGGTGAAGGAAGGAGGCGTGGCCTTAGGTGATATATCTGCAAACACACCCTGTGGCTCGTTTTAAGTTAGAGAATTAATTCCTCCTCAATCCTGTGGGCCCCTGGGGGCCAACTAGCCCACCAGGTCCCTCCAGTATGCACCAGGAGGCTCCGTTGCAGAGAGGTGTTCGGAGGCCATGCCCCTTTTTACAACACTCTGCAACGCAGCTCCGTGGCCCTTACTAGAGGTACCTGGTGGGCTAGTTGGGCCCCGGGGACCCTCAGTATTGATAAGGAATTAATTCCCCAACTTAAACCGCGCAACAGGGCGTGTTTGCACACATGTGAACTAAGCCCCCCCCTCCCTTCACCACTGTGCAAACACGCCTGTGGCACGTTTGAGTTGCAGAATTAAGTCCTTTTGAATCCTGGGGGTCCCTGAGGTCCAACTAGCCCACCAAGTACCTTCAGTAAGCGCCACAAGGCTGTGTTGCAGAGAGGTGTAAACGGGGCGTGGCCTGGAGCACCCCTCTGCAACGCAGCCCTGTGGCGCTTACTGGAGGTACCTGGTGGGCTAGTTGGCCCCCAGGGACCCCCAGTATTGAAGGGAAATTAATTCCCCAATTTAAGTGAGTTTGTGAGGGGGCAGGGCCTGGGGACGATCGCGTCTTTTTCAACAACCAAAAAAGAATTGAAAGGGGGACTGTGTGGTCACCCTTCCTTTTACTTTTTCTGGGCCCTGGGGACCCCATCCCCAGGGTCTGACCCCAAATATAAATGTTTTCAATTTTTTTATGGGAAGGGGGCCGCGTGGTCCCCCTCCTGTGGCCAATTCCTGGCCCAGGGGACCCCATCCCCCGGGGCATGGCCAATTAATGTTATTTTTTTATGGAGGGGGCTAAGCCCCCCTCCTCAGGCCACTTCAAGGCCCTGGTGACCCCATCCCCAGGGGCCAGGCTTTTTGTTTTCTAAATGTATTTTTTTTGTTAATGGGGAGTGGGGCCGCGTGGCCCCCCTCGCGGGCCACTGGAAGCCTGGGGACCCCATTCCCCGGGGCTGGCCCTCACCATTGGGGACCGTGGGGGGGTCCCCAATCCCACAACAAAAGAGGATACTACTGGTCAATCAAACAAGTAATATGCGGCAAAAACAGAAACCGTAGTAGCCAAACCTGCACTAAGCTGGAAAGGAATCCCATCAGCCCACCAAATGGCAGAACTTCATCATCTGGGATTTGAGCAACCGGCATTTTATGGCACAGCTCACCTTAAACAATCGGGTGCTGCCCTAAATCAAAACCACCAGTGATGGATCAGGCCATGATTATAAGATCTGTGGCGCTGAGAAACAAACTTTGCAGTGATACTAAGTGTACCAAAAATCATGTGTGCATTTTAAAATTGACTACCATGATAACAAGAGATAATTTTATTAGAAGCTTATCACAGTGTCAAAACTAAAAACAGAGTGCAGATAGTTTGTCAATATAACTATTGTAAGTCGGATAGACAGATCTACATGTTTCAGCCATTATGGGTAACGATAAACCACTGGCTTTCTTCAGGAGGAAGGACTACACTACTGCAAAGAAAACAAAAAACTGTGTGGTGAAAGATTAATAAATAGTGCGATACATCCTACCATGCTTGTTCCAATGTGTAGGACGAGTATTCAAAAATTGGATCCTTTCCCATTCTCTCATGGGAGGAAACCTAACCTCTCCTGGCGACTGCTCAGGTAATGAGGCCCGCTCTGTCCGTCGGTACCTCGGGCTGCTACTGAGCCAAGGGGGAGCCCCATGGTCCCGCCGCTCCCCGCCTCCTGCGGGAGCAGGCATTGTTTTCCATATGGGGAGCAGCTAACATGCAGCTCCCCATATGTAAAAGCAATCTGCTTTGCTTCGTTGAAGCGAGAGCAGGTTACCCTGCTCTCGCTTCAATGAAGCAGAGCAGTTTGCAATGGCAGGGTGGGAGCCGCGAGGCTCCCGCCCTGCCATTGCAAACAGCAGTGTCCCGGGGTGGGCACCCGGGACACTGCAGGAGCCGGCACTGGGGGGTGGCGGTCCCCAAGGCCATCGAGGGCTCCAGGAGGGGGGCCACGGGCCCCCCCCCCACATTTGTAGGAAGCCCTGGGGTGCAGGTCCCCGGGGCTGGGGGTGCCTCAAAGCCCCCCCACACCTAATTTCAATTAGCCCCAGGGGGTGGCAATCCCTGGGGCTGGGGGGACTGAGAGCCCCCCCACCCATTTGATAGAAGCCCCCATGGTAGCAGTCCCCGGGGCTGCGAGGGGGCCCCATGAGCCCCCCGCTTATATTAAATTAGAGCCTCGATGCTGCTGGTCCCCAGGGCTGGGGGGGCCTGAGATCCCCCATCCAATTTTCCTAAGCCCTGGGGGGGTGGTGGTCCCCGGGGCTGGGGGGGGCCTGAGAGCCCACCACCCATTTGATAGAAACCCCAGGGGGGTGGCAGTCCCCAGGGCTGAGGGGGGCCCCATGAGCCCCCGCATATATTAAATTAGAGCCCAAGGGGGGTGGAGGTCCCCGGGGCTGGGGAGCCTCAGAGCCCCCCGTTTAATGCTTTAAAGCCCCGGGGTGGCAGTCCCTGGGGCTGGGGCAGCCTGAGAGCCTCCCACCAATTTGAAACAAGCCCCGAGTAGGCGGTCCCCGGGCTGTGTGGGGGGGATTGGGACCCCCACACAATTTTTTAATAATGCCCCTGGGATTTGGCCCCCCGGGGGCAAATTACCATATTTACCGCTGGAGTCCGCGTTTCTTTTTTTATATATCGCTAGGATGCATGGATCCAACGCGCATCCCACGATTTAAAAAAAAGTAAAATAATTTTTGCCCTGAGCAGGCCTAGGGGTCAGGGTGTGTCTACCTTGCCCCCTTTTCGCGCTTTGCAACATTTGTTTAGGGTTTCTAGTGCCTCGGTTCTACCGAGGCACAAGATGGCTGCCAACACTTCCTGATTTTGACTGTTGACAGCCAATTAGCATACAGCTCGTGCACGGCAGGGTGCGTGCAGGCTGCGCTTAGGGTACGCGGATAGGTACGCTTGATTCACCGCACCCATAGATATATATGTACTTTTAATTGTAATTTTCTCCGGAACTACTGAACTGATTTACACCAAATAAGCAAAAGGCACGAGTCTAAACCAAGGACTACCACTTTGCAAAATTTTGTGTAATTCCGTTCAGCAGTTTGGGCTATAGCTGCGGCTAAAGGTCCTATGGGAAATTGCATGGGGAGAATGCGTTTTTGGGACCCCCCTTTTTTCTCGGTCATCGTCAAACTTTAAGGATAGGAGCGGACTGGAGCTGGACAAAGTTTTGAAAATTTCGCGCAGATTCGTCAAACGGCGCCACAGTTATTCCAAATAGAATGTTGCGGATTCCCAATGGATAATTGGCCCTAACTGTAAATACCTACTGGCAACTGCCAGTAGGTAATATATGTTTTTTATATATATATATATATATATATATATATATATATATATATATATATATATATATATATATATATATATATTCAATGAAAAAACCATAGGTTATAGTCCATATATAGTTAGGAATTTGCATTTACAAAACCTTGAAAATTCAATGAAAAAACCATTGGTTTTAGGCCATATATAGTTAGGGATTTGCATTTACAAAACCTTATTTTACTCGCATAAAACCATTGAAATTCCATATATAGTTAGATGCGCTAACTATATATTGCGCACCCGCAATCCACTGCTGATGATGTCACATATTACATCATTCATGACATGGTCAGTGACATCACTGATGACATCACTGATGACATCACTCATGTGATAATACAATGAACCTCTTCAGACTCTAATATAACCTTACATACACTCAGTATAAACAGACACTCACAGACTGTCACTCATCCATGGAGTTACTCACACACCTAGTCAGTCATGCAAAGAATCAATCACACCTCCATTTCCTCAACTATACAGTTATACACACCTTACTTATTCAAACATATTCTAACACATATTTACTCTCTTATACAATCCCTGATACAAGCTCACAGTGATCCATACAGCCACTCACACATTCACTGGCTCTTATCCACAGTTATTTATATATGTCAACTCTCACATGTATTGTGTTTTACATACGTATTTACTTGCACATGTAGCACTGAGATATCCATTCACTCACCAACACACCCATGCACAGTCAACCGCCCATATAGCTGTTTCCACATGCACTCTTGAACTCATACACCTAGTGAATCAACTGCTTACACGTCTATGCAGAGAGTCACACACCTCCCAGCCACCCACACACACACTCAGCCTCCCATTCAAATACTTGGGCAACCAATCAATAACCCATATAGCCACTCTTATAGCTACTGATCAACACATGCAGCAGCTTACACAACAACAGACATACTGATGCACAAATTAAGACAGTTTAGTCACTAACCCATGCACTCAGTGAGACACATTTAATCACTCTTTCATACAGTCAGTCATGCACCTACTAAATTCTTCATCCAGACACTTATACATCCACTCATTCTTCAATATGTAAAACATATTTAAACTTTACAGAAACATAGTCACTGGATGTTGTCATCAGTGATGTCATCAGTGATGTCACTGACCATGTCATGAATGATGTAATATGTGACATCATCAGCAGTGGATTGCGGGTGCGCGATATATAGTTAGCGCATCTAACTATATATGGAATTTCAATGGTTTTATGCGAGTAAAATAAGGTTTTGTAAATGCAAATCCCTAACTATATATGGCCTAAAACCAATGGTTTTTTCATTGAATTTTCAAGGTTTTGTAAATGCAAATTCCTAACTATATATGGACTATAACCTATGGTTTTTTCATTGAATTTCAATGGTTTTTTAAAAGCTAATATCAAAAGCTGTCAAATGTCAAGTACGTGATCAGTAAAAACATTTCGTATTTATGCACGCTGATGTGCTTTGAACGCCCCCCCCCACTCCCCTCTTTTCTCTTAGTAGTACTCTCTCTTTGCAGATAGTGAACGGTAGTTAACGCAGACCTTTGCCCCCGTTGTAATCTGTCGTACTTGCTTGTCTCTCCATTTGATTGATTATTATCCAAGCATTTACTGTTTTACAATTGGTTCTCTTTGGATCATTCTCTATTTACAAACAAGCACAAAGTCACAATACTCTGTTTAATCTTTGCAGATAGTGAAAAATCGTGTAAAAAAATAAAAGTAATCGAGCAAAATCAGTAGACCACTAATTCGATCTCTTTTTGACCTCAGTAAAATACAAACATTAGGAACAACCCTTCATGAGAAATACGAAAATAGTGAAATGAACTGAGCTCCACACCATGAGGGCTGCAAGACAGCTCGACTCCGCCACCCACACCGCCCAAAATAACGACAAACCCTATGCAAATATTATAAATATACACAACACACCAGCAAAGAAACAGAGTAAAACATTTTATTAAATAACTATTTACATAACTATTTTATACTTTTTATTGCCCGATCCGGCTAGCTCAATCGATCGAGCATGAAACTCATGCACTGATAGCAAGCGTTGAGAGTTTGTAGAACGATGGCTTCAGATTTTCCACATACGGTGTAGTGGCGCGAACTGGCAGGGGGCGTTTGGATTCTACCCCTTCCCCAAATAAGATTTTCATACGTGAATGTTCGTTCATGCTTTTAGTCCCTAAGTTGCTTCCATGTCACTGCCTTACACAAATGGCATAAGTCCTGGTTGTTGAGTGCCATACTTCAGAGTTCGAAGCAGCTCTTGTAACACTGTTTAAACCTTATTTGCACCTGCTGCAGCTTCACTATTCAAAGTAAGTGGGGTCCATTTGTGGACCTGACTGCATTGGAAAACAATGTGATACAGTGCCTCCCTAAACCGCTTGACGGAGGCCCCCGAGAGGCGGTGAGATGGCGCGGACTGAGAGGGGGCGCTTGGCTCCTGCCCCCTCCCCAAGTCGTGTTGCCCTGGTGACGCCTGAGATCGCCCCCGGCATAGGCAGCCGGCTCCCGGGGTCCGGCGGAATTTTTTCCCTTTTGAAGAATCTTCCATTCTGGACCTTGTCCCACAATCCGTTTGACCTGAAGACACGCTGTCGTGGGGCGCCCCTTTACCGTTTTAGTTGCCATTCCGCCCGCTTTTGGTACTCTGTGCCTCTTCCGCCATTCAGCTGTTTACCGCCCGCTCTTGCGACTACAACGTCTCGCTCACCATGTAGTTGAGTTGCTCCCGCTCTTAAGATTTAACCGAACTTTTTGGACTGCTGAAAGCGGTTGTATTCCGACCGCTGGTTGGTGGAGACATTTTGACTATATTCTGGACCTGCATTGTCGCGTAATGCGTCATATGACGCGACGCGTTAGCGCACCCGGAAGTGCTCCGGTGCGCAAGGCGCAGCTCCCCGGAAACGATCCAGAGCGCGCCGCGCAGCGCGTAACGTAAGCATAACAGGTCATGTGACTTGTTAATAAAACTTTTCATTGGTTCATTTTACTTTTCTTTTCCTAATGATGTAAGACTAGGTCATGTGACCTAAAAATAACACTTTTCATTGGATTAAATTTTTTTTTTCCCAAACGATGAAAGCCCCACCTTGTTTCTGGATGTTTCAGACTGAAGCTGGCGTCACCATGAGAGCACCACCATCTCGTAGCTCCGTCATGGCCATTTCGCAAGCAATCATGGCAGCCGCTCCCCACCGGAAGCCTGCGGGAGTCGACGGCCCCCAAGACTTTTGTACAATCTTCAAGGCTGAGGGGACGCTTTCGAGAATGGAACCCAAGCCATGGCAGACAAGCGTCCGAGTTCCAAGGTGTCCCAGGGCCATTGTACCGGACCAGGCCCAAATCCGAAGAGCCGGCCGCCATTTTAAGAGTCCTGTGGAAGCCGCCTATCGCTGCACAGCAAGAGTGGGAGCAACTCAACTACATGGTGAGCGAGACACTGTAGCCGTAAGAGCGGGCGGTAAACAGCTGAATGGCGGAAAATGCACAATGAAGCAAAAGCGGGCGGAATGGCGACTGAAACGATAAAGGGGCGCCCCACTACAGTAGACGAGCCTCCGCCATGTGCTTCAAAACTGCATATGTATCTCGTGATATCAAGATTGGGCAACCAGTACACAACAAGCAGTTACGAGTCCCATTTACACCGGCGCCATTTTGGGCGCGGCCGGGCAGGTCCAGGATCTAGTCAAACATAACAAATGAGGCTGACGTCTCTGAAGCAGTTGACGAACAGCAGGACATAGCAAATAAACATGAAGTCTCTAAAGCTGTTAACTCACTGCAGGACAAAACAAGTAAACCTGAAACCTCTGGAATAATTGTCGCTCAGAAGAACAACACACAAAACTCTGTAGTGTCTGTGGAAAGTAAAACAGAAGGGCACTGGAGTTTCAGACACACTTAACACTAATGACTTAACAAAGATATCGTCTGTCTATGAAGCAGCTGTCACAAGGAAATCCCTAACGCATCAGCATTCTCGGAAGAGGTTGACACAAATAACATCTTAAGGAACAAAGAAAGACCTGTTCACTCTTGACACCCCAGGTGCTGTCTATGTTGCACTATAGTGCTGCATCGAGAAAACGGACAACCCTATTGATGTGGATTTTTCATTATTGATTATTGTAAAGAAATGGCGACTCCCCCCTTTAGCAGATTAGCTAAATGTTTGTGTAATTTAGGCATAAAAGTTATAATATTGTTGTTGTTGTTGTTATCGTTATAGTTCTGGTTAATTTAAAAAAATGGTTAAATATATTTACAGTTTTTGTTGCGTTCGTTATAGTTAAATGTTAATAAAGTTTTAAAATCTCACTTTGTTGGAGTGCTATATATGTTTAAAAAATCGGATGAATGGGGCCTTGAATCGGGTTATTGTCATGTGTGGGCTTTGCAAGTGTACTGCTACAAGATCGGACATTTCAAACTCAAATGCACATTCTTTTTCTTACCTTTCCGAAGCATGGAGCGCAATAGCAGGCAGAGAAAGGATGATGCACGTGTTGAACACTGCCTGGCCTGGCAAGTTGCTGGCAGTGCCCCCCGCCCGCTCCTGAAAGAGGGCACACACACACAGCCGCCCCGAGTACTTCACAAATCTTTAAAAGACCATGCGCTTGTTCATGAGGCTTAAATGGTTTATCACCCCTTCTATAACCCCTGCATCGACCCTCTGACGTTTCCTGGAAGAATTAGCACGTAACACAATACCAAGCCCTGTCAGCTAAAACCCCCGAGAAATCATGGGGCATATTATCAAGGGGGTTTATTTCCACTTTTTTGGCTTTAAAAGCCAAAAAAAAAGAGATAAAATTATCTCCCTATTACCAAGCTGTCGCTAACACCAGTTAGTGACAGCTAAAAGGAGATAGCGACCATCTTGAGCCCCGCTTTGCATATCAGTGATATTTATCACTAATGACATGCAAAGTGGGCGTGCCAAGATTTTAGCGACTGGAAACAGTCCCTAACCATCGCTATCTCCTATTACCAACTTTTGGAGATATTCGCGCTAAGAGCGAATATCTCCAAAACCTAACACCTGCCCTGAGCAGTTTTAGCCATGTTATCCAATGGGAAGTGGATAACATGGCTAAGAGCATTTGCTGGATAATGCATGAATATCGCTGACTTTTCAACGATATTCATGCATTGCGGCCGTTTTTTATCGCATTTGCGATAAACCTTGCTAATAGCAAGGTTTATGTGCGATATAATTCGCCGATGTGCAACGATAATTTTTGTCTCTAAACAAGTTAGAGACAAAATTACCGCTAGTTGTTGGTAATATGCCCCCGGGTTCTTCCTTGCAGGAATCGGGAAGCGAAAGACTAGCACTGAAATCAGTAGTCTCACGCCTGAATCGGGAGGGTTGGCATGTCTGGATACTCTACAGCTGGGGTCATAAACTACATTCGCAGGGCTAGGTGATAGCCTAGGTCCGGCCTGGACAATCGGACACAGAGGAAGAGGAGTGTCAGAGGGTGCGGTAGTGAATAGGGTGAAAGGGAGGTGTCGGGCAGGCACAGGGTGTGATTCTCAGAGAAGAGCAGCGCAGATGGGGGGAAGTATATGGCCCATGCATGAGAGAGAGAGCGGGGGTGACCATTGCGTGGGGGAGATGCGTGCGAGGGTGGGGAGCCATGCTGAGAATCGGCGGCGTGCAGAGAGTGGCCCTGGTCAAGGCATCTAAAATGGCTGCCGTGCACGACAAAATTGTGGCATTGGACAAAACGCAAGATGGCGCAGACAATGTTTATCAATAAGGATTCATTTATAACAAAATATTTACTCGCAGTGACAAAATGGTGGTCACCACTTCCTGATTTCCATCGAATCGAACGTTAACAAACGTCACGCAGCAAAAAAAAAAAAAAAAAAAAAACACGCACAGAGCAGTTTTTAGCCATGTTATCCAATGGAAGGTGGATAACACGGCTAAGAGCATTTGCTGGATAATGCATGAATATCGCTGACTTTTCAACGATATTCATGCATTGTGGCCGATGTGCGGCGATAATTTTTGTCTCTAAACAATTAAAACGAAGCACAAAATGGCGAATTCCCGTTTCGCTACCAATTTGCGGCCCAGTTCGCGGTCCGGGAAACGCTTCTACCGTGAAAAATATATTTTTTTTTATTTTCCCCACGGGACCCTTTAATAACCCCAACAACAATCCTAGGGGGTCAAGAGGGGGATACCTTGCCCCCTTTCATTAAATTCCCCCTTCGTTTTTCACCTCTTCTTCTCTCTCGATCCTACCGAGAGATAAGATGGCGGCCGCTCCGGACTGTCACGCAGCAAAAAAAAAAAAAAGCTCACGCACAGCCGCTGGAAGAGATGTATCAACATATATGAGCCTCCTCAGCCACCCTCAGGAAATATAGGGGATTAGGATACGTCTCCCGCACCCCCTTATACCTAGTAATTTAATTAACGAAGCACAAAATGGCGAATTCCCGTTTCGCTACCAGTTTGCAGCCCAGTTCGCGGCCCGGGAAGCGCTTCTACCGTGAAAAATCATTTTTTTTTTAATTTTCCCCACGGGACCCTTTAATAACCCCAACAACATTCCTAGGGGGTCAAGAGGGGGATACCTTGCCCCCTTTCATTAAATTCCCCTTTCGTTTTTCACCTCTTCTTCTCTCTCGATCCTACCGAGAGACAAGATGGCGGCCGCTCCGGACTGTCACGCAGCAAAAAAAAAAAAAAAAAGCTAATTCCCATAGGGAATTAATCCTAACTATATATACCTACTGGCGATAGCCAGTAGGTAATATATATATATATATATATATATATATATATATATATATATATTACCTACTGGCTATCGCCAGTAGGTATATATAGTTAGGATTAATTCCCTATGGCATTTCTGAAAATTCTATGTCTAATAACTTTGGCGTTTGTGGACGGAATCGGCTGAAATTTTCAGGAAAATGGCACATTTTATTTCTGAGCAGCCCCTGAAAATTTGGTGGGGTTTCGTCAAGGGGGGGCCGAGAAAAAAGGGGGGTCCCAAAACGCGTTTTTCCCATTCATTTTTCCATAGGGCGGTTGGACTCACTTTTAGCTCGAACGGCTGAATGGATTTGCACGAAACTTGGCAAAATTGTAGGGACTGTTAGCCCGATGTGCCTTTGCTAGGTCTCAATATATGTGCTTCAGTGGATTTTGAGAAATTAACGTTTAAATCAAGATATATATCTGTAACAGCGCTCCGGGCAGCGATCCGGTCCGCTTACTTTTCGCGTTTCGGAACTTTGCGCGCAGAAAGCTGATTGGCTCTCCGGTGTCTGTCAACATTCTAAACAGTCCGGAGCGGCCGCCATCTTGTCTCTCGGTAGGATCGAGAGAGAAGAAGAGGTGAAAAACGAAAGGGGAATTTAATGAAAGGGGGCAAGGTATCCCCCTCTTGACCCCCTAGGAATGTTGTTGGGGTTATTAAAGGGTCCCGTAGGGAAAAGAAAAAAAAATGATTTTTCACGGTAGAAGCGCTTCACGGGCCGCGAACTGGGCCGCAAACTGGTAGCGAAACGGGAATTCGCCATTTTGTGCTTCGTTAATTAAATTACTAGGTATAAGGGGGTGCGGGAGACGTATCCTAATCCCCTATGTTTCCTGAGGGTGGCTGAGGAGGCTGATATATGTTGATACATGTCTTCCAGCGGCTGTGCGTGAGCTTTTTTTTTTTTTGCTGCGTGACAGTCCGGAGCGGCCGCCATCTTGTCTCTCGGTAGGATCGAGAGAGAAGAAGAGGTGAAAAACGAAGGGGGAATTTAATGAAAGGGGGCAAGGTATCACCCTCTTGACCCCCTAGGAATGTTGTTGGGGTTATTAAAGGGTCCCGTGGGGAAAATAAAAAAAAAAAGATTTTTCACGGTAGAAGCGCTTCACGGGCCGCAAACTGGTAGCGAAACGGGAATTCGCCATTTTGTGCTTCGTTAATTAAATTACTAGGTATAAGGGGGTGCGGGAGACGTATCCTAATCCCCTATGTTTCCTGAGGGTGGCTGAGGAGGCTGATATATGTTGATACATCTCTTCCAGCGGCTGCGCCATCTTGCCTTTTTTCCAGTGCCACAATTTTGTCGTGCACGGCAGCCATTTTAGATGCCAGGCTGGTCCCAGGCTATCACCTACCCCTGCGGATGTAGTTTATGGCCTCAGCTGTAGAGAATTCAGACATGCCAACCCTCCCGATTCAGGCGTGTGACTACTGATTTCAGTGCTAGTCTCCCGCCTCCCGATTTCTGCAAGCAAAAACCCGGGGGCATATTACGAACAACTAGCGATAATTTTTGTCTCTAACTTGTTTAGAGACAAAAATTATCGCCGCACATCGGCGATTTTTATCGCAGATAAACCTTGCTATTATCGCAGAAAAGTCAGCGATATTCATGTATTATCGAGCAAATGCTCTTAGCCATGTTATCCACCTCCCATTGGATAACATGGCTAAGAACTGCTCAGGGCAGGTGTTAGATTTTGGAGATATTCGCGCTTAGCGCGAAAATCTCCAAAAGTTGGTAATAGGAGATAGCGATGTTAGGGACTGTTTCCAGTCGCTAACATCTTGGCACGCCACTTTGCATGTCATTAGTGATAAGTATCACTGACATGCAAAGCGGGGCCCAAGATGGTCGCTATCTCCTTTTAGCTGTCACTAACTGGTGTTAGCGACAGCTTGGTAATAGGGAGATAATTTTATCTCCGCTTTCATGGCTTTTAAAGCCAAAAAAGCGGAGATAAACTCCCTTGATAATATGCTCCACGATTCCTTGGGGGTTTCAGCTGACAGGGCTTGGTATTGTGTTACATGGTAATTTTTCCAGGAAACGTCAGAGGGTCGATGCAGGGGTTCTAGAAGAGGTGATAAACCATTTAAGCCTCATGAACAAGCGCATGGTCTTTTAAAGATTTGTGAAGTACTCGGGCGGCGGTGTGTGTGTGCCCTCTTTCAGGAGCGGGAGGGGGGGCACTGCCAGCAACTTGGCAGGTCAGGTAGTGTTCAACACGTGCATCACCCTTTCTCTGCCTGCTATTGCGCTCCATGCTTCGGAAAGGTAAGAAAAAGAACGTGCATTTGAGTTTGAAATGTCCGATCCTGCAGCAGCACACTTCCAAAGCCCACACATGACAATAACCCGATTCAAGGCCCTATTCACCCGTTTTAAAAAAAATAGATAACACTCCAACAAAGTAAGATTATAAAACTTTATTAACTTTTAACTATAATGAACGGAACAAAAACTAAAAACATTTAAACATTTTTCAACTCAAAAAGCAACAATGGTTAGAAGCTGTCTTTTGTGCGAATAGTCCCAAGGCAGCACAACGTGCAGAGTTCTGGACGGCACCCAGGTGATGTCGCCTGGGTGCCGCACTGGTTTTGGGATCCTACAATGCAGCACAGAAAAACAGCGTGGGGCGTCCCGGGTGGTGCGGGGGGAGGCCTCGTCAGTAGCGGTCTGTTGTGCGAATAGTCCCAAGGCAGCAGAACGCGTTGAGATGTTGATGGGACTGTGTCCAGTGTCCCATGGCTGACACAACATGTACGACAGGCACCCAGGTGATGTCCAGTAAACTGCCGCACTGGTTTTGGTATCCTACAATGCTGCTCCGAAAATTGGCGTGCGGCGGCCCGGGGGGGGGGGGGCGTGGGGGAGGCGGCGTGAACGGGCCTCCCCAGGTGGCGGCCATCTAGCTGAGTTGCGCCCGCTCTTGCGGCTACAGCGTCTCGCTCACCATGTTGTTGAGTTGCTCCCACTCTTGCAGTGCAGCGATAGGCGGCTGCCACATGGCTCTTAAAATGGCGGACGGCTCCTCGGTTTTGGGCCTGGTCCACTGAAATGGCCCTGGGACACCTTGGAACTCGGACGCTTGCCTGTTAGGGCTTGGGCTCCATTCTCGAAAAGCGTCCCCTCAGCCGTGAAGATTCTACAACAGTCTTGGGGGCCCCCGACTCCCGCAGGCTTCCGGTGGGGAGCGGCTGCCATGATTGCTCGCGGAATGACCACGACGGAGCCACGAGATGGTGGTGCTCTCATGCTGACGCCAGCTTCAGTCTGAATGATCCAGAAACAAGGTGGGGCTTTCATCGTTTGGGAAAAAAAAAAATTCTAAACCAATGAAAAGTGTTATTTTTAGGTCATATGACCAAGACTTCCATCTTTAGGAAACCAAAAGTAAAATGAACCAATGAAAAGTTTTATAAACAAGTCACATGACCTGTTATGCGGCATAGGGCTACAAAAAGCGTAGAAAATCCGTTGGCACGTGAGGCGGCGTCAGTAGCGGACCGATGTGCGAATAGGCCGAAGGCAGCACAACGTGCCGAGATCCGGATGGCACCGAGGTGGTGTCCAGCAAATTGCCGCACTGGTGTGGCCATCCTACAATGCTGCGCCGAAAGACGGCGTGTCCAGCTGAGTTGCGGTCACTGTTGCGGTACAGTGACTCGAACGCGCCGAGATCCGGATGGCACCGAGGTGGTGTCCAGCAAATTGCCGCACTGGTGTGGCCATCCTACAATGCTGCGCCGAAAGACGGCGTGTCCAGCTGAGTTGCGGTCACTGTTGCGGTACAGTGACTCGAACGCGCCGAGATCCGGATGGCACCGAGGTGGTGTCCAGCAAATTGCCGCACTGGTGTGGCCATCCTACAATGCTGCGCCGAAAGATGGCGTGTCCAGCTGAGTTGCGGTCACTCTTGCGGTACAGTGAGTCGAACGCGCCGAGATCTGGATGGCCCCGATGTTGTGTCCAGCAAGTTGCCGCACTGGTGTGGCCATCCTACAATGCTGCGCCGAAAGTCGGCGTGGGGTGCCCCGTTGGCTTATGAGGTGATGTCAGTAGTGGACCGATGTGTGAATAGGTTGGAACCAGCACAAGGCGCCAAGATCCGAATGGCAAGTTGTGGATGTTGAGTGCCATAGTTGAGAGTTCTGAGCAGTGCTTGTAAGACTATCTGAAGTTTATTATAAGAATCAGAGTAAGTTGAAGACTGTCTGAAGCTTATTTGCACCTTTTGCAGCTTCACTATTGCCCAAGGTGGTGTCCAGCAAATTGCTGCACTGGTGTGGCCATCCTACAATGCTGCGCCGAAAGATGGCGTGTTCAGCTGAGTTCCGGTCACTCTTGCGGTACAGTGACTCGAACGCGCCGAGATCCGGATGGCACCGAGGTCGTGTCCAGCAAGTTGCCGCACTGGTGTGGCCATCCTACAATGCTGCGCCGAAAGTCAGTGTAGGGTGCCCCGTTGGCTTATGAGGTGATGTCAGTAGTGGACCGATGTGTGAATAGGTCGGAACCAGCACAAGGCGCCAAGATCCGAATGGCAACTCCTGGATGTTGAGTGCCTCAGTTGAGAGTTCTGAGCAGTGCTTGTAAGACTGTCTGAAGCTTATTTGCACCTGCTGCAGCTTCACTATTGCCCTGGTGTGGCCAAAGGTCGCACATGACATAGGCGGCCGGCTCCCGAGGTCCGGCGGAACTTTTTTCCTTTTCCTTTCTGCTTCTTTTCCTACAATCCGTTTCATCTGAAGACACGACCAGGTCCCTGAATGTGTGTAGGGGGACGCTATTGATTGAATGAAAATGGCGGCTTGACACAAAGCTGACTCAAGCGTTACTGTTGATGCTATACAGACAAAAATTGGTTTTCAGTTTGTACATTCTTCATGTTTTTTTTTTCCATCCAAGTCTGATTGAGAGTTTGTAGAAAAATGGCTTCAGATTTTCCACATACTACTCTTCAACATTCTTCCTAAATGTAACAATGTGAAACTCACTAGGAGAACGGCTGTTTCTGTTTCCTTTCAAAATGCTGCCAACAATATTTTCTGAATGGAAGACACCATCTTGTAGCATAAAGGGCCGAAAGGGGTTCTGGTCTGGCCGATGGTTGGTGGAGACATTTTGACTATATCTTGGACCTGCCCGGCCTCGCCCAAAATGGCGCCGGTATAAATGGGACTCGTAACTCCTTGCCCGCAAATGTATATCTAGAAAATGTTATTGTAAGTGGCCCTGTCGTATTTTAATTACAAAATGTACGTCCACCGATTCCGCAACTGTTAGACACCTTTGTTCTTGCAACCTAATGGCCCGCTCGTTACGTTCTTCTACAGTGTAAATGTCTCCTCATCATATACGATTTCAGTTTGCTCCGTGGCCGGCCCACGTGGTTATAGGCCCGTATTTGTATACTGACATTTTCACAATAAAGGTTTTTAAAACAAAACACGGTAGTAGTATTTACATTGGTAAAGTTTTTACTTTTAGTCACTGTTTTCGAATCAGTAAAAGGCAAGTGAAATAAAGCAGTCCAATTACATGACGGATAAAAGGTATAATATGTAGGAACGCAGTAAAGATAAATGGTCAAGGGCAGTTGTGTTTTTCATGTCTGCAACATAAAGTGATCGATAAGAATCTGATAATCAGGCGTATCGGCGACTAAGACAGCAGGCCGAATCTCTTTAACTCAACGGCTCCGTCATGGAAGGAAGAAACGCCCTTTTTCTCGAAAAAGAAATATATTTTACTTGCAAGACAGTTGTAAATTTTCCGGGAAAGTACATTAGCCTGGAATATTATAACATATGTTTGAAAAAAAATTATTGGTCGAAAACAATAAAAAGCGTAATTTTTAGGTCATATGATCAAGCTTTTCATCATTAAATTAACAAAAGTAAAATGAACCAATGAAAAGTTTTATGTGTGTAAATGTAAATGTGTTGTATTTGTATAGCGCGAACAGTCACCCGTAAGTATCCCGGCGCTTGTACTCCTACCACAAGGGAACCCCTCCTGGCTTTTCCTTGTGAGGTGTCCACTCCTGGGCATCCCATGGTGAAACCAGGCATCCCTTGTGTATCGGGGGCCGTTGTGGAGACTAAGCAAGCTATTGCCCAGAGTTGCAGCTTGGGGCCCATGCTTAGATTCAGCACTGAGGCGAGAATATCCAGTCAGAGGAATTTAAGCCCGATCCCGCCGAGGCGGGAATCGAACCCTGGTCCCTGGCCAGCACTTTGCATCAAGGTCTGCCGCTCTAACCATTGAGCCACACTTCTCCACTTTTATTAACAAGTCACATGACCTGTTATGCTTACGTTACGCGCTGCGCGCCGCGCCTCGGATCACTTCCGGGTGCGCTAACGTGGCGTGTCATATAACGCATTACGCGACAACGTAGGTCAAGAATATAGTCAAAATGTCTCCACCAACCAGCGTTCGGAACACAACCCCTTTCAGCAGTCCAAAAAGTTCTGTTAAATGACAACAGAGGGGACAGGCAACAAGAACTATCAGTCAAAGAGGGGAGGGCAAGTTCTTCTCTTCCGGGTCATGTTGGGGCGCTACCGGAACTGATCGAATTGGTAGTCTACAGTGTTTCTGGATGTTTCAGACTAAAGCTGGCGTCAGCATGAGACCACTACCATCTCGTAGCTCTGTCGTGGCCATTCCACGAGCAATCATGGCAGCCGCTCCCCACCAGAAGCCTGCGGGAGTCGGAGGCCCCCAAGACTTTTGTAGAATCTTCACGGCTGAGGGGACGCTTTTCGAGAATGGGACCCAAGCCCTATCAGGGAAGCGTCCGAGTTCAAAGGTGTCCCAGGGCCATTTTAGTGGACCAGGCCCAAAACCGAAGAGCCGGCCGCCATTTTGAGAGTCCTGTGGCAGCCGCCTATCGCTGCACCACAAGAGCGGGAGCAACTCAACTACATGATGAGCGAGACGCTGTAGTCGCAAGAGCGGGCGGTAAACAGCTGAATGGCGGAAGAGGCACAGTGTAGCAAAAGCGGGCGGAATGGCAACTGAAACGGTAAAGGGGCGCCCCACTACAGCGTGTCTTCAGGTCAAACGGATTGTGGGACAAGGTTCAGAATTGAAGAGTCATCAAAAGGCAAAAAGTTCTGCCGGACCCCGGGAGCCGGCCGCCTATGTCGGGGGCGATCTCAGGCTACACCAGTGCTATAAGACTTGGGGAGGGTGTCGGAGCCAAGCGTCTTCTCCGAGTCCATGGCCATCACACCGCCCCTAAGGGGCCTCCATCAAGCTGTTTAGGAAGGTAACATATCACATTGTTTTCTAATGCAGTCAGGTCCACAAACGACACTCACTTACTTTGAGAATAGTGAAGCTGCAGTAGGTGGAAATAAGCTTCAGACAGTGTTACAAGCACTGCTCAGAACTCTTAACTATGGCACCCAACATCCAGAACTTATGCCATTTGAGAATGGCAGTGACATCGAAGCAACTCAGGGACCAAAACCATTAACGTACTTTCACGTATGAAAATCTTACTTGGGGAGGGGGCAGGAGCGAAGCGCCCCCTCCCAGTCAGCGCCACCACACCGTATGTTGAAAATTTGAAGCCATCGTTCTACAAAGTCAACCAAACTTGGATTGAAAAATCTAGAAAAATGTACAAACTGAAAACCAGTTTTGGTCTGCATAGCATCAGTAGCAACGCTTGAGTCAGCTTTGTGTCAAGCCGCCATTTTGATTCAACAAAGCACAGGCATTGAAAAAGGCTCAAACTCAGAACTCTGAACTATGGCACCCAACATCCAGGAGGTTGCCATCCGGATCTTGGAGCCTTGTGCTGCTTTCGACCTATTCACACATCGGTCCACTACTGACATCATCTTATAAACCAACGTTATGTAAATAGTTTTTTAATAAAATGTTTTACCCTGTTTCTTTGCTGGTGTGTTGTCTATATTTTTAATATTTGCATAGGGTTTGTCGTTATTTTGTGCGGGATGGGTGATGGAGCCGAGCTGTCTTGCAGCCCTCATGGTGTGGAGCTCAGTTCATCTCACTATTTTCGTATTTCTCATGAAGGGTTGTTCCTAATATTTCTATTTTAGCGAGGTCAAAAAGAGATCCAATTAGTGGCCTACTGATTTTGCTCGATTACTTTTATTTTTTTACACGATTTTTCACTATCTGCAAAGACTAAACAGAGTATTGCGACTTTGTGCTTGTTTGTAAATAGAGAATGATCCAAAGAGAACCAATTCTAAAACAGTAAATGCTTGGACAACAATCAATCAAATGGAGAGACAAGCAGGCACGACGGATTACAACGGGGGTAAAGGCCTGCGTTAACTACCCTTCAGTATCTGCAAAGAGAGAGTACTACTAAGACAAAAGAGGGGAGGGGGGGGGTGCAGCGTTCAAAGCACATCAGCGTGCATAAATACGAAAATGTTTTTATCTATCACGTACTTGACATTTTAAAGCTTTTCATATTTGCTATTAAAAAACCAATGAAATTCACAGAAAAAACCATAGGTTATAGTGGATATATAGTTAGGAATTTGCATTTACAAAACCTTGAAAATTCAATGAAAAAACCATTGGTTTTAGGCCATATATAGTTAGGGATTTGCATTTACAAAACCTTATTTTACTCGCATAAAACCATTGAAATTCCATATATAGTTATAAGCGCTAACTATATATCGCGCACCCGCAATCCACTGCTGATGATGTCACATATTACATCATTCATGACATGGTTAGTGACATCACTGATGACATCACTGATGACATCTCAAATGACATCACTGATGACATCACTGAACACATCTCATTTGACATGACTGATAACATCACTGATGATATCATTCATGTGATAATACGATGAACCTCTTCAGACTCTAATATAACCTTAGATACAATCAGTGTAAACAGACACTCACAGACAGTCACTCATCCATGGAGTTACTCACACACCTAGTCAGTCATGCAAAGAATCAATCACACCTCCATTTCCTCAACTATACAGTTATACAAACTTTACTTATTCAAACATATACTAACACATATTTACTCTATTATAAAATCCCTGATACAAGTTCACAATGATCCATACAGCCACTCACACATTCACTGGCTCTTATGCACAGTTATTTATATATGTCAACTCTCACATGTACTGTGTTTTACATATGTACTTACTTTGACATGTAGCACTGAGATATCCATTCACTCACCAATACACTCATGCACACAGTCAACCGCCCATACAGCTGTTTCCACATGCACTTTTGAAACCATACATCTAGTGAATCAACTGCTCACACATCTATGCACAGAGTCACACACCTCCCACCCACCCACACACACACTCAGTATCCCATACAAATACTTGGGCAACCAATCAATAACCCATATAGTTACTCATATAGCTACTTATCAACACATGCAACAGTTTACAGAACAACAGACATAATGATGCACAAATTAAGACAGTTTAGTCACTAACCCATGCACTCAGTGAGACACATTTAATCACTCACTCATACAGTCAGTCATGCACCTACTAAATCCTTCATCCAGACACTTATATATCCACTCATTCTTCAATATGTAAGAGATATTTTAACTTTACAGAAACATACAGTCACTGGATGTTGTCATCAGTGATGTCATCAGTGATGTCATTTGAGATGTCATCAGTGATGTCATCAGTGATGTCACTAACCATGTCATGAATGATGTAATATGTGACATCATCAGCAGTGGATTGCGGGTGCGCGATATATAGTTAGCGCTTATAACTATATATGGAATTTCAATGGTTTTATGCGAGTAAGATAAGGTTTTGTAAATGCAAATCCCTAACTATATATGGCCTAAAACCAATGGTTTTTTCATTGAATTTTCAAGGTTTTGTAAATGCAAATTCCTAACTATATATCCACTATAACCTATGTTTTTTTCTGTGAATATATATATATATATATATATATATATATTCACTGAAAAAACCATAGGTTTCACACCAGTTATAGTTAGCTGGAAATTTTACTGATATAAAACCATTGAAATTCCCACGTTATAGTTAGTCGGACTCACTATAACTTGCGCGTGCAATGCACTGCTGATGACATCACATATTACATCACTCATGACATGGTCAGTGACATCACTCATGACATCACTGATGACACCATCCAGTGAATATGTGTCTTTCTGAAAAATAAATATTAGTGAGTTATGTTTAAATATTTAAATACATTTATTAGTGTTTCACTTTGTGTATAAGTGGCTACATGTGTTGGTAAGTAGCTACATGCGTATGTATATGGGTTATTTGATATTTTTATTAGTATCAGTATGAGTGTCTATATAGTTTGGTGGAGGTATTACTTAGCACATAGATGCATGAGTGACTGACTCTTTGTTTGTATATGTTTTGAAGACAGCATATGTACAGGACTGTATGGGTGGATGAGTGTCTATATGTGTTTGTTAGTGAGTGAATGACTGTCTCACTAGTGTCTTTATCAGTAACTACATATGTTTTAATCTAGTATATATGAATATTGATGTATATAAGTGAGTATATGTGAGAGTAAGAGATTGTAAGATTTCCTGTTTAAATAAGTATGTGTTTCTATAAGTGATTGTTTAAGAGAATAAATATGTGTAATTTTCAATAGAAGTAAGGTGGAAGTGTGTGTATAGCTCTATATTCAAATAAATCGTTGTTCAATAGTTTATTTGCACGTGTGAATATGTGTGTGAGTAACTTTTGGATGAATGTCGGTGTGTAACAGGATGTATAGGTGTATCACTTCATATGATGAGTGAGTATATGTATGAGTGACTATATAGAACTGTTGGTGAATGAGTGAATGTGTATATAGATAGTGGAATTACTGAATTGCTTGTTGTAACTGATATAGGTATCTCCTTTTTTTATTTAAATTTCAGTTTCTATTTTTGAATATGTGTCTCAAGGGTTACATTATAGTGAAAGGAGGTCTGTCAATATGTCACAAGGATGGTGTCATGAGTGATGTCACTGACCATGTCATGAGTGATGTAATATGTGATGTCATCAGCAGTGCATTGCACGCGCAAGTTATAGTGAGTCCGACTAACTATAACGTGGGAATTTCAATGGTTTTATATCAGTAAAATTTCCAGCTAACTATAACTGGTGTGAAACCTATGGTTTTTTCAGTGAATTTAATAGGTTTTTTAAATGCTAATTCCTAACTATAACTGGTGTGAAACCTATGGTTTTTTCAGTGAATTTCAAAGGTTTTTTTAATGCTAATTCCTAACTATAAGTTTCACTTTATAAATAAGACTGTTTGCACTCTAGTTGTTCTTTTTAACACTCTGGTACATTCTCTCATTGGGCTACAGTTGGGCTACATCTAGTTGAATTTTGGGCTACATTTTCAATTTTTGATCTCTGGTGGCCATCTTTGGGCTACATTGGGCTACTTTGGGCTACATTTGGGCTACATTTTGGCTCTAACATATATTAAGCCCAATGTAGCACAATACATATTTTTCTAAAGTTAATGTTTTTTACAAACCACTTCAGAATAGGGCTACCTGTCCCTACAATTATCCCAATTTTTTTTTTTTTTAAATTATTTTGGGGAGCGCTCCCGGAGCGCGCCCCGGGGAGCGCCCCGAAAAGCGTATTTTTACAAAGCGCCCCGTGAGCGCCAATATCGCAAACGTAAACATGATCGTGACGTATCGCGTAGCCGCGACCGCGTGATACGCACGGCGTAAGCGCACCCGGAAGTACTCGAGGGAATACGATCGCACAACGTAAACTTCCGACGCGCTTACGCTGCGCGACCCGGGGCGCGCCCCCGGGCGCGCCCCGGGCGCGTAGCGTAAGCGCGTCGGGTCATGTGAGCAGAAAATAACACTTTTCATTGGTTCATAACAGTTTTAGTTTCATAATGATGAAGCCCCTGGTCTTGTGACCTGAAAATAACACTTCTCATTGGTTCAGGACAGTTTTTTTTCTAAATGATGAAAGACCCCACCTTTTTTCCTTATTCTAACTTTGTCCTTTGACTGAGGAAGACCTGTTTGTTGCTCTGTCTACTTTTTTGCTCTAAATAATGGCTTCATTAGTAGCATCAGCTGGTGCATCTGCCCCACCACCACCACCACAACAACCAAGAGGACCAGCTCCAAATTATATTGGTGGTCAAGAACAGGAGGAGGAAGAGGAAGAGGAAGAGGAGGAGGGGAGAAGAAGATGGCTGCCTGAAGAAAACACACCTTATAAACCCAAACCACACTTCATTTGGCAGTTTTTTTCAATTCCAGAGGGGAAAAAAAAGGTGAATGCGCCCAAAGTCACTTGCCTCATCTGCAATGATGAACTTTCACGGGGCAACCCAAATAAGAAATATTCTTTTGGTAACTATACCATGATTCGGCACATGACAAGAAAGCATCCAAACAACTACTCTTGTGCAGAGTTCCGGGAACTGGCCAGTAACCTCCCCCATTCATCAAGGACCCCCTCCCAAAGAAACCAACCAACTTCCTCGGAACCAGAAACATCCGAGGTGATGCCTTGCATTCAGCCGAGATTTGCTGATTTTAAAATTACTTGCACTGCTTGTGGCAAGCTTATCTCCTATGGGGAACAAAGTGTGAAACTCATCGTCCTTGCAGGTGATAATCACAAGTGCCCCAAAAAGAAGTAATTTTTTGGGTTTTTTGTTTTTTTGCTCCAGTTGAGCCAGTTTCAATTCCCTTTTTTTGTTTCTCCCCCAAAAAAAATACAAAAAAATATATAAAACTGTTTTGAAAAGCCAAAAAAAGTTCAAAAAGTTCAAAAAACACAAAAAAAATATAAAACAACAAAAAGAAGAAAAAAAAAAGTTCTTTTTAGAACTACCTCCAATTTCTAAATCAAAACTTCATTTTTTAAACACTCTGTCACCTTTTTTCATCATAGTGCGCTCCCAGGGCCGCTCCCCGGTGCGCGCACCGTGCGCTTCCCCCGCGCAAAACGAAAAAAAAAAAATATATTTTAAATGCCCCGCGGGGCCCTTTTATAGCCCCCACATCAAACCTAGGGGGTCAAAGGGGTCTATCCCTGACGCCTTATGGTCAGTTCCCACTTTGTTTTAGCCACCTCTTATGTCTCGATTTTACCGAGACACAAGATGGCGACCGCTCTGGACTGTTTCGAATGTTTACAGACACCCGAGAGCCAATCAGCTTTCCATGCGCACCTCGCGTGGCGCGCCTGGAGCGCTCTCCGGTGCGCGCACCGGTGCGCTGCTATAGATATATATATTTTTTTGAACCTAAATTACTCAAAATCCACTGGAGCACATATCTTGAGACATAGCAAAGGCACATCGGGCTACCAGTCCCTACAATTTTGCCAAGTTTGGTGTAAATCCATTCAGCCGTTCGGGCTAAAAGTGAAATCGACCGCCCTATGGAAATTAACATGGGGAAAACGCGTTTTGGGACCCCCCTTTTATCTCGGCCCCCGCTTGACGAATCCCCCCCAAACTTTCAAGGAAGGACCGGAGCTCGACGAGGCCATTTTCAGGAAATTTTCAGGCAGATTCGTCAACCGGTGCCAAAGTTATTCCAAATAGAATTTTGAGATTTAACATTGAAAAAAATCCTAACTATAACTACCTACTGGCGACCGCCAGTAGGTAATATATATATATATATATATATATATATATATATATTACCTACTGGCGGTCGCCAGTAGGTATATATAGTTAGGATTTTTTCTCTATGGGATTTTTGAAAATTCTATGTCTAATAACTTTGGCGTTTGAGGACGGAATTGGCTCAAATTTTCAGGAAAATGGCACATTTTGTTTCTGAGCAGCCCCTGAAAATTTGGGGGGGTTTCATCAAGTGGGGGCCGAGAAAAAAGGGGGGTCCCAAAACGCGTTTTCCCATGTTAATTTCCATAGGGCGGTTGGCCTCACTTTTAGCCCGAACGGCTGAATGGATTTCCACGAAACTTGGCAAAA
Source organism: Lissotriton vulgaris (assembly GCF_964263255.1). Taxonomy (NCBI): domain Eukaryota; kingdom Metazoa; phylum Chordata; class Amphibia; order Caudata; family Salamandridae; genus Lissotriton; species Lissotriton vulgaris. The sequence goes on from NC_141698.1 coordinate 218,074,800, forward strand.
TTGTAGGGACTGTTAGCCCGATGTGCCTTTGCTAGGTCTCAATATATGTGCTTCAGTGGATTTTGAGAAATTAACGTTTAAAACAAGATATATATCTGTAACAGCGCTCCGGGCTGCGCTCCGGTTCGCGAACTTTTCGCGTAACGGAACTTTGCGCGCAGAAAGCTGATTGGCTCTCCGGTGTCTGTCAACATTCTAAACAGTCTGGAGCGGCCGCCATCTTGTCTCTCGGTAGGATCGAGAGACAAGAGGAGGCCAAAACAAAGGGGGAAATTACCATAAGGGGGCATAGTAGATCCTCGTTGACCCCCTAGGTTTTATGTGGAGGTTTTAAAAGGGCCCAGGAGGGTAAAAAAAAAAATATTTTTTTTTTGCGTGGTGAGTGCCAAGTTCGCGAACCGGGAAGCGTTCTGGTCAGCGTACTATAAGGATAAAAGAATGATAGACTTTTCTAATACAGTATGTTAATTGTTTGTTGTTTTTGTTCGGTTTTTTTTGTTTTCTTTATTTTTAAAGTATTTTTTTTTATTTTGATTGTTTTTCATAATTTATTAAACTTTCTAACATTTCAGTGTCTGAAATGTCATTATTTTCTTGAAATATTGTTTGCAATCTGTGAGGTTGTAAAATGTCCTCATTTTCAAGGAGGGCATCTACTGCTTGGACACATTGCAGCAGTTCTTTATCCAAGCTTTCATCCATAAATTCCATGTCAATTTGATCAATTGTATCAATCAATTCTTGGCTGCTCTCTTGCAGGTCCATTTCAAAAGAAACTTGGTTTTCGCCTTCCATTTTGCCTGAAATTTGGATTAAAAAAATATATATTAGTAGAGATAGGGCACTGTTGGGAATAATTTAAGATAGGCATTTTTTATCAGTGAATTTATCTTTGGGCAGTGTATAGTATCAGAGTGGAAGTAGGAATATAAAAAAGTGTATGTGATTTAACGTAAGTAAATTTATAATTATACAAGAGAAGTCTAAGTCCATCTATAACTATAACAGAGAAGTCTATCTAAATATATAACTACTACAGAGGGATAGTATATAACTATCTGAAAAAGTTTACCATATTTACTTATAGTGCACAATATACTTCAGTTTTAAAAATAACAACTTACCTTTAGAAACAAGTTGAAGTGATTACTGATATTCCAAATGATATATACAACAAGAAGTAGTAGTCAAAATGGCTGTGTTTCCTTCTCTTCCTTTATATATATTCAGGTATATAACCAATCAAATGTCAGGTAATAAAAGTAGAAAATGAAAGTAACATTTTCATTGGTTGTCAATTCCAACACTTCAGATGTGTTTTGTGAAGTAATTTACCTCACGGTACTTAGAGAGGTCTACAGGCTAAATAGCTAAATGGAATTTCAATCAAATTTGTGAAAATGAAAGGGATTGTTATGTAGTATGAGCTAATCTATATTTGGTGAGAGTGTCTCTAGTTGTTTTTCTGTAAATTACTTTCCCACCTTTTTTTTGGACCGCTTCCCGGGAAGCGGCTCGGTTCGCGAACTTTAAGCGTCACGGGAGTCCACCATTTTGTGTTTTGGTCGCATTAAGATACAAGATGGAGGGCAAATAATGTTTAGAATGGGTCATGGTAGACTTATCTTGACCCCCTAGGTTTTCTGAGGGTGGCTGAGGAGGCTTATATGTGCGGAAAAAAACTTTTTAAAAAAAAATTCCGCGAGGTTAGCTTTTGGTTCGCGAACCGGGTAGCGCCCCGGGGAGCGTATTTTGTGGAAAATTAGTGAAAAAAGTTAGAAAAAAATAATAATTGTGAGTGATCAGATGAAGGGTAGCTCTGAGAAGAGCTTTTGGGTTTATGGTACATTTAGGTACTTATAAGTAGGTACCAATGCACAGTCTTAAATTCAGAATGAAAATTCTGTTGCCCTCATCTGAGAAGTGAACTCCATCTCCTCTGTAGATATCTTGCATGTAGTAACGCAAGTTATTGTTGTACAAGGAGCCCAATCCATGGTCTCTCATGTAAGCTGAAACAGATTTGTTTACATGCTTCCTCGCTTTCTCAATTTGTGGACAAAATTGGTTGGACCACCTCCATTTCTGTCTTTGGCATATATTGGAATATACCAAGGCAGTTTGAGGAAAAAGTGCCATTAATTGCTCAAAGGTGTCCTTTAAAAGCATTTCCAGACCTACCCCAGTCAAAGTGCCCAAATCATTACCTCCACAGTGCACAATTAACAGGTCAGGTTTTGGCAAATGCATAAAGGTTTTCACCAATGGTATCAATTGGTGACATTTTAATCCTCTTTGGCCCAACCACTTAATTTCCACATCTTGTAAATTGAGGTTAGGTAAATTTCTGTTCTCAGCATACCTTTGAGCCCAGTGGATGTAACTATGTCCAACAATCCAGACTTTAAACATGGTGAGAGAAGGTTGTGCTGCAGTCAGATGAAGTGTGGTAATGAAAGGGCAGTTGAAACAGTAGGAGTTTGTAAAGAAAAAAAACTGTGGAGTTTCAGTGCTAATGATTCATTAGCAGTGATTGGTGGATTTCCATTTCTGAAAACTTAAAGTTAGGGTGCATGGATGTGTTCTTTGAAAGATGTAATTTGAATGGTCAAGGAAAAAACATTTAATGAAAGATTGCACTGGATACGCAGGTGCACTGAGAGTTCAGAGTTCAATTGAAACATTGTTGTGTGAACTTGCAAACATGAGAGGTCTTTCAGGAGGTGGTTGCTAAGCAAAAAGGTCAGAGAGGGCAGAGGGGGGAAGGGTTTTGATTTGAAAAAAGTGAGGGAAGAGTTATGATTGGCTAATATGAGAGATATGTGTAATGAATATCTGTATTTCTGTGCTTTCAATAGCTGCAGCCTCTGGAGTGCATCCTCTTTGTTCTGCTGAAGACAATTTGGTGTATTTTTGAGACTGTTTTGAAACTCACAAAGTATTTGCTAAGGTGAGAAAAGATTTATTTAATTTAGATAGAGAATAGTATGATTTAAGGAGAAAATGATGAAGAAAGCTGTGTTTTTATAATATGGCTTTGTCTCAAGTGATATACAAATAGATTTTGTTTCTTTGAGAAATTTTAATTGCATATTTTGTGTAGCAATCTGGCATGCAGTAACACAAGTTATTGTTGTACATGGAGCCCATTCCATGGTCTCTCATGTAAGCTGAAACAGATATGTTGTGTTTAAAAACGATTTTCAGTCATTTCCTCTTGAATGCAGGTATACAATTGATTTATATGCTGTGTTTAAAAACGTTTTTTTGAAATAAATTACATTTCTGGATATGTACTGCTAGAGCTTCCTAGGTTGTTTTGGGTCATATTTAGAAGGCATTTGAGTGTCTATGATGTTATTTTTCCCTTTTTAAATGGAAAGCGTTCTTCATGGGGCAAGTTTGTTGTAAATACGCTCCCACCTGTGCTTTGCAAATTTAGATTTTGATTATGGGAGTTACATAGCCATGTTAATAATGTCCCAAAAATGGTGCAAGGGCATTCAATAAAACGCTTTCATGTGTCTCAAGGACATTTTCAGTCATTTCCTCTTGAATGCAGGTATACAATTGATTTATATGCTGTGTTTAAAAACGTTTTTTTGAAATCAATTACATTTCTGGATATGTACTGCTAGCGCTTCCTAGGTTGTTTTGGGTCATATTTATAAGGCATTTGAGTGTCTATGATGTTATTTTTCCCTTTTTAAATGGAAAGCTTTCCTCATGGGGCATGTTTCTTGTAAATACGTTTCCACCTGTGGTTGGCAAATTTAGATTTTGATTATGGGAGTAACATAGCCATGTTAATAATGTCCCAAAAATGGTGCAAGGGCATTCCTAAAAACGCTTTCATGTGTCTCAAGGACATTTTTAATCATTTCCTCTTGAATGCAGGTATACAATTGATTTATATGCTGTGTTTAAAAACGATTTTTTGAAAACAATTACATTTCTGGATATGTACTGCTAGCGCTTCCTAGGTTGTTTTGGGTCATATTTATAAGGCATTTGAGTGTCTATGATGTTATTTTTCCCTTTTTAAATGGAAAGCGTTCCTCATGGGGCAAGTTTCTTGTAAATACGCTCCCACCTGTGCTTGGCAAATTTAGATTTTGAATATGGAAGTTACATAGCCATGTTAATAATGTCCCAAAAATGGTGCTAGGGCATTCCAAAAAACGTTTTCATGTGTATTAAGGATATTTTAAGTCAATGAGGAAACACAGGTGATGTAATTCTGAAATGAGGAAAAGAAACTCCACATTTTTCAATTACATCACTAGTGTTTCCTAAGTTTATGAATGACATTGTGCAGATGAAGTTTAGGTGTGACCACAGATTCCAAAGAGGTCTGCCCTTTGTTCAAGAGTGAAGAGGACATGACTTACTTCATTGGTAGGCTTTCACATGTATTATCTCCTTTGTTTTCTTCAGTGAAAATCTAATCTGCAACCATGTGTTGGCCTCACCTCAAACAAACAAAACAGGTGATGGACCGAATGTGGATCAATGACACACATTCACCCCAGTCCAAAGATCTGGGCCTAAACAAACCTTTAGATAGGCCACACCTTATCGTCATCCTGAATTAATCATTTAAAATGTTAGGGAGAGATTTATGATTGTTGTATGCCTGTTTTGTACCACTGTGTGTCATTTTTGTGACGCAGTGCTGGTGCAAAAGATTTGCTATGTTAAATAATAAGTAGGGCGTTAAGTTTTTGATGACTGTTATTCATTTACTGTTTGGTAATAGTGGTTAATAACATTTTTTATTATATTTTTCCACAGATTCAACTGCAGATCTTTTCTAAATTTGAAAAATGCCAACTAAAAATCGAATTAGAAAGGCTAGAAAACGTCAAAGACAGCAGGATGATCTTTTATTGCAGCAGTCCTCTTCACAAAATACTTTTGAAATCACCAGGAAAGCTCCGGGTAAGAGCACAAAATCATTCTTAAGAAATATTTGTAGTAAAAAAAGTATTTATCCAAAAAATGTTTCAGTTCAGAAAAAGAAAAGCAATTTAAATGGAAAGGAAAGACCAATCAAAAATGTTACTGGTAGAGCAAGAGATAACTCTGTGCATGATAGTAGAAGGAAACAACAGTTTAGGGACATTCGAAAACGAATGTTCCGCAATAGGATAATAGTTAATTTATTAAAAAATATTAAGAAAGGCCAACAGAAAGTGGCATTTTATAAGAAGAAGAAAAATGTAGAGAAAATTATTGATCATGCTTTTGATATTAAGCGAAAGTTGTTTATTTTGGTAATCAATAGAATTAGGAAACTAAGCAAGGTAATTTCTGATTTCAAAACAAAAAGTAGATGGAAGAGAGTAGTAAATCGTAGTAACTTTTGTGAAGTTTTTTCCGGAGAATGGATGCATAGTTCAAGTTGTGAGGCATTTTTTAATGAGGAGAGTTATTTTCAGGATAATGATTTGGTGTTTGCAGTTGACACCAGTGGTCGAGCTTATGAAGTGAAGGATGGTTGTCCAGTTGAAAAAGAAAAACTTGTGACAACAGAGACAGATGAGGTGTTAGGTAATGAGGTTTTAGGAAGACGTCTTAAGGGTCCTGTGTACATTTGGAAGTGTAGTTCTATTTGCAGTGTGCGACAGGTTTCCATCAATTTGCTTTGTGATTTTATACGGACATTTAATAAGAAAAGTTTGAAGCAGAAAATGAAGTTGTTGCAAGATTTAGATCCTTGCAGAGTGAGACAAATGACAGGTTTGCGTGGTCATTCACTGGCTTGTCTTTCCAGGAGAGTATGCCAGAGTGTTTTTCATCATTTCAGGATGCTAGCAGTGCATCATAATAAAGTGAGAAAATTAGTGAGAATGTTGTATTATGCTAAGAGTCCAGCAATTATGCTTAAACAATTATGTGCTGCTCTTTTGCATGGTTCTGAAATAGATGTGAAGAATATTTGTGAAGAAATTAAGTTTTGTTACTTTGGTAGTAAAGATGAGAATGTTCAAATTGACCCAGAAGTAGAGGGTAATGTTGAAGATAATGTACAGGTTTCCAGTACAGATAATTTTCAGAAGGAAATTGCCACGTTTCAGATGAAATCAAGTGAGAGGCCTAATTTCACTTGTGTGTGTTGTCGACACACTTATTATAAGAATCAGACTAAGTTAGTGGATTTATATGCAAAAAGTGAAAGGGAAAATAATAGTGAATGGAAGGATTTTGCCACATACTTGATGGTAGAAAATTCTTTTAATTTGGGATCGGATCAACGTGTGTGTACTTATTGTTGTAACAAATTAAACAAAAACCAGATGCCTGCTAGGGCGGTTCATAATAATCTTGAATTAGTTGAGATTCCTTCTGAATTGAAGGATTTAAATACTTATGAATCTATTTTGATTCAAAGTATCCATCCCTTTCAGGCTATTGTAAGAATGGAGCCAAAGACAGGGAAGCTGCCTCCAGCAGATTTACAGAGAGGATTAAAAGGAAGAGTTGTTTATTTGCCTCTAGATTTGAATAAAAACATTAACACAATTGGAGTAGAAAAAGTTGAAGAGGAACCTTTGGTTATCTTGGTTAATGGTGTTCCGACAAAGAATAAGAAAATATGGCAAGATTTAGTGGATGTTAGGAAAGTCAAAAAGGCAACATTGTATTTGAAGAAAAATAATAAGTACTATATAAATGTATATGTTGCAGAAGAGGAAGTAAGTGATGAAGAGGATAGCGATTTGTGTGCTGGCCAAATTGAGAAAGTAGAGGCCTCTAAAAGTGAAGAAATATATGAACATTATAGTGTTCATCCTTTGCATTCCAAGGAAGTCATGGGGAATGCAATTGAGTTGTTTCAAATGAAACAAGCCAAAGGGAGTCCCATTAATGTTTGGGAGGAAAGTTTGGAAGCTCGGTGTTTCCCACAGCTATTTCCCACAGGTCGAGGAGGAAGATATGATGAGCGACCTCATCAAATTCCTGCGTCTGAATACCGGACTTTACGATTGTATGCAGAAGATCCTAGGTTTCGTCAATGCATTCCCTATTTGTTTCATCTCCTGTTTGAAAGCGATCTGTCTGGACTGTCATATGCAGTGAACCACATCTTAAAAAGTGGTATACAGATGCGAAACGTCTCGGCAAGTGACTTTATGCATAAAGTCAATGTCCAAGACAGTATTTTGGATTCTCACTTAATTAATCTCATGGCGTGTCAGCGTGGTACTAATGAGTACTGGTACCGTCGTCATGGTGATTTAAAATGTATGCTGAGGAACTTAGGAACTCCAACATGGTTCCTTACTCTGAGCTGTGCCGAGTATGGCTGGGAAGACTTACTTGAATTTCTACGAGAGGCAAATGGAAATATTGAAAACATTGAATTCAAGACACCTGGAGAACTGTGTTCTTTGGATCCAGTGAATGTATGCAGGTACTTCAATCATAGATTTGAAGCTATGATGTCTTTCATCACAAATAAGAAGAATCCACCTCTTGGAGAGGTGTTGGATTTCTTCTGGAGAAAGGAGTACCAAGCAAGAGGTGCTCCTCATATACATATGTTGTAAGCATGGGCGGAAAATCCGTTTCGCTCGCGGATTTTGCGGATTTTCGGTAAATTGGCAATCCGCGAGATTCGCGAATCTCCCGCAAAATCCGCAAATCCGCGAGCAGCGGATTTTATGGCTTGCTCGCACTGTTCGCGTGAGTTTGCGGCTTTGCAGTACAACTTCGCGCCCCGCGAATAAGCGCTAAATTGCAGAAATACGATCTTAGCAAAACTGAAACTACTTACCAGGTTCAAAAGTTCAGGCTCATCATTAGTAGCCATTTCCTGTAGTGCTTCCTGAGGGGCCCCTCCAGAGTTCAGTTGCCAGTTGCAACTATTATGTGACCCTGCTCTGAACCTCAGAATAGTTACACATATGCCACAAAGGTCCTGAATTACAGCTAAGGGAGACAAGCAGGAGCCAGGCTGGAAGTTCAAATCCATTAATCAGCCCCTAATTCATTATTGTCAGTTGGGGCAGGGCAGGTGTTGTAACTAATTTTGCAACAATGAAAGCACTTAGCAAGTGCAAAAGATCACTAATCAGGAAGCACTAAGGAAGCAGGTGCCAGCTAAAAAAATATTCTGTGACACATTAATCAGCCCCAAATTAATTCAGGTCACTTGAGGCAGGGAAGGTGTGCTTTGCTTTGCCTCAATAATGTAAAACTGGACAACCAGAGGGTGCTGTGATGAAACAGAGGGTGGCATGGGTGGGCCAGAGGGTGGCATGAGTAGTCAGAGAGTGGCAGTGGTGACAGAGAGCAAAGGCAAAGGATGAAGATTACAAGAATATTCTACAAGATATTAGAATTGGAAAAGTGACCGAGCATGGAAAAGAAGCTTTAAATGCACGATTACTTTCAAATTTATATCCCGAACAAGAAATTGTGCCTGAGAATATTTTTCAGAAAATTACTGAGAAGAAATCCGGAATATGTTTGATGCCAACTCTTGCAGAATGTGCCATCTTCAACAACAAAATGTTGAATTTAGAAAAGCAAGAGATTGTGAAACTTGAAGCGATTGACAGAATAGAGCATATGGGATCAACAATTATTTTGTCTGAGAATTTGAAATCAAAATTGGATTCATTAGAGAAGACTATATCTAAAACAGCGGGTTTTGAAAAGACTTTGAATGTGTGTTTAAATTGCCGAATTATTTTGAGAAGGAATTTACATGTTGAAAGAGGTCTGGTAAATGGATCAATGGGTAATGTTGTGGATTTTGAGAAATACCGAAATAGAGATGGAATTGAATTTTTAAAAATTAAATTTGATGGCATTGAGGAAGTACAGCTAATTGGTCGTTGTTCTGCTAGGTTTTTGCTTGTTAAAGACTTATATGTTCGCCGTAAACAGTTTCCTCTTTGCTTGGCATATGCGGTGACAATCCATAAATCACAAGGTTTAAGTGTAGATAGTGCATTGGTGAATATTGGCAGTTCTGTGTTCAAGGAGGGTATGGCATATGTGGCATTGTCACGAGTTAGAACTTTATCGGGATTGTACTTGATTGACTGTGATGTCACAAACATTTGTGCGGATCTAGATTGTGTTAAGGAATACAATAGGTTAAGAAAAGAGTATGCGCCACATTTGCCTCAATATCCATTGTTTGAGAAACGTGTGGTAGGCCGGAAAGGAAAAAATATCAGTAATAGTAGGGAGGTTGTAGCAAAAAGACCAAAAGTCGATGAACCGAAAATTGTTAGCAGAAAGAAAGTGGATTCTGTTGAAGATGTTGTCGGTTTTCAATTTGAAAACAGTTCTGGTGTCAACTGCTATGCAAATGTAGTGGTTAATGTTCTCTTTTCACTAGAGAGTTTAAAAGAACAGATTGTGTTGAATTCAGAACAAAGTTTATGCTGTTTGTTGAATTCTGTTTTCGAGAAATGTAGCACTGATCGAACAAAAGTAGAAAGTGTGTCTGAAGTTCGTTATCTGTTAGATGAATGTTCAGGTCAAACAGACTTCTCTGAAAATAATCAGCAAGATTGTCAGGAGTTTTTAATGTATATGCTTGATGTATTGCAAGATGAGGGTGTAGATGTAGATCACCTGTTTAGGCTTTCTTATCAATGGCAGCATGACTGCGAGAACTGTATGGTATAAAGTACTACTAGTGTAGACTCAGAAAGATTTATATATTTAACTTTGCCACACAGTAAATCAGTCTCCTTTAAAAAGCTAGTAAATGCAGCGGATCACAACATGGAGTGTAGCCAATGTAAATCTGAAATGATGTCAACATTATTTATACGAAGATATGGCCAGTATGTCATTTTAATGATCCAACGATGTAGGCCTGATGGATCAAAATTGTCAACTTTAATAAAAAAATTTGTGGCTTCTCAGCTGTCAATATCAGGAAGGACTTTTGTAACTGTAGCAATTATCTATCACGATGGTCCTTCAACAACATCAGGACATTACACAGCTTATTTAAAGTCTCGAAACGGCTGGTCATTCTGCAATGATTCTGTTGTAACTTTCAAAAAAAAATTGCCGTTTGACCTTAAAAATTCTTACCTGGTGTTTTTAAAACCAAAATTTTAAGGAAAGAATCTCGGGATTTCCTCTGAGGAATTGCAAAAGGTTCATCAAGTAGAGGGAATGTAAGTCTGCAATGCTGTCTAGATTATTGATCCAAAACTTTTAATTATAATGTCAATTTAAAAATCCAACTATATACACCTGATGCAAGTAAGTCTGCTTCATAGTAAGCAGTATCAGTATCATAGGAAAAGGAGAACATGAGTGAGAAAGAAGGGTAAGATATTAGTAGTCCAGGATTGTGAAAGTAATCTTAAATGTTTTCTTTTTGAAAGTTGCGAAAATAGAAAATGACGGGATTTGATTGGAAGAATTACAAGAGTTGTGAATCGCTGCAACATGATTTGGCCAAGTGGAAACATGTGGTAGAATGTGAGAAGTCTTTTCTTGTATGTAACATATTTTTCAAAACGATGGAGGTTTTCTTTCAGAAAGTGGCGGGCTGAAAATATTTATAGCACAACAGAGTGGACGCTGTTCATAGGACATCCTTCGACGTTATGGAAAGTAAGTTAATTTTAAGGAGTTTTGAATTCAGATTTCTTAGGTTGTATGGGTTTTTTAAACACAATCATTTTGATTGTGTTTTTTTTCCCCGCTGTTACATGATGAATACCTTCAAGTCACTGATTTAAGTGAAATTTGATACATTCTGAGAACAGCAAAAATAAACCATTTAACATGTATAATTAATGTTCTGCTTTTTGTACTTATGATATACATTTAGAAATGTAAGGTAGATATGGAGAAACTGAGTCTTCTGTAAGTGTCAAAGTTAATGCTTACAGTGCTGTACTTCTGGGTACTGTTTTTTTTTAAAAAAACTGAATAGGCCTCACCTCAAAGAAACCTCTTGAAAGCACACATCTTATTTGCATCCTGAAACAATCATTTAAAATGTTAGACACAATTTTATGATGGCTTTACATCTTTTTTGCGCTGCTATTGCATCACTATTGTGAGACATCAGCAGTGCAAAAGAAACACCATGTTCCAAAATAGGCCTCACTTCATCAGCATGAAGATACTGTTTGTTTAAAATATATATCTTTAGGATTGTGTAGGGGACGTAGAGAAGCAGAGGCTTCTGTAAATGTCAAAGTTGTTGAAAAACTGTTTCTTCTTGAACCTTTTCCTTTCTCTTTTCTAATTTTTAAATACATATTTTAATATTTTTGGAAATGTTTGTTCTCTCTTTTACAGATTGAAAGTATGAAAAAATATTTTAAAAAGTTAACAAGAATTATAAGGTAAATGTTTTCTACTCTTTTTACCCGCAATGCACTGCTGATGATGTCACTGACCATGTCATGAATGATGTAATAAGAGGACATGACTTACTTCATTGCTAGGCCTTCACATGTATTATCTCCTCTGTATTCTTCAACAAGCGTAAAATTGATCTGTAACCCTGAGTAGGTCTCACCTTAAAGAAACCTCAGGAGAGACCACACCTTGTCGTCATCCTCAACTCTTCTTTGTTATTGTTCTACTCTCTTTTTTTTCTTTCACTTCCTTATCCATTTTGTTTTTCGCAATTATACCCTCTTCCATCTTTACTTCGGTAAATAGATCTACTAAACAGTATCTCTGGTTTACTCCCTATAGCTGTCTTTCTTTTAACATTACTCTCTGTTTACTTCCCTTATACTAACTCTTCTTTTTTAAAAAAAAAAATGTTTTGCTTCGCTTCGAGTTCGCGAACCGGGCAGCGAACGGGAAAGCGAACCAAAAGAAAAAGAGCTTGCCAGAGTGCTAAACATTCTAGCAATTTTATTTGAAAGGGGAGGTAGTTCTGAAAAGAACTTTTTTTTTATGTTTGTTTTTTTTTTATTTTATTTTTTTTTCTAAACATTTTTTGTTTTTTTTGTATTTTTTGAACAGTTTTATGTTTTTTTTGTTTTTGAAGGAGGGGAAACAACAATAAACAGGCATTGAAAAGGGTTCAACAGGAGCAAAAAAAAAATTACTGTTTGGGTTGGTTAGGGCAATTGTGATTTTCGTAAGCAATGTTCTTTAACTTTATGCTCATGTTCCCACATGAAAGCAGAGCACCGCAATACAAGCAGGTTAGTTTCATGTGTTTAAAGTTCTTCTGAATGTTTGGCACTGTTTCCTGTGCCTCTCCTCCTGTCAAAGAGATATGCGAGGTTGACCTGGCCACAGGAGTTGTTGGGGGATTATCCTGCAGGTCACGCAACTCTGCACGGCTGTAGTTGAGTGGATGCCACCTGGTCATATGGCGATGCATGGTATAGTTTCCCATGCTATACTTTTTTTCAGTGCCTCTTGATAATCTGTGTTTGCAAATGAGGCAGGTGGCATACTTGGCATTAATTTTCTTCTCCCCTCGAGGGATTGAAAAAAACTGCCAGATGAAACTTGTTTTCCGGCGGGAAACACGGGGCAACTCCTGTATGAACTGTGGTTCATCTGTCTCCTCTTCCTCTAGTTCATCCTCTTCTTCCTCTGTGTTGGAGATGAACTGAGATGGTGGTCCTCTCTTCCCATGAGGAGGTGTAGGTGGTGGTGGGGGTGCACCAGCTGAAGCAAGTATAGAAGCCATTGCTGAACTGTAGGAAAATGGTCTTTCTCTCACCAAGATGAAAGTCAGAGTGAGGAAAGAAGGAGGGGTTTTCATCATTTGGGAAAAGCAAAAGTTCTAAACCAATGAAAAGTGTTATTTTTAGGTCATATGACCGAGTCTTACATCATTTGGAAACCAAAAGTGAAATGAACCAATGAAAAGTTTTATAAACAAGTCACATGACCTGTTCCGCTCACGTTACGCGGTGCGTGCCGCGTCCTGGATCGCTTCCGGTTCGCGGTCCGGAGCACTTCCGGGAGCGCTAACGCGGCGCGTCATAAACGCATTACGCGACAAAGTGATACGTTGCGCTTCCGCGACGCGTCACAGTTGCGCTAACAAAACGTTTACCGGTTCGTGGACTAGGTCGCGGCATCAAGATGAGCTAACGGAAAGCTTCCCGGTTCGCGAACTGGAAGCGAAGAAAAAAAATATTTAAAAAAAAATTAATAATAAACATCTAAAATATATTTTTGGATTTAAAGAAGAATACATTTTGCAGCTACAGATGTTAGCTTTTAAAAAACCAATGAAATTCACTGAAAAACCCATAGGTTATAGACCATATATAGTTAGGAATTAGAATTTACAAAACCTTGAAAATTCATTGAAAAAACCATAGGTTATAGACCATATATAGTTAGGAATTCGCATTTACAAAACCTTATTTTACTCACACAAAACCATTGAAATTCCATATATAGTTAGTTGCACTAACTATATATCGCGCACCCGCAATCCACTGTTGATGATGTCACATATTACATCATTCATGACATGGTCAGTGACATCACTGATGACATCACTGATGACATCTCAAATGACATCACTGATGACATCACTGATGACAACATCCATTGACTGTATGTTTCTGTAAAGTTAAAATATGTCTTACATATTGAAGAATGAGTGGATGTATAAGTGTCTGGATGAAGGATTTAGTAGGTGCATGACTGACTGTATGAGTGAGTGATTAAATGTGTCTCACTGAGTGCATGGGTTAGTGACTAAACTGTCTTAATTTGTGCATCATTATGTCTGTTGTTCTGTAAACTGTTGCATGTGTTGATAAGTAGCTATATGAGTAACTATATGGGTTATTGATTGGTTGCCCAAGTATTTGTATGGGAGACTGAGTGTGTGTGTGGGTGGCTGGGAGGTGTATGACTCTGTGCATAGATGTGTGAGCAGTTGATTCACTAGATGTATGGTTTCAAAAGTGCATGTGGAAACAGCTGTATGGGCGGTTGACTGTGTGCATGAGTGTATTGGTGAGTGAATGGATATCTCAGTGCTACATGTCAAAGTAAGTACATATGTAAAACACAGTACATGTGAGAGTTGACATATATAAATAACTGTGCATAAGAGCCAGTGAATGTGTGAGTGGCTGTATGGATCATTGTGAACTTGTATCAGGGATTGTATAAGAGAGTGAATATGTGTTAGTATATGTTTGAATAAGTAAAGTTTGTATAACTGTATAGTTGAGGAAATGGAGGTGTGATTGATTCTTTGCATGACTGACTAGGTGTGTGAGTAACTCCATGGATGAGTGACAGTCTGTGAGTGTCTGTTTACACTGATTGTATCTAAGGTTATATTAGAGTCTGAAGAGGTTCATCGTATTATCACATGAATGATATCATCAGTGATGTGATCAGTAATGTCAAATGAGATGTCATCAGTGATGCCATCAGTGATGTCATTTGAGATGTCATCAGTGATGTCATTTGAGATGTCATCAGTGATGTCATCAGTGATGTCACTGACCATGTCATGAATGATGTAATATGTGACATCATCAGCAGTGGATTGCGGGTGCGCGATATATAGTTAGTGCAACTAACTATATATGGAATTTCAATGGTTTTGTGTGAGTAAAATAAGGTTTTGTAAATGCGAATTCCTAACTATATATGGTCTATAACCTATGGTTTTTTCAATGAATTTTCAAGGTTTTGTAAATGCTAATTCCTAACTATATATGGTCTATAACCTATGGTTTTTTCAGTGAATATATATATAGTTAGTTGCAATAACTATATATCGCGCACCCGCAATCCACTGCTGATGATGTCACATATTACATCATTCATGACATGGTCAGTGACATCACTGATGACATCACTGATTACATCATCCAGTGACTGTAAGTTTCTGTAATGTTAAAATATATCTTAATATTGAAGAATGAGTGGATGTAAAAGTGTCTGGATGAAGGATTTAGTAGGTACATGACTGACTGTATGAGAAAATGATTAAATGTGTCTCACTGAGTGCATGGGTTAGTGACTAAACTGTCTGAATGTGTGCATCAGTATGTCTGTTGTTGTGTAAGATGCTGCATGTGTTGATCAGTACCTATATGAGTAACTATATGGGTTATTAATTGGTTGCCCAAGTATTTGTATGGGAGAGTGAGTGTGTGTGTGTGGGTGTCTGGAAGGTGTGTGACTCTGTGCATAGATGTATGAACAGTTGATTCACTAGATGTATGGGTTCAAAACTGCATGTGGAAACAGCTGTATGGGTGGTTGACTGTGTGCATGAGTGTATTGGTGAGTGAATGGATATCTCAATTCTACATGTCAAAGTAAGTACATATGTAAAACAAAGAACATATGATAGTTCACATATATAAATTACTGTGTATAAGAGCTAGTGAATGTGTGAGTGGCTGCATGGATCATTGAAAACGTGTATCAGTGATTGTATAAGAGAGTAAATATGTGTTAGAATATGTTTGAATAAGTAAGGTGTGTATAACTGTATAGTTGAGGAAATGGAGGTTTGATTGATTCTTTGCATGACTGACTAGGTGTATGAGTAACTCCATGGATGAGTGACAATCTGTGAGTGTCTGTTTACTCTGAGTGTATCTAAGGTTATATTAGAGTCTGAAGAGGTTAATCGTATTATCACATGATTGATGTCATCAGTGATGTCATCAGTGATGTCATTTGAGATGTCATCAGTGATGTCATCAGTGATGTCACTGACCATGTCATGAATTATATAATATCTGACATCATCAGCAGTGGATTGGGGGTGCGCGATATATAGTTATTGCAACTAACTATATATGCGAATTTCTATGGTTTTGTGCGGGTAAATTAAGGTTTTGTAAATGCTAATTCCTAACTATATATGGTCTATAACCTATGGTTTTTTCAGTGAATTTCAATGGTTTTTTAATAGCAAATATGAAAAGCTTTACAATGTCAAGTACGTGGTAGATAAAAACATTTTCGTGTCTATGCACGCTGATGTGCTTTGAACGCTGCCCCCCTCCTCTTTTCTTTTAGGAGTATTCTCTCTTTGCAGATAGTGAAGGGTAGGTAACGTAAGCCTTTGCCCCCGTTGTAACCTGTCGTGCCTGCTTCTCTCTCCATTTGATTGATTGTTATCCAAGCATTTACTGTTTTAGAATTGGATCTCTTTGCTTCATTCTCTAATAACAAACAAGCACAGAGTCGCAATACTCTGTTTAGTCTTTGCAGATAGTGAAAAATCGTTTTAAAAAACTAAAGGAATGCTAGCTTGAACTTATGCTTTACATTTGAAGCCGAATTCAACAGCTTAAGTAAGTATGTTTACGTAGTTGTAACTTTAAAGGGGGATCTAGCAAGCTGTAAAGATTTTCTAAAACAGTGGAGCGTATTTAGTTTTTTAATGTACATGTTTATGAAACGATTACACAAATGAAACATTTGTGAGTTTTAAATTTCCGGAGAAGTATAATTCACCAATAGCTTTCTCTGTAGATGTTTTTCCATTAACAATCCCAGTTCCATCACCCGCCCAGGATATCACTACTGTTAGTTGTCATTGTTGCTTCTGTTTTAATAAAAAATGTTTTAAGGTGTTTACTGTTTTTGTTGCAATGTATATATTTATAAGTTATTAAAGTGTTATAATCCTACAAATTTTTTATCGATTATTGCTCTTTGAGATATTCCCTGTCTACAAACAGAGAAGAATAGGAATATCCTGTCTCCCTTTGCAGATAGTGAAGGATAGGTAATGCGGACTTTTGTCCCCCGTTGTAATCCGTCATGCCTGTTTTTCTCCCCACTGATTGATTGATTGGCTGGACATTTATTGTTCAAGGAATAGTTCTTTCAAGGTATTCTCTGTTTGCAAATAACGTGGAATTGAAATATTCTGTCTAGTCTTTGCAAGTAGTGAAGGCAGGGTAATGCGGACCTTTGTCCCCCGTTGCAATCTGTCATGCCCATCTACTCCCCGCTGATTGATAAACTAGTTCCACCCGGACCATTTATTAGAGGTACATCATCTGGCTCAACCGGAGGGTACCCCTAATAAAGAAGACATATGTAAAATACGAAGTAATCACTGTATCCTGTTAAACAGAAACTTTAGCAAGAAACACACTTGAAAAGGAAGGGAAAGAAATCGAACAAAATCAGTAGGCCACTGATGAGTTTTTGACTTCGCTAGAAATAAGAAACATGAAAGTGGTAAGAGAAGCCAAGCTTGACGTTACGGTAGCCACGAGGTAGCTAGGCTCCGCCACCCCCCACTGCTCCAAGCATGTCTGTCCCACCGCCCGCCACGCCCAATAACGGTAACATGAAATAGATACAAATCAGCAGATACCCACCCCCATCCCAGGTTCGCGGCTACGCCCATCCGGAAGACGAGGCCTTCGGCACGTGTAGGGCGAGTCCTGCTAGCAGCCGTCGGCCGGGGAGGTCGTCGCGTAAGGTGGGCCAGGAGAGGTGCCGAGGCTGACGGGATCCCTTGTCCCATCCTTTTCTTTTTTCAATAATGGCTACGACAACGGGGGAGGGGGATGTCTTGCACCTGCCACCGACCCCCCCCCCCTGGGCCAGGAGAGGAGCTGAGGCCGACGGAATCCCTCTTCTTTCTTCAATAATGTCTGCGACAACGGGGGGGGGGTGTCTTGCACATGCCACCGACCCCCCCCTGGGCCAGGAGAGGAGCCGAGGCCGACGGGATCCCTCTTCTTTCTTCAATAATGTCTGCGACAACGGGGGGGGATGTCTTGCACATGCCACCGACCCCCCCCTGGGCCAGGAGAGGAACCAAGGCCGATGGGATCCCTCTTCTTTCTTCAATAATGGCTGCGACAACGGGGGGGATGTCTTGCACATGCCACCGACCCCCCCCCTCCCCTGGTATCTCCTGGTCTGGCCCCAGCTTGGTATGAGCTCCCCATTCGGCCCTGAAGCGGCGCCCTGCAGGCCATGGGGGGGGATGTCTTGCCTCTGCCTCCGACCCCCCCCTCTTATCGCCTGGTCCGGACATCACGGATATCAACGCCAGGTGTCGGCGTGGGGTGCGCTGGGAGGGAGAGGCGGCGCGAACAAGCCTCTCCCACCCCCCCAGGTGGGGGCCCCTCAGCTGCACCCCTAACGCTCCACTCACCCAACAAAAGGTCTTGTCCACTATTGCGAGGCAATGATGCTCCGCTCACCCAGCGGGGGTCTCGTCCACTGTTGCGGTGCAACGGCGCTTCTGAGTTCAGCTAGAAAATGAGTCCTGCGTCCAGAAACATTCTCCTCAACTTTGAAGATTCTATAAGAGCCACTGGGGCCCCCGACCCCTGCAGACACCCCCGATGGGGAATGACTGCCATGATCACCCACGCAACGACCACGACGTAGCCGCGGGACGTCGGCGCGCTCATGCCAGCGCCGGCCTCAGTCTTGAAATGACCAAAATCCTGCAAGGCTACCAACTTGATCAGTTCCGGTGGGACACCAGTATGACCCGGTAGGAGAGATTGTTGCCTCCCACCCCACTTTGACTGATGGTTCATGTCGCCAGTCCCCTCTGCTACCCTTCAATGAAAACTTTTGGACTGCCGAAAGAGCTACCGGTCCAACCACGAGTTGGTGGAGACATTTTGACTATACTTGGACCTTCCTGACCTCACCCAAAATGGCGCCGGTACAAATGAAACTCTCAACTCCTTGTTGTGCCCCGATTGCTCAGCCTTGATATCATGAGATATGTATGCAGTTTTTAGCACATGAATTGATATGGGATAAGACTGATTATATGTTCAAACAATGAATTGATCCAGGATGGGTATTGATTATACGTTCGAACAATGAATTGACATGGGACGGGTACTGATTACACGTTCGGACAATGAATTGATATTAAGTTCTAATGCATCATTGATTACTGTATTTATTGAAGGTTCGAATTGTCAACACTTTTGGTACTTGCTCACAATGAATTATCGATATGATTTTGTTACACTTGTCGCACTTTTTACTATGAAATCAACGACCGCTGACTCTGTTATGTTTTCCACAAATAAATACCCCCCCCCCCATTTACAGTTCCAGCCTGCTCCGTGGCCGGCTCACGGGGTTGTAGGCCAGTATTTGTGCACCAACATTTTTATTAAAGGTTTTTGAAAAAGCAAACGTAGTTGTAACACGTAGGTTTTTTCAGTGAATTTCAATGTTTTTTTAATAGCAAATATGAAAAGCTGTAAAATGTCAAGTACGTGATAGGTAAAAACATTTTCGTATTTATGCACGCTGATGTGCTTTGAACGCGGCCCCCCCCCCTCCTCTTTTCTTTTAGGAGTATTCTCTCTTTGCAGATAGTGAAGGGTAGATAACGTAAGCCTTTGCCCCCATTGTAACCCGTCGTGCCTGCTTCCCTCTACATTTGATTGATTGTTATCCAAGCATTTACTGTTTTAGAATTGGGTGCTCTCATGCTGACACCAGCTTCAATCTGAAACATCCAGAAATACTGTAGACTACCAATTCAATCAGTTCCGGTGGAGCCCCAATGTGACCCGGTAGAGAAGAACTTGCCCTCCCCTCTTTGACTGATTGTTCTTGTTGCCTGTCCCTTCTGTTGTCATTTAACAGAACTTTTTGGACTGCTGAAAGGGGTTGTATTCCGACCACTGGTTGGTGGAGACATTTTGACTATATTCTGGACCTGCGTTGTCGCGTAATGCGTCATATGACGCGCCGCGTTAGCGCACCCGGAATTGCTCCGGTGCACAAGGCGCAGCTTCCCGGAAACGATCCAGAGCGCGGCGCGCAGCGCGTAACGTAAGCATAACAGGTCATGTGACTTGTTAATAAAACTTTTCATTGGTTCATTTTACTTTTGGTTTCCTAATGATGGAAGGCTTGATCATATGACCTAAAAATAACACTTTTCATTGGATTAAAACATTTTTTTTTCCCAAACGATGAAACACCCACCTTTTTTTTTCTCACTCGGCAATCAAAAAAGGTTCCGTTAGATGACAACAGAGGGGACAGGCAACAAGAACCATCACTCAAAAAAGGGGAGGGCAAGTTCTTCCCTACCGGGTCACGTTGGGGCTCCACCGGAACTCATCGAATTGATAGTCTACAGAGTTTCTGGAAGTTTCAGACTAAAGCTGGCGTCAGCATGAGAGCACCACCATCTCGTAGCTCCGTCGTGGCCATTCCGCAAGCAATCATGGCAGCCACTCCCCACCGCAAGCCTGCGGGAGTCGGGGGCCCCAAGACTTTTGTAGAATCTTCAAGGCTGAGGGGACGCTTTCGAGAATGGAGCCCAAGCCCTAGCAGACAAGCGTCCGAGTTCCAAGGTGTCCCAGGGCCATTTTAGTGGACCAGGCCCAAATCCGAAGAGCCGGCCGCCATTTTAAGAGTCCTGGTTCAGCCGCCTATCGCTGCACCGCAAGAGTGGGAGCAACTCAACTACATGGTGAGCGAGACACTGTAGCCGGAAGAGCGGGTGGTAAACAGCTGAATGACGAAAAAGGCACAGTGCGCAAAAGCGGGCGGAATGGCAACTGAAACGGTAAAGGGGCGCCCCACTACAGCAGACGGGCCTCCACCTGGGGAGGCCCGTTCACGCCGCCTCCCCCCCCCCCCCCCCGGGCGCCCCACGCCGTTTTTCGGAGCAGCATTGTAGGATACCAAAACCAGTGCGGCAACTTACTGGACATCACCTGGGTGCCGTCCAGATCTCAGCGTGTTCTGCTGCCTTGGGACTATTCGCAAAGCAGACCGCTACTGACGAGGCACAGTGCAGCAAAAGCTGGCAAGTACCATGAGTGACGTTAATTCGATCTTTCAATAGTACAGTAATCAATAACACATCAGAACTTAATATCAATAGGGATGTCAAAATGTTCAATCAATTCTCGTCCCTGCTTGCCATGAGCTTCGAAATTGAATACGTATCTCGTGATATCAAGGTTGGGCAACCAGTACACAACAAGGAGTTACGAGTCCAATTAATACCGGCGCCATTTTGGGCGCGGCCGGGCAGGTCCAGGATATAGTCAAACATAACAAATGAGGCTGACGTCTCTGAAGCAGTTGAAGCACAGCAGGACATAGCAAATAAACATGAAGTCTCTGAAGCTGTAACTCACTGCAGGACAAAACAAGTGAACCTGAAACCTCTGGAATAATTGTCGCTCAGAAGAACAACACACAAAACTCTGTAGTGTCTGAGGAAAGTAAAACAGAAGGGCACTGTAGTTTCAGACACACTTAACACTAATGACTTAACAAAGATATCGTCTGTCTATGAAGCAGCTGTCATGTTCACAGAATTGACAAAGAAGTGTGCAGACACCAATGCTATTAAGAAACACAAGGAAATCCCTAACGCATCAGCATTCTCGGAAGAGGTTGACACAGATGACATCTTAAGGAACAAAGAAAGACAAATTAAGGATGAGGAAGTTATCACTTTAGTTTTTTCATCAGCTAGCGACAACAACAAACACATTGTAATGGAGATTAGAGAGGCTACGGATGGGTGAATAAATTATCAAAAGAAATGGCGACTCCCCCCTTTAGCAGATTAGCTAAATCTTTGCGTAATTTGGGCATAAAAGTTATATTATTGTTGTTGTTGTTGTTGTTATGGTTATAGTTCTGGTTAATTTCCATTCAGAGTGTCCTACACAGCACCACTCTAGGTAAACACTACTTTATGTAAACCTGGGACATAGCACTCATTGAAATGTTTGTGATCTTTCCTGTTAAGTTGCATCATAAGTTATTTTAACCATTCCATATAAAGTCATGCATAAAAATGAATACACAGACACAAATAACATGTGTATCCAAAAACAAAATACAGATTTCGGCCTTATTTATTGCCTCTAGTTTTCAAAGGCAAATTTCTGTGGAAAACATGCACATTAAGGGTTGCCTTTCCTTAAACCTTTGTTTTTTTTAAAAAATTGGAGGAAACAAAAAGTCTTCCCTTCCATAAATAACCCAAGACTTTCATTTTGTTATGGCAAGGGAACGAAATAGAGAATAAACTATAGTTGGTCACCATGGGGTTTAAAGAAGGGATGGTTCTTCACCTGGGTGCCGTCCACAACTCAGCATGTTGTGCTGCCTTGGAACTATTCGCACAACAGACCGCTACTGACCATTGTTGCTTCTGTTTTAATAAAAAAAATTTAAGGTGTTTACTGTTTTTGTTGTGATGTATATATTTATAAGTTATTAAAGTGTTATAAACCTACTACTTTGTTGGAGTTCTATATATTTTTAATGTGACACATAATTGTGAAGACTTTGATGTACGAAAAAGCATCCCTGGAATCTTCCGCTTCAGGCTCGGTCCCACACACCCTCACAGTGAGAATCCCTTCCCCAATCACAATACAGGATGGTTATCAGATAGTAGGAACGCGTGTGGTGTGACGGATCTCATCGGGTGGGGGCCATGAACAACTGTAACTCCTTTGAAGAGGGGTGATTCTTTACAGTTGGGGCCATAAACTACATCCGCAGGGCTAGGTGATAGCCTGGGACCAGCCTGGACAATCGGACACAAAGGAAGAGGAGTGAAAGAGGGTGCGGTAGTGAATAGGGTGAAAGGGTGGTGTCGGGGGGGCTCAGGGTGTGATTCTCAGGGAAGAGCAGCGCAGATGGGGGGAGGTTTATGGCCCATGCATATGACAGAGAGCGGGGGTGACCAGTGCGTGGGGGAGATGCTTGCGAGGGTGGGGAGCCATGCTGAGGATCGGCGGCGTGCAGAGAGTGGGTCTGGTCAAGGCATCTAAAATGGCTGCCGTGCACGACAAAAGTGTGGCATTGGAAAAAAAGCAAGATGGCGCAGACAATGTTTCTCAATACGAATTAATTTATAACAATTATTTTAACAATATATTTACTCGCAGTGTCAAAATGGCGGTCAACACTTCCTGATTTCCTTCGAATCGAATGTTAACAGACGTCACGATCGGCGTCGTGCAGAGAGTGGGTCTGGTCAAGGCATCTAAAATGACTGCCGTGCACGACAAAAGTATGGCATTGGAAAAAAAGCAAGATGGCGCAGACAAGGTTTATCAATACGGATTAATTTATAACAATTATTTTTAACAATATATTTACTCGCAGTGTCAAAATGGCGGTCAACACTTCCTGATTTCCTTCGAATTGAACGTTAACAGACGTCACGCAGCAAAAAAAATAAAACGCTCACGCGCAGCTGCTGGAAGACAAGTATCAACATATATGAGCATCCTCAGCCACCCTCAGAAAATAAGGGGGTCAGGATACGTCTCCCGTACCCCCTTATACCCATTTCCCACATTGTTTTTCCTCCATCTTGTAATTTAATTAAAACGAAACACAATTTTTTTTTTTTTTTTTTTGGCCCCGCGGGGCACTTTAATATCCCCCTCATCAACCCTAGGGGGTCAGAAGGGGTCTACCTTGCCCCCTTTCCTTCATTTCCCACATCGTTTTGGCCTCCTCTAGTCTCTCGATCCTACCGAGAGACAAGATGGCGGCTGCTACGGACTGTTTAGAATGTTGACAGACACCGGAGAGCCAATCAGCTTCGCTTCGCAAAGCTCCGTTACGCGAAAAGTACGCGATCTGGAGCGCTATCCGGGACGCTGTCACAGATATATCTAATTTTTTAAATGTTAATTTCTCAAAATCCACTGGAGCACATATATTGAGACCCAGCAAAGGCACATCGGGCTAACAGTCCCTACAATTTTGCCAAGTTTCGTGTAAATCCATTCAGCCGTTCGAGCTAAAAGTGAGGCCAAACGCCCTATGGAAAAATGAATGGGAAAAACGCGTTTTGGGACCCCCCTTTTTTCTCAGCCCCCTAAATTTGCCAACCGCAGGTGGGAGCGTATTTACAAGAAATTTGCACCATGAAGAACGCTTTCCATTTAAAAAGGGTAAAATAGCATAATAGACACTCAAATGCCTTATAAATATGACCCAAAACAACCTATGAAGCTCTAGCAGTACATATCCAGAAATGTAATTTATTTCAAATAATGACTTACTTCATTGGTAGGCCTTCACATGTATTTTCTCCTTTGTTTTCTTCAGTGAAAATCTTATCTGCAACCATGTGTTGGCCTCACCTCAAATAAACAAAACAGGTGATGGACCGAATGTGGATCAATGACACACATTCACCCCAGTCCAAAGATCTGGGCTTAAACAAACCTTTAGATAGGCCACACCTTATCGTCATCCTGAATTAATCATTTAAAATATTAGGGAGTGATTTATGATTGTTGTATGCCTGTTTTGTACCATTGTGTGTCATTATTGTGATGCAGTGCTGGTGCAAAAGATTTGCTATGTTAAATAATAAGTAGGGCATTAAGTTTTAGATGACTGTTATTCATTTACTGTTTGGTAATAGTGGTTAATAACATTTTTTATTATATTTTTCCACAGATTCAACTGCAGATCTTTTTTTAATTTGAAAAATGCCAACGAAAAATCGTATTAGAAAGGCTAGAAAACGTCAAAGACAGCAGGATGATGTTTTATTGCAGCAGTCCTCTTCCCCAAATACTTTTCAAAACACCAAGAAAGCTCCGGGTAAGAGCACAAAATCATTCTTAAGAAATATTTTTAGAAAAAAAAGTATTTATCCTAAAAATGTTTCAGTTCAGAAAAAGAAAAGTAATTTAAATGGAAAGGAAAGACCCATCAAAAATGTTACTGGTAGAGGAAGAGATAACTCTGTGCATGATAGTAGAAGGAAACAACAGTTTAGGGACATTCGAAATCGAATGTTCCGTAACAGGATAATAGTTAATTTATTAAAAATTATTAAGAAAGGCCAACAGAAAGCGGCATTTTATAAGAAGAAGAAAAATGTAGAGAAAATTATTGATCATGCTTTTGAAATTAAGCGAAAGTTGTTTATTTTGGTAATCAATAGAATTAGGAAACTAAGCAAGGTAATTTCTGATTTCAAAACAAAAAGTAGATGGAAGAGAGTAGTAAATCGTACTAACTTTTGTGAAGTTTTTTCCGGAGAATGGATGCATAGTTCAAGTTGTGAGGCATTTTTTAATGAGGAGAGTTATTTTCAGGATAATGATTTGCTGTTTGCAGTTGACACCAGTGGTCGAGCTTATGAAGTGAAGGATGGTTGTCCAGTTGAAAAAGAACAACTTGTGACAACAGAGACAGAAGAGGCGCTAAGTGATGAGGTTTTAGGAAGACGTCCTAAGGGTCCTGTGTACATTTGGAAGTGTAGTGCTATTTGCAGTGTGCGACAGGTTTCCATCAATTTGCTTTGTGATTTTATACGGACATTTAATAAGAAAAGTTTGAAGCAGAAAATGAAGTTGTTGCAAGATTTAGATCCTTGCAGAGTGAGACAAATGACAGGTTTGCTTGGTCATTCACTGGCTTGTTTTTCCAGGAGAGTATGCCAGAGTGTTTTTCATCATTTCAGGATGCTAGCAGTGCATCATAATAAAGTGAGAAAATTAGTGAGAATGTTGTATTATGCTAAGAGTCCAGGAATTATGCTTAAACAATTATGTGCTGCTCTTTTGCATGGTTCTGAAATAGATGTGAAGAATATTTGTGAAGAAATTGAGTTTTGTTACTTTGGTAGTAGAGATGAGAATGTTCAAATTGACCCAGAAGTAGAGGGTTATGTTGAAGATAATATACAGGTTTCTAGTACAGATAATTTTCAGAAGGAAATTGCCACGTTTCAGATGAAATCAAGTGAGAGGCCTAATTTCACTTGTGTATGTTGTCGACGCACTTATTATAAGAATCAGACTAAGTTAGTGGATTTATATGCAAAAACTGAAAGGGAAAATAATAGTGAATGGAAGGATTTTGCCACATACTTGATGGTAGAAAATTGTTTTGATTTGGGAGTGGACCAACGTGTGTGTACTTATTGTTATAATAAATTAAACCAAAACCAGATGCCTGCTAGGGCAGTTCATAATAATCTGGAATTGGTTGAGATTCCTTCAGAATTGAAGGATTTAAATACTTATGAATCTATTTTGATTCAAAGTGTCCATCCCTTCCAGGCTATTGTAAGAATGGAACCAAAGACACGGAAGTTGCCTCCCACAGATTTACAGAGAGGATTAAAGGGAAGAGTTGTTTATTTGCCTCTAGATTTGAACAAAAACATTAACACAATTGGAGTAGAAAAAGTGGAAGAGGAACCTCTGGTTATCTTGGTTAATGGGGTTCCGACAAAGAATAAGAAAATATGGCAAGATTTAGTGGATGTTAGGAAAGTCAAAAATGCAACTTTGTATTTGAAGAAAAATAATAAGTACTATAAGAATGTATATGTTGCAGAAGAGGAAGTAAGTGATGAAGAGGATAGCGTTTTGTGTGCTGGCCAAATTGAGAAAGTAGAGGCGTCTAATAGTGAAGAAATATATGAACATTATAGTGTTCATCCTTTGCATTCCAAGGAAGTCATGGGGAATGCTATTGAGTTGTTTCAAATGAAACAAGCCAAAGGGAGTCCCATTAGTGTTTGGGAGGAAAGTTTGGAAGCTCGGTGTTTCCCACAGCTATTTCCCACAGGTCGAGGAGGAAGATATGATGAGCGACCTCATCAAATTCCTGCGTCTGAATACCGGACTTTACGATTGTATGCAGAAGATCCTAGGTTTCGTCAATGCATTCCCTATTTGTTTCATCTCCTGTTTGAAAGCGATCTGTCTGGACTGTCATATGCAGTGAACCACATCTTAAAAAGTGGTATACAGATGCGAAACATCTCGGCAAGTGATTTTATGCATAAAGTCAATGTCCAAGACAGTATTTTGGATTCTCACTTAATTAATCTCATGGCGTGTCAGCGTGGTACTAATGAGTACTGGTACCTTCGTCATGGTGATTTAAAATGTATGCTGAGGAACTTAGGAACTCCAACATGGTTCCTTAATCTGAGCTGTGCCGAGTATGGCTGGGAAGACTTACTTGAATTTCTACGAGAGGCAAATGGAAATATTGAAAACATTGATTTCAAGACACCTGGAGAACTGTGTTCTTTGGATCCAGTGAATGTATGCAGGTACTTCAATCATAGATTTGAAGCTATGATGTCTTTCATCACAAATAAGAAGAATCCACCTCTTGGAGAGGTGTTGGATTTCTTCTGGAGAAAGGAGTACCAAGCAAGAGGTGCTCCTCATATACATATGTTGTTGTGGATCAAGGATGCACCTAAATTTGGAACAGATCCGGATGACTTAGTGATGAATTTCATAGAACAGTATTCTACGTGTGCTGTTCCAAACGCAACGGAGAAGAAAAGCCTAAGAGAACAAGTTTTACGTTTCCAAAGCCATCGTTGTGGAAAGTACTGTCGTCGTAAATTCAGAAACAAGGACAAGTTCTACACCAAATGTCGTTTCAACTTTCCACGACCGGTGATTTCTAAAGGAAGAGTGAACAGTTTGATGTCTTCACTGCGACATAATGTGACGAGGAAATCACCCAAAAATACATACAATTTGAAAAGGAACGAAGAGTCCAAGTACATCAATGACTACAACCCAGTGATTTTGTCCATGTGGAATGCTAACATGGATATACAGTTTGTGGCTGACAACTGTATGGCTGTGGCTCGGTATGTGACATCTTACATCACCAAAAAAGAAAAGACAGAACTGAAGGAAATGTGGGAGGACATTTCCCATGAAAAGAGCCTCAGCAAGAAGTTGTACAGTTTCAGTCTGAAGATGTTGTCGCATCGAGAAATCGGAGCTTACGAATGTTCTGATCGATTGTCTTCAGCAAGTCTCTATGCCAAATCCAGGAGTATCGTTTGGGCGAGTCTTGGTCTTGCTGCAACGCGAAATCGAGTTCTAAAACCTGTCCGGGAAATTGAGTATTTGGCAGAAAAGGAACCAAACAGTACCGACATTTTGAAGACCAACATGTTGGATACATATTATCCAAATCGAAGCAGTCACCTTGAGAATGTTTGTCTATATGAGGTTCTACAAAATTATATATTCAAGAGGAACATCAAAGAAGATATTGAGAAAGGAGTGTATACTGTAATTGGAAGTGAGGGATGCCTGGTCAAGCAAAGAAAATGCCAATTAGTAAACCATCGAAAATTGAGTGGCGAATCTCCAGAAAAAAAGGAGTTTTTGTATTTAGCACTTTTGCAACTTTTCAAGCCTTGGCGTGCGGAAGAGGAACTGCTTGGAGATTTCCTCTGTTACGAAGACTCTTTCACTGCTGCTAAGGAGACCATAGAATGTCCTGCTTTTCCCAAATATCAAGAAATGCTAACTTTGGAAATTGAGCAGAAAGCAACAATTGCAGCCGAGATTGCCAGAGACAGTTCTCAGGACAGTCAGAGTTCTGTTTCATTGAGTCAAGATCCACTTGGAGGACCTATTATCGAAAATGAAGCTGCCACTGCTATGAATGAAGTGGAAAGAGCCATGGCACATGCTCAGGAGGATTCAGTTAACTTAAAAGACTTGGAAAAACAACTCAACGTTGAGCAGAGGAAAATATATGATGAAGTTACCAAGCAAATTGAGCACGGATTAAGTCATGAGAAGAAAGAGGGCTCATGTACATCGTTGAAGCCTGTCCGACTGTACGTGAGTGGAGAAGCGGGAACTGGAAAAAGTTTCCTCATTAAAGCAATTTCTTGTTATTTGCAGGAAAGGACTGAGTCATCGCTGTCTTGTGTTGTCACCGCTCCTACTGGACTGGCAGCACATAACATTAAAGGTATTACTTTGCATCGTCTACTGATGCTGCCAGTGGAGCATGACAACAAATTACAATACCACAAGTTATCTGGGGATGCTTGCTGTGAAGTTTCAAGAGTCTTGAGGAAAATGAAACTACTTATCATTGACGAAGTAAGCATGGTTTCCAATGTCTTGCTTGCCTTTGTGCATTTGAGAATGCAAGAAGTACTTAAAACTGAATATGATGTGTTATTTGGTGGCAAACACATCATTGTTTTCGGAGATCTTCTGCAGCTGACACCAGTAAAAGGTCAACCTGTGTTCAAAATACTCACGCATGAAGATACCAGGAAGTGCCTAGGGAGCATTGGCAACGTCAATATATGGTTAAACTTCAATTATGCTGAACTGCATGAAAATATGCGTCAGGCAAAGGATGAAGATTACAAGAATATTCTACAAGATATTAGAATTGGAAAAGTGACCGAGCATGGGAAAGAAGCTTTAAATGCACGATTACTGTCAAATTTATATCCCGAACAAGAGATTGTGCCTGAGAATATTTTTCAGAAAATTACTGAGAAGAAATCCGGAATATGTTTGATGCCAACTCTTGCAGAATGTGCCATCTTCAACAACAAAATGTTGAATTTAGAAAAGCAAGAGATTGTGAAACTTGAAGCTATTGACAAAATAGAGCATATGGGATCAACAATTATTTTGTCAGAGAATTTGAAATCAAAATTGGATTCATTAGAGAAGACTATATCTAAAACTGCGGGTTTTGAAAAGACTCTGAATGTGTGCTTAAATTGTCGAATCATTTTGAGAAGGAATTTACATGTTGAAAGAGGTCTGGTAAATGGATCAATGGGTAATGTTGTTGATTTTGAGAAATACAGAAATAGAGATGGAATAGAATTTTTAAAAATTAAATTTGATGGCATTGAGGAAGTACAGCTAATTGGTCGTTGTTCTGCTAGGTTTTTGCTTGTTAAAGACTTATATGTTCGCCGTAAACAGTTTCCTGTTTGCTTGGCATATGCGGTGACAATCCATAAATCGCAAGGTTTAAGTGTAGACAGTGCATTGGTGAATATTGGCAGTTCTGTGTTCAAGGAGGGTATGGCATATGTGGCATTGTCACGAGTTAGAACTTTATCGGGATTGTACTTGATTGACTGTGATGTCACAAACATTTGTGCGGATCTAGATTGTGTTAAGGAATACAATAGGTTAAGAAGAGAGTATGCACCACATTTGCCTCAATATCCTTTGTTTGAGAAACGTGTGGTAGGCCGGAAACGTAGAAATATCAGTAATAGTAGGGAGGTTGTAGCAAAAAGACCAAAAGTCGATGAACCGAAAATTGTTAGCAGAAAGAAAGTGGATTGTGTTGAAGATGTTGTCGGTTTTCAATTTGAAAACAGTTCTGGTGTCAACTGCTATGCAAATGTAGTGTTTAATGTTCTCTTTTCACTAGAGAGTTTAAAAGAACAGATTCTCTTGAATTCAGAACAAATTTTATGCTGTTTGTTGAATTCTGTTTTCGAGAAATGTAGCACTGATCGAACAAAAGTAGAAAGTGTGTCTGAAGTTCGTTATCTGTTAGATGAATGTTCAGGTCAAACAGACTTCTCTGAAAATAATCAGCAAGATTGTCAGGAGTTTTTAATGTATATGCTTGATGTATTGCAAGATGAGGGTGTAGATGTAGATCACCTGTTTGGGCTTTCTTATCAATGGCAGCATGACTGTGAGAATTGTAGGGTATCAAGTACTACTAGTGTAGACTCAGAAAGATTTATATATTTAACTTTGCCAGACAGTAAATCAGTCTCCTTTAATAAGCTAGTAAATGCAGCGGATCACAACATGGAGTGTAGCCAATGTAAATCTGAAATGATGTCAACATTATTTATACGTAGATATGGCCAGTATGTCATTTTAATGATCCAACGATGTAGGCCTGATGGATCAAAATTGTCAACTTTAATAAAAAAAATTGTGGCTTCTCAGCTGTCAATTTCAGGAAGGACTTTTGTAACTGTAGCAATTATCTATCACGATGGTCCTTCAACAACATCAGGACATTATACAGCTTATTTAAAGTCTCGAAACGGCTGGTCATTCTGCAATGATTCTGTTGTAACTTTCAAAAAAAAATTGGCGTTTGACCTTAAAAATTCTTACCTGGTGTTTTTAAAACCAAAATTTTAAAGAAAGAATCTTGGGATTTTCTGTGAGGAATTGCAAAAGGTTCATCAAGTAGAGGGAATGTAAGTCTGCAATGCTGTCTAGATTATTGGTCCAAAACTTTTAATTATAATGTCAATTTAAAAATTCAACTATATAAACCTGATGCAAGTAAGTCTGCTTCATAGTAAACAGTATCAGTGTCATAGGAAAAGGAGAACATGAGTGACAAAGAAGGGTAAGATATTAGTAGTCCAGGATTGTGAAAATAATCTCAAATGTTTTCTTTTTGAAAGTTGCGAAAATAGAAAATGACGGGATTTGATTGGAAGAATTACAAGACTTGTGAATCGCTGCAACATGATTTGGCCAAGTGGAAACATGTGGTAGAATGTGAGAAGTTTTTTCTTGTATGTAACATATTTTTTAAAACGATGGAGGTTTTCTTTCAGAAAGTGGCGGGCTGAAAATATTTATAGCACAACAGAGTGGACGCTCTTCATAGGACATCCTTCGACGTCATTGAAAGTAAGTTAATTTTAAGGAGTTTTGAAATCAGATTTCTTAGGTTGTATGGGTTTTTTAAACACAATCATTTTGATTGTGTTTTTTTTTCCCCGCTGTTACATGATGAATATCTTCAAGTCACTGATTTAAGTGAAATTTGATACATTCTGAGAACAGCAAAAATAAACCATTTAACATGTATAATTAATGTTTTCCTTTTTGTACTTATGATATACATTTAGAAATGTGAGGTAGATATGGAGAAACTGAATCTTCAGTAAGTGTCAATTTTAATGCTTACAGTGCAGTACTTCTAGGTACTGTTTTTTTTTTAAAACTGAATACACTTCACATTAAAGAAACCTCTTGAAAGGACACATCTTATTTGCATCCTGAAACAATCATTTACAATGTTACGCACAATTTTATGATGGCTTTACATCTCTTTTGCGCTGCTATTGCATCACTATTGTGAGACATCAGCAATGCAAAAGAAGCACCATGTTCCAAAATAGGCCTCACTTCATCAGCATGAAGATACTGTTTGTTTAAAATAAATATCTTTAGGATTGTGTAGGGGTCGTAGAGAAGCAGAGGCTTCTGTAAGTGTCAAAGTTGTTTAAAAACTGTTTCTTCTTGAACCTTTTCCCTTCTTTTTTCTAATTTTTAAATACATGTTTTAATATTTTTGGAAATGTTTGTTCTCTC
Source organism: Lissotriton vulgaris (assembly GCF_964263255.1). NCBI lineage: Eukaryota > Metazoa > Chordata > Amphibia > Caudata > Salamandridae > Lissotriton > Lissotriton vulgaris. The sequence goes on from NC_141698.1 coordinate 218,106,872, forward strand.
TTTTACAGATTGAAAGTATGAAAAATTTTCTTTAAAAGTTAACAAGAATTATAAGGTAAATGTTTTCTACTTTTTTAACCCGCCTTCCACTGCTGATGATGTCACTGACTATGTCATGAATGATGTAATAAGTGGGCATGTTTTACTACAATGGTAGGTCTTTACATGTATTATCTCCTCTGTATTCTTCAACAAGCATAAATTTGATATGCAACCCTGAGTACGCCTCAACTTAAACAAACTTTTAGAGAGGACACACCTTATCGTCACCCTCAATCAATCATTTACTCTATCACATTTAACATCTATTAGTTCTACTGCTTCATTTCTTTAATTCTTACTTTCCTGTGTTTGCTACTTCTCTCATTCCTTTCTCTATTACTTAATTATTCTACTCCTTCCAATATTTTTCACAGTCCCTCTCTTCTCATACTTCTTCATTCTTATTCACTCATTCTGTCTCTATTAATGTTATTGTTTCTGAATGATCTTAAAAAAATTTTAAAACAAGAACAGTAAGTATAAGGATAGGAAACAGACATTTATATTTCAAGAAAGACAGCTATAGGAAGTCAACAAAAGATACTGTTACTCGCAATCCACTGCTGATGATGTCACTGACCATGTAAAAAATGATGTAATATATGACATGATCAGAAGTGAATTGCGGGTAACAGTATCTTTTCTTCACTCCCTATAGCTGTCTTTCTTGTAACATAACTGTCTGTTTCCTTTCCTTATACTTACTGTTTTTTTTTTTTTTTTTAAATATTTGGGTTCGCTCCTGGTTCGCGTACCAGAGTGCGAACTGGGAGCGAACTAAAAAAAATAGAGCTTGGCAGAGTTCCAAAAATTCTACCAATTTTTTTTTATAATGGGGAGGTAGTTCTGAAAAGAACTTTTTGGGGGTTTTTTGTTGTTTTAAATTTTTTTTATTATTTTTCTGAACATTTTTTATATTTTTTTGTTTTTTTCTGAACATTTTGTAATTTTTTTTATTTTTTGGGGGGAGGGGGCAAACAAAAATGATTCATAGAAGAGGGCTCAACAGGAGCAACAAAAAAAAGAAGAATTTATTTTTGGGGGCGTTTTGGACATACATGATTTTTGATTGCTCTTATTATAAGAGTTATGCTACTTTCACGGTAGCATAATATTTGATTGCACCTCACGCACATTTGTTTCACTTCTCCCATGTCCATTTGAATATTCGGGATCAACTCCCTTGCTTCTGGTCCCGAAACTTCTGGCACGACCGATCTTCTGGCTATTGCTGGGGGATTTTGTTGTTCGTCCCGAAGCTGAGCAGCACTATAATTATTTGGGTGCCACCTACTCATGTGCCTGTGCATTGTAAAATTTCCAAAACTATATTTTTTGTCCGTCCCCCTTGAAAGGCGTTCATCGCAAATACGACAAAAGACATATCTTGCGTTGACTTTCTTTTGCCCTGTTGCAAATTTAAAAAATTGCCAGATGAAATTTTCCTTTCTGTTGTACCTCCTGGGCTCCTCAGGCAAATACTCAGGCACTTCCTCCTCTTCCTGATCTTCCTCTTCTTCAAAGATTGGTTGAGTAGGTGGTCCTTTCTTTCCATGAGGAGGTGGAGGTGGTGGTGGGGGAACACTACCAGAAGCAACAACTGAAGCCATTTCTCTGGAATGTAAAAGGGTCTTTCTCTCACCAAGATGAAAGTCAGAGTGAGGAAAGAAGGAGGGGTTTTCATCATTTGGGAAAAGCAAAAGTTCTAAACCAATGAAAAGTGTTAATTTTAGATCACATGACCTAGTATTACATCATTAGGAAACCAAAAGTGAAATGAACCAATGAAAAGTGTTATTACCGAGTCACATGACCTGCTGTGTTTACGTTTCGCGCTTTGCGCCGCTTTCCGGTCCGCTTCCGGGTCCGCTAACTTGGCGCGTCCGATGACGTATTACGCGACAACGCAAAACGTCATTCTAACGTAACAGTTACGCTAAAAGAACGTTTACCGGTTCGCGGACTGGGAGCGGAACAAAAAAATATTTAAAAAAAAAATGTATTAAAAACATGTAAAATATATTTTAAGATTTAAAGAAGAATACATTTTACAGTTACAGATATTAGCTTTCAAAAAACCATTGAAATTCAATGAAAAAACCATAGGTTATAAAGAATATATAGTTAGGAATTAGCATTTACAAAACCTTAAAAATTCACTGAAAAACCATAGGTTATAAACCATATATAGTTAGGAATCAGCATTTACAAAACCTTATTTTACTCGCATAAAACCATTGAAATTCCATATATAGTTAGTTGCACTAACTATATATCGCGCACACGCAATCCACTGCCGATGATGTCACACATTACATCATTCATGACATGGTCAGTGACATCACTGATGACATCACTGATGACATCTCAAATGACATCACTGATGACATCACTGATGACAACATCCAGTGACTGTTTGTTTCTGTAAAGTTAAAATATGTCTTACATATTGAAGAATGAGTGGATGTATAAGTGTCTGGATGAAGGATTTAGTAGGTGCATGACTGACTGTATGAGTGAGTGATTAAATGTGTCTCACTGAGTGCATGGGTTAGTGACTAAACTGTCTTAATTTGTGCATCATTATGTCTGTTGTTCTGTAAACTGTTGCATGTGTTGATAAGTAGCTATATGAGTAACTATATGGGTAATTGATTGGTTGCCCAAGTATTTGTATGGGAGACTGAGTGTGTGTGGGGGGGAGGTGTTTGACTCTGTGCATAGATGTGTGAGCAGTTGATTCACTAGATGTATGGTTTCAAAAGTGCATGTGGAAACAGCTGTATGGGCGGTTGACTGTGTGCATGAGTGTATTGGTGAGTGAATGGATATCTCAGTGCTACATGTCAAAGTAAGTACATATGTAAAACACAGTACATGTGAGAGTTGACATATATAAATAACTGTGCATAAGAGCCAGTGAATGTGTGAGTGGCTGTATGGATCATTGTGAACTTGTGTCAGGGATTGTATAAGAGAGTAAATATGTGTTAGTATATGTTTGAATATGTGAGGTGGGTATAACTGTATAGTTGAGGAAATGGAGGTGTGATTGATTCTTTGCATGACTGACTAGGTGTGTGAGTAACTCCATGGATGAGTGACAGTCTGTGAGTGTCTGTTTACACTGATTGTATCTAAGGTTATATTAGCGTCTGAAGAGGTTCATCGTATTATCACATGAATGATATCATCAGTGATGTGATCAGTAATGTCAAATGAGAAGTCATCAGTGATGTCATCAGTGATGTCATTTGAGATGTCATCAGTGATGTCATCAGTGATGTCACTGACCATGTCATGAATGATGTAATGTGTGACATCATCGGCAGTGGATTGCGTGTGCGCGATATATAGTTAGTGCAACTAACTATATATGGAATTTCAATGGTTTTATGCGAGTAAAATAAGGTTTTGTAAATGCTGATTCCTAACTATATATGGTTTATAACCTATGGTTTTTTCAGTGAATATATATATATATATATATATATATATATATATATATATATATATATATATATATATATATATATATATATATATATATTACCTACTGGCGGTCGCCAGTAGGTATATATAGTTAGGATTTTTTCCCTATGGGATTTCTGAAAATTCTATGTCTAATAACTTTGGCGTTTGTGGACAGAATCGGCTGAAATTTTCAGGAAAATGGCACATTTTGTTTCTGAGCAGCTCCTGGAAATTTGGGGGGGGTTCGTCAAGGGGGGGCCGAGAAAAAAGGGGGGTCCCAAAACGCGTTTTTCCCATGTTAATTTCCATAGGGCGGTTGGACTCACTTTTAGCCCGAACGGCTGAATGGATTTTCACGAAACTTGGCAAAATTGTAGGGACTGTTAGCCCGATGTGCCTTTGCTAGGTCTCAATATATGTGCTTCAGTGGATTTTGAGAAATTAACGTTTAAATCAAGATATATATCTGTAACAGCGCTCCGGGCAGCGATCCGGTTAGCGAACCTTTCGCGTATCGGAACTTTGCGATGCGAAGCTGATTGGCCCTCCGGTGTCTGTCAACATTCTAAACAGTCCGGAGCGGCCGCCATCTTGTCTCTCGGTAGGATCGAGAGACAAGAGGAGGCCAAAACAAAGGGGGAAATTACCATAAGGGGGCATAGTAGATCCTCGTTGACCCCCTAGGTTTTATGTGGAGGTTTTAAAAGGGCCTAGGAGGGTCCAAAAAAAAAAAAATTTTTTTTTTGCGTGGTAAGCGCCAAGTTCGCGAACCGGAAAGCGTTCTGGGCAGCGAACTTTATGGATAAAAGAATGAAAGACTTTTCTAATACTGTATGTTAATTATTTGTTGGTTTTGTTGATTATTTTTTAATTTTTTTATTTTTTAAGCAATTATTTATTATTGTGATTGTGTTTCAAAATTTAATAACATTTCTAACATTTAACTAGTTTATGAATTACATATAAAAATGATTAAAGACTCAAACAATTTTTTAATATTACATACAATTTTATTTTTCGGATTGTTTTTCAAAATTTAATACAACGTCTAGCATATTTCACTGTCTGATATGTGTTCTTGTTCAGTGAACATAAGTTCCAACATTTGACCGTCATCATAATGCAGTAAATGATCCACAGATTCTACACATTGAACTAATTCATGGTCCCGCGATTCATCCATGAAATTTGAGTCATCATTGTCCTCAATAACTTTTTCTGTGTTGTTCTCCAGAACAATTTCGAAGGAAACATTTTGCTCACCTTCCATTTTATTGCTGTAATTTGCATAAAAAATAAATATATCAGTAGAGATAGGGCACTGTTGGGTTTAAGTTCAGACAGGCACTTGTGAGTTTATAACAGAGAAGTAATCTATGGGCACTGTATGGTTTCAGGCGTGAAGTAGTACTATTAAAAAGTGCCTGTGAAGAATCCTAAGTAAATTCATAATTATACCACAGAAACCTAAATCAGTCCATAATTATAATAAAGAAGCCTTTCTCAATGTCTAACTCTTACAGAGGGATAGTATATAACTATCTGAAAAAGTTTACCATATTTACTTATAGTGCACAATATACTTCAGTTTTAAAAATAACAACTTACCTTTAGAAACAAGTTGATGTTATTAGTGATATTCTAAATGATATATACAACAACAAGTAGTAGTCAAAATGGCTGTGTTTCCTTCTCTTCCTTTATATATATTCAGGTATATAACCAATCAAATGTCAGGTAATAAAAGTAGAAAATGAAAGTAACATTTTCATTGGTTGTCAATTCCAACACTTCAGATGTGTTTTGTGAAGTAATTTACCTCACAGTACTTAGAGAGGTCTACAGGCTTCATGGCTAAATGGAATTTCAATCAAATTTGTGAAAATGAAAGGGATTGTTACGTAGTATGAGCTAATCTATATTTGGTGAGAGTGACTCTAGTCGTTTTTCTGTAAATTACTTTCCCACCTTTTTTTTGGACCGCTTTCCGGGAAGCGGCCCGGTTCGCGAACCTTAAGCGTCACGGGAGTCCACCATTTTGTGTTTCGGTCGCATTAAGATACAAGATGGAGGACAAATAATGTTTAGAATGGGTAGAAGGGGTCATGGTAGACTTACCTTGACCCTCTAGGTTTTCTGAGGGTGGCTGAGGAGGTTTATATGTGCGGAAAAAAACATTTTTTTTAAAAATTCCGCGAGGTTAGCTTTCGGTTCGCGAACCGGGTAGCGCCCCGGGGAGCGAATTTTGTGGAAAATTAATGAAAAAAGTTAGAAAAAAATAATAATTGTGAGTGATCGGATGAAGGGTAGCTCTGAGAAGAGCTTTTGGGTTTATGGTACATTTAGGTACTTATAAGTAGGTACCAATGCACAGTCTTAAATTCAGAATGAAAATTCTGTTGCCCTCATCTGAGAAGTGAACTCCATCTCCTCTGTAGATATCTTGCATGTAGTAACGCAAGTTATTGTTGTACAGAGAGCCCATTCCATGGTCTCTCATGAAAGCTGAAACAGATTTGTTTACATGCTTCCTCGCTTTCTCAATTTGTGGACAAAATTGGTTGGACCACCTCCATTTCTGTCTTTGGCATATATTGGAATATACCAAGGCAGTTTGAGGAAAAAGTGCCATTAATTGCTCAAAGGTGTCCTTTAAAAGCATTTCCAGACCTACCCCTGTCAAAGTGCCCAAATCATTACCTCCACAGTGCACAATTAACAGGTCAGGTTTTGGCAAATGCATAAAGGTTTTCACCAATGGTATCAATTGGTGACATTTTAATCCTCTTTGGCCCAACCACTTAATTTCCACATCTTGTAAATTGAGGTTAGGTAAATTTCTGTTTTCAGCATACCTTTGAGCCCAGTGGATGTAACTATGTCCAACAATCCAGACCTTAAACATGGTGGGAGAAGGTTGTTCTGCAGTCAGATGAAGTGTGGTAATGAAAGGGCAGTTGAAACAGTAGGAGTTTGTAAAGAAAAAAAACTGTGGTTTTCAATGCTAATGAATCATTAGCAGTGATTGGTGCATTTCCATTTCTGAAAACAGAAAGTTAGGGTGCATGGATGTGTTCTTTGAAAGATGTAATTTGAATGGTCAAGGAAGAAACATTTAATGAAAGATTGCACTGGATACGCAGGTGCACTGAGAGTTCAGAGTTCAATTGAAACATTGTTGTGTGAATTTGCAAACATGAGAGGTCTTCCAGGAGGTGGTTGCTATGGAAACAAGGCAGACAGGGCAGAGGGGGGAAGGGTTTTGATTTGAAAAAAGTGAGGGAAGAGGTATGATTGGCTAATATGAGAGATATGTGAAATGAATATCTGTATTTCTGTGCTTTCAATAGCTGCAGCCTTTGGAGTGCATCCTTTTTCTTCTGCTGAAGACAATTTGGTGTATTTCTTAGACTGTTTTGAAAACTCAAAAAATATTTGCTAAGGTGAGAAAAAATTTATTTAATTTAGATAGAGAATAGTATGATTTAAGGAGAAAATGATGAAGAAAGCTGTGTTTTTAAAATGTGGTTTTGTCTCTAGTGATATAGTAATAGAATTAGTTTCATAGAGAAATTGTAACTGCATATTTGGTGTAACATTCTGGCATGCAGTAACACAAGTTATTGTGGTACATGGAGCCCATTCCATGGTCTGTTATGTAAGCTGAAACAGATATGTTGCTTTTAAAAACGATTTAAGAAATCAATTACATTTCTGGATATGTACTGCTAGAGCTTCATAGGTTGTTTTGAGCCATATTTATAAGGTATTTGAGTGTCTAAGATGTTATGTTTTCCTTTTAAAATGTAAAGTGTTCCTCATGGGGCAAGTGTCTTGTAAATACGCTCCCACTTGTGCTTGGCAAATTTAGATTTTGATTATGGGAGTTACCTAGCCATGTTAATAGTGTCCCAAAAATGGTGCTAGGGAATTGCAGAAAACACTTTCATGTGTCTCAAGGACATTTTTAGTCATTTCTTCATGAATGCAGGTATACAATTGATTTATATGCTGTGTTTAAAAACGAATTTTGAAATCAATTAAATTTCAGGATATGTACTGTTAGAGCTTCATAGGTTGTTTGGGGTCATATTCAGAAGGCATTTTAGTGTCTTTGATGTTATTTTTCCCTTTTTAAATGGAAAGCGTTCCTCATGGGGCCCTGAGCAGTTCTTAGCCATGTTATTTAATAGGAAGTGGATAACATGGCTAAGAGCATTTGCTGGAAAATGCATGAATATCGCTGACTTTTCTGCGATGTTATGTTTACCTTTTTAAATGGAAAGCGTTCCTCTTGGGGCAAGTGTCTTGTAAATACGCTCCCACTTGCGCTTGGCAAATTTAGATTTTGATTATGGGAGTTACCTAGCCATGTTAATAGTGTCTCAAAAATGGTGCTAGGGCATTCCAGAAAACACTTTCATGTGTCTCAAGGACATTTTTAGTCATTTGTTCATGAATGCAGGTATACAATTGATTTATATGCTGTGTTTAAAAACGAATTTTGAAATCAATTAAATTTCAGGATATGTACTGTTAGAGCTTCATAGGTTGTTTGGGGTCATATTTAGAAGGCATTTTAGTGTCTTTGATGTTATTTTTCCCTTTTTAAATGGAAAGCGTTCCTCATGGGGCCCTGAGCAGTTCTTAGCCATGTTATTTAATAGGAAGTGGATAACATGGCTAAGAGCATTTGCTGGAAAATGCATGAATATCGCTGACTTTTCTGCGATATTCATGTATTGCGGCCGTTTTTTTTCGCATTTGCGAGCAGTTCTTAGCCATGTTATCCAATGGGAGGTGGATAACATGGCTAAGAGCATTTGCTGGATAATGCATGAATATCGTTGACTTTTCAGCGATATTCATGCATTGCGGCTGTTTTTAATCGCATTTGTGATAAACAATTACATTTCTTGATATGTACTTTTAGAGCTTCATAGGTTGTTTGGGGCCATATTTAGAAGGCATTTTAGTGTCTTTGATGTTATGTTCACCTTTTTAAATGGAAAGCGTTCCTCTTGGGGCAAGTGTCTTGTAAATACGCTCCCACTTGCGCTTGGCAAATTTAGATTTTGATTATGGGAGTTACCTAGCCATGTTAATAGTGTCTCAAAAATGGTGCTAGGGCATTCCAGAAAACACTTTCATGTGTCTCAAGGACATTTTTAGTCATTTCTTCATGAATGCAGGTATACAATTGATTTATATGCTGTGTTTAAAAACGAATTTTGAAATCAATTAAATTTCAGGATATGTACTGTTAGAGCTTCATAGGTTGTTTGGGGTCATATTTAGAAGGCATTTTAGTGTCTTTGATGTTATTTTTCCCTTTTTAAATGGAAAGCGTTCCTCATGGGGCCCTGAGCAGTTCTTAGCCATGTTATTTAATAGGAAGTGGATAACATGGCTAAGAGCATTTGCTGGAAAATGCATGAATATCGCTGACTTTTCTGCGATATTCATGTATTGCGGCCGTTTTTTTTCGCATTTGCGAGCAGTTCTTAGCCATGTTATCCAATGGGAGGTGGATAACATGGCTAAGAGCATTTGCTTCAAAGGTTGTTTGGGGTTATACACCATTTTTGGGAAATTATTAACATGCCTGTCTAACTCCCATAATCAAAATCTAAATTTGCCAACCGCAGGTGGGAGCGTATTTACAATAAATTTGCACCATGAAGAACGTAAAATAGCATACTAGACACTCAAATGCCTTATAAATATGACCCAAAACATCTTATGAAGCACTAGTAGTGCATATTTCCAGAAATGTATTGGTTTTCATTTAATGATTTACTTCATTGGTAGGCCTTCACATGTTTTTTTACCTTGGTTTTTTTCAGTGATAATCTTATCTGCAACCATGTGTTGGCCTCACCTCAAATAAACAAAACAGGTGATGGACTGAATGTGGATCAATGACACACATTCACCCCAGTCTAAAGATCTGGGCCTAAACAAATCTTTAGATAGGCTACATCTTATCGTCATCCTGAATTAATGATTTAAAATATTAGGGAGTGATTTATGAGTGTTGTATGCCTGTTTTGTACCATTGAGTGTCATTTTTGTGATGCAGTGCTGGTGGAAAATATTTGCTATGTTAAATAATTAGTACGGCATTAAGTTTTAGATGACTGTTATTTATTTACTGTTTGGTAATAGTGGTTAATAACATTTTATATTATATTTTTCCACAGATTCAACTGCAGATTCTTTCATAGTTTGTAAAATGCCTTCCAAAAGTAGAATAAGAAAGGCTTGAAAACGTCAAAGACAGCAGGATGATGTTTTATTGCAGCAGTCCTCTTCCCCAAATACTTGTCAAAACACCAAGAAAGGTCCGGGTAAGAGCACGAAATCATTCTTAAGAAATATTTGTAGTAAAAAAAGTTTTGCTCAAAAAAATGTTTCAGTTCACAAAAAGAAAAGTAATTTAAATGGAAAGGAGAGACCCATCACAAATGTTACTGGTAGAGGAAGAGATAACTCTGTGCATGATAGTAGAAGGAAACAACAGTTTAGGGACATTCGAAATCGAATGTTCCGTAATAGGATATTAGTTAATTTATTGAAAAATATTAAAAAGAAAGGCCAACAGAAAGCGGCATTTTATAAGAAGAAGAAAAATGTAGAGAAAATTATTGATCATGCTTTTGAAATTAAGCGAAAGTTGTTTATTTTGGTAATCAATAGAATTAGGAAACTAAGCAAGGTAATTTCTGATTTAAAAACAAAAAGTAGATGGAAGAGAGTAGTAAATCGTACTAACTTTTGTGAAGTGTTTTCCGGAGAATGGATGCATAGTTCAAGTTCTGAGGCATTTTTTAATGAGGAGACTTATTTTCAGGATAATGATTTGGTGCATGCAGTTGACATCAGTGGTCGAGCTTATGAAGTGAAGGATGGTTGTCCAGTTGAAAAAGAACAACTTGTGACAACAGAGACAGAAGAGGCGCTAAGTGATGAGGTTTTAGGAAGACGTCCTAAGGGTCCTGTGTACATTTGGAAGTGTAGTTCTATTTGCAGTGTGCGACAGGTTTCCATCAATTTGCTTTCTGATTTTATACGGACATTTAATAAGAAAAGTTTGAAGCAGAAAATGAAGTTGTTGCAAGATTTAGATCCTTGCAGAGTGAGACAAATGACAGGTTTGCGTGGTCATTCACTGGCTTGTCTTTCCAGGAGAGTATGCCAGAGTGTTTTTCATCATTTCAGGATGCTAGCAGTGCATCATAATAAAGTGAGAAAATTAGTGAGAATGTTGTATTATGCTAAGAGTCCAGCAATTATGCTTGAACAATTATGTGCTGCTCTTTTGCATGGTTCTGAAATAGATGTTAAGAATATTTGTGAAGAAATTGAGTTTTGTTACTTTGGTAGTAAAGATGAGAATGTTCAAATTGACCCTGTAGTAGAGGGTAATGTGGAAGATAATGTACAGGTTTCCAGTACAGATAATTTTCAGAAGGAAATTGCCACGTTTCAGATGAAATCAAGTGAGAGGCCTAATTTCACTTGTTTATGTTGTCGACGCACTTATTATAAGAATCAGACTAAGGTAGTGGATTTATATGCAAAAAGTGAAAGGGAAAATAATAGTGAATGGAAGGATTTTGCCACATACTTGATGGTAGAGAATTATTTTGATTTGGGATCGGATCAACGTGTGTGTACTTATTGTTGTAATAAATTAAACCAAAACCAGATGCCTGCTAGGGCAGTTCATAATAATCTGGAATTGGTTGAGATTCCTTCTGAATTGAAGGATTTAAATACTTATGAATCTATTTTGATTCAAAGTATCCATCCCTTTCAGGCTATTGTAAGAATGGAGCCAAAGACAGGGAAGTTGCCTCCAGCAGATTTACAGAGAGGATTAAAGGGAAGAGTTGTTTATTTGCCTCTAGATTTGAACAAAAACATTAACACAATTGGAATAGAAAAAGTGGAAGAGGAACCTCTGGTTATCTTGGTTAATGGGGTTCCGACAAAGAATAAGAAAATATGGCAAGATTTAGTGGATGTTAGGAAAGTCAAAAAGGCAACAGTGTATTTGAAGAAAAATAATAAGTACTATAAGAATGTATATGTTGCAGAAGAGGAAGTAAGTGATGAAGAGGATAGCGATTTGTGTGCTGGCCAAATTGAGAAAGTAGAGACCTCTAAAAGTGAAGAAATATATGAACATTATAGTGTTCATCCTTTGCATTCCAAGGAAGTCATGGGGAATGCTATTGAGTTGTTTCAAATGAAACAAGCCAAAGGGAGTCCCATTAGTGTTTGGGAGGAAAGTTTGGAAGCTCGGTGTTTCCCACAGCTATTTCCCACAGGTCAAGGAGGAAGATATGATGAGCGACCTCATCAAATTCCTGCGTCTGAATACCGGACTTTACGATTGTATGCAGAAGATCCTAGGTTTCGGCAATGCATTCCCTATTTGTTTCATCTCCTGTTTGAAAGCGATCTGTCTGGACTGTCATATGCAGTGAACCACATCTTAAAAAGTGGTATACAGATGCGAAACATCTCGGCAAGTGACTTTATGCATAAAGTCAATGTCCAAGACAGTATTTTGGATTCTCACTTAATTAATCTCATGGCGTGTCAGCGTGGTACTAATGAGTACTGGTACCGTCGTCATGGTGATTTAAAATGTATGCTGAGGAACTTAGGAACTCCAACATGGCTCCTCACTCTGAGCTGTGCCGAGTATGGCTGGGAAGACTTACTTGAATTTCTACGAGAGGCAAATGGAAATATTGAAAACATTGAATTCAAGACACCTGGAGAACTGTGTTCTTTGGATCCAGTGAATGTATGCAGGTACTTCAATCATAGATTTGAAGCTATGATGTCTTTCATCACAAATAAAAAGAATCCACCTCTTGGAGAGGTGTTGGATTTCTTCTGGAGAAAGGAGTACCAAGCAAGAGGTGCCCCTCATATACATATGTTGTTGTGGATCAAGGATGCACCTAAATTTGGAACAGATCCGGATGAGTTAGTGATGAATTTCATCGAACAGTATTCTACGTGTGCTGTTCCAAACGCAACGGAGAAGAAAAGTCTAAGAGAACAAGTTCTACGTTTCCAAAGCCATCGTTGTGGAAAGTACTGTCGTCGTAAATTCAGAAACAAGGACAAGTTCTACACCAAATGTCGTTTCAACTTTCCACGACCGGTGATTTCTAAAGGAAGAGTGAACAGTTTGATGTCTTCGCTGCGACATAATGTGACGAGAAAATCACCCAAGAATACATACAATTTGAAAAGGAACGAAGAGTCCAAGTACATCAATGACTACAACCCAGTGATTTTGTCCATGTGGAATGCTAACATGGATATACAGTTTGTGGCTGACAACTGTATGGCTGTGGCTCGGTATGTGACATCTTACATCACCAAAAAAGAAAAGACCGAACTGAAGGATATGTGGGAGGACATTTCCCATGAAAAGAGCCTCAGCAAGAAGTTGTACAGTTTCAGTCTGAAGATGTTGTCGCATCGAGAAATCGGAGCTTACGAATGTTCTGACCGATTGTCTTCAGCAAGTCTCTATGCCAAATCCAGGAGTCTCGTTTGGGCGAGTCTTGGTCTTGCTGCAACGCGAAATCGAGTTCTAAAACCTGTCCGGGAAATTGAGTATTTGGCAGAAAAGGAACCAAACAGTACCGACATTTTGAAGACCAACATGTTGGATACATATTATCCAAATCGAAGCAGTCACCTTGAGAATGTTTGTCTATATGAGGTTCTCCAAAATTATATATTCAAGAGGAACATCAAAGAAGATATTGAGAAAGGAGTGTATGCTGTAATTGGAAGTGAGGGATGCCTGGTCAAGCAAAGAAAATGCCAATTAGTAAACCATCGAAAATTGAGTGGTGAATCTCCAGAAAAAAAGGAGTTTTTTTATTTAGCACTTTTGCAACTTTTCAAGCCTTGGCGTGCAGAAGAGGAACTGCTTGGAGATTTCCTCTGTTACGAAGACTCTTTCAATGCAGCCAAGGAGTCCATAGAATGTCCTGCTTTTTCTAAATATCAAGAAATGCTAACTTTGGAAATTGAGCAGGAAGCAACGATTGCAGCCGAGATTGCCAGAGACAGTTCTCAGGACAGTCAGAGTTCTGTTTCATTGAGTCAAGATCCACTTGGAGGACCTATTATCGAAAATGAAGCTGCCACTGCTATGAATGAAGTGGAAAGAGCCATGGCACATGCTCAGGAGGATTCAGTTAACTTAGAAGACTTGGAAAAACAACTCAACGTTGAGCAGAGGAAAATATATGATGAAGTTACCAAGGAAATTGAGCACGGATTAAGTCATGAGAAGAACAAGTGCTCATGTACATCGTTGAAGCCTGTCTGACTGTACGTGAGTGGAGAAGCGGGAACTGGAAAAAGTTTCCTCATTAAAGCAATCTCTTGTTATTTGCAGGAAAGGACTGAGTCATCGCTGTCTTGTGTTGTCACCGCTCCTACTGGACTGGCAGCACATAACATTAAAGGTATTACTTTGCATCGTCTACTGATGCTGCCGGTGGAGCATGACAACAAATTACAATACAACAAGTTATCTGGAGATGCTTGCATTGAAGTTTCAAGAGTCTTGAGGAAAATGAAACTACTTATCATTGACGAAGTAAGCATGGTTTCCAATGTCATGCTTGCCTTTGTGCATTTGAGAATGCAAGAAGTACTTAAAACTGAATATGATGTGTTATTTGGTGGGAAACACATCATTGTTTTCGGAGATCTTCTGCAGCTGACACCAGTAAAAGGTCAACCTGTGTTCAAAATACTCACGCATGAAGATACCAGGAAGTGCCTAGGGAGCATTGGCAACGTCAATATATGGTTAAACTTCAATTATGCAGAACTGCATCAAAATATGCGTCAGGCAAAGGATGAAGATTACAAGAATATTCTACAAGATATTAGAATTGGAAAAGTGACTGAGCATGGGAAAGAAGCTTTAAATGCACGATTACTGTCAAATTTATATCCCAAACAAGAGATTGTGCCTGAGAATATTTTTCAGAAAATTACTGAGAAGAAATCCGGGATATGTCTCATGCCAACTCTTGCAGAATGTGCCATCTTCAACAACAAAATGTTGAATTTAGAAAAGCAAGAGATTGTGAAACTTGAAGCTATCGACAAATTAGAGCATATGGGATCAACAATTATTTTGTCAGACAATTTGAAATCAAAATTGGATTCATTAGAGAAGACTATATCTAAAACAGCGGGTTTTGAAAAGACTTTGAATGTGTGTTTAAATTGCCGAATTATTTTGAGAAGGAATTTACATGTAGAAAGAGGTCTGGTAAATGGATCAATGGGTAATGTTGTTGATTTTGAGAAATACAGAAATAGAGATGGAATAGAATTTTTAAGAATTAAATTTGATGGCATTGAGGAAGTACAGCAAATTGGTCGTTGTTCTGCTAGGTTTTTGCTTGTTAAAGATTTATATGTTCGCCGTAAACAGTTTCCTGTTTGCTTGGCATATGCGGTGACAATCCATAAATCGCAAGGTTTAAGTGTAGACTGTGCATTGGTGAATATTGGCAGTTCTGTGTTCAAGGAGGGTATGGCATATGTGGCATTGTCACGAGTTAGAACTTTATCGGGATTGTACTTGATTGACTGTGATGTCACAAACATTTGTGCGGATCTAGATTGTGTTAAGGAATACAATAGGTTAAGAAGAGAGTATGCGCCACATTTGCCTCAATATCCTTTGTTTGAGAAACGTGTGGTAGGCCGCAAACGTAGAAATAGCAGTAATAGTAGGGAGGTTGTTGCAAAAAGACTAAAAGTCAATGAACCGAAAATTGTTAGCAGAAAGAAAGTGGATTCTGTTGAAGATGTTGTCGGTTTTCAATTTGAAAACAGTTCTGGTGTCAACTGCTATGCAAATGTAGTGGTTAATGTTCTCTTTTCACTAGAGAGTTTAAAAGAACAGATTCTGTTGAATTCTGAACAAATTTTATGCTGTTTGTTGAATTCTGTTTTCGAGAAATGTAGCACTGATCGAACAAAAGTAGAAAGTGTGTCTGAAGTTCGTTATCTGTTAGATGAATGTTCAGGTCAAACAGACTTCTCTGAAAATAATCAGCAAGATTGTCAGGAGTTTTTAATGTATATGCTTGATATATTGCAAGTTGAGGGTGTAGATGTAGATCACCTGTTTGGGCTTTCTTATCAATGGCAGCATGACTGCGAGAATTGTAGGGTATCAAGTACTACTAGTGTAGACTCAGAAAGATTTATATATTTAACTTTGCCAGACAGTAAATCAGTCTCCTTTAATAAGCTAGTAAATGCAGCGGATCACAACATGGAGTGTAGCCAATGTAAATCTGAAATGATGTCAACATTACTTATACGTAGATATGGACAGTATGTCATTTTAATGATGCAACGATGTAGGCCTGATGGATCAAAATTGTCAACTTTAATAAAAAATTTGGTGGCTTCTCAGCTTTCAATATCAGGAAGGACTTTTGTAACTGTAGCAATTATCTATCACGATGGTCCTTCAACAACTTCAGGACATTATACAGCTTATTTAAAGTCTCGAAACGGCTGGTCATTCTGCAATGATTCCGTTGTAAGTTTCAAAAAAAAATTGCCGTTTGACCTTAAAAATTCTTACCTGGTGTTTTTAAAACCAAAATTTTAAAGAAAGAATCTTGAGATTTCCTGTGAAGAATTGGAAAAGGTTCATCAAGTTGAGGGAATGTAAGTCTGCAATGCTGTCTAGATTATTGGTCCAAAACTTTTAATTATAATGTTATTTTGTAAAATCCGACTATATAAACCTGATGCAAGTAAGTCTGCTTCATAGTAAGCAGTATCAGTGTCATAGGAAAAGGAGAACATGAGTGACAAAGAAGAGTAAGATATTAGTAGTCCAGGATTGTGAAAATAATCTCAAATGTTTTCTTTTTGCAAGTTGCGAAAATAGAAAATGTCGGGATTTGATTGGAAGAATTACAAGACTTGCGAATCGCGGCAACATGATTTGGCCTAGTGGAAACATGTGATAGAATGAGAGAAGTCTTTTTTTCTATGTAACATATTTTTCGTATCGATGGAGGTTTTCTTTCAGAAAGTGGCGGGCTGAAAATATTTATAGCACAACAGAGTGGATGCTGTTCATAGGAGATCCTTCGACGTCATTGAAAGTAAGTTAATTTTAAGGAGTTTTGAAATCAGATTTCTTAGGTTGTATGGGTTTTTTAAACACAGTCATTTTGATTGTGTTTTTTTTTCCCCGCTGTTACATGATGAATATCTTCAAGTCACTGATTTAAGTGAAATTTGATACATTCTGAGAACAGCAAAAATAAACCATTTAACATGTATAATTAATGTTATGCTTTTTGTACTTATGATATACATTTAGCAATGTGAGGTAGATATGGAGAAGCTGATTTTCTGTAAGTGTCAATTTTAATGCTTACAGTGCTGTACTTCTGGGTACTGTTTTTTTTAAAAAAAAAAGAAATAGGCCTCACCTCAAAGAAAGCTGTTGAAAGTACACATCTTATTTGCATCCTAAAACAATCATTTAAAATGTTAGACACAATTTTATGATGGCTTTACATCTTTTTTGCGCTGCATTTGCATCACTATTGTGAGACATTAGCAGTGCAAAAAAAGCACCATGTTCCAAAATAGGCCTCAGTTATTCAACATCAAGATACAGTTTTTTGTAAAATATATATATTTAGGATTGTGTAGGGGACGTAGAGAAGCAGAGACTTCTGTAAATGTCAAAGTTGTTGAAAAACTGTTTGTTCTTGAACCTTTTCCCTTGTCTTTTCTAATTTTTAAGTACATGTTTTAATATTTTTGGAAATGTTTGTTCTCTGTTTCACAGATCGAAAGTATGAAAAAATATTTTAAAAAGGTAACAAGAATTATAAGGTAAATGTTTTCTACTCTTTTTACCCGCAATGCACTGCTGATGATGTCACTGACACTATCTCTCATTTACTCTTTATAGCTGTCTTTCTTTTTACATTATTCTCTGTTTACTTCCCTTATACTAACTCTTCTTTTTTTTAAAAAATATTTTTTTAGTTCGCTTAAAGTTCGCGAACCGGTCAGCGAACTTGAAGCGAACCAAAAGAAATAGAGCTTGCCAGAGTGATAAACATTCTAGCAATTTTATTTGAAAGGGGAGGTAGTTCTGAAAAGAACTTTTTTTTTTTGTTTTTGTTGTTTTATATATATTTTTTTTTTTTCTGAACATTTTTTGATTTTTTTGTATTTTTAGAACAGTTTTATGTTTTGTTTGTGTTTTTTATGGAGGGGAAACAACAAAAAAACAGGCATTGAAAACGGCTCAACAGGAGCAAAAAAAAAATTACTTCTTGGGTGCATTAGGGCACTTATGGTTTTCGAACACCATATTAATCAAGTTGATGCTCATGTTCCCATACGACAACATTGCACCGCAATATATACAAGTAAACCTCATATGTTGGAAATTTGGTTGAATATTTGGCACAGTTTCCTGTGCCTCTCTTCCTGACAAAGACATTGATGAGGTAGATCTGGCCACAGGAGTTGTCGGGGGATTGTCTTGTAGGTCCCTTAACTCAGCCCGGCTGTAGTTCAAGGGATGCCACCTGGTCATATGTCGATGCATAGTATAGTTGCCCATACTATATTTCTTCTCTGTGCCTCTTGACAATCTGTAATCACAGATGAGGCAGGTGGCATATTTCGCATTCACCTTCTTCTCCCCTGGAGGGATGGAAAAAAACTGCCAGATGAAACTAGTTTTTCTCTTTGAAACACGGGGCAACTCTGGGATAAATTGTTGTTGATCTGGATCCTCTTCTTCTTCTTCCTCCTCTTCCTGCTCTCTGTTGGAGGTAAATTGACTGGGTGGTCCTCTCTTCTTATGAGGAGGTTGAGGTGGTGGTGGGGGTCCACCAGCTGCAGCAAGTACAGAAGCCATTGCTCAATTGTAGGTAAATGGTCTTTCTCTCACCAAGATGAAAGTCAGAGTGAGGAAATAAGGAGGGGTTTACATGATTTGGGAAAAGCAAAAGTTCTGAACCAATGAAAAGTGTTATTTTTAGGTCACATGACCTAGTCATACATCATTTGGAAACCAAAAGTGAAATGAACCAATGAAAAGTTTGATAAACAAGTCACATGACCTGTTCCGCTTACGTTACGCGGTGCGCGCCGCGTCCTGGATCGCTTCCGGTTCGCGGTCCGGAGCACTTCCGGGAGCGCTAACGCGGCGCGTCATTAGACGTATTGCGCGACAACGTGATACGTCGCGCTTCCGCGACGCGTCACAGTTCCGCTAACGTAACGTTGACCGGTTCGCGGACTAGGTCGCGGCATCAAGATGAGCTAACGGAAAGCTTCCCGGTTCGCGAACTAGAAGCGAAGGAAAAAAAATATTAAAAAAAAAATTATTAATAAACATCTAAAATATATTTTAAGATTTAAAGAAGAATACATTTTACAGTTACAGATGTTAGCTTTTAAAAAACCAATGAAATTCACAGAAAAAACCATAGGTTATAGACCATATATAGTTAGGAATTTGCATTTACAAAACCTTGAAAATTCAGTGAAAAAACCATAGGTTATAGACCATATATAGTTAGGGATTTGCATTTACAAAACCTTATTTTACTCGCATAAAACCATTGAAATTCCATATATAGTTAGTTGCGCTAACTATATATCGCGCACCCGCAATCCACTGCTGATGATGTCACATATTACATCATTCATGACATGGTCAGTGACATCACTGATGACATCACTGATGACAACATCCAGTGACTGTATGTTTCTGTAAAGTGTAAATATGTCTTACATATTGAAGAATGAGTGGATGTATAAGTGTCTGGATGAAGGATTTAGTAGGTGCATGACTGACTGTATGAGTGAGTGATTAAATATGTCTCACTGAGTGCATGGGTTAGTGACTAAACTGTCTTAATTTGTGCATCATTATGTCTGTTGTTCTGTAAACTGCTGCATGTGTTGATAAGTAGCTATATGAGTAACTATATGGGTTATTGATTGGTAGCCCAGGTATTTGTATGGGAGACTGAGTGTGTGTGTGGGTGGCTGGGAGGTGTATGACTCTGTGCATAGATGTGTGAGCAGTGGATTCACTAGATGTATGGGTTCAAAAGTGCATGTGGAAACAGCTGTATGGGCGGTTGACTGTGTGCATGAGTGTATTGGTGAGTGAATGGATATCTCAGTGCTACATGTCAAAGTAAGTACATATGTAAACACAGTACATGTGAGAGTTGACATATATAAATTACTGTGCATAAGAGCCAGTGAATGTGTGAGTGGCTGTATGGATCATTGAGAACTTGTATCAGTGATTGTATAAGAGAGTAAATATGTGTTCGAATATGTTTGAATAAGTAAGGTGTGTATAAATGTATAGTTGAGGAAATGGAGGTGTGATTGATTCTTTGCATGACTGACTAGGTGTGTGAGTAACTCCATGAATGAGTGACAGTCTGTAAGTGTCTGTTTACACTGAGTGTATCTAAGGTTATATTAGAGTCTGAAGAGGTTCATCGTATTATCATATGAATGATGTCATCAGTGATGTGATCAGTCATGTCAAATGAGATGTCATCAGTGATTTCATCAGTGATGTCATTTGAGATGTCATTTGAGATGTCATCAGTGATGTCATCAGTGATGTCACTGACCATGTCATGAATGATGTAATATGTGACATCATCAGCAGTGGATTGCGGGTGCGCGATATATAGTTAGCGCAACTAACTATATATGGAATTTCAATGGTTTTATGCGAGTAAAATAAGGTTTTGTAAATGCAAATCCCTAACTATATATGGTCTATAACCTATGGTTTTTTCACTGAATATATATATATATATATATATATACATATATATATATATATATATATATATATATATATATATATATATATATATATATATATATATATATCGTATTACCGCTCTGGTGCTTAAACCCACTACGTAGAGAAAAATTGACACTTTCAAATGCCTTTTTATTCACTGCTGTCAACAGTGACTTTTATTCAGCCATATGCGCAAATACAACGGACAAGATGCCGCGTTTCGGCCAGCGTGGTGGCCTTGCTCACATATATAAATATGCATATATATTCACTGAAAAAACCATACTTTTCATGGACATAATAGTTAGAAATAAGCATTTACAAAACCTTAAAAATTCTCTGAAACAACCACATGTTTCAAGGACGTTACAGTTAGTTAGACATTTCACACGTACAAAATCATAGAAATTCAGCTGTTATTGTTAGTTGAGCTAACCATAACTCGTTCCCCCGCAATACACTGCTGATGACGTCACATATTACATCACTCATGACATGGTCAGTGACATCACTGATGACATCACTCTGATAATTTTTATGAGAGTGGGGTCATGTTGATGCTTTTGTAATTACAGGTCAATGAATGTCTCTAAACATTGAAAGTGAACAGCTACGGTGAGGAGAATGGCAGATTGGGAATTGTGAGCTGCGCTTGTTCTGCCTGCATTAGAAATTCAGTGAAGAGGGATGTTGTTGTCACATCTACTGATACTCTTATATTGTCTATAATTTCGTAATTAAATAGACCGCCTACCTCCATCATTATTGACCTGTCACATGCTCAGTAATATTCTGCTCGCAGTGATTGTGCCGAAAAATACTGAGATGTGGTTGGAAAGCAGCATCTAACCATGAATTGACTGTATTTCCCACCAGGCTCCATTAACACACTTTTCTTTATTTGACATGATCTGAGATACATTTTACCAGTCATTGTTCTGCGTGTGATATTCACATTCCCTTCTCTTCCATTCATTATCATCTTTCATTGCACACAACCTCCCATGTTCCGAAGAAAGTGTCTATTTTTCGATTGCTCGTGTTTTTCCTGATGGACTGCCTGCCTCATTTCATATCAGTTTGCTATCTGAAGTAAAATGCAGTGTCAGGAAAGAACATTGCTCCAGGTATAGTTTCTACGGTAACAATTTTATTGAATAATTCAATGAAATCAAGAACTGAAATTCACATAATCTACAGAATATTTGTTCGGCTATATATTTAATAGATGGCATTCTGAAGGAATTGAAAAATGATGTCACATTATATTAGGCTGGTGTTTTTTTCTGTGTTGAGATTCTTACCATTATTCCTATTAAACCTGTAATGAAATGTGCACAAAAGAAAATAAATGCATTATAAAATATTTGCAGATTAAATTTAAAACCAGTAGTGAGCAACTTTGTGAAAGTCGATCGTCTCACCTCCTTCTTTTATACTCAAAGTAAAGGAGAGAAGTGTCTTTGAGCCGCAGGACACTCAATCTATGGCGATGAAAGCACAATATAACTTTTTAAATGCCTATTTCTTTATATCACTCTGTACTATGTGTTCATGAGTGCAGAGGATTGTTACTCTTGAGTCCAATAATTTGTGGTGGGTAGAACTCTCGGAGTTTCACTCCATGGAATTCAGCGGCGTTACATGAAAACAAAAAAAAAAATCCAAAGAAGTCCACCAACGGGCACCAAAAATGCATGTTGCACTTCTCGCACTGCAATTAAGCGCCGGTAGTGTGAGCAGCCTGAAAAATCAGCGCGAACGGCACCATGCAGTGCCCAAAAGAACACGGCAATTTGAGTAGATTTTGCTGGCGCTTGAAAAGAAAACCTACTCGAGTTGCTGCAAATCTACTCAAGGAGCAGACCTCTGACTGCGGCAGTTATAGTTTAATTAGAGACATTCATTTACTCAGCACTCGTTTTCATTGCATTGCATCTAAAATCAATTCTGTCGGGCATTGTTTGATCTTTCGAGTGTATAGGCAAATACATTTTACAATGGTCCATTAAAGGAAATGACCTTTTAATGGAGACATCAAGATAAATGACCCTTTAACTGGACATACAGTGATTGTCACAAACGTCAAGATAAATCAGAGGCTTGTGGCACCCAAAAAATAAATGGCCAGATGTGCAAAGACTTATGAATATAAGAAAGTCTGTAAAGATTGTTTTACTCCTAAAATGAGAATTGCGACTGGAGACTGATTTGGAAAGGGCATGGTGTGGGCATCCCTTCTAAATTTCGTTTTGTCATTCAATAATCTAATAATGACCATAATTCTGGGCACAAACCATTCAAAAATTATTTGCTCCCAAGTTGGGGGGGGGGGTGGGGTAACTCATTAGCAAAGGGGGAGGCGTTCCCTTTAAACCTAGAAGTGCATAGGTCAGTTCACATAATTCAATACCTGTCTTGAAAAGACTGGTCGCAAATTACGACCACCTTTTGTTCCCAATATAATTGGAAATCTGCTCACAATGTAATGCCACTGATTTCTTCAGCTCTAGTCATGCTAGCTAGTCAGTTTTCTTTGTTTGACATAATCTCTAACTTCTCAGTGGTCAAAGCTTCACCTTTATCAGATTCTTTTAATTGCAGTAATTAGGTGCTTGACTGTCATCCTCTTTAAAAACAGTAGTTGTGCACTTCAGCTTCTTGAGGCAAGATATTTGTGTGCTGTAACCACATTGGATATTTTTGGTGCCTAATCCTTTCACTGCTAGGCCATTTCCACCCTAGAATGCTAGGCAACTTTTTGGCTTTTTGGGTTAGTTTGCACTTATGCCTTCATTATTTTTTTCCTCTTAAGGTATCCATGCCAAATTTGTGTATGTCTTTTGCCAACATACAGGGGATGCTAAAGGAACCATGGGGCATATTACCAAGCAATAGCGATAATTATCGCTATTGCTTGGTTAGAGACAAAAATTTACCGCATCGCTGCGGCGATTTTTACCGCAAATAAACCTTGGTATTATCAAGGTTTAACGCAAATGCGGTAAAAATCGCCGCAAAGCATGAATATCGCTGACAAGTCAGCGATATTCATGCATTAGCGAGCTAATGCTCTTAGCCATGTTATCCAGCTCCCATTGGATAACATGGCTAAGAACTGCTCAGGGCAGGTGTTAGCTTTTGGAGATATTCCCGCTTAGCGCGAATATCTCCAAAAGTTGGTAATAGGAGATAGCGATGTTAGCGACTGTTTTCAGTCTCTAACATCTTGGCACGCCCACTTTGCATCTCATTAGTGATAAATATCACTGACATGCAAAGTGGGGCCCAAGATGGTCGCTATCTCCTACTAGCTGTCGCTAACTGGTGTTAGCGGCAGCTAGGTAATAGGGAGATAATTTTATCTCCGCTTACTTGGCTTTTAAAGCCAAAAAAGCGGAGATAAACCCCCTTGATAATATGCCCCCATGAGTTTGTGCATTCCCCTGAAGAGGAACGAGAAAATAGGCAAAATGTAGCTAACTTTTGGGGAAAAAAGGAAGAAAATGTTCTGCAAAAAAGAGTCTGTTTTCTTTCCTAAAAATGTCATCAACAAAAGGTTTGCTGTGCTAAAATTTCATCTTCCCAGCTTTCAGGAACACACAGAGATCTATCAAAAACGTTTTTTTATCATAGCTTTGTCATTTTTCTAAGAGGAAGCCCTATTTTACTATTGTGTGTGCTCTCAACCTACTTCCAGTTTGCGGTGATGGTGGAAAGCTATCCATTTCTGAAAAGTAGACAAAATTCTAAATTCAGTAAGGGGCCATTTGTAAAATTCCCTCAAGGTTTTCCCAAAGAAACTAACTGTGGAAAGAAAAATAAAATATAGGAATAGAGTAGGGAAAAAAAGCCATGTGTGACAATGGCTGATTTACAAAAGCAATATACCATTATGTCCGCTTGACTTTTATGGCTGCAAGGATATATAGGGTTTGTAGGTTCTTTAAAAACCCAAGGAACCCAGAGCCAACAACTGAGCTGCACCTTACAATGTTGTTCCACTGTGTACTGAGTATACAGCAATTCATATGGTGAAAAATAAAAATAGTGAAAAATAGGTATGCATGAAACCTATGCATTTCTGAAATGTGCACTAGACGCTAGAGTAGTAGTGATTTGAACATCTCTGAATTTGTAGGCACCCATTTCAGCATGTGATTTAGAGGCCATTTTGCAAAAGGTCTTCTTTCTTATACACTGGCTTACATTTGAAAGGCACAAATGCTGTGAAATTTAATTGGTGATAACAAATATTCTACTATGGTATATTCTCATATGTTTCCTGATATAAATTATACCTACTTGTATGACTGAGCCTAGCAACTGGGACACAATATACCCTAAAACACGGCCTGGAAACATCATCTTTCACCCAGCGGAATCATCCTTTTTTTCAAAGTGGCTTTAGGAGAGAAGGGTCTGCTTCCTAGGGTTAACCCCACTTTTTGCTGTGCTTTACTGGTTTTTCGACTTTAGAATGGCTATGGCCATGCTAATCAGGCCCACAGCATACCTGTTCTCTCTCTAAATTGATACCATGTGCTTTAGGTACATACCAGATTGGTTACGGAGGCACCCTTGTGAGGTCCTGTATATGGTACCTTAGGTACCCAGGGCATAGGGACCCCAGAGGCCTACCAAGGGCTTGAGGAAAAGTTGGAAATGACTCACTCTCCCCACCAGGGATCTATCCAGCAGTTTGCATAATAAAGCAGCAAAGGAATTGACAGCCAATCTGTAAAATCAAAAGACATCTTTATTATAATTAATTATGAGGCTTCGTCGTCCAACCGTAGTTTTACGACTGAAAGAGGGAGCCTGCCTGAGCTTTCTCAGGCAGGCTTTTTATACAAAAAGTTTGGCCCTAGGCTCACATTCTTGCTTTGAAACACATCATTGTAGGTCACTCCCATGGTACCATAACAAAGCAGGCTATAATTATGAATTCCATTCTACTTGCCCAAACTGTCCAACCCATCTTCCATCATGAACATATGTCAAACTTCACATATTTTCCTGTGCAGGCCGGAGAAACTCACAATAGAACTGGTTTCCTCCCCATCATATAAACGGTCACCTCCCCATTGTAAAAGCCCAGAAGCAGAGAAACAGAGCCAGGTGTGGAAGATAGAAATGTAGGATAAGGGATGCTTGTGGGTCATAAACAGGCATGGCTACTGTATTCGGCCTTCTAATCTTGCTCAGGCCAATGTACACAACAAGTTGCTCAGATCTTTAATATAGATTGACTAGAGGGCATGGACTGGTTTGGTGAGGCCAACATCACGTCGGCAGATTCAGCCTGTTCAGGTCAAATGGGAGTCAGGAAGAACTCAAGCTAAGGGGTACGTGTCCTTTAATACTTGCTCTACCAGAATCATTGGCTCATGTATATGCCTATGTAAAGGGCAACACCTAAGATGGCTGCTGTTCACAACATGGGACCTGTGGGCTCAGAATGAATTTGCCAATAACTCCTGCATGCATCATTGTATCGTGATGAAAATACACACACATATAAAACTTGCCATTTTCGTTTCTCAGCTATCAAAATCATAGCAGAATAATGATATTTTAAACACAGGTTCAGTATTCAAAGAACCTCAGAAGCCCCTTTTGCCCTTACATAGGCAATTACTCAGTCTATATTAGTAGCTGTGTCCAAAATCCGTTATAAGCCTCTTGGAAGGCTTCTATTGTCCATCAAATCCGCTTCCATCATCTTCTTACGCGTTGGGCCTCTCGATCCAGGCCTTTTCATGCTCAGTAGGAGTGCCCTCCTGGAACACCCACAGTTCATTCAAAGTCTCAATGTCTCAAAACAAATGCACCAGTGTCTCTTCTCTGTGACAACTCAGGAAATGTGCTCTTCATTGATCAAGGGCACAAAACATCTTGTGCAGATACAAGCACCACTGAGAAACAACCTCTCAAGATCAGTAGCTCCTTTCCGACTCCAACACTCATCATTTAGTGTTAGAGGACGATCAAGCTGCTCTTCTCATGGGCACCGGAATGTAGTGCCTTTTCCAAACTTGGATTCTCAGGTGCACTGCCTTTCTGCAGGAGCAAAGGGAAAAGAGGTGTGTGTGGGGAAAGGCCAAAAACTCAGGCCAAGGGGGTCAGGGGACCTCGCGCTGCCAGAGGTTCAAGCACATGACAGTTTGAACAAATTGCACAAAGTGGATGACAGTCCTGCCATCAAAAGCAGGGATCCTTCGCATCTTTGCACTGAACTTCTGAGGCAAAACAGAAAATCAGCTCCTTTTTTCTTTTCATTTTACAACGCCTTCTGATGAAACAAATGGCTTGCTTAGGAGGTACCACTGGAGGCACACTGATGATCGCTGTCCATGCTGATGACCGCTGCCCACGCTGCTGATTGCTGTTCACGCTGCTGATTGCTGTTCACGCTGCTGATTGCTGTTCATGCTGCTGATTGCTGTCAGGAATTGCAGGGCCAAGAAGTCTGTAGTCGTCTGCCATGCTCACTGATGGGGATCAGGCTTTTTTTTTTTTTTGATCACCGGTCTGCAGGATAACATTCTTCCTTTTTGACTCTGGAAGATCCCGCAACCTAGTGATATAGGAAATGTAACACAATTGTTAGTTTCCTTCAAGTCAGATACAAAAACAGTTAATGGGTTGGCTTTTTGACAAGAGGGCTGCAAGCAAGTGGCCTGCAATCTGCAAAGGAGTGGCAATACGTCATGGGAACCTAAATGGATGCCCTCACACAGTGGCATTGTCTAATGGGGTACATTATTTAATGGGGTAAATACATATTCTCCTTAATGATGAAGCCTAGGTTTTCCTAACCATCATCTAGAACATCTCAAATAGAGAAATGGCATAATACACATTATCAAGGACATGAAGAAAAGTCCCTTTTTAAAACAATGTGCATCAAGTGCGCTATGTAATACAAAGGCTACTGATCAACTGTGCAGACAAAAGGGACAAGAACTAGAGAGTCCTGGTATCTGCATGATTAGAACACATCTAATAAAAAAATTGAAACAGCAGAAACAGAAGAGAACTGAAAAATTTAAAATAGACATTAAAAATATGTCGTACTAAAAAGAATGTAAACTTGAGATATCTCCTATTGAGATGGAAAATCTCCTATTGAGATGGAAAACTTGTATTGGGTCAATTAACCAGGCTATCACTATCCTGACAGTCAGTCTGAAAAGACTTTTGAAGTAGGCCTAAAGAAAATTCTTGAGAACCAGTCTGGTCACACAAAAGGGAATGGTATGTAGCATAAGGGGAGTTCCTAATACATCACTGCAGTCTAGAAGTGTGAACATGAACAATACACCCATAATAATAAATGGGCTGACTGGTGAAAGGAAGATGGAGAAGGGAAAATGGAAGTAGAACACAACTAAAATCTTCAATAACTAAACATGATGCAACATTGGTCAGGGAAGGAGCAAAAAGAAAAATCTATAGGAAGGACAAGAGTTCGCTTGGGTGGTCTAAGGCATGTGACACAGCACCAAGAGCACGGGGATACATGAAAGACCAATGTTACAGAAATGTAACTCTACCGCTGACAATCTATACCCTACACGGTAATTCTAACTAATGTTCAGTTGTTTCTTCATGGAGAAAAAAATGAATCCATAGGCTTATTCAGGAATCAAAAAAAATGCGATCAAAAAATGCGATATCGAAATTAGGCCACCTTTAGTCACGGATCTATAATTCCATCCTTAGGCCCAATCAAGGATACATAAATGCAGAGCTGCCTGTCCTTAAGGGAAGGGCAGTAAGTGACTAACAGCGGTTGACACACTTTGATCCAGTATATCATTTTAGTTTTCTTAAAAATCATTACAGCCAAATTTAGGCATGCACTGGAAAAACTGCTGCCTTACTCGCTCACAGTATGAGGTCCATATCTGTGAAATTTATCTTAATACAATATTCATCCAATTTATTGTGAAATAACACATATCGTCATATGTGTTCCTTCACAACACAGGGGAACTTGTAATTCAAAGTAGCACCATAGAACAGAACATACACACAAAAAAATAAAAAAAAATACACATATCAGGCCATCAGATATACTTGCTGTATATAAAACACAAAGAAAAACAGCCCAGACAAACAAACAGCATATATGAATAAGCGGTCATGGCTCTTCTGTCAAATATAATGTCGCTGTGTCAAATAACGCGTTTCAGTGGACCAAATGTATAAATGAAACATAAACACACACATTTTTTTTTAAAGAAATTACGCAAAAAAAACATTTCTCTTCAACCAGCCAACTCACGTGTCTTGTGAATTAATCCATGAATTATCTGTAGGAAGAAGCAGAAAAGATACACAACACACACATTTCTCATAATACAACATCAATTATAACCCTTTTTATCAGACTACAAAACATGACACAACGTGACATACAAAAACTTTTCATTACTTACCTGTAACTTTTTTTGTCATGTACCTTGCAAAAACGCCCATTCTCACTCAGGCCTAAGGCCTTTAAGTTGCAGAATTTTGGGGAAGGGCTTCTACTTATTGCCTATCTAAAACTCAATGTAACACTTCGTTTTTCTTTTTGTCAAATAAACTTAACTAAAAATAATTAGTTCCTAGCATGGAGACACACATATACCAGTTCTACAGATCATTTAGCAGAATGTTTGATATTTTTTCTCAAAGAAATCACTTTTGCATTTGCCCTTTTTAAATCATGTTCCTTCATTTTACACAGTGCTTAATTTGTAAGACATGAAGTGCAGGTGCTACAATTTTGCATGAGGAATACCTTTCCTATTTGTTTATTATCTCAGATGTGCGCTTTTAACGCAGATGTAATGTGAATGTGGCAAATGAGAACAAGCCAGCCTGCAATGAATGAAGGTTACAGATTTAAATCATATACAATCAACTACATCTCATATAAAGCGCTTGTGTGCAGCATTATGAAAGCAACTGGGATACTTGTAACTGTGCAAACCACGTGTGGGCTCTACAATCCTTCAGGGTACTGACAAATGAGGCTGCAGTTTTACAAATTAAATAGTGTTCCTTTTATTATTATTAGCGGGATGCAATGCTGTGTCAGCCCTGCCGTATTTCTAATTTGAGATAAATGTGTTGATGACATAATTTACTGAACAACAAGCGTTTTGTGGGAACATGCTGGAGCTATTATTTATTCTTTGGCTAAAATGCAATCATCATTTGCTGTACATGTGCCCTGCATCCTCTGCTCATTTTAGTTCAAAAACAAAAACCCCATCCCAGCTAATGTCAAATTTGTAACGCTTTAAGAAAACACTTTTAAATTATGAACATGAGCAGGAATTACATTTATCGGAGCAAGTCAGGCTATTCAAGTGACCTCAGGTCAGGACCGTGGCAGGGATTTAAATACAAAGAGGCAGCTGAAGTTAGCATCAGATACATGTTTAACCATGTCATGCTGCATTCCACAGGCGAGGCCCTAATTAAAAGGTCACAAATGTCAACAAGACAGCCTTACAAGATAACATCTCGGCCGCTACTGCTGGAACACGTTATACAGGTTCTGCCAGTCCCCTGCTCGTGGTAACTGAAGCTGACGAAAGCCAGTAAGTTTAAACACCTGCAATATTTCACTCTATTTAAAACAATAATTTCTCTCTCTTTTTTTCTTTTCTTTTGCGCTAAAATTCATCTCCCTACTATTATATTATTAACCTAGATTTACTGAATAAATCACCAAACCTAATAACACACATACTAGTTTTTTTTCAGAATAAAAGCTTCTTGTAATTCTATGACACATTGACTCGCTGAATCATAAGAAGGCCCAACCTGCAAACATATATATTAAGATTGAAATGTATGTATTTACTAAAGAGACACTTTAAAAAAAAGGGGGCCCTGAAACCATTTAAACCAGTCTATTTATCTGAAAATCGACTTTGGTATTCTAGATACTAAGAAATAAATATCCTACAATTTTATTGCATAATGGGTATTACTAGAATGTCTACTACCTAATTTATGAGTCATACATTTGAAAATACTAAGTTATACCTTATAGATTTGAGCTTGTTTGCGCCTAGGGTAAGGGAAATTGCGCACAGAAGTGTTTGGTCATTTTCGTGGTTCAACATAACTTAAATCAAACATTTTAATGCTAGGGGGTCATAGTATGAGTGTTAAGCTTCACAAATATTAAAAAACGATTTTTGTAGCACTTGTTTTTAATAATTATTTTTAATAATTAACAATTATTTTCTCCTAATGAAACCTAATTATTGCTATTTGTGACTGTTCTACATGTAAAACGCTCACTACATCCTTAGCCTATTATTTAGATACATATTAACACACAAGCCTAGGCGCAGCTGCCTAACTGGGAATGCGTGAGATTACTGCGCCACATTCATTTTTTTAAAAAAAGGACTGTTTGCAAAATTCCACCACCCGTGTTTAACTAGAGAGGTGCTGGCTGAATGAACATTCTTATTAGATATACTGCAGCTGAAAAGACTTGGCTGTGAACATCTAACACCGTGCGTCTAAAGAACAGGCAATTTCATTTTTTCATTTTTTTTCTTTGGAGCCTTATTTACATCTATTGAACGTGACCCATACACATACATACATTGAGCTCATTCCAGACACAAATCAGAAGGGGGGTCAAACACTCAGGACACACAAAACAGCGTGCTCTAACCATTTCTTGTAAATAGCGCCGTCGCGATTTACAACAAAACCCAAAAACAAAATAGACATTTAAACACACATTTTAACCCATAGGTCAACACTTAGGACAGAAACAAGGAACAGCCTACAGACTGTGTTCAAAAATAACCTGCCAATACTAGTTGTAAACCATATTTACAACAAAAACGTTTTTGTTCCTATTTTTCTTGTTTGTTTTTTTTTAATTCTACAACAGATTTCCAGAAGGCTGCAAAAGGGACAACCTCACAGACCTTTAGAGAGAGCTCATAAATTGGAGTTCCAACCGGAGGTATCAGACGCGAATCCTCCAACCGGGAATCCTTTGTTGCAACCTAGTCAGTACTAATACAAAACAAAATACCGCGACCAGGCATCTGCGCTCACTAGTCGGGTTTCAAACTTCATGGGGCTATCTCCAACGATATACACGCAAATGTACGTGACCCACGGTTTTTGAATACTGCAGTGTTCAAATAATACTAAGGAACCAATACTGAGGAAGATTATCCAACTAAAGCAACCTGCGATAATCTGAACCACAGCAACCAAAGGCCTACCAAATGAACCAAATGTACCGGTACCCAAACCAAAGATTATCTTAACAAAAGCAACCAGTGATAATCTACAAAAGCAACCAAG
The DNA here is from genome assembly GCF_964263255.1 of Lissotriton vulgaris. Lineage (NCBI taxonomy): Eukaryota > Metazoa > Chordata > Amphibia > Caudata > Salamandridae > Lissotriton > Lissotriton vulgaris. Next base: position 218,138,655 of record NC_141698.1, read on the forward strand.
AGTATCAATAAATACTAAGGACCGCGTCACATTTCTGCGACCAATAAATAACTAAGGACTCAGAACCACAAAGGACTGGGAGCGACCCACTTATTCTTCAATTAAAGCAGGTGGAGAAAATGTCTCTTCATTAACTGCCTATACAAATTGCAATTTGCATATACACAAATATTTATTTAAATTGTAACTGTCAATTCCCCACTGCACTAACAGTCTGTTAAAAAAAATACTTACAGCAAAAAAAGAATGGGTTCCTTAGTCAGGAGTGACATCTTTAGGAGAGTTTTAAGTCAGAAAAATCAAAAAAACATACTGGGCCGCAGAGACAGATAATCCCCCAGAAAACCCTGTGCCCAGAGTACCTCTTTTTGGTAGAATTCTGTCTTGTCTTCCCCAGTAGTTTTTCCATCCTTTGACAAAATACTCCTGCAGATAACCACTCCATGATAAGACCCCACGTTGGGCGCCATTTGAGAAAAAGTTGGAAATGACTCACTCTCCCCACCAGGGATCTATCCAGCAGTTTGCATAATAAAGCAGCAAAGGAATTGACAGCCAATCTGTAAAATCAAAAGACATCTTTATTTTAATTAATTATGAGGCTTCGTCGTCCAACCGTAGTTTTACGACTGAAAGAGGGAGCCTGCCTGAGCTTTCTCAGGCAGGCTTTTTATACAAAAAGTTTGGCCCTAGGCTCACATTCTTGCTTTGAAACACATCATTGTAGGTCACTCCCATGGTACCATAACAAAGCAGGCTATAATTATGAATTCCATTCTACTTGCCCAAACTGTCCAACCCATCTTCCATCATGAACATATGTCAAACTTCACATATTTTCCTGTGCAGGCCGGAGAAACTCACAATAGAACTGGTGTCCTCCCCATCATATAAACGGTCACCTCCCCATTGTAAAAGCCCAGAAGCAGAGAAACAGAGCCAGGTGTGGAAGATAGAAATGTAGGATAAGGGATGCTTGTGGGTCATAAACAGGCATGGCTACTGTATTCGGCCTTCTAATCTTGCTCAGGCCAATGTACACAACAAGTTGCTCAGATCTTTAATATAGATTGACTAGAGGGCATGGACTGGTTTGGTGAGGCCAACATCACGTAGGCAGATTCAGCCTGTTCAGGTCAAAAGGGAGTCAGGAAGAACTCAAGCTAAGGGGTACGTGTCCTTTAATACTTGCTCTACCAGAATCATTGGCTCATGTATATGCCTATGTAAAGGGCAACACCTAAGATGGCTGCTGTTCACAACATGGGACCTGTGGGCTCAGAATGAATTTGCCAATAACTCCTGCATGCATCATTGTATCGTGATGAAAATACACACACATATAAAACTTGCCATTTTCGTTTCTCAGATATCAAAATCATAGCAGAATAATGATATTTTAAACACAGGTTCAGTATTCAAAGAACCTCAGGCTGCAGCATGTATTGTGCCACCCCTGGTTAGCCTTCCAAGCTAACACCACAGGTCTGTACTTACAGCCTGGGTAAGGTGGTGTAAGCATAACCTTACCTAGATATAGTATACCTATACCTTATATATAGACACATAGTAACCTATAAGTCACCCCTATGGCAGGCCTTGACAATCCTGGAGGCAGAGTGCTTGCTTTTGTGTGAGAGGGTGCCCTAGCATGAGCTGAGCCCCTCTGCAGCTTTTGGAACCAACTCCTTATAGCTCTTCTATGAAATAGACATACCATATACTCATAAGAGCATTATAATCCTCGCGGTTAATGCTAACTTTGTCGTGGAAGGTGTCAAATACTTTGGAATACTACCCCCACCAGTTCTGGCAGCGGCGGTAGCATTCCACCCTTCTAGAGGGAGAAGACATGTAGTTTCTGGTAAACCCGGTTAAGTTAAACAGAACCCCAGCATCACAAAATGGATGCTGCTGCCACAGACACGAGTCTGCCCTCCTGCTGCTGGACAAAACTCTGTCAGGGGAGGCCTGGACAATAGGTTTCCTGTCCAGGGAGGTGCTAGCACCTCCCCAGACAGGCTTTAGTGTATTGGGGCAGGGTGGGCTGCATTCAGTGAATGCTTTTCAGACACTGCCTGGGGCACACAAGGTGCTCCATGCATTTCCCAGTTCAAACCAGTTGCTGGGGCATTCAGCCCCAGCTCTGGCGCAAAACTGGACAAAGGGGAAGGGCTGTAACCACCCCATCCCCAGGTCCACCCATAGGAGGGACCTTAGAGTTAGTCCAACCCCTAAACTTAGTATAGGTATAGAACCCCAGTCCCTAGGACTTTAGATGACCCTGGACAAAAGTCGTCAACATATATCTTGGACCTTCGACATTCCATTTCGACTGGAAGATGGAAGAAATCTCCTGTGTGGTCAAGGAGTGACAACCTGTTCAAACAGGCTCCAACAGCATGTTTGCCGGTCTGCATTTTTGAGGCGCACACCACATCCCGAAGAATCTGCGACACAGAACACAGACTTCCAAAAATCTCTGATGCTACGGACAAGAGAGACATGGGGCCGGATCTCCCTGACATCCTGCATCTTTGCAACTGCACCTAATTCCACAGGTATCCTGAAGTTGTGCATTAGGATTTTTGAAGCCCCTGCCCGAGCACCTTTTAAACTGAAGCTCAGAGGCCTACACTCCATGAGTAATCCGTGGGCCTGCTTTGTGCATTTCCGCTTGAGACCCCTTCGCTTTTCCTAGTCCATTGGCTAGTGAGCCCCCACGAAGGGCCATCTTTGATTTAGTGAGTTTTCCTGGTTGCTCCAGATGTGCCCCCACTCCGCTCCAAGGGAGGAGTCCCTCAGACCTTGCTGATCTGCACCAAAGCCAATCTTGTCATCTTGCGTGGATTGCTGTTGCAAAGGCTTGTTGGGTCCAATCTGGATTCCAACACCACAGTCAACTAGATCCTTTGTGGGTCAGCTCGAATCCACCTCCTGGTTGTCATCAACACCTCCTGGTCCTCGTGGCTGAAGAGTCAAGCTTTACCTCTTTCACCTGAAGTCACCCACCATCTGCTAGCATGTTCTCTTTGCCATCCTGGTCACTGGCTAGTGACCCAGACTCTGAATCCTCTGCTTTCAGGTTCTTCACATCTCTGATCCACCCTTGGATCCACCCGGACACTTTTCGTCTGGTCGCCAGCAACATTTCTTCGCAGCGCTCCTTAGGAATCAATGACGAAACCCGACAACAAAAGACACCTATGCACCCGGCATCCCTGGGTGAGGTAACACAAGACTCTGGTGCTCCTGTGGGTCTTGACTCTTGAAGTGTCCTTTTTTAAAAGGGTTCCATCCTAGTTCACCTAGAAGTGCCCTTAATCTTTAAAATTGTGACTTGTTTGTTCTCCATAGAAAGTCAATGGTGATCCACGGCTTTGTTTAGACATTGCACACGCCCCCGTGGGCCTCCTGCATTCTAACCTTAGGTGGTTATAGGTAGCCCCAGCCGTTCTACAGGCCCTAGGCCTGCTTTCTAACTCTCACGTGGTTCTTATGCCACTATTTTAGTATATGGTTTGTGAGGCCCCTAAGGCATAACGTATACTGTGCAACTTATCGTATTCTAATTAAATTCCTTGTATGTTACTTTTACCTCTGACCTCATAAAGAATCCAGAGGGGTTGTGTTTAGAATAAATACATATATATTTGATATATACCTTGTGTGGTGTGCTTTCATTTGATCATTCAAGAGATTATAATTGGTAAAACAACTAGCTTAACTCACCTCTAAGTCTTATCCTGAAGGCTGCTCTCCACAGCTACCACTAGGACAGCTTTCCATAAGGTTGACTTTACAACCTACCATCAATAAGGGTCGTTGGGACTGGTGCAAAGTGCCCATTAGAATAGTGGACATCATATACCAGGCCAACTTCTCACATTGGTGTGCAGTGAGTGGGATTAGAGCTTGCATTGTTTTACCAAATAATCTTGAGAATATCATTTGAAAAATCACATCAAGGTACCAGTAGGTACATATAAATCAATATTATAATACACAAGTTCTACTGAACTTAGAAGTTGTAGATATTAAGGGGTTAGCACAACCTGACTACAACTCCTAGAGAGGTTATGGTAGGAAACCATGTAGTGTAGGTAGGTGCACACACCACACCTCACTAGTCATGGCTTTAAGGGCAGGAGCTAGTGCATCTCTGCTAGATGTCAGCTAAGTGCAGACATCTAAATATGACACATTCTCCTTCCAGGAGTGAAGGGGTTTGTGTGCCATAAGAAAATTAAAGCAAGGACAAAGTCCCACCACCCAACACCTGATATAAATCTTAGTGGCAGATGACTTAGAATAAGCATCAGACCCAGATAGACTAGGTAATGGGGATGGGGTGCAACCATCAACTGATGAGGATCCCAGTGGGGTGCCCCACCAGGACACTGAGGAAGATGAGGATAAAGACCATGATGTGGTCAGTGGACCCAACTAGGGAGAAACAGGGCTACCTGGAGATGAAGTGGGCCAAAATGGGCCTCCCTCCATCCCCCCAAGCAGGCCCAATGGTGTACCTAGTAGGCCAATATCACCTTCAGTGGAATCTAACCATTCTGGGTCATCAATAGGGTCCTCTGCCTCATCTCATAGGAGAAGAACTTCTACTGAGAAGAGGGAACATGAAGCTAGAATGAGAGAAGTCAAGCTCAGGATCAAGGGGCAAGAGATTGCCTTGGAGAAAGAGACCCTAGCTCTTGAAAGAGAGAAACAGAAGATGGGATAGAATCCCCTGGTGGCAGCAATATCCCTAGTGGTAGGGATAGGTCTTATGACCATAGAAACCTGCACAAGATTGTCCCTCCCTATCAGACTGGGGATGACATCCACAAATGGATCACTGCACTGGAAAGGGCCTGCAAAGTACAGCAGGTACACCAGGAGTAGCTGGCAGCCATCTTGTGCTCTCCTATGCAGAGACAAAGGTAGAGATAAGTTCCTCACTGTCAGAGAAGAGGATGCTGATGACTACAAAGTCCTGAAGAGTGCTCTAATAGATGGGTTTGCCCTAACCACTGAACAGTATAGGTTGCAGTTCAGAGATACCCAGAAGACACAGACTCAGGACTGGACCGACTTTGTAGATTTTGCTACTTAGGCTCCGGAGAGCTGGTTACTGGCAGTAAAGTGTGTGACTATACAGGATTGTATAATCTAATCATGAGAGAACAGATTCTTAATAATTGTCAGAACCAGTTGTTACATCAGCACTTGGTTGACTCTGATCTGACCTCTCCCCAAGAATTGGGAAAGAAGGCAGACAAATGGGTCAGAACCAGGGAGAAGCAGAAGGTACAGCACCAAGGTGGTGACCAGAAGAAGCAAGACCAAACGGGTGGGGAGAAAGCTAAAGACCAGAAGTCTTCACAAGGTCCCCAAAAAGCTTCTACTGGTGGGGTCCCCAATCAAAAAAGAAAGAAGGTCCTAGGAAACCATGGTGCAAATATTGTAAAAATAATACTCACTGGACCAGTGAGTGCACCAAGAAGGAGACAGCTCCAACCACCATTGCCCCTAAGGCAACTGTTCCCCCTAGTTCAGCTCCAAGTGGTGGTTCTCAACAGAAGGGTGTAGTAGGGTTAACCCTGGGTACTGAGATGGATTCTGGCCTAGTCAGAATACCAACTCAAGCTGTTTTGATCTGTGATGGAGGCATAGATATGTCCTCCTCTGTGAGTACCAGTAACCTGGGCAAGTACAGACAAACTCCTTTAGTCAATGAGAAAAGGGCTCATGCCTACAGGGACACAGAGGCCAGTGTAACAATGGTGATACCTGACTTTGTGGACCCTGGACAGTACATATTTGGTGAAACCTACCAAGTGACCAATGCTAGCAATGTCACTATCACACATAGTATGGCAGTTGTTAATTTCTCTTGGATTACGGGTAATTGGCATTAAGAAGGTTGTTGTTAGATTTAGACCTCCCTGTAGAATGTTTGCTTGGCAATGACCTAGAGACTTCAGCCTGGTCTGAAGTGGAGTTTAGGACTCATGCAGAAATGTTAGAAATCTCAGCACATGTGCTTGCAGTGACTAGGTCACAGGTCATAAAGTCTAACACTGAACAGGCACTGGATTCTGGAATAATGGACCAGTTGCCTCCCAGGAAAAGGAGCAGTAGGATTAAGGCAGTACCTTCCCCCCTGCCTCAGAGTGAGGATCAGCCTTCTGAGGAAGCTGATTGTGAGCCTGAAGAAGGATCTGTCCTAGAAGAACTTGAACCTGATCAGGTTGAGTTTCTTGGGACATGGGGCCCTTCAAGGGCAGATCTGAGGCAGGCGCAGTTGGACTGCCCTTCTCTTGAACCACTCAGACAGCAAGCTGTTGCTGAGGCTGCAGGGAATGCTAGTGGCACCCATGAGGTTTATTGGGATGAAGGGCTCCTGTATTCAGAGAGTAGAGACACCACGCCTGGTGCTTCCAGGAGGTTGGTCAAACCTTTGGCATTCAGAGGCTTCCTTTTGATACTAGCCCATGATAATAGCCATTGGCCAGAACAAGACTTGGGACAGGCTTGTCCCTCACTTTCACTGGCCCCACATGTCGGAAGACACAAAGGAGTGTTGTCGCTTACATATAACCTGCCAAGCCAGTGGCCAAGCAGGTGGCACTACAAAGGACCCCCATATACCACTACCGGTGGTGGGGGTTCCCTTTGAAAGAGTGGGGATTGATATTGTTGGACCAATGGAACCTCAGACAGCCTCTGGCACAGGTTTATCCTGGTGGTAGTGGATCATGCTACCAGGTACCCAGAAGCTATACCCCTTAGGACCACTACAGCATCTGTTGTGGCAAGAGCCCTCTTGGAAGTTTTCTCAAGGGTGGGCTTCCCTAAGGAGGTTGTATCAGACAGAGGTGCAAAATGTATGTCTAGTTACTTAACTGCAATGTGGGAGGAGTGTGGAGTGAACTACGAGTTCACCACACCCTATCACCCACAGTGCAATGGTCTGGTTGAAAGATTTAACAAGACATTAAAGGGTATGATTAAGGGTCTCCCAGAAAATCTCAGGCGGAGAAGGGATATCCTGCTATACCTTTCCTATTGTTTGCATACAGGGAGGTTCCTCAGAAGGGCGTTGGCTACAGCCCATTTGAACTTTTGTTTGGGCACCCTGTCAAAGGACCACTTTGTCTAGTGAAGGAGGGATGGGAGTTACCTCTCAAACCCCCTAAACATGACATTGTAGTCCATGTACTGATTCTCCTCTCCAGGATGGCAGAGTACATGAAAAAGGCAGCCAAAAACCTTGAGGCTAGCCGGGAATTACAGAAGTGATGTGTGAGATGTGTGAGGTGTGAGAAAGATTTATATAGGGTGCGAATGCCCATGGGCGTCTAGGCGCTCGTAGCAGAAGAAGAGCCTAAATTCAAGGAGTGGATATTTAGGTTACGTTAATTTGCAAAAAGCCATGTCTGCAACAACTTTCGGAAACTGAGTAGCGTTGGACAGCTTTTGATGTTTATTGGGAGTGAATTCCATAATTTTGTTTTGCCCAGAATGAAGCTTCTTCCACCCCAGTTGACATTCCTAAATTTTGGAATCCGGAGCAATTTGTTCTGAGCTGAGCAGAGGTGCCTTGGAGGATGGCACCAAGTGAGATGTTGTTTCAGGAATGCTGGTCCCTTTCCATGTTATGCCTTGTATGCTAGACAGAGGGCCTTAAAGTGTATTGTCTTTTTCATGGGGAGCCAGAGGAGTTCACTGAGACCCTCCGATATGTGCTGAAATTTAGGGATGTTCAACATTACTCTGGCGGCAGTCTTTTAAGTCTGCTGGAGCTTAGCCAAGTGCTGTTTTTGGATTCCCAAGTATAAGGCATTTCCATAGTCCAGTCTGGCCAAGGCCAGATCTGGGACTAAGGTTTTTACTGCTTCAGGGGGAATGAAAGAGCGTACTTTACTTATGGATTTTAAGGTCAGGAATGTCATTGATATAACTTTGTTGACCTGATGTAGAAAGGAAAATTTATCATCAAAGATGATACCCAGGTTCCTCACTTTTCGAACTGGGGTGGGGGGCACGGCCATGCTCTGTGGCCACCAGTTCTGAGCCCAAAAAGAGGTATTTGATCCAAATAGGAGGACCTCTGTTTTAGTGCCAGTAAGCTTCAAGCAATTCGACCCCATCCATTGGTTTATGTGGTACATACATTGCTTAAATCCATCATCAGTGTCTTCAGGGCTGCTTGAGATTGACACCACAATTTGGGTGTCAACCGCGTGCTTGTATTCTATCTGAAAAATGTTTGATTTTCTTGTCGATTATGATTTTTTTATAGGTGTTAAGAGATTGAGAATATACTTCTCTTTCGGAAACAGTGTAGTCGCTTTCCCAGCGCCGCTCGTCTTTCCTGCAGATCTGTTTCTGTATGCTCAAGGCATCACAGAACCAAGGTTCAGACTTCTTTGTGCGCTTGCTGGTAACATTTTTTTCCGGTGCAAGCATGTCTAAAGCAGACTTAACCCAATTGGAAAAGCTGTCTGCCGCTAGGTTTGACTCTGGTTTCAGTTCAGGATAGGAGGATGCTTGGGTACATTGCAACTGATGGGGGGTTATGTTCTTCAGATTGCGTCTTTTGAGGGTCTTATGGGAGAAGTGTGGGTTGGGAATATGGTGTGTGGTGGTTACAGTGAATAGGTTGGCTCTGTGATCTGACCATAGAACTGATAAGACCTCTGTTATTATAAGGTGGGGATCAGATGTAAATAACCCATCCAAGGTGTGACAGGCGTCATGTGTGGGATGCATGACGTTCTGCTCCAGTGCAGCATTGACTATTACCTCTATTAGTGATGATGTATTATGGTCTTCTAATTTTTGAGGCTGTAATTAAAGTCACCTAGGGCCAGATGTAGGTAAATGAGATTTACCGATTTTTAATTACCGAATTTTACCGATTCGGTAATTAAAAATCGGTAAATCTGAGGGGTGGATATGTAGGAACATCCAGATGTTCCTTTTACCGAATCGGTAAATATCTGTATTTACCGATTCGGTAAATACCGACCGGTAATGCCCCATTCATTCCTATGGGCTTTGAAGCCCATAGGAATGAATGGGGCATTACCGGTCGGTATTTACCGAATCGGTAAATACCGATTCTGACAAGGGTGCAGGGGGTGTCACTTTGACACCCTCTAGCACCCCCAAAAAAGGTTCGGGGGCCATGTGGCAGGCATACCTGCCCTAAGGGCAGGTCTGCCTGTCATATGGCACAGGTGTGCATGCACACATGTGCATGCACACCAGAATCAGTATTTTACCATCAAATAGTATTTGATGGTAAAATACCGATTCTGTAATGCTTGTGGGACTCAGAAGAGTCCCACCTACATATCAATTTTACCGAATCGGAAAAAATACCGATTCGGTATTTTACAGAATCGGTAAATTTACCGATCGGTAAATTTACCGATTCTGTAAAATACAGGGCCCTACATCTCAAATTGCATTTACCGGTCGGTAACGGCCGAATTCGGCCGTTACCGACCGGTAAATGCCTACCTACGTCTGGCCCCTAGTACGCAGTATTCTTCAGAGTCAGTGCTGGCTTCTAATATGGGGGTGATGATTTCTTCAAATGTACATTTATTTTTCATGCCTGGTGGTCTATATAGTAGTGTGCCATTGAAAGTGTAATTAGCAAATTACAGAAGGCCTGGCATGACCAAAAGGCTGTGCTGACTGTTTATCAGCCAGGACAGAAAGTGTGGGTGTTGGACCCTTTGGCCCCAGCAGCTCTCCAAGACAAGTGGAGTGGACCCCACATTATTGTTGAACAAAAGGAAGGTTTACCTGTTTGGTAGATCGTGGAACTCCCAGGAGCCCCCATAGGGTGCTTCATGTCAACAGACTGAAACCATATGTTGACAGGGCAGACATGGGCTTGCTCATGGCTACTGATTAAGAACAGGAGGAAGAGAGTGACCCTCTCCCAGATCTGCTCTCTCAGAATCCTGATGATGGGTCAGTTGATGGCGTAGCCTTGGCGGGCAGCCTCACTGACCCGCAGCAAACTGACTGCAGACAAGTTCTGCAACAATACAGACATATGTTTTCACTGACTCCAAGTCAGACTACCTGGTGCCTTAATGAAGTGGACACTGGAAACAGTCTGCCTGTTAAAAATAAGATTTACAGTCAACCTAATCATGTCAGGGACTCTATCAGGACTGAAGTCCAGAAAATGTTGGAATTGGGAGTAATTGAACCTTCAGAGAGCCCTTGAGCTAGTCCAGTAGTCCTAGTACCAAAACCTCACACCCAGGGTGGTAAGAGAGAGATGAGGTTTTGTGTAGACTACAGAGGTCTCAATGCTGTCAATAAAACAGATGCCCATCCAATACCCAGAGCAGATGAGCTGCCAAATTTCTGAGCACATTTGATCTAACAGCTGGCTACTGGCAGAGCAGACTAGCAGATGATGTAAAGCCAAAAACAGCATTTCAACCCCTAGTGGGCATTATCAGTTTGTGGTGATGCCCTTTGGTCTGAAAAATGTACCTGCCACATTTCAAAGGTTGGTGAATACAGGCCTGGAAGACTACTGTGCAGCTTATCACGATGATATTGCTATCTTTAGCTCCACCTGGGAAGATCACCTGAAAATTTTTTTGGAGGCCCTGCGGAAAGCAGGCCTAACTATCAAGGCTACTAGGTGCCAGATAGGGCAGAGTAAGGTTGTGTACCTGGGCCACCTTGTAGGCAGAGTAAAATCCAGACCATAATGGACTGGGTTGCTCCAACCACCCATACTCAGGTCAGCACTTTCTTGGGCCTGACTGGGTACTATAGGAGATTTGTCAAGGGCTATGGTTCCATTGTGACACCCCTGAATGACTTAACTTCTAAAAGAATGCCTAAGAAAGTTCAGTGGACAGTCAGCTGTCAAAAGGCATTTGATGACCTGAAGCAGGCCATGCGTACTGCACCAATTCTGCAAAGTCCTAACTACTCCAAAGAATTAATTGTTCAAACAGATGCTTCTGGGTAGGGGCTGTGCTATCACAATTGAATGAAGAAGGTCAGGACCAGCCAGTAGCTTTCATTAGCAGAAGGCTGACCCCTTGAGAGAAACGTTGGTCAGCTATTGAGAGGGAGGCCTTTGCTGTGGTTTGGGCTCTGAAGAAGCTGAGGCCCTACTTGTTTGGTACTCAGTTCACAGTTCAGACAGACCATAAGCCCCTCTTATGACTAAAACAGATGAAGGGTGAAAATCCCAAACTACTCAGGTGGTCCATTTCCCTATAGGTTATGGACTATACAGTGGAACTAGACCTGGGAGTAACCATGCCAATGCGGATGGACTCTCCAGATATTTCCACTTAGAACATGAAGACTCAACTGGTCAAGGATAGTCTAATGTCCCTGCAGTTGGGTGGGGAGAGTTGTGTAGGAGAGTAGGGTCTTCTTTATATGGTTACCCCCACTTTTTGCTGTGCTTCACTGTTTTTTTGCCTTTAGTATGGCTGTGGCCCTGCTAATCAGGCCCACAGCCTAGCTGTTCTCTCTCTAAATTGATACCATGTACTTTAGGTACATACCAGATTGGCTACTGAGGCACCCTTTTGAGCCCCTGCATATGGTACCTTAGGTACCCAGGGCATAGGGACCCCAGAGGCCTAGCAGGGGCTGCAGCATGTATTGTGCCACCCCTGATTAGCCTTCCAAACTGACACCACAGGTCTGTTCTTACAGCCTGGGTGAGGTGGTGTAAGCACCCCTTGCTTAGATATAGTATATCTACCTTATATATAGACACATAGTAACCTATAAGTCACTCCTATGGCAGGCCTTGACAATCCTGGAGGCAGAGTGCTTGCTTTTGTGTGAGAGGGTGCCCTGGTATGAGCTGAGCCCCTCTGCAGCTTTCAGAACCATCTCCTTATAGCTGTTCTATGATATAGCCATACCATATACTCTTAAGTGCATTATAATCCTCGCGGTTAATGCTAACTTTGGTTTGGCTTTATCAAAACATGTTGTGTAAGGTGTCAAATACTTTGGAATACTACCCCCCACCAGTTCTGGCGGCGGGGGTAGGATTCCACCCTTCTAGATGGAGAAGACATGTAGTTACTGGTAAACCCGGTTAAAGTTAAACAGAGCCCCAGCATCACAAAATGGATGCTGCTGCCACAAACACAAGTCTGCCCTCCTGCTGCTGGACGAAACTCCAGCAGGGAAGGCCTGGACAATAGGTTTCCTGTCCAGTGAGGTGCTAGCACCTCCCCAGACAGGCTTTAGTGTATTGGGGCAGGGTGGGTTGCATTCAGTGAATGCTTTTCAGACACTGCCTGGGGCACACAAGGTGCTCCTTGAAATTCCCAGTTCAAACTTGTTGCTGGGGGGCTTAGCCCGAGCTCTGGCACAAAACTGGACAAAGGGGAACCACCCCCTCCCCAGATCCCAACTGAATCTTTGCCATTCTGCATTTTTCGAGGCTCCTGCCGCATCTCGAAGAATCTACAACACAAGACAAAGACTTCCAGACATCACTGATGCTGACCTGCCCTCCCAGCAAAGTTGAGACCTGTAGCGGACACAAGAGATATGGAACCGGAACTCCTGGACATCCTGTATCTTTGCAACTGCACCCACTTCCCAAGGTAGCCCGAAGTTGTGCATTGGGGTATTTGAAGCCCCTGCCCCTAGCACCTTTTGCTCCAAAGCTCAGAGGTCTACACTCCACAAGTGTCCCATGAGCCGGCTTTGTGCATTTCCGCTCGAGGCCCCTTTGCGATTCCTAGTCTGTTGGCTAGCGAGCCCCCACTAAGGGCCATCTTTGATTTAGTAAGCTTTCCCGCTTGCTACAGATGTGCTCCCACTCCTCTCCAAAGGAGGAGTCCCTCAGCCCTTGCTGGCCTGCACCGAAGCCAATCTTGTCATCTTGCGTGGGTTACTGTTGTCAAGGCTTGCTGGGTTCAATCCGGATGCTGACACCGCAGTCAACTAGATCCTTTATGGGACAGCTCGAATCCAGCTCCTGGTTGTTGTCGACACCTCCTTGTTCATGTGGGTGAAGAGGCAAGCTTCACCTCTTTCACCTGAAATCACCCGACATTGACTGACATCTTCTCCTCGCCATCCTGTTCGCTGGCTAGTGACCCAGACTCTGTCTTCTCTGCTTTCAGGTTCTTCACATCTCTGATCCACCCTTGGATCCACCCGGACACTTATCCTCTGGTCGCCTGTAGCATTTCTTCGCAGCTCTGCGTAACACGAGTACTCCGGTGCTCCTGTTTGTCTTGACTCTCGAAGTATCCTAGTTTTAAAGGGTTCCATCGTAGTTTACCTAGAAGTGCCCTTAATCTTTAAGATTGTAACTTGTTCGTTCTCCATTGAAAGTCAATGGTGATCCGCTGCTGTGTTTAGACAGTGCACGCGTCCCGTGGGCCTCCTGCATTCTAACCTTAGGTGGTTATAGGTAGCCCCCATGGTTCTACAGGCCCTAGGTCTGCTTTCTAACTCTCACGTGGTTCTTATACCACTATTTTAGTATATGGTTTGTGAGGCCCTTAGGGCATAACGTATACTGTGCAACTTATCGTATGCTAATTAAGTTCCTTGTATTGTATTTTTACCTCTGACCTCATAAAGAGTCCAGAGGAGTTGTGTTTAGAATAAATACATATATATTTGATATATACCTTGTGTGCAGCTGGTCGTGCAGCTGAGTGCGAGCCAGAGCAGCGAACGCCGAAAGCAGAGCCCTGTGAGCCGCGATTATCCCGGCCGACTGCAAAGACCGCTGACCGCAACTGCAATGGCCTCTGACTGCAGGGGGTCGGATTTTGGGGGCTGCAAGGCGGCCGGGCGTTACCGGGTAACCCTGACAAGGCAGGAGCCGCTGGAAGTCAGAGCCCGGTTGGAGCAGCCGTGACCCACTCGGCCCGGCAGGGTCCCGAGATTATCCCGTCGGCACCTCTTCACGTGACCGGAGCTGCTGGGACAAGGCGACTGCGGCTGGGGCCGCTAAACTGTCCCGATGAGCGGCGAGTGAGTGCGAGTGATCGCCAGTACACGTTGGGGGCAATTTCAGAGGCTGGAGCCACGCACAAAACCCCGGACTGGCAAGGGGGCGGTTCGTTATCCCTGGGCAAGGCGGGGGAGCGGCCACCGTGGGTGCGCACTCTCTTTCTTTTGCGGCAGGAGCCGCCAGGCGGAGCAGGATGCAACCCGAGTAACGCCGGAGACGTCAATATTGTGGTGAAGACTCGAGGTTTTTCATCCAGTAATCCACATTCTGCGGCGGGAGCAGCCAAAACATCATCTGGCAAGGTGAGGAGCAGTAAACAACTACTCTTAAGCCTTTAGAGATATTGTAATAAATACCATCAGCTTCAATCGTAACTAGACCTGCATACTTTACTCGGTGGCGGCGAGGAGCCGCTGGGCATCCCCATTTTATGGCTGGCTCTGTAGGGCATTTTTTACACCGTTAGACCCATCCGCGGCATTGGGTACAGCAGGCACTGCTAGAAATTTCCAGGGGCAGCGGTGGGTTCTTATTAAAACAGCATTACCCACAAAAATTTTAGTTATCAACAACTGGTCACGGTGAGAGGAATAAGGCTAAGAGTCAGAGCTTTGTGTAAAGTTATTTGAGGTCCTTCCCTCTTTAATCGGCTACTAAACCTATTGCAAAGTGATAAAGATACACTCAGTCCGTCCATTGCAGAATGGCATACAAAAAGTTGAGATCACATACAATATTCATTAAAAGATTAGGAACTGACCAAGCAATAAGAAGGAGTGCTGGAAAAATGGTCCGCTCCCTTAATTCTGAACCCCTTACTGGAATACCCAAATACTTCTCAAAGCAGATCACTAAGGACCCGGAGCATCCTCAAACTGACCAAATAAAAGAAGAAGAAAAGAGGGTATTCCCAGAGGTTATTAATAGCACCATAGGACATGAAGTACCAGAGCTAATCCAAACTATTCAAATAAAAGAAGAAGAAAACAATGAAAAACCGGAGGTTATAAACACCACACGGAATGAAGAATCAATAATCAATCACAGCTTGGTTCAATCAAATATCAAAAACTCAACTAAAAAAACCAGAAAAAGCTGTTGATCAACAAAATCTGGACCATCCTGAATTTGACATCACTTGCCCCGACTTAAGCATTAAAGATCTGGATTTCAATATGGCACATCAAAAGGAAAAACTCAAAATTCAGAATAGTTCTCCTTTAAAACAGTTCAATTTGGGGGAGAGGAGCTTAGCGTGCATCCAAGATGGGCGCGTGAGCACAGGGCTCCCGCGACCCTCGCCGCCTCCCGCATATATCCTGTCACTGATCCTGATATGGACTACGGGTTCTTATGAATATTACCCTGCTGACATAGAAGCTCTTCTCAGAAATCGATTTGGCTGCCGGGAACCGGACTTACTCCACTTCGAAAGTTGGCGGCCTACACCGATGAGCAGCCCGGGACTCGAGTCCCCGAGATACCCAGGTGGCAATTGAACAACAACGGCCGGTGGAAGTCGACTGGTGCTCCTGAAGTACTTTCGGTTTCGTTTTTGGTCCTTGTCTGTCGCAACCCGCCGCATTTGTGAGGAGCCATTCAAACCAGGTCCCAAAGGCACCTTTGGGCGCGTCGCTCAATGTGGCGAGCAAGCCAGAAAGAGAGAAGCGGACCAGCAAAGTCACGCACCGAGGGGGTGCCATCCAATCCAACATCATGGATCGCTACACTCGTCCAAAAGGATCCCCCAGTGGTGTTGGTAAAGCTCTGGACGAAACCGGAGATGGCTCCTCAGCGACGGAAGAATTGACCCTGCGAGACGTTATGGGCGCCATTGCAAGCATGAAGACATCCATGGGCCAGCAATACGAAACATTGGCTTTAAAGCTTGACACGGTGGCTATCGATGTCAACTTGATCAGGACTGATCTGGTGAAGACCAATGAGCGGGTCAAGTCTTTGGATATTAAGACCGCCAGTCTCACGACCGACATATCCGATCTTCAAACAGAAGTTCGTACTCTACGGTCCTCTAATGATTTGTTTGCCCGTCGGCTGGATAACTTCGAAAGTCGAGCTAGGCGCAACAATGTGCGTATCATCGGGGTTCAGGAGAAGTCCACTGAATTAACAACGGATCTCCTTGTAGAGGACCTGATATTGAACCATCTGGACCCTAAGGGCCTCAGTAACTTTTTTGCGGTTGAGCGTGCTCACAGAGTCCCAGGTGGGAAACATAAACTGGGCACCCCTCCACTGCCCACAATAGCCATAATTTTCAACTTCAGGGACAGGGACGCTATCCTGCAGGCGTTGCGGGCCAATGGCCCCACGAAATTTGAGAATGTGACTATTGGTTTCTACCCGGACTTCACACAGTCTGTACAAAAGCAAAGGATGGGATTCATGGGGGTGAAACGGAGACTTAGAGACATGGGCTTGAAATACGCTATGCTCTTCCCTGCTCGACTACGCATTGAATACAATGAACGGGCGCTCTTTTTTGATCGCCCGAGGTCGTTAGCGACTGGCTTGATACTCTACCAATGCATTGAGACCGCCCGGAGCAATCGGGGGGCGCTGACGGTGGCCCATTGGAGGAGTGAGTGACGACCGGCATGCGTGCTGTATGGACTTTGCAGCAGTGGTTCGATGACTTTTTGAGTTTGTACATATATTCGTAAGAACCCCGAGGCGGTAGGGGAACCGGGACTCTTCCTCCTTCAGGGTTTTTTTTCTCTTTTTGTAGACTAGTTTCATGTTGGGGCGACAGGCACACTGCAAGTTGGGGTGGCTTTTTGGTCTAATGCAGGGGTGCAGGGTGGGGGGGTGTTCGGAGAATTTCTTTGGGGTGGTGGGGGGAACTCTGTTTTATATTGGTTTCGAGGCTACATATTACTGCATATTTTGACTTTGGTGTCCGTTTCGTTGTGGGAGGGAATCTGTCTTCATCTCTGGGATGGGGGGTAGGGGGCTGAGGGTACTAAGTTGGAATGTTAACGGTCTGGGGGACAGGATAAAACGGGGCATAGTATTGCAGTTCTTGAAACGTCTTTCCCCTGATGTAGTATTGCTACAGGAAACACATTTGATAGGGAACACATGCCATGCAATAAATAGGTGAGGTTATCGTCTGGTAGCGCTTTCGGGATTCACTACTGGGTCGAGGGGGGCTGGTGTTCTTGTTAGGAACTCCCTCCCCCTGGAAATAGACGATACTATACTAGACAATAGGGGACGATATGCTGCTATCATGGGCAGGTGGGAGGGGAAGACGATCTCCATACTCTCTGTGTATGTCCCGCCAGGTTTGTAAACTACGACGTTTTCTGATTTGAGAAAAGTGGTGTTGGGGTTCCCTGAAGGTATTTTGGTTGTGGGTGGAGACTTTAATTCTGTTGTCTGTGGTAGAGAGGACCGGAGTCCCCCCAGGGATCTTGCGAGATCACAATCTTGGCTAGGTAACTTCTTGGAGACACTGGGTCTGGTGGATTGTTGGAGGCTGCTGCACCCCGGACAGGCACAATACACCTTTCACTCAGGCGCACATGAGAGCCTTGCTAGTCTTTATTATGTCCTTGTGCCGGCAGCGCAGGCCGTCTCGGTGAGAGAAGTTAGACACCTAGCCAGGTGTATTTCGGACCACTCCCCACTGTGGCTCTCTATTGATATACAGCTGGGAGCGGGGGGTCGAGTGGCTCCGATTAATCCCAGGCACCTTCGCAATCCCAGAACCAGGGCGGGTGAGGTTAAGTCTATGGATCATTATTTGCTGTAAATGTAGGGTCGGTGTCTTCCTCCATTTCACTATGGGAGGCCTTCAAGACGGTAATCCGTGGCCAAACTCTGTCGTTGATTGCTTGTGCAAAGAAAAGTAAGAATGAGGAGGTTGTACGACTGGAGACTGAAATTACTGACTTGGAAGAAGAGCTGCAATCTGGTGCCACACAGGATAAATTACACGCTTCATCACACAAACAGTTTGATTGCAGAGCTCTGGTGACTGATGCGGCCAAGGCTATGAGTCGTGAGCAACAGGGGCGAATGTATGATGTTGGAGATAAAGCGGGGAAACTGATTGCCTGGTTGGATAAAAAGGAAAGACTGAATCGTGTTGTGCCTGTTATTGAGAGAGCAGATGGAGTGCGAGTTGTGGATCCTGTTGAGATAGTGGAGGGCTTCGCACACCATTTCCAAAAGGAGTATGCACCAGTCTCAGACAGACCGGAGGAGGACTCGCACTTGTTGCTCAGAAATATCGCATTGCCTTGCTTGTCTGATTCTGACAAAGAGCTTATGGAAGCGGAATTTTCCAACGATGAAATACAGCTCGCTATCCGCTCCATCCGCTCGGGGAAAGCTATGGGCCCAAATGGCATCCCCATCGAATTGTATAAGTTGTGTCCTGACAAAATGGCGTCGTACCTCCGTGAGATGTTTCTAGAATCGTGAGATGTCGGGTCCTTTCCCCGAGATCAGAGACTAGGGTTCATTGTTGTTATTCATAAAGAAGGGAAACCCCAGGACTTATGTGCGTCTTACAGACCGATATCACTCTTGAATGCCGAACCTAAGATCTTGGCAAAACTTCTGGCAAACCGGCTGATAAAGGTGATCGGCGACCTGAAACACCCGGATCAGTCCGGGTTTATTCCCCACCGCAACACCGCGCTTAATCTGCGTCATCTTCATGGTGTCCTGGCGAGAGCGGAGTCGTTGCGCGAGCCGGCCATCTTGGTCTCCTTGGATGCCACGATGGCCTTCGATACTGTGGAATGGCCATATTTGTGGGCGGCCCTCGTGAAGTTTTGGTCCCGGGTTTATCGGTTGGGTTAAACTCCTGTACGAGGAACCGCTGGCCCAGGTGGTGGTTAACGGCAGAGTCTCGGAATCCTTTGTTCTTGGGAGGGGTACGCGACAGGGGTGCTCTCTATCTCCATTGCTCTTTGCGCTTGCTTTAGAACCCCTTGCTGCTTGGCTGTGGTGGGAACCGTCGCTTAAAGGCATTAGGTGGTCCCCTGACTTTGAAGACCGCATATCGCTATACGCAGACGACATTCTGCTATATCTCACTTCCCCTCGGAAGTCACTGGGGGTACTGTTTGATGTACTTAGTTCGTTCGGGAAGAACTCTGGTCTAGTTATCATCAATTGGGCTAAATCTAGTATTTATTCACTCACCGGGGAAGTACCCCCCTTGCCACATGTCTGCCCAATACCGATCTCACAGGCTGGTTTTAAATATCTGGGGATCTTTATATCACTAGATCCCGTGGCTCGGTATGAACGGAACCTGCTTCCTCCACTTCTTCGGCTTAAATCCGACTTGACGGCTTGGTGCGGCCTGCAGCTGTCCCCGGTCGGGAGGGCAGCTCTTTTTAAGATGATGTCCCTACCCCGATTTCTATATGCCCTCCAGAATACGCTTGATCTTGTACCGGCCAGTTACTTTCACGAGATTGAGAGCCTACAGAGGAAGTTGATATGGGGCGGGCATCCCCGCATTGCCCTAGCGCAGTTGACTTTGCCCTGGTACGATGGGGGCATCACGCTGCCAGACATTAAATGTTATTACTGGGCATTCCAATTGAGTGCAATTAATCATGCAATGTACGGCCCCGTTCCAAATCCTGCATTCGAAATGGACAAATGGCAGCTGCCGGGAGGGAACTATAACAGGGCACTATACTCCAAATCGACTGGAAGGAAACTGACTGGACCCACCGGGGTTGCGGTGCGGGTGTGGTGTAGCGCAAACGCAGCTATGGGGTGGTCGGACAGATTGACTAGAGCGACCCCGCTTTACGCTGCGGAGAGATTGGGTAGTCTTTGGACTACGAAGGGCTTCGAGAAGTGGGACCTCATTGGTATTAGTAGGGTCGGGGATCTCTGGGTCAAGACTTTTGACGAGCTTAAGTCGGAATACGCGCTTAGTGATAAGGAGCATTTTCGTTATATGCAGATCCGCCGCGCTCTTCGTTCGGTTTTTCTGGCCGGGACCGTTATCCCAGAATCTTCTCCCCTCGAGGATAGAGTGCTTGACGGACATGTCCCGGATAGCACTATTTCCCTAATATACAAAAAACTTATTAACGATCGATCGGATTTGCTTTTGCAGCTTCGAGGTGCTTGGACCAGCGATGGACTGGAGTTGGATTATGAAGATTGGCAGGCTGCGATATCTTCTCCTAAAGAGGTCGCAATTCCGGCCCGTCTCCGGCTGGTGCAATTAAAAATCCTACATCGTATCTGTATCACAGGTCCCCGGCTGCTGCGTATGGGTTATTTTGTGGATGGGTTGTGCAAGTGTGGGTGTGGTTTGATTGCTACCTTCCTCCATATTATATGGGAGTGCCCTGATGTGGTGGTGTTTTGGAATCATGTGCATGCTGTCATGGAAGAGGTTACGGGAGTTTCGTTGTTGCCGGAGGCCCGACGCTGTTTACTGAAAGTGTGGGAACCAAACAATTATAATGTGGCACAGATGCAATGGGCTACCCTCGGAAACATGGTAGCTAAAAGGGATATAGCACAACTATGGGGGTCCCAAAGAGCGCCTACAATTTCAGCTTGGAAAGAAAACATGGATTGGTACATGTTTGGGAAAAAAACATATATGTTGCACGTGGTAGGCCTAAGAAGTGGGGGAGAATATGGAATCAATGTAACCTATACTGCGGGGAGATCTGTACTCATCCTCTTGTAGATGTCCCTGAAATACCTCTGTCCCCGTAGCCGCACATTCCTTGTTTAGTGTATATTCTTGCTGATGCTGTGATCACTCGCTCCCGGCCCCCCCTTCCCAAGATCTCATCTACCTACATTACATATATCATTTTCTGATACGGCTTCCCCCCCCAAACCCCCCCCCGGGACGGACACTCACTGTATAGTCTCTTTTTGCCTCCCTAGTTTTTTCAGTTTATTTCTCATTGTTTATTTATATATATGTAAAATGTGAAACCTTGAATTCATCCTCTTAAGAATAATATGCGGAATCGCCCCCGGGCTGTCGGCTGAAGAGCGGTGTAACAATGCAACTTTGAGTTTCCGTTTCATTTTAGCGACGGCCGGCCCCTGTGGTTGTAGGCCTGCAACTGTATTGCTTTTATCGAAATAAAGGTTTCCAAAAAAAAAAAAAAAACAGTTCAATTTTGATGATTCTCTCTCCCAAACCCCGGATTTCCTAAGGCTAAAATCTATCGATCCCATCAGCGAACAAACTACAGTATCCAAAGCTCTGGTTACATTGGAAAGAATCCTATAATCAGTTCTCTCTCATCTCGTGATCATCTTGGAAAATACGGACCAGAAGTTAGACACCCAAATAGGAATGTTAAAACATCTGGTAGAGAAAAAAAGGAATAAACAACAAACAAAACAACTACAAGATAGTGATGGTGATATACGATCAACAGAGGTCGAATCGGACACTTCACAAGCCCTAATATTAATACCAGCAAATTCTTCATCAAAGGTCGACATGGCTTCTCAAACTGGTCGATGTAAGCAAATAGAAAAAAAAGAAAAGAATAAATATAACCAAACCTATTCATTACGAAATCTTTTTAAGGACCCAAAGAATCCAAAACGATAGCACAGACTATAGTATACTATCCAATCTTTAACAAAATAAAGCCAAAAAAGCCATCAAAAGGGTTAAACACTACAAAACAAACAATATGAGAAACTTCAATAAATATGGTACCAGATCCCGCTCCGCATCAAATAACAGTAAAAACAAGTAGAACAAACACCAATTCTCGTAAGCGGGCAAAGAAAAGAAAAAATAGAAGGTTTGCAAAACAGAAGGCCCGAAAAATTTAATTCTCAGAAACGTCATCACCTAACCAACTGAGCATCGAAAAAAAGGAAGATCAAATATGTAATAACATGGCGGAACAAAGCTTTCACCTCTCAACCTCTAAGTGGCAAATTCACTATCCTTAAATCCCATCATCCCAAGTTTTGTTCCTAGGAAAGTAGATAGTGAATTAAGGACACAAAAGGAAAGCCAACACCAAACTCCACCGAAGAGGAAGATGTCTATTCAACCACAGATAAACCTTATTCGCAGAGTAGAAATTACTGATCTTTTTTCCTCAGGCGAAGATCCCTTAAATAGGGAAAGGATAATAAATCTGCTACAAATGATACAACCATTACAGGCGCTAGCAAGAAATGATATTAAACTAGTATTCTTCCCAGATAAAAATAAAACTACATCAGCTGTTGCAGAATTCTGGTCGCCAGTAATTCCAGCAATTATACTCAAAGAAAAAGAGGTTCTTCATAAGTGCGGATTTGACGTGCCCCCAGAAAAAGGGGTAACAGGTCCGATACCAGAATTTTATACAACTAAACAACATCATTTAGTAGCAACTCAGTGCAGCAATAATAACCAGTCAAATCCTTACAAAGAAGACATTTCAGTCTCAATTACCAACGGAATAAGGCGAAACTGGACCAAGAATAATTCAACCCAGGAAAAAGTATCTATTGATAACTCATGGGCATGGATTGCAGAAAACCTCAATAACAAAACACTGGGACCACAAATTAAGCGCCCTTTCTAGCCACGGTCTAACCATCTATTCCTGGAACGTCACAGGGAAAACTCAAGAAAAATAAGTAACAATTACCCAAGATCGTCCAGGGATAGTGGCTTTACAAGAAACCTGGGCAACTGCGAATTTCGACTTTCCCGATTATTTTGTGTACGATATTCCAGCAGAACCGGTCACGCATGGGCATGCAAAAGGAGGGATTGCAATTCTTCTATCTGAAGATTATTACTTATACCCACACATTCCAAGAATTTTCAATGTCTAAAGATCAAAATAGGGACAGATGGGACCAGACCTTTGAATAAAATGCTTATCTTTAATGTGTACATCCCCCCGGGAACAAAAATGGATGCACTCTCCCTAAATATATTTGAGGACATTGAAAAGGTGGTGGGGCAACAGAATTTCCCGCTAATGTTCCTGACAGGAGATTTAAACGGGCAAATTATTAATGATCTATTACAAAAATGGGAATCGGGAGAAAAAGAGGAGGCCCGGGAAATACCCATTCCACAATTCCCCACAGGAAGTAAATCCGATAAGAGAGGGAAAATCATCTTATCATCACTCACCACACTAAATGGAGTACTACAAAATGGTAACATTGAAGGGGATATTCCAGCTTCCGTCACAAGAAGGGGAGGCAGCAATGCATCAATCCTCGATTATATGATCTGCAGCCCAGGTCTCTTCGGATTAGCCCATCAAATTAAAATAAAGTTTGAGAAAGGAAGCGACCACGCTATCCTCCAACTAATAACCGGTCTAATATTGAAAGGAACATCCCCAGTGTACATAATGGAATTGCTCAGAACAGCTTTAATAAATCAAGTCCAAGGCCGGGTTGAGAGGAATTCTAGATCTTTTGGAAAAATCAGCCATATAATTGAGAATTCAAATTTATTAGTAACTACCCACAACATAAATCCAATAACAAACTTCGAGGTAGTGGCCAAGACTCTCTTCCAACTATTGAAGGAAAGTGAAAAACGAAAAAAGAAAAAAATACAAATCAATAAAAAATGGAATACAGATCCCAAGGAAATAGAATGAAACAAATTAATTAGGGCCGCCCAGTTTCACAATTTTTCGGCTACCCGAAAACTGGAAATTAACAAATAAAAAAATTATCGCAGAAGACAAAAATTCAAAGAAAAACAAAAGTTACAGGATAAAAAATGGACGGACTTACAGATAGCAGCTAAAAGTCAGGACAAACGTGCCTATTGGCTCATAATAGCGCAAGAAACAGGAGCTTCAAAACCTCTAAAATCAAACCCTGTACCACCTTCTCAATGGGAAACATATATTACTAATCTATATAAAACAAATCAAATTACCAATCACGATGCAGCAATGCAACCCAATACAGAACAGGATAAAGGCATACAAATCGAGGCCTCATCATCATCTTTAATAGAATATTACATAAAAAGGGCAAGATCATCGGCCACAATGGGACCAGATCAAATTCCTATAAAGGTTCTAAAGAATAACTCAAAGGAGTGGAGTAGGCTTTTAGCAGGCCTGTTTAATCATATAATCAGAACAGGGGAAATACCAAAGTCGAGGAAGGGGAGTATAATAATTCCAATTCATAAGAAAGGCTCCAGACTGCTCCCCGGAAATTATCGCCAGATTGCTCTCCTGGACACAACCGGGAAGATTTTTGCGGCTGCTGTCCTAGACTATCTAAAAGACTGGGCATTTACAACCAGCTCTATCCCATTCTGTCAAGCTGGATTTAGTCCCAAACACTCGGTCACAGACATTATTGCACTACTCCAAACAATACTCGAAAAATATGTGATCAAAAAATCGCAAGTAGTATATGCAGTGTTTGTAGATTTTACCACCGCTTTCGATAGGGTCGACCAAGCCAAGCTTTGGCACAAAAAAATGGGAGTCCCACAAAACCTTCTCCATTTAATAAGATTACTTTATTCGGGTACATGGTGCCAAGTCCAAAAGTCCAAAAACCGATTTCGGCCGTTACCGACCGGTAATTGGTTTTTGAGATGTAGGGGCCATTATTTTACAGAATCAGTAAATTTACCGAATTGGTAAATTTACCGATTCTGTATAATACTGAATCGGTAATTTTACTGATTTGGTAAATCCCAGATGTAGATAGCACTGTTTACAGTGCTACAAGCCTTCAGAATTTGGTATTTTATCACCTAATACAATTGGGTGGTAAAATACTGAATTCAGGTGTACATGCACATCTGTGCATGTACACCTGTGCCATGAAACACACAGACATGCCCTTAGGGCATGTATGTGTGCCACATGGCACACAAGCCGGAATTGGGGTGCTACAGGGTGTCAAAGTGACACCCCGTTCACCCTTGCAGGATTTGATATTTACTGATTCGGTAAATACCGAATAGGTATTTCCCATTGATTCCTAAGGGCTTCAAGGCCCATAGGAATCAATAGGAAATACCGATTCGGTATTTACCGAATCGGTAAATAGCGAATCATACCGATTCGGTAATTCAAAAATAAGAATTACCAACATCTGCTCCCTTCCTATTTACCTACTCTTAAATACCGAATCAGTATGATTCGGTATTTAAGAGTAGGTAAATAGGAATTTCCTACATCTGGCCCCAGATGTTTTTTAGCCAAAAGCCCTTCTAAACCTCAAACGTTGGCTAAAAACACACACTTTTCTCACATTTCTATAAGGATATTGTCTATATTCTGTCAAGAGTGGCACATTTCCTACAACCTAGCATTTCTCCAAGTCTCTCAATAAAGATTGTAGGTCTGGTACCCAGGACAGGAAAAAGCCAAAACTGCAACATGACCACATCACATTTTTCCACAAAAAATTCACCCTTTTCTGCAATGTGGGTATCTTTAGTTATGCCTAGCTTAGCAGGCACCTAGGGAAACCTAGCAAACTTGCATATTTTTGAAGACTAGACACCCGCGTAATTTCAAGGTGGTGTCACTTGCATGGCTGTCACCAGTTTTTTTTTAACCAGAAGTCCTTGCAAACCACAAATGTTGGCTAAAAAAACACTTATTTTTCTCATATTTCTGTGAGGAAAATGTCTAGAATCTGTGGGGAGCCAGAAATGTCCTAACACCCAGCATTTCCCCAAGTCTCCTCATAAAAATGGTATCTCTTTTGTGTGGGTAGGTCTAGTGGTCACAACAGGAAATGGCTTAAAACGCAACATGGTCACATCACATTTTTCCACTGAAAACGGATCTATTTCTTTGTTTTGCAATTTGACTAGCTGTGGATTTTGGGCCTTAGCTCAGCAGGCGCCTTGGAAAACCTACCAAACCTGCACAATTTCTAAAACTGTACACCCTGGTGAATCCAGGGTAGTGTGACTTATGTGGCTCTCGCCAGTTTCTTTTATCCAAAAGCCCCTGTAAACCTCAAATGTTGGCTAAAAACATACATTCCCCTCACATTTCTGTAAGGAAAATGTCTGGACTATGCAGGGACCCATACATTTCCCCTCACTTCGCATTCCCCCAAGTCTCTTGTTAAAAATGGTACCCCACTAGAGTGGGTAGGCCTAGTGCCCGCAACAGGAAAGTGCCCAAAACACAACATGCACATATCACATTTTTTCACTGAAAACTGGCCTTTTTTTCAATTTGGGTAGCTGTGGATTTCGAGCCCTAGCTCAGCCAGCACCTAGGTAGGCCTAGCAAACTTGCACATTTTTTAAAACAAGACACCTAGGAGAGTCGAGGGTAGCATGATGTGCATGGCTCCCGTCAGATTTTCTTTTGACTACAAAGCCCTTCCAAACCTCAAACTTTGGCTAATAACACATTTTTCCTCACATTTCAGCTAGGAAAACCTCTGGAATATGCATGGAGCCACACATTTCCTCCCACCCAGCATTTCTCCAAGTCTCCCAATAAAACTGGTACCTCACTTGTGAAAAGCAGTCACCAAGAGTGACTGGCGGGCAGGAAGGTTGGGGTTAAATGTGGCACAGAATTCAAACCAACATATTCTATTAGTTATGATGTAGTGGAAATCACATTTTTACATGTAGGGGTGCATTATAATCACACGTGTAGAGTGCACTCGCATATAATCTTTTGTTGCAATAACATGAAGTGTTAGGATTTTGAAATGTATTAACCCGAAACATGATGTGCCGTGGTCATTGTTAAATTAACATGGAGATTTAACGTAGAAGGTGAATGTAACTAGCAGAAAACATTAACGTGAAGAGTTTGGGTCGTGAAACTGACACTTATTCATGAACTAAACTTGTTTATTATTGCGTCATTGTTTATGTAGGTAAATGCATTAATTGAATGTGCCTTATTTTCCTATGCAAATTCGTATTGCTCATACACTGGTTACTTATGTTAGCTGAATCTTGTGGTCCTGAAACGCATTTCCTTAGAAACTCTTGATTTAGAATTAATAGCTGAATTTCATGTGTGATGTTGAATTTGTTCTTTCTCACATTTTATGTTGCAGGTCAAAGAAAAACTCTTGTTAGCTAAAAAAAATGTTTTTGTTTTACTAGTCAGGAAAGGAGGGAAGAAGTTACATTGTAAACTTGAGTCAATAAAGCTGTAGCTGATGGAGTGGAGTGGTGTGGCTCACTGGTTAGAGGCGGTAGACCTGGAAGCAGAGGTTGGCCTGGGACCAAGGTTCGATTCCCGACGCGGCAGGGTCTTGGGCCATGGTCAGCGGACTCGATAATTCTCGCCTCGGTGCCTACTCCAACCATGGGTCCCACTCAGCAACTCTGGGCAATAGCTTGCTTAATCTCTACAAACGGCCCCATCAGCGCCGGGGATGCTTGTCTTCACCGTGGAGATGCCCAGGAGGGACCATCTCACAGGGAAAGCCAGGATGGGTTCCCCAGTGGTATACAGCGCCGGGATGCCCCTTTGCTGGGGCAGCTGTGCGCTTTACAAGTATACGACATATAACATAAAGACCCAGTTCTGGTGCAAAGTTCATAACTTGAGAATATTAAGCCTGTGAATTATTACAAGTAGAAGGAAAAGAAAAAAAAGAGCCAATATACAACATATATTTTTAGGGTGTTTCCAGTTATTATCTAGGGTGTAACTCCTATGTTCAATTTTTACCCATTAACACATTTGGAGGAATACCTAACTTTGAGAGTTTCTTTCACAGAGTTGGCCTGTCTCCTGGGTCAAAGGCCCTTGAAAAGCCAGTTAAAGACGGCATAGATTGTTTAAGACTTGGACTGCACACTTTGGCAATTGGAGTCTAGACAATAGCGATATTATCTATTACAGTGTTTAGACCAGAAACTTACTTGTTCAAGAGGAACAATATTTTTCTAGAAGGCTTAGTCTTACAAATGTTCAAGAATACTCTCTGATATTTACTGCAGAGTAGAGGAGAGCAATTTGTTTGTAGTTACTGGGTATTGTACAGCATCCGTTCATAAATAATGGCACAATAATACTCCCTTTTTCGGAATGTGAGGATTTGTCCTGTCTTGACACAGAAAAAGAAACAAAGGGCTTAAAAGTTTCCTAAGGTGCAGGGTTCCCTTCAACACTAGCTATGGCATTTGATCTGGGTCCATAGATCTCTAATATCTGGCTATTGTTACTAAAGTTGATATTCCCACCTCCCGACTCATCGTCAGGGGCACCTTCTGGACCCCATTTTTAATAACTTAGAGGATCTGACACAGGATACTCCCATTCCATTGCTGTGGACAGATCACTTCCTAGTCCCTTTCCACTTCCTAGTCATGACTCATCACATAAAAGCTCACCATTGCGCCAATAAACTACAAAGGAAATGGGCCCGGTTTTCCATGGACTCTTTCGAGCATCACTTCCGACTAAACGGTTCCCCAGCAGACTTAGGAGTGGACGTGGACAGAGCTTGCATAGCCCTGGACGGACACATCACTAAGGCCCTGGACATCACTGCCCCTTGGGCCAATAAGGGCCCAGAGCGACTAACTAAAACTGCACCTTGGTTCAGCACAACTCTTAGAGAAACCAAGGCAGCCTGTAAGAGACTTGAACGAGCCTGGAGGAAGAACTATTCACTAGAGGCAAGAGATGTATACAGAGCTAGCATTAAAGAATACCACCTCCAAATTAGGAAAGCCAAAGCGACCTTTTATGCGGATCGAATAGATAGTGCTAACTGCTCATCCAAGGAACTCTTCAGGATTTATAAAGAGATTACTTCACCTCCCCCTGCTTTAGAGCAGGCCGACACATCAGCACAATCATGTAACGCTATCGCGGAATTTTTCCACAAAAAAGTACGCGACATTTACAACAGTTTCCCGGATGATGCAAGAACTGGCTCTAACCTTCTTCCTCCTCATGAAGAAGCAACCTGGGAGGCAAAGATCGAAGACTGCCTCACAGTATATCAAGTTCCGTCAGAAGCTCTCCTGATAGCCACTGCTAAAGGCATTAAATCAGGCTCCCCGCACGATCCTGCCCCTGCCAAATTCCTGGCCAGTGCCATGAGTCATCTGGCACCTTATGTTGGCCACATACTATCTACCTCTTTCAACACTGGCAAAGTCCCTCACCGGTGGAAACAGGCAGTCGTACTGCCTCTGAAGAAAAAACCCAACATCAGTGCGTCCCAGCTTAGCAATCTACGCCCCATTTCGCTTTTACCCTTCTTCTCTAAACTGGCGGAAAAGCTGGTGAACCAACAACTATCCGCGCACATAGAGTCCAGAGGCCTCCTGCATACCAACCAATCGGGATTCCGAGCACGCCACTCCACGGAATCAGCCCTCCTTTTTTCGACTGAGGCACTGAGGAAGCACGTAGATGCAGGACATGTGGCAGCTCTAGTGCTCCTGGACCTCAGTGCAGCCTTCGACACTGTAGCATATCATACGCTGCTGCAGTGTCTGAAGAAAGGAGGGGTGACAGGCATGGCCTGGTCATGGTTGGAATCTTTTCTCACCAACCGTAGCTTCTCGGTAGAGCAAGGAGGAGCACGCTCCGATACCTTTGACCTTGGTCAAGGAGTGCCGCAGGGCTCAAGTCTCAGTCCAACCCTTTTTAATTTATATGTCACCCCCGTGGCTACCACTGCGGAACGATACGGGGTAGAAGTAGTGACATACGCAGACGACACACAGTTGGTGGTCGCTCTGACCCAACCTGCTGAACAAGCCGCCGCTAACTTCTCAGCTTGCCTCCAGGATATGGCGGGATGGATGGCGAAGAATTGCCTCCGTCTTAATGGTGACAAGACTGAGGTGCTGATTGTTGGAAAACCCCCCTCAGTCTGGTCATCTGCTTGGTGGCCGCAGACCCTAGGGCCCCTTCCTACCCCTAGTGATCAGGTCAAGAATCTGGGAGTATGGGTGGACTCAAAGATGGACTTCGACTACCATACTAGACGGGTAGCCGGTTCGTGCTTCTCGATTCTACGGAAACTCCGCAAAACCATCGACCTGCTCCCAGAATCATCTAGGAAGACCCTGGTCCACGCCCTTGTCACGTCAAGACTGGACTACGGCAATGCCCTTTATCTGGGAGCCAATGCCACTAGCCGGCGGCGACTGTAGACAATTCAGAATGCTGCCGCTCGCCTGGTCCTCCGGCTGCCCAGAAGAGCCCCTTCAAAAAAATCCCTACGAACTCTGCATTGGCTGCCGATCAATGAGAGAATTAATTTCAAAGTCCTTTGCATTGGTCACAGGATCGTACATGGCAAGGGCCCGGCCTTCCTTCGGAACCTTCTTTGCCCCTATACGCCCACTCGACAACTCCGCTCGTTAGGAGCAGGCCTCCTCGCTGTCCCCAGACACAAGAAGGCCAGAATGGGAGGAAAATCCTTTCGTATTTTGGCGGCACATAAATGGAACTCTCTCCCCCTGAGCTTAAGAGTGGAAACATCGGAGCTCATCTTCCGGAGAAAGCTCAAAACATTCCTCTTCCCTAAAGACTAACCCGTCTTGTCTGACTGACGGAGTAGATGGCTCTTCTGACAGCGCGGGGACACACTGTAAGTGCAACCATGTGCTTTACAAATTCAGAAATAAATAAATAAATAAATAAATAAATAAATAAATAAATAAATATTTGTCTCAGCTTAGACAACCTGTAACTTTTCTTTTTTTCCTGCATTCCTGGAGTTTTTTTACTCCTAGCTATTTAATAGTGAAGAAATTGTTTTCAAGTCAAATTATTGCTTGAGGTATCTGGGCATTCATAGGCGCTTGTACAGTATTTTTTACTTTAATTTGTTTATCAGTTGGGGTTTCCCTTTCCTCTATTATCAAAAATAGGCAATTCTCATATTTCAGTAATGGATCATTCCCCAACCTATTTATTAAGTTACAATTTGGGAGTACCTTCTCACAACAATGTTTTATACTATTAGCATTTCAATGCATATCATAGGGACTGATTTTGACCAGAATTCGACTTTTATAAAGGATAACTTATTCTTATTCTCAAAGTAGACCAACTTTACTTCTGCAGCTGGCAGGGATTGTAACAGAGGATACTTATGCAGTAATCTTAAAACATTTTGTCTGTTTAATGGGCTATTGTCCTTAGAGAAAATTATTTATTTCAATAGTTGTTGAAATTGAAAGATAATATTTGGATGTATGTGAATAAAGTGAAGTTTCCTGAATTAGAAAATCAGTCTCAGATAATGTGTAGGCCACATTTTCGGTAGTTAGTGAGTTAGAGAAAGTAAATTCTTATGCTAGAGGGTTTAGTCCTTGACCAGAATCATATGTGACTAGTGGAAAGATTCTGCAACAGATTGGCTTCGAGCACTGGACTTTTTTCTGGTATTCTGGCAGACACATTCTAATTCAAATAATTTACACTGTTTAGTGTTTAGTGTTGAATTTCTGGGTTTTGATATTTCCAAATACAGTCTAGATATTGGAGATAGAAGGATCGAAGAGCCAGATATACTAAGGCTATTTGCTATAGCAAAGCGTCTGATTCACAAAATCAGGCCATTTGCAATGGTCCCATTGACAACTTTCTACTCTTAAAAAAATGAAAGTTAAACTTTTTTTTAAACATTCCATTTTCCATTAAGGAACATGGGCTGCTTTAAAAAAATGAGGACTTTATTACTAAGCAGACTCAGACATACTGGTGTGCTGATCACAGCAGGCCATCATCCATGCTATGGCCATGAATCATAGTGAGTCACAATTTGTGACCTGCCTTATTATTATTCATGAGGTAGGTCGAATTTCAACCAGTATTTTGTAAAAGTTTCTTAGTACATCTGGCTCTGGGAGTACTAGTTTGAATAATGCATACATGGTTATTTGATACATAATTCCTAGAGTCTGCCACCTTCTGACAACTTACACTAGGGAGAAGAAACAGAGGGCAGAACAGAATGGTTGCTCTGCATTTGAAGATCTTCTCAAAGTGATTTCAAGGTTCCTGTGTATATTTTTACTATTTTCTTCTTTTCCTATCTTTTTTTTTTTTTGTTTTTTTTTGTCCTCATCTCCACCATGGTTGTGATCCTTCGAATCTCTGGACTGGGAGGAAAGATAGGCAGGCAGTGAATATGACACGCAAACTCAGTAATTACTGGTAGGGTTGTGACCAATTGATAGAGTTGCCAAAACCCATATGCTGTGTCAATCACTCTGCACATTCTACCCCCAGCAACTTGTTGTGCGGACGCTCCACCATCAGCCACATTCCTTATTGCTTGAATCAACCTTTATACCCCTCAAAGAAGGCGAAGTTGCACAGCAGAGAAGGTATAGCATGGCTTTGTAATCATCGGACGTGGGGAAAAAAAAATAAAAATCCTCTAATGAGATTAATCAAATAAGTGCCAAAAAGCTATTTCTTCTGGTTTCCCAGCTCTGGCTAGATCTAACTTAGATATTTGTAGCATTGAAATACGCCAGTCTTGTATGGAAGGGGGAGATACCTCTTTCCATCTCTTACAAATTTCTCTACGGGCCACCAGAATGGAGAAGAATAAGAGATTTCTGGTTGCACTTCGCTTCTGGTCTGCTACTCCGAAGATTACTAATGGAAGATCGATGGACACCGTGGAACCGAAGGAAGATGTAAGTTTCTTACTGATTTGATCCCAAAAAGACCTGAGTTGGGGGCAATCAAAAAACATATGTGCATCAGAGGCTGCCACTAGGCCGCACCGCGCACATGCGACCGAACCCCCTGGGGAACATTTGGAAAGCCTCTGAGGCTAATAGTAGGCCCTGTGAATAGTAAAAAGATGGTTTCTACGGAGCCAAGCTGGTTTGACCAGGTCCCACAGAACGTTACATGACATTGACCATAAATCATTCAAGTTCGAAGATGGCATCATGGACCCCCATAATTTTCCGGGGAGATGAAAATCCCCGTCAATCTCCTCCAGGATTAAATTATACCATAGAGAGACTTCCTTTGCTGCTTTTGGTTTGTCTAGCATAAGGTCTTCCAGATGGTTTGCTTCACCTAGTGGTCTATTGTGAATCCGAGCGAGTCTATCTGGCTGTATTTCGGCTTGGGCCCAACTTGAGATTTGCAGATACTTTAATCTAGACAGCCCTGGACCTGTCTTTCTTACAAGATGTTCCCACTGCAGCAAGACTCCATCTATGAATAGGTCCCCCCAAGTTAGAATTCCAGCGCCTTTTAGTGGGATTACCAGTGCATCAGTTGTCCAGCCAGGGGGTATGGGTAGATCCCATATTGGAGATCTATTTGAATAATATCCTAATTTAGTTGCAGATCTTATATTATACCAAGTTCTTGCAAGACTCTGCAGCACCTTTAGTTTGACCTTCTTAAAAAATTTGGGGTCTCCGAACTTGAATAGAAAGCCTGACTGCCTGACTTCTTCCCCCTGCAGCAATGCCTTGAACATCAACCCTATACCTTGGTCTGACGGATTTTTAAACAACATTCGTGCATGTGTCATCTGAAAGGCCCAGGCATATATCTGAAGGTCGGGACCAGCTAAGCCACCTTTCTCCCTACTAAGCATGGGTGAATTTCGCGAATCTCGCGTTCGCGAATTTTGCGGATTTGCGAACTTGCAATCCGCAAAATCCGTGAATTCTCGCGAATTTGCGGATTTTTTTTTGTGTTCGCGCGGGTTTCTGCCAGGTCGCGAGGGTTTTTGTACAATTTCGCAAAAGCGAACTTACCTGTCGGGTCGCAAGTTTTGCGAACTTGTTGTTTCTAGGTGTCCAGCCTGTTTGGGACACTCTTCTTCATCACTGCCACCCTCTGTCACCACATGCCACCCTCTGGCTCACCCATGCCACCCTCTGTTTCATCACAGCACCCTCTGGTTGTCCAGTGTACATTATTGTGGCAAAGCAAAGCACACCTTCCCTGCCTCAAGTGACCTGAATTAATTTGGGGCTGATTAATGTGTCACAGAATATTTTTTTAGCTGGCACCTTCTTCCTTAGTGCTTCCTGATTAGTGATCTTTTGCACTTGCTAAGTGCTTTCATTGTTGCAAAATTAGTTACAACACCTGCCCTGCCCCAACTGACAATAATGAATTAGGGGCTGATTAATGTGTCACTGGATTTGAACTTCCAGCCTGGCTCCTGCTTGTCTCCCTTAGCTGTAATTCAGGACCTTTGTGGCATATGTGTAACTATTCTGAGGGTCAGAGCAGGGTCACATAATAGTTGCAAGTAGGCAACTGAACTCTGGAGGGGCCCCTCAGGAAGCACTACAGGAAATGGCTACTAATGATGAGCTTGAACTTTTGAACCTGGTAAGTAGTTTCAGTTTTGCTAAGATCGTATTTCTGCAATTTAGCGCTTATTCGCGGGGCGCGAAGTTGAACTGGGAAGCCGCGAACTCACGCGAACAGTGCGAGCAAGCCATAAAATCCGCTGCTCGCGAATTTGCGGATTTTGCGGGAGATTCGCGAATCTCGCGGATCGCGAATTTACCAAAAATCCGCAAAATCCGCGAGCGGAACGGATTTTCCGCCCATACTTACTCCCTACGTCGCCTTAATTTCTTCCATGCGATTCTTACAGTTTTATTTTTCCATATTAATGAAGAAATACTGCTTTGCATCTTCGCCACTAATGATGTGTCAAAAAATAATGGTATAGTGTTAAAAATAAAAGTTAACTGAGGTAAAATTGACAGCTTCACCAAGTTTGCACGTCCCAGAACTGTCAAAGGTAGGTGCATCCAAGACTCCATTAGTTTCCTGCATTTCTTCGCAACTATTGTAAAATTAGTAGAAGCAATCAGATTGATGTCTTTGATGATTCTTAGACCTAGGTAATTGAGATTACTGCTAAGTTGACCATTGAAACCTGTTAGATCACTATTCCAAGCCATTATTTCGGTCTTGGATTCATTAACCTCGTATCCTGAGATTTCCCCGAACTCGAGTGCTAAGTTTATAGCTGCTGGGAATGCAGTGCTGATATCCGACGTCATAATCATGACATCGTCGGCATACAGTGACACCTTTTTTTCCCCATCTCTATACTTAAAAGGCTTGATGTTATTAGCCTGACGGATTTTTTGCGCAAAGGGCTCAATGTAGAGATCGAAAAGCAGAGGAGACAAGGGGCCCCCCTGACGTGTGCCCCTTGTGATGGAGAATGACTCTGATAATCCACTGTTAACCAAAACAGAGGCCGTCGGGTTATGATATATAAGATCCACTGCTCTACGAAAAGAGCGTCCCATGCCGAACTTTTCCAAGACCCCCGACAGGTACAACCAATTGACCCTGTCGAAGGCCTTGGTGGCGTCCAACGTGAGAGATGCCAATGGTGCAGAAGAAGCTGTTGCCATGTCGATTGCTCCTATAAGGTCATAAGTCAGCTAGAAGAGCTGGCGACCCTTCACAAAGCCCTTCTGATTAGAGTGTAGAACTTCTGGAGCCACCTGGCTCAATCTCTTGGCTAAAAGGGATGTATAGATTTTATAGTCCGCGTTAAGTATTGAAATGGGACGGTATGAACCGCAGTCGGAAGGAACCTTGCCTGGTTTCAGGATAAGTGTAATAGCAGCATTATTCCAGGAGGTAGGAGGTAACATTCCTTCTTGCAAAATTTGATTAAATATATCTGCAAGAAGAGGAGAGATTTCAGTTATTAGATGTTTATATATTTCAGACGGCAAGCCGTCGGGCCCCGCTGCTTTACCTCCTTTGCTGTTTTTTATTACACTTATCACCTCTTCTTCAGTGATCCTCCTATCCAAAGATATACTTTGTTCTACGGTTAGAGATGGTAAAGAAATGCCTTCCAGCCAATCCTTTATTTTATCAGGTGAGGTGTTCATATCCTCCTAATATATATTCTGGAAAAAGTCCTTGAAGGTAGATCTTATTTCAGCATCTGAAAATACGGTCCCAGCCCTGGTTTTAATACAATCTACATTGTTCCGACTCCGGTCAGTTCTGGACTTCCAGGCTAGTAATTTACCAGCCCCTTCTCCGAATTCAAAATTGGCTAACTTACTGCCTTCCCATTTCTGGAGAATACGCTGGTTAAGGGTAGAAGCCAACTGCCCCTTAAGCTCTAGTAGTTTTTCCTGTTTATCCAATGTAATTGAGTCAGAGACATTATTACAAGCCTCTAGCTCAGATTGGATCAATGACATGTTGGTTTCTATAGATTCAATTTCTTGGGTGTATTGCTTTCTTCGGAATGTAGTTTTTCTCCTAATAACACCCCGTAGGAAGCATTTAAAAGCATCCCAGACAATGCAGGGAGTAGCCGAGCCAATATTGAGACGAAAGAATTCCTGTACTTCTGTCCTAATACATGCAAGATCGTTCGGAGATGAAAAAAGTGAACGATCGCACGTCCATGATCTGTTCCGAGATCTGATCAAACCGACAAGTTCCAGGAAAACAGCACTATGATCTGACAGGTGTGACAGTAAATAGGCAATATTTTTTACCGAGTCAAGCAAAGTTTTGCTAATTAAAATAAAGTCAATCCTTGATTGATGGCGATATTTGAAATTATGAAATGAGAAAAGTGGTTCCTGATCTGCTCTTATTCTCCAGATATCAAGGATTCCATATTGATTCATGGATTTGAGTAAGAAAGGTCTAGATTTAGAGAATATTTGTTGCCGGCTAGACGAAGTCTTGTCAATCAGAGGATTAAGCACAATATTAAAATCCCCTGCCATTATGACAGGTTCTGGGAAGTGCAATAATTCAGAGAATAATGTCTCTAGAACTGATGGGTCATCACTGTTAGGACCATAGTACCCTACGATGGTGAATTGTGATCCATTTATGACTACTGCAGCTATGACCCATCTGCCTGCGGAGTCAACCTTCTGCTTTAAGATTTTTGTGGTGATTGATTTTTTAAAGAAAACCGAGACCCCTCTAGTAGTACTTGTTTGTGAAGTTGAAACAGACAAATCTATCCACTTGTTATTTTTTATTACTTCTAACAGGTCGACTTCAGCCAGGTGAGTCTCCTGGAGTATTACGACCTGCGCTTTTGAGTCCCGTAAATATTGAATGATCCTGTTAGACCTAGGTTTGGTACGCAAGCCATTAATATTCCAGGAGAGAATTCTAAGAGTACTCATGTCAAGTGAGAATAATTCGACCCATCATGCAGTCCTTAACTGACAACTGAAATACTATGCCTAAGAATATAAAGCTTGTCCATAATGAACAGCAAAAAAAAAAGAGACAGTCCACAACTAAATAGGAAATAAGGATTTTTTTATTTTGTACTCCCACCCCCCACCACCCAAGTGAACCCCTTCCCTTGAGGAACCCTTGTTCTATCTAACCGGGACGTGTCCGGTTTTTCGGTACCCCTAACTCTTTACTGAGCCCCTGCAGGAGCGAGTTTTATAGTGTAGAGGGCTGTATAGTACTTCATCATATTAATAAACTGGAAAAGTGTTTCTTTCCTTACCCCCTTTTTTTTTATCTTCCTTTTTTTCTTTTTCTTTTTTTTTCCCAATCACCCCTTAGTGCAATTTGTGCCAATTAACTTAGTATGAGTGTTTAATCTTTCGAATCCCTTGTTTTTCTTTTCCTTTCCTTTTCTTCTCCTTTTTCTCCTATCTCTACATTATCTTTCCATTATCTTTCCCCTTGCTTCTGTACTTCTCCCATTCCTTATTTCTTTTTCCTTTTCTACTTATTGTCTTCATCCTCCACCATTGGTTTACTGAAGGAAGGCAGACAAAGATTTTTCCACTCCTTTTTCTTTTCTTTTTTTTTTTTTTTTTGGGGAGTCATAGGATGAAGGAAAGGACTAGAAACAACAACAAAAAAAAGAGTATATAGTCTGGCTCTCGTTATTTTATCCCGTGCCGCCTTCAGCCCCCTTTGCGGCTCCAAAAGTCATCAGTAGATCATCTGCAGCCTGAACTGTGTGGATATTAAACATCTTATTGTTCATCATAATCTTCAGGGCTGCAGGAAATCTCAGCTGCACTGTAGCGCCTAGATTTCTAAATGCCTCCATTCTCCTGCCCAATTCCCATTGTCTATTTAAGGTGGCCCTTGATAGATCCGATCTTATTTGAAAGTTAAAGCCATCTCCTGACAGGGATTTTTGCTTAAGTGCTTGATTGAGAATCTGGTCCTTTAAAGAATAGGTGTGGAAGTTTACCAATATCTTGCGTGGTTTAGACCTCTGTGTATTCAATCTGAAGGGATCCCTGTGTATACGCTGTATATCCAGAGTTAGTTCCTCTTCTGAGTGATCCAAATTGAGAGATATTTTTTTAAGAGCCGGACAATATATATCTTGATATTCGAGCCTTCACTACCTTCCGGCACATTTAAGATGCGAATATTAGAGCGCCTAGAGTTATTCTCCAAAATCTCCAGCCTATCAGCTAGAGCGGTATCCTCCCCTTTTAGTTTTGTAATCTCTTCTTTGGCATTGTCCAGTTCAAGAGAGATCACAGCAACCGTCTCCTCAAGTGCTCCAGTTCTTGAAAATAGTCCGTCTATCTTGCTGTCCAGGGACTCACAATAAGATC
The DNA here is from genome assembly GCF_964263255.1 of Lissotriton vulgaris. NCBI lineage: Eukaryota > Metazoa > Chordata > Amphibia > Caudata > Salamandridae > Lissotriton > Lissotriton vulgaris. The sequence goes on from NC_141698.1 coordinate 218,177,183, forward strand.
TAATTTCTTTCTGAATTTTCGCTGACTCGTCAAACCCCCGTTTTATGTCTGCTGACAAATTTGAGAGCATGGGCAATAGAGATGAAACCGTGAGATCTGGGAAGGCGTCCATCTCAGAAACAAGAGGTCTAGGTGGTATAGCACTAGCAAGAGGTAGATTGAAATTTTCCTGTGAGGAAGTGTTCAAATTCGAATGTAGATTTAAATTGGGACCCTCCTCTGGGCACTGGGGTAGGTTTTGATTTACTATTTGGACTTCAAGCTCGACAGAATTGCTTGATACTGATGGAATCTCAGGTAGCAAAAATGAATCTGTTGAGGACTCTCCCTTACCGACAGACACCTCTGCGTCCACCTCTACCTCTGCATCTGCCTCTGCCGTAGATGCCATATAGATGGGCATACTAGGGGCACTACTGGGGGCACTGTTGGCGTCTACCAGATGAAGGCTCCTTGTGGAGTCAATACAAGACATCTTATTGTTATTAATCACAGAAGCATTCTCATCCAAACAGCCTGATTGTTCAGTCTCCATTTGCCAATCAAAGGGTTTATAATTTGTACTAAATCCAATACTTGAGGAATAGCCTTAAAAAAGGGGCGGAGTGATGGTGTTATCTTAGAACTAGAGTCCAGGACAGTTTTTGCAGCCTTAGTTTTTTTTGCTCGCTTGGCTTTCACTTCATTAGAAAGGTAAGAAGATATTTTAGAGGGGTTTTTTGAGTTTCTCGCTGTTTTAAACCATTCATTCCCCCCTTCAGCAATTTCTGCGAGCGGGCTCTTGATCTCTGGGCTAATTTTTGACTCCCCGCCTTGCAGCTAGTGATGTCGTCTTGGCACCCCTCCTATTTTTCGTTTTCCCCCCTCGGTTGTGGTGTTTGCCCAAACCCTTTCCTCTATGCCCCTTATTAAGTACCTCTGAATGCTCACAAACGCTAGGAACCCCCCTCCCTCCGTTAGTTCCTGAGTCTAAGTCCAGAGGTACCTGAGCTAAATCGCCACCAACTTGCCCCCCTCCTCTGTGCTTCCCCTTCACCTGCTTTGTCGGCGTTAGTTGTTGGGCTCCTGCACCTGCTGATGTGAAATCCAATGCTGTGGTCACTGCTGGTGCGAAGGGTGAGGCAGACGTTGTTAGATCCGCAGCCCCTTCCTGTACCTGCACTGCTTCTTCCACTCGGTCCCTACGGAGAGACCGCAAGTATTTTCCGCGGCGGAGCTCCAGGGCGGCCCTATGCCAAAGCCAGCAGCAGAGCGGGGAAGAGTGCAGCAGAGATCGGCCGAACGCCGAGTCGGAAAAAACGCCCTTCTCCCAACACATGGAGAGGGAACGGGGACTATACGCTAGTTAGCGAGTTCACAAACAACAACAATCTTTAAGAAGCTGATTCTTTTCAGTAAAGTGAAAAACAGCGTATCTTCGAGAAAAAAGAATTCATGATACGAACGACGCCCTCATTCTTCATTGAGTGTCAAGCATACGCTCTGCAGGTGCACAGAGCGGAGTACCGCGGCAGCTAGCCTGCTGCCGCCATGTTCCTCCACCTCCCACGATCGAGCCCTATATTTTTACTATTGTATTTATTTCCTATTTTGTTTCTCTGGGAAGGACAACCTTACTACAATGTTAGAATCTTGTCCAATCTAGTCCGGATAAGAGAAGAAGTACTAATGACTAACATACTGTGGAGTTGAAATACATTTAACATAGGGACATTTATGTTTTACTAGCCACTTGGATAGAGGTTATCTTATATAGGAAGGTAGTGGCTGGCATTGTACGTTTCAGTACATGGGCTGCAACTTGTATCAGTGCTCTGTTAACATGTTGACTTCGATGGTGGTAACATTATTTAAGCATCTTTCATTTCATCGGATGAAGCAGGCCTGGCTTTTAAATGACCAAAGTAAGGATTTATTGCTTCTCTCATTTTGGTTGGCAATGATGCGGATGCACTATTTATAGCAGATATGAATACTTCAGTTGCTTCAACAAGTATCAGTCTTTCATAGACAGACCTACTAAGGATAAGAATTATACCTTAGCAGAAAATTGTTTTCTGGTATTCAGGTGCACCTTCAAATAACTGATATCTTTATGTTCTTGGATATAGGCAGAGGGCAACTGCATGGATTGACCCTTGTAACCTGGGTTTCTCACCCTCAGCTCTGTCCCTGTTGTCTGGATCCTTGAGACAAACTCTTTCTTTATTTCAGAAATGTAATTAATCCTGCATCTGATATTGTGAAGGGTGACCATCTTTCTTGCAAAAATTACCTCAACAATCATCATAAGCTTTTTTGCTCTCGATCATACTGCCATAAAAAAACTGTTCTCTGACCTTATTCTACTTGAACAATGTACTTCCAGAGAACAAAGTTCTGTTTTTTACAATGAAAGTTGTGTCCACTAATGTCAGAGATAGTTGAGCATACCAAATTCTCAAGGAGCTATCACTGAGTTAACAGCACTTTATCACAGCCAAAGTCGCGAAAAATGTATTGCCCCATTCACAAGCTGGTGCTAACAGCCCATAGCACCAGTTTACCTGCGAAAGCAGCCGCAAAAAAACATCGCCACAGATGACCCCAGCAACTATCGCTAATGAGAATCAGAGTAGGCGTTCCCGAGCAAAAAGTCGCAACAACACCACTCCGCAACATTCTCAATGACCAGCCAGATTGGCGATAAGATCACAAAACATGCAATAAGGCGCAGTAGCAGCAGGAAACGAACACCTGCTCTGACCTGGTGTAAAGTAGGACCACAGCCTGCCCCACAAACAGGAGTCCAACCAAGAGCCACACCTGAAGAACAAAAGATGACAAGGAGCCACTGATCATCAAGCACAGACCACCAAGAGGGCCACAACACTCACCGCCACCACCCCCAGGACCCCCTTCCCCGGCCCCCTCCCCCTCCCCCTGACAAAGACACGCCACATCAACTACACAGAACCATCTACCAAATATTCCACCTGATGTAGCACAATCACATCTGGTTACATGCATGTGTCGACACAAAAATGAGCATCACACATTCACCTTCGAAGCAACAAATGAAAATGTATTAAAACAGACACAGAACAGAAATGAAGACACATGGCGGTCCCCATCGGGACACTCCGTAGGTCACAGCCTGCAAGACAAAAATCATGATGAGAAGGTGTGTCCTGCACACATCAAGGGACAGAGAGAGAGCAAAGGAGAGAGAGAGAGAGGGAGAGAGAGATAGACTGATAGAAGGGGGCGAGAGAGATAGAAGGACAGAGAGGGGGAGAGGGGGGAGAGAGCATGACGGACAGAGAGGGGAAGAGAGAGATAGATGGACAGAGAGGGGGAGAGAGAAATAGATGGACAGAGATGAGAGAGAGATAGACGGACAGAGAGAGAGTGATGGAGAGAGAGAGAAAGAGAGGGAGAGAGAGATAGACAGACAGAGAGGGGAGAGAGACACAGATAACAGAAGAGATCGACAGGGAGAGAGAGTACCGACACTGTGCAACCAGGCCACACTTCTTACCTGCTGCCACAGGTGTGTTTCCAACCATGTGTCGGTATGTAGTGCAGTTCACCAAGTCCCACATCTGAGACAGACCCGTCATCTGAAACAGAGTCCAGATATAGGAATGGCAATGTACATAAAATTGCACACAACATCATCGACTGTCTGCCCCTGTGCACCTAGGCAGCTGCACCCCAGCCCCTCCTGCAGCCCAGCGGTGCATGCCCGCCCCTGCGTACCCAAACAGAGGCCCCAGCCCCTCCCACCACCCAGCGGTGCAAACCCACCCCTGCACAACCAGGCCTATCTGCTCGCCTTCCGCCACCGGCATGTAGAAAAGAGGGCCCACCATGTGCTGCTGCAAGCCACACGCCCGGGGCCCGTGGACATGGCACCCTCCACATCATGCAGCTCCACTCTGCAGGCCACCAGATCTCACATTTTGGTGCTAGGCCTTGATTTCGCCATGGCAGAGGACATACCAGTGCACCTGGCATCATCGCAGGCTGCACACCAGCTCAGCCTCATAGGTGCCACTAACTCTGTGATCCAGGAGGCAATGCCACGTGGTGGTAGGCACATGCTGCCTGCTGACTTAGGTCTACACTGCGGTCCAGTAGTGCACACAAAACCTGAGCCGTCTGGACTGCCAGGACAGGTCATCATCGCACGCTACAAACCCGCTCAGCACTCAAGGTGCCCTACCTCAATAAACCGAAAGTCACCGCCAGGTGCCGGTGTGCCTGTGCCGCAGTGTATTCGGTGCCACCAAGTCTGTGCCGCGGTAGTCATGGACCCTCTATGATTGGGTATCGTGGTGTGGACGCCATCATGTCACCTCCGGGCCTGCGGAATGTGATGTCGCAGCCCCCTGAGCCCCCATGCCTTAATGCACACCACACAGATACACCCCAAGAGAAGTTGGAAATGGCGTCTGGCATGTGCGCCTGGCCCTTTTTATTGGAAGGGTCACTTGTACTGTGACACATGTGCTGGATGGGTGCGGTGTGGGTGTAAACCAGCCGTGAGGGAGTGGCTGTGGCATGCTGACAACTAGACCTGTAATCAGCAGATCACTACAGGGAAGTCCTGGCACATGTAGCGTTATTGTCCCCCCCTGGGGTGTAAGCATAGTGGGCTGGCCTGGCATTTGACAGTCCAGCGTAAGGGTTTGAACAATAAGCCCGG